>NC_072427.2:33575000-34230000 GCF_028878055.3 Symphalangus syndactylus
GAACTCCTTGGTTCAAGTGATCTTCTCGCCTTAGCCTCCTGAATAGCTGGGAGTAGCTGGGACTACAAGGATGTGTTATCATGCCCAGTGAAAGCCCTTTATTTTTAAAAGTTCATTTTCCTGATCTTTACATGTATTTTAATACTAAAGTTAAATTTTAAAATTTTAAAAAGTACCTATTAACCAAATAATGCCACCTAATAACAGTAGCATTATTTGCACTATGTTCTGGTAATATAGTGGTGAACAAGGAAGACAGGGTCTCTGATAACTGTGGAATTCTCCTTGATCACTTCTCAAGCCTCTCTTCTGGATACTCACTATTTCTTGGATCTACAGCTCTCTTCCTTCCCCACTTCTGTAGTTCAGTCTCTCATTATTCTCTACCTCCAATAAAAAGGGGCCTCCTAACTGGTTTCTTATGCAACTACTCAACATGATATTTCTAAAATGCAGATCTTTCGGGACGATTTTCAATTGCTCACAGAATAAATTCCTCGACTTCCTATGTAAGGCCCTGCAGGACCAGGCCCCTGTCATTATCTCTGAGCACTCTCCATCTTGCACCCAAAGCCCCAGCAATACCTTACTGCTTTCAGTAAATACATACCGGGGTATGTGGGGTTTTGTCTGGGGAAAGGGGATGTGAGTTAACTAAGAGATTTATAGTCAGTCTTGAAAGGAAGAGCTCATACTGGAGGCAATGGAATGCCTCAAGCTGGCTCTGAAAGTACACATTTTTTCCAGTCATAAGTAGATCACATTTTTGTGATCTCGTGATCCTCTCTCTAGCAGAGCCGTGCAGACTACCTACTTCCGGCCCTTTCTTGCCCCACGAAATTTCACATCACAACGACTTGTGGTTTTAATCCTCCGTTTTTCTGCTTCCGAAGTTACTTCAGCCTGGGAAGTCCTTTACCTCCCAGTAGGCCTGGCGAGCTGCATCACAACATTCAAGATTCACCCTAGAGCCATCTGGGAAACTTTCTTTTCCAAGTCGCCCTGCGTCCTCAACTGCCCACCCCGTTCTTCTCGAGTCGGGTGAGCTGTCTAGTTCCATCACAGCCGGCACGGCCGCAAGGGTGGCCGGTTATTTACTGCTCTGCTGGGCCCGTGAGCCGTCTGGGTAGCCGAGCAGTTGCCAACGCCCGGCACAATCCGCTGCACGCAGCAGGAGCCTCACGTCCCGGCCGGAAGTGAAAGGACAGGGAGTAGGTCCTCCTTGGGTCGCAGGCGCAGAGCCGCCTCTGGTCACGTGATACACCGATAAGTCACGGGGGCGCCGCTCACCTGACCAGGGTCTCACGTGGCCAGCCCCCTCCGAGAGGGGAGGCCGGCTGGCCATGGCAAGCTCCAGGCTTTGGTTTTCGCTGCTGCTGGCGGCAGCGTTCGCAGGACGGGCGACGGCCCTCTGGCCCTGGCCTCAGAACATCCAAACCTCCGACCAGCGCTACGTCCTTTACCCGAACAACTTTCAATTCCAGTACGATGTCAGCTCGGCCGCGCAGCCCGGCTGCTCAGTCCTCGACGAGGCCTTTCAGCGCTATCGTGACCTGCTTTTCGGTTCCGGGTCTTGGCCCCGTCCTTACCTCACAGGTGAGTCGGACTTGTCCCGCCCTGTACCTGGGCCCTGGGAGAGGCTGCCTGGGGACAGTTCCCCCAGGGCTCCAGAGACGCCCTCTGGGCTTTTGTCCAGCCCTCTGATCACAGGCACTCCACTTCCTCCTCAAGCTGTATTAGGTTTTCATCCAAAGATAACTACTATAGGACTACGGTTCAATCAGGAGATTAATTTATGGAAAATACTGTGCCAGCAGAAATCTAAGGTGATCCTTCTGACCGTGTTCAAGCTACCCAGGGTCCTAGTGAGACTGTGACCAAGGGCTGGGTAGAGGAGACCAGAGAAAACACTCAAAATTGGGGAGACATAATACAAGAACTATGCAAAGTTACATACAAGTTTCTGGCACATAGAATGTTTGGCGGGCGGATCACGAGGTCAGGAGTTCGAGACCAGCCTGGGCAACTTAGTGAAACCCCGTCTCTACCAAAAATACAAAAAATTAGCCAGGCGTGGGGGCGCGCGCCTGTAGTCCCAGTTACTCGGGATGCTGAGGCAGGAGAATCGGTTGAACCCAGGAGGCGGAGGTTGTGGTGAGCCGAGATTGCGCCACTGCACTCCAGCCTGGGCAACAGAGCGAGACTCCCTCTCAAGAAAACAACCCCCCGCCAAACAAATCAAAACAAAACAAAAAAAGTGTAAACTGTGAAAGAAATCATAGAACATAAGGAAGTGAGTTTCCAGCGGCCACTTGGAATGGGGTAGTAGATGTAATTAGCCAGGACTGAAAAGAGGGTATTCCAGGCAGGAAGAAGGGCTTGAGCAGAGGCACAAAGAGTTATGATTGAGCTCAAAGTTCAGGTCTAGTGGATGTGATGAGTGGGGGCTGGGGATTGAGGAGGGATGAGGGTGGGGAAAATGTGGGGTTGAAGAGTCGAGCACTTTAGACGTTGGTTTCACATAAAATGGAAGGGGCTAACAGTTTTCTTTCAGGCAGCTATGTAGTCAGTACTGAAAATTGTATTTGAGGATAATTATTCCACAGCACATTGATAAGTCGAGCCAGTAATGTAAAGGAATACAATTCTGCTGCATGGGTTCAAAATTTAGAAGTTTCTTGATAATCTCCTGGAATCTAGCTCTTTGGTTATATTGTATAGATGTTATGGGGGTGGGAGCCACATTTACAGTTAAGTCTTATGGTAAAATCATTTTATATGATGTTTCAAGTGGGCTTAAATTACTTTCACAAAAGTTATCATTTGATATATAGAATTAAAAGCATTTAATTAAACAGATGACCCTTAGAGAGTGACATTTGATTTAGGGAAAGAAATACAATCTCAGCATCATGGTAGTCCTTAACTGGTAAAATGCATTAAGCTGGAGAGGATAAGAGGCCTGCTGTTGAGTGTGGTAGATCACATTTTCCTCTGAATCCTTCATGACAAATAATAGAGTGCCTTACACAAGATTGGCACTCAGAATATGTTGATTTTGGTTATAGAAGAGTTCAAGCCTGGTTTATGGAAAAAAAAAAAATCCGTCTAACTGATATGTGTCAATCCCAGTGCTGGGCACTCTGAAGGTTACAAGAAAAGTCTTAAGACCTAGGCCTAGGCTCTGTAGTTCAATTGCAGAAATATGAAAATATGAAACAGTGGTACACAGTGAATTATAAGATGCTCAAAAGCTTTATAGGTTGTTTACTACTACTGTATACGTGAGAATAATTCCTTTCCTTTTTTCTTTTTTTTTTTTTGAGACGGAGTCTCGCTTTATCACTCAGCCTACACTGAGGCTGAGTGCAGTGATACGATCTTGGCTCACTACAACCTCCGCCTCCTGGGTTCAAACGATTCTCCTGCCTCAGCCTCCCGAGTAGGTGGGACTACAGGTGCTCGCCACCACGCCCAGCTAATTTTTATATTTTTAGTAGAGATGGGGTTTCACCATGTTGGCTAGGCTGGTCTCGAACTCCTGGCCTCAAGTGATCCATCCACCTCGGCCTCCCGAAGTGCTGGAATTACAGGCATGAGCCACCGCGCCATACCTAATTACTATACTTCTAAATTAGGCCTTCACCGCCATTGCTGTAACACCGTAGTTTAATCAAGAAGATAGAAATGGAGAGATTGTAAGATAATGGAATACTATAAATTCCCTAACAAAAGAGATTTAGAGCCAGATAAATTCAATAAGATGTTTATTTCCATATATTACCTTCCTGTAAGTTCATTAGCTTTATTAGTTGAGGGTTCTTGTCCACTGAGAGAAAATGAAAACTGGGTTGGGTAAACATTACCAAAGACTTAAAAGTAACTTCTTTCTCTATTGTTCTTCCCATGGAGTCTTCCCTTTGGAATGTAGTTTCCTGTGGAGGCTTTTAGGTGACTTTGAGCTAAAATCCTAGTTCTTGCAGAAACAAGGATGAAGCAATAGCATGGGAAACAAATAGAGGGAGAGCAATACCAACAAGGCTGAAGCCAGAATACATTCGTTTATGAGTCTGATTTTAGTAAAGAAGGCAACATATGCGGGTTAAATCTTAACTAACAGATTTCCATCCTCTTCCTCCAAACAACTTATTTGTAGGCTCTGGGCCAGTAGGTTTTGTTTGTTTGTTTGTTTGTTTTTGTTTTTTTGAGACAGAGTCTTGCTTAGTCACCCAGGCTGGAGTGCAGTGGCACAATCTTGGCTCACTGCAACCTCTGCCTCCCGGTCTCAAGCAATTGTCCCACCTCAGCCCCCTGAGTAGCTGGGACCACAGGAGCATGCCACCACACCTGGCTAATTTTTGTATTTTCTGTAGGTGGGGTTTTGCCATGTTGCCCAAGCTGGTCTCCAATTCCTGAGCTCAAGTGATCCCCCTGCCTTGGCCTACCAAAGTCCTGGGATTACAGGGTGGAATGAGCCACCCTGACCGGCCCAGTGTTTTTCCTAATGCAATACAACTTCTGGTTTTTATCCGAACCTGAAACTAAGAATTCATACTCCCTTTTCTGAAAAACAAGTCTGGTATTGAGGTTCAGTTCTATTTTGAATTCACCTTCAAGGGTTAGTCCCACCAGTTGCTAAATGGTCTGTGAAGGTGTTTAGTATTTGCCACCTTTCTTTGTCATTGAGAGGTGTTTCTACCAATTGGAGGGTGTGTGTTGCATGTTGTTAAACCTGTTAAATAGACTTATTTTAGGAACTAGATACTTGAATGAATCTAGTTCCCTGTTTGGTTATTAAGCCACATCCTGTTTGCAAAGCAAAAATGTGATTATTTGGAATATGGAATGGCACCCATCTAATGTTGCTCCAGACATTTAATAAGCATGGTGTGGAGCATGGTGCTTGATGGAGCTGATAAAGTCCAAATTTTTCCAAGTAAAGTGGCTAAGTCTAATTCTGCCATTAGAGTGCATTTTTTTTTTTGAGATGGAGTCTTGCTGTTTTGCCCAGGCTGGAATGCAGTGGCGTGATTTTGACTCACTGCAACCTCCACCTCCTGGGTTCAAGTGATTATCCTGCCTCAGCCTCCCAAGTAGCTGGGATTTCAGACGCCCACCACCATGCCTGGCTAATTTTTTATTTTTTAGTAGAGATGGGGTTTAGTAGCGATGGGGTTTCACCACGTTGGCCAGGCTGGTCTCAAACTCCTGGCCTCGTGTGATCTGCCCACCGTGGGATTACAGGTGTGAGCCACTGCGCCTGGCCATGACTGCATTCTTCTTTGCTTTTCTTGAAACTGGTTGATAGAAGCCATAGTATATCATAGATATTATAAGGTTCCCATCCTGGTCTGATTTTCACCTGCACATCCCTATGAGTTGCTGAGGATGCCATTGTCCTTGAACAGAGTAATCCTGCCCCCCTTCTCCAGCCCTTTTATTCTGGAATGGAAGTAAGATTATTATATAAGAATCTGTATCCTTCTGCAGCCATTATCAGTATCTGATTTGCTCATCCTCAGATATTAAAGAAGTGACTAAGTTAATAAATGGCATAGTTCATTATAATCTGGATCTCCTAAAATACCTTCTTTGGCCATTTCTTCTGTATCTGGAACATTGTAGATATGTAGTAATTATTTGTAGAATATATTAACGTTAAAAAGCTACTTTGTGTAAATATTTGTAAGAAGGCTTTATGGGTTTGGGTTTTGTTTTGTTTCCTTTTTTTTTTTTTTTTTCTTTTAGAGACAGGGTCTTATTTTGTCACCCAGGCTGGAGTGCAGTGGCACAAACACAGCCCATTGCAGCATCGACCTCCGAGGCTCAAGCCATCCTCCCATCTCAGCCTCCTGAGTAGTTGGGACTACAGGTGCATAGCTAATTTTTGTAGAAATGGAGTCCCACCATGTTGCCCCAGCTGGTCTCAAACCCCTGGGCTCAACCACTCTGCCTGCTTCAGCCACCTAAAGTGTTGGGATTACAGGTCTGAGAAGATCATCAAAAAGATATGATTTGCAGGTTTTCATTGAGGATTACCTTTCCTTTCAGGTTTCCAATTTGGAGTGTAAGTGTGTGATTCCAGGCAAAGGATAATCACACTATGCTGCTTATTGTGTGATCCCAACTCGTGCTGCTCTTAACTCAGCACGCAGTGGGAGATGCATTGGGATTGCATCTAGGAGGGAAACAGATAAGGTCAGGCAGCTGGGCTGGGGAGAAAGAATAATGCCGATTAGTTCTCTCCACTTTAATTGGGCTAGTGGCTAACTATACTTTAACCTTTCCCATGGCAAAGACAAGGCATATTCCTGCCAAAGATGGTTGCCACTAAGTTTATTGTTTTAAAAGCAAAGAGGAAGAAAACAACATGGGAAGAAGGTTTTGTAGTAGAATTACTTTTCTCATGAAGGGGTTTGTGGAGAACGAGGGATACATAGGAGAAATACAGTGATGAATAAATTGTCTTTAGAAAGAAGGTGATGGCAGAAACACAGTTTTTAGTTGAAGGGCAAAATAAGTGTCATATTTCATTTTGAATCCCAGGGCCTAGATTAGCTTGGTCCGCAGTCTTCCACCAGCCTCTCTTCTCACAGCCCTGTTTTTTTCTTTTCTTTTCTTTCTTTTTTTTTTTTTTTTTTTTTTAAGAAACAGGTCTTTCTCTGTCATTCAGACTGGAGTGCAGTGGTGTGATCATGGCTTACAGCAGCCTCGAACTCCAGGACTCAAGCAGTCTTCCTGCCTCACTCATGAGTAGCTAGGACCACAGATGCGTGCTACCGCACCCAGCTGATTTTTTTATTTTTTGCATTTTGTAGAGATGGGGGTCTTACTATGTTGCCCAGGCTGGTCTTGAACCCCTGGCTTCAAGCGATCCTCTTGTCTTGGCCTCCCAGAGTGCTGAGATTACAGGTGTGAACCACCATTTATTACCTAAAGCATGATACTTTTCTAGTATCCCTGTATAGTACTGAGTCCAAGAAGCTAAACTTGATCAAGGTGTATGTGGGTAGCCTGGGCCTGGTTTATGAAAAATTTGAGTTTTATTTCTGTGAGCTGTAGGTGTTCCCCTGCCTTGGATATTCTCTTTGAACACAGTATACATTGGAGGACTCAGGGTCTGGAATGTGATTTATTCAGGAATCAGCCAAGAAAGTGTTTATTAACCCCTTAACTATGTGCCTTCAGACTAATTGCCTAATTTCCAAGCTGTTGCTGCTACTTCCTTCTTTTTTTTTTTTTTTAACTCTGCCTGCCTTCCAGACATTTCTAAGGATAACAAGCAAATAGTTATGAATGTTTTTTCAGTCTTTGAAGGAGGGTATAATAGTGGGAAGAACTTGGTGATTTTAAAAATAAAACAATAAAAATTAAAAGTCCGAGCCCCAGAGATGCCCTTCCTTCCATTTCCTTCTACCGCAGTTCCTTACCTCCAAACAGGAGCAAGAAGCATAGCATTGGAAGGTTTTTGACAATGGATACCTTGTCGTTTTGTTGTTGATTGTTTGTTTTTAACCTTCTCATGCTAGGGCGTGTTGTCTGTTTCTTAGCCTGTTCAAGGCATAAGCCTCAATCTCTTTCCTGTTGTTATATAGAGGAAAAGGAGTTTTACTGTCTTACCAGTACTTCTTTTAAGAAATAAAGCTGGGCATGGTGTCTCATGCCTAAAGTCCCAGTTACTCCGGAGGCTGAGGTGGGAGGATGGCTTGAGCTCAGGAGGTGGAGGTTGCAGTTAGCCGAGATCGTGTCATTGCACTCCAGCCTGGACGACAGAGCCAGACCTTGTCACAAGCAAACAAACAAAAACCTAGAAACAAAAACAAAAGAAAGGGATCACTCTTATGTTTCTGCAGTTTCCTAAATTTCTTCTACTGGTCCTGAAAATAAGTGATAAAATAGAGTCAATTTGCATCATCCTCAAGAGGTTCCACAACCTTTTTGGAGCCACTGACAACAAAGTCAGCTGAAGAAAGGAGGTTGGGTCTGTAGGGGTCAGAGAGGTGTATGTGTGAAGAGTTTTCTGTGATGTGAGCTGTCTCAAGGTTTACATGTTTACAGTCCATTGTAATACAGAAATGGATTATATTTTCTTCTATATTCCTGGCTGTAATGAATAAAACCCATTATTGGGTCAGGAACTTGAGTCTTCTCTCTTCTTGTCCTTTGTTCCTGTTTCAAGCTGTGGCATTTGCTTAAGCTTCCTGGCCACACACTCAGCGCTGACCCCCAGCCAGCTGCTGTATGCTATTGTTGTGTCCACATCTTGAGGCTGGTCAGGCTTGGGTGTGGTGTAGAGCTCCTTTCTGTGGAAGTGTATACTCAAATGCAGGACGTATGGGTGTTTGTCAGCTCTCATTAAGCAGCCTTCCCCTTCTTATGTAAAGCTCTTGGGATTGAGGGGGTAAGAGAGATGCCTTACTAGATACACTGTGTTATGCATGAAAAGTTTAACTACTCGGCCGGGCGCGGTGGCTCAAGCCTGTAATCCCAGCACTTTGGGAGGCCGAGGCGGGCGGATCACGAGGTCAGGAGATCGAGACCATCCTGGCTAACACGGTGAAACCCCGCCTCTACTAAAAATACAAAAAATTAGCCGGGTGTGTTGGCGGGCGCCTGTAGTCCCAGCTACTCGGGAGGCTGAGGCAGGAGAATGGCGTGAACCCGGGAGCCGGAGCTTGCAGTGAGCCGAGATCGCGCCACTGCACTCCAGCCTGGGCAACAGAGCGAGACTCCGTCTCAAAAAAAAAAAAAGAAAAGTTTAACTACTGTACTGTTTGTTGAGCCTTGTCCTTGTTGTAAATAGGATTCCACAATAGTGGCTTTGTTGTTTTGCCTGGAGCTGCAGTCCTAGGTTGGGGGAGATTCAGAGTTCTAAGGCCATGTCCCTTTTGTATTTTGAAGTGTCAGCCTGTTCATATACAGAATGGCATCTCACCGTAGTGAAGCCTTCAGTCTCCTGTAAGAGGCTCATGAAAAACCCTTCAGGGAAGCTGCTCCTAGAGTGTGGCTTTGCCATAGGAAACCCTGCCCCAGGACTCCTCTGGCCAAATGAGAGAGTTGAGGTTTGCTGGGGCAAAACTGTCTTATTGGGAAAAGGGAAGTAGAACACGAAAGGAAACTAGCATTTATTGTCTGGCACTTGATGTATGTTATTGCCCTTTAATCTTCATAACAGCTCTGTGAGGTCAGTGTTATCCCAATCTTTGAGAATGGAGCCATAGAGGCTAAATAACATGCCCAGGGTTACACAGCTTGTAGGGATGGAGCAGAAATTCCAGTCATGCATAAATTTTGCTTTTGTCCCTGTACAGTCTTGTAGTATACTCATACACGTCTTTGTCAATCCAGTTAGCAATTTGGAAAACTACTGGCCTCTGGCAGGATTAAGCTCTAATCACATCTTAGTGTTAATTACTTCAAATAGGTAGTAACTTCTACCATCTGGTTACTCATTAGCACTCAGGTTATGAATATTTTGATCCCTGGCCCATTGTTACCAGATTCCAGTAGCATTTCTTCCCTCCTCCCATCTATTAGTACAAGTAGTATTTATTAAGTAACTTTAATTGTCAATAGTACTAGGTCCAAGGAATATTAAATTGAACTGCCCCGTCCTTAAAGAATTTACAGTTTCTGGAAGTGGGGACACAGACAGACAGAGTGTGATATTTTTCTATGATAACTGAAGCACAGGGTACTTTGGGAGTGCAGAAGAGGAACACCCGACCTAAGTGTGTGAGGGGAAAAGGAGAAGGTGCACATTGAAAAGGCTTTCCTAGAGAGCTGTTGAAGGAGATCTAAAAGTAGAAGTTGGTGGGGGTGAAGATGGTATTCCGCATAGAAAGAACTGCGTGTGGAAAAGGCCTACAGGCGAGAAGGCTTCATGCCATATTCAGGGAATTCAAGGTGTCTAGCTGAAGTACACAACTCTAGGGTGGATCAGCAAGTTCTGAAGCTAAAGAGGTGATAGATGGAAAGGTCATGAAATGGCCTAATAAGCCCTGGTAAGGAAAGGAGCTTTATCCTAAGGTCAAAGAAGGCCGGTAAAGTCCAGTCAACAGGATAAGTGATGTTACTAAACTCTGGCTACACTGGGGCTTGCTGTAGAGTGGGATTAGAGGCAGGAAGCCCAGCTAAAAGGCTGCCAATGGTGGTCTAGATAAGAGAGAATAGTGGCTGAAGTTGGGTTGATAGCTGTAAGGACAGAGAAAACTAGAAAGACTGAAGAGAGATTTAGGAGGTGGCTGCTTGGAAGTGGGAGTTAGGTTGGAGGGGAAGGGTGCTGAGGATGACTTCCAGATTTCTGACTTAGCAGTTTGAATGTTGGCTCTCATTCACTTGTGCTGCCATTAACAAAGATAGGGAAAATAGTAGGAGAGGAAGGGAAGGAGTAAAAAGAGCTAAATTGGCTGATGGTGGTGGCTCATGCCTGTAATTCCAGCACTTTGGGAGGCTGAGGCGGGTGGATCACCTGAGGTCGGGAGTTCGAGACCAGTCTGACCAACATGGAGAAACCCCATCTCTACTAAAAATACAAAATTAGCTGGGCATAGTGGTGCATGCCTGTAATCCCAGCTACTCTGGAGGCTGAGGCAGGAGAATCGCTTGAATCCAGGAGGTGGAGGTTGCGGTGAGCCAAGATTGCGCCACTGCACTCCAGCCTGGGCAACAGGAGTGAAACTCCGTCTCAAACAAACAAAAAAAAACACCAGTGAAATTAAGAGGTTGAGAGGTAGAGTGAGAATCATGAAAAGTAAATTTGATTTTGACGTGTTGACTGTGAGGTGTCTAGCAAACAGCTATGTAGTGCTAGAGCTTGGGAGAATGAGTTTGAACACTTCCGAGGAGAAGGTCCAAAAGGCAACCACAGGAGGGTGGTTGAGGAGGAGGAGGATGTTGTTGGATGACTGCTAAGCCAGAACATGGGTTAGTTCTTCCTCTTGGGTGTTAAAATCATCTAGGTTAATAGCCAGCCTTGGGGTGGAGAGGAATACTGGGCATCAGGATCCAAAGTATTAAGTAAATAAGGTTGGGCGTGGTGGCTCACACCTGTAATCCCAGCACTTTGGGAGGCTGAGGCTGTTGGATCACTTGATGTCAGGAGTCTGAGACCAGCTTGGCTAATGTGGTGAAACCCCATCTAATTTGTAAAAATAGAACAATTAACCAGGTGTGGTGGTGCACACCTGTAATCCCAGCTACTTAGGAGGCTGAGGTCGGAGGATCACTTGAGCCTAGGAGGCGGAAATTGCAGTGAGCCGAGATCGCGCCACTGCACGCCATCCTGGGCAACAGAGGAGGACTCCGTCTCAAAAAAAAAAAAAAGAAAAGAAAAATTAAGTGAATAAAGAAGTGATCAGGAAGCTACAGAGTGTTGTAACAAGGAGAGCTGGAGATTTAACAGCTGGATGACATGAACCACAGAAGAAAGGTGTTTTATTACTTGGTGGTGGTGGAATGGATGACCCAGAAGCAGCCCCATTTCTCAACCCTATGATGTGGGAAGTGGCTGCCTCTCAGAACATGTTGTAGGGGAAGTGGTGTGTGGTATTCCTGGGGAGAGCCAGGCTTCAGTTAGGGAGGAAGTAGAAGAGACTGAGTAATTAAATAACTACACAACAAGATCTCAGAGGGTTTACAAGGTGAATGATATGTAGTATAGGTGGTCTAGTGGAGAAGAGGAAGCAACATGTATAAGAATAGAAGTGCAGGACCAGAAGTGAGCAAAGGGGGTTATATATTGGGCAAAGTGACAAAATATGGTAGAGATATGACATGGCGGATTTTCCTGACAATAAGATTGCCAAGAAAATAGATTCCAGAGACAAGCAAGTATGTGTATATATGTGGGAATTTAATATATGATCAAAGAAGTACTTCTGATCAAATGTGAAAAGATGTATTAGTCAATAAATACGTAAGGATGACTGGTTATCCAATTGGGAAAAAAATAAATCCTTACTTCATATCAAACTCGAAAGTAAATTCCAGGTAGATTAAAGATCTGAAGGTAAAAGACCATAGAAGTGTTAGACAGAAATGAAGGAAACTATTATTATAATTTTAGGGGTAGAAGAGGCCTTTCTAAATAAGCAAATAAAGAGACCATAAAGGAAAAGAGTCATAGCTTTAACTACATAAAAATTAAAGCAAAAGAAAGCATAAGGTTAAAAAATAAGGGATAAAATGAGGCAGATGTTTGCAACAAGTCAATAAAAGTAGCTTTAAAAAGTAAAAAGAATGGCTGGGCGCAGTGGCTCACGCCTGTAGTCCCAGCACTTTGGGAGGCCAGGGCGGGCAGATCATGAGGTCAGGAGATCGAGACCATCCTGGCTAACACGGTGAAACTTCGTCTCTACTAAAAAAAAAAAAAAAAAAAAAAAAAAATTAGCCGAGCATGGTGGCGCTTGCCTGTGGTCCCACCTACTCAGGAGGCTGAGGCAGGAGAATGGCATGAACCTGGGAGGCAGAGCTTGCAGTGAGCCGAGATAGCGCCATTGCACTCCAGCCTGGGCGACAGAGTGAGACTGCATCTCAAAAAAAAGAGTAAAAAGAATTTGGCTAGTAAATGCAAAGAAATGCTTGAGGCCAAGAGTTCAAGACCAGCCTGGGCAGCATAGTGAGACCCTGTCTCTACAAAAAATAAAAATAAAAATTAGCCTGACATTCTGGTGCACGCCTGTAGTCTTAGCTGTTTGGGAGGCTGAGGCAGGAGGATCACTTGAGCCTAGGAGGTTGAGGCTGCAGTGAGCTATGATAGCAGCACCGCACTCCAGCCTGGGCGACAGCGAGACTCTGTCTCAAAAAAAAAAAAAAAAAAAAAAAAGATGGGTGCAACTTTTACCCAAAAAATATGGGATGGGAATGAGAGGAAGGAAGAGCATTCAGGATTCATCTGTGGGCTGGAAAGAGTGATACTTCCAAGTAGGTATTAATAGTCTGTGGAGGGTGAAGAATCTTGGAACTTACAGGAGGAGGTACCATGATCTAGACTGAATTCAGCAGCACTAAGGAGAAGGCCCCAGCTCAGGGCAGTTGGCTTCACAGACTCCCACTTTACTGGGATAAGAAGTTTGACAAGATTGGCCTTGACTTCTAACCACACCAATTCACTTCCCAGGCTTGGAATACCTTTTCTCCTCATGGTAGCTTGGTGAACACCAATTCAGGGTTCAAGATCCCACTCAGAGGTCACCTTCAATGTCAAGCCTTCCACCTTTCCTGGACGTGGCTATTAAATCTACCATAGCCCTTATCACAATGTTTGTAATTATTGTTTGTGTTTATCTCTCCTGCTAGACTGTGATCTCCTCAAGGGCAGGGACCGGGGCTTGTTTTTCTTTTTAACTGCTCCAGCACCTAGCACAGTTCCTGATGCACATTAAATGCTCAATATATCTTGGTTGGAATGAAGCAATGAGTGGGAAATGAATGATATAATGGGCTTTTGTTAGGCAGAATATGGGGGAGATGAAACCTGGATATGATGTGTATAAAGATGGGAGGGGGAAGAAAACAAAATGGGCATGGGAACAAACTTTGGCACCAGCCTAGGAGGGTACCAGGGGATATGGGGGCAGAGTAGACATTAAAGAGTGGGAAAGTGGCAAAGTCTGGGTTGCCTCTCTTAGTTTTCAGTCCAGAAGCAAAATCAAGTAACATTTTATAACCAAAACCAATGTGTTTTTTTTCCATACTGCTAGGATTCTGTGAATCAAACGCATTGATACGATGGAACTGTTTTGATTCAGGAGGGAACAGGGGTGGTAGAGGGAAAGGCTATTGTGCACTGAAGTAAAGATTGATAGTTTCCAGGTTACCTAATACAGCAACGAGTTCTTCCGCTCAGAGAAGTGGAAAGACCTAAATCTTAGAATTTATGGATCCAGAGGTCCTCAGAGCAGTGTCTGAAAAGGCACTTTGTGTAAGTCTGGGTGTCTTCTTAGCATCGCCCACCCCAGTCTCGGGATTTCAGAAATACTAGGTTTGGGGATATAAAAGTAATCTCTACATTAACTACTTGCTATTTATGCCTGATTATCACATAGCACAATCATAATATTAAATATGCATTTTTTGAATTCCAACATCATTCATTTTTTCAGCAAACATGTACTGAATAACTGCTGTGTGTCAGGCACTGGGAATACAAAGACACTGAGATTGGTCCCTCCTGTTGAGGAACTCACAACCTAGGTGAGGAGATAGACAAATAAACAGCATATCTTAAGATAAGTGTTTTGAAAAATGTATGTATACATTGCTGCATGATCACATAGGAGGGTCTCTTAGGAAAGGGCAGGGGAATAACAGAAGTGTTTCCTAAAAGGAAAACAGAGCTGTTTCTTAATTAGAAGAGATGTGGAGGGAAGGCAAAGTTTGTTTCAATTGGAGGAAGTAATATGTACAAAGAAAAATATGGAGAAAATATGGCATTTTCAGGGTTCTGTTAAGAGTTCATTGTTCATTGTGAGAGTTCCTGCACAGGAGCAGAAAAAGACAAGGCATTTTCTTATGATTACCCAGTGAATTCTGGACTTTATTCTGAAAGCTATGGGAGCCATTGGAAGATTTTAAGCAGAGTCTGTCACGCTCTTATCTTCATATTCTAATATCCCTGAGGATAGTAGATTGACATGGGTATTCCTGGAGGCAGGGGAAGACCGCCTGGGAGATTTTTTATAGTCATCCAGGTGAGAAATTACAAGAGGCTGAATTAAGGCTTTGGCCCAGTGGGGCTGGGAAAATGGCGATGTGTTAAGAGACTATAAGGATTGTGTAATTGTAAGACTTTTTAAAAGTCTTTTTACTGTTGTAATCTCCGTGCTTAACACAATGTTTGAGATAGCAGACAGTCTGTAAATGTTATTTTGAGTTAATGAACTTGTGATCTACTCAGTTAGGTGGAAGGAATAGAAGAAGGAGATCTGGTGTAGGTGAATAGATGGGGCTGTTATCAAAGTGAGAGAGAGGATCAGCCAGGAGGAGGAATGAAGAGTTAGATCAGTTTTATGTTTAAGAGTCAAGTGGCTTTTGAGACATTTGAGTGGAGGTGTACAAGTCTAGAGCTCCAGAAGAAGAGTTGGCTTGGAAAGATAGATTTGGGAGTCATTGGCCTGCTGTGGGAGTGGATGACATTGTCTAGGGAGAGCGTAAGTGAAGGGGAAGAGAGAAGTTTGGAGCCTTGGAGATCCTGGGTAACACTAGCACATTGGAGTTGGTAAAGGAGAAGTAGAATGAAGAAGCATATTCAAGGAGTTGGAAGGAAAACCAAGAGAGCAATGTCCCCTAAGCTAAAGGAGTTTAGTTTCAAGAAGGTCAGGGATGTCTGATGCTGTCAAGAGGTCCCAGAAGGAGTGAGTGGTTTCTGTTAGCTCTCTGACAGCAGGGATTTTTGTCTGTTTTGACCACTGCTGTATCCCCAGCACTTACAACACCCTGGCACATAGTAAGCATTCAGTAATAAATTACTGTTGAATGAATGAATGAATGAATTGAAAAGAGTCCCTTGAATTTGGTTACAGAACCACAGGACTTTGGTGAAGCCATTTTGAGAGAAGTGGTGGTGAAGGAAGCCAGATTATAGTGGATTGAGGAATAGATAGGTTGTAAGGAAGCAGCTGCAAAATACTAAGCATGACCAACATCATGAGCACATACCATGTACCAGGCACTGAGCTAAGCACTTTACATGTATTAACTCATTTAACCTTCCCAGCAGCCCAATTATATAGGTATTATGATCCCCATTTTACAGTTGAGGAAACTGCAGCTTAGAGAGGGTAAATAACTTGCCTAGGGAAGGCCTGCAGCTAGAAAGTGTTAGAACCAAGATTTGAATCTGTCTTCCTTTGGAGTTCAGGTCCTTAGCTGCCCAGGCTACATTTCCTCTAGAGTGTCTTTGTGGCAGAAAGGCAAAAGAAAGAGTGAGTGTTTGAGGTGACATGCAGTTGAGACCAGGAAGATTGCAAACATGTTAATGCTGGTGAGAGTTGAAAGAAATAATTTGAAGGCTTTGGGAAAAGGGGAAATAATTTATACAAGAGGAGACTGAGAAGAGCTCCAGAGCACAGGTAAAAGGAAACCCCATCCATCAAGGTGGAGGTCCGGGAGAAGGTACAGGCAGGTGTGTGTTGCAGATATTTTTGTCGGCGGGGAGAGGGGAAGAGGGTAGAGATAGTTGAAAGTTCTCTTCTGATTGTCTGCTGAGCATAAGGGAGGTGGTGATCAGGTAGACTTGAGGAAGGTGTAGAAAATAGAATGAAGCAATGATGGAGACAGAAGAATTTTCAGGGTAGCATCAAGGGCCCAGCCAAGATGGAGACCATGATTTTGCAGTGGTCCAATCCTGCTCTTTTGTGATTTTTCTCCCTTCCCTCCAGTAGGGTACAGTAGCCAGATGTTAGGGCACAGAAGGCAGATGTTAGATTGATCCAGGTTTGAAAGTTTTGCCCATTGGTTGTGACAGAAGAAAAGAGACAGATCGTTGAGAGTATTGGCTAGATTGCATTTGAGGTGATGGATCACTACATGTAGGCCAGCAGGGAAGGAAGCAAGGATGAGAGAGGACTGAGAACAGAAGGGAAATGGAGGGGTCATAGTACTGGAGTCTGGAGAAGATTCAACAGTAGGACTTTGGTGATAGGAGCATCATTGTTCTGAGAATTCCATGTCCAGAGATGACCTGTCTGTGATGAATAAGACAAAATTACTCTACAAGGTACTACAGGGGTAGAAAACTACCAGTGATGTTTATCTCTTTACTGAGGGGACTAAGGAAGGGTGCCAAAGATACTTTTATTTGTTTATTATAAATATTTTCTACTGTTTTGTAGTACTGTTTGATTTTTTTTTTAACTAATATGTACTACTATTTTTTTTTCTTTTTTTGAGACAGAGTCTCACTCTATTGCCCAGGCTGGAGTGCAGTGGTGCAGTCTCTGCTCACTGCAGTCCCCATCTCCTGGGTTCAAGTGATTATCCTGCCTCAGCCTCCTGAGTAGCTGGGATTACAGGGCCCACCACCATGACCAGCTAATTTGTTTGTATTTTTAGTAGAGATGGGGTTTCACCGTGTTGGCCAGACTGGTCTCTGACTCCTGACCTTAAGTGATCCGCCTGCCTCGGCCTCCCGAAGTGCTGAGATTATGGACCTGAGCCACTGCACCAGGCCTGTACTACTGTTTTGATTTAAAAAAAAGATGCAAAGTTTTCAGTGAACCCAAAGAGAAGAGTAGGTTTACTTGAAAGCAGGGAGATGAGTGAGCTGCAGAGGTAGAAGGCTGTGGTCCTGGAATGGGACCCTGGAGTGTATTATCTGTCTGTGGAATCACAAGGTCTTAGATCTGAAGAGGTGTAGCTGGAATCTGGTCCCACCCTGCCATTGTTTACAGGGAAGGAAATGGGAGCCCTGAGACTTGCTCAGCTTGGCAGCAGCAAAACCAGAACCAGAAGCAACCTGTCCTGATTTCCCAGCCCTCTGGTCTGTTTTTCATGCTACCTCCTAAGCCCTGGAGGCTTCTCAATTTCCTGCTGTTCCAGCTGGACTCATGGCACATGTGCTCATGACATTGCTGGCTGACCGGGCTGTTTGCCATACTGTGCTTCCCACACGTTGGTGCTTCTCAGTGTTCGGGGTGTGGGCGGGTGTGTGTAGAGGCGGCTGTGCTACTGTCCCCTGCCTATTTCCTGCCCTCTTCATAGCCAGGCAAAGTAGCAGCTTAGAGGTGGAAAACCACAGTGGTGATACCCTATTTACATCCTTTGCAATGACCTAGTGTCCCTCCTGTTTTGCCAGCTCTCGTATTGCTGCCTCCCCCAAACATCCCTCTCATAATTTGTTTAAACAGCAGCCATGCCCCTGTATCTACTTCTTTCAGCCCAAACCCAGATGAGTCACTGAGAGAACTTCGGACAGGGATTATTCACCATGAGATTGATGGCAGGGAGTGGAAGAATTGTAATTCTGGAGAAATGCCCTTAAATTAGGGGCATTGTTCTGGGAAAAAAAGTGCTTTCCTGTTCAGCAGATCTGCAAAGGAGTCTGTGACTCTCCAAAAGACTACAGATTTAGGGAGTGCAGTGCAGGTGTGTTTTAGAAAAATAAATTTTTTAAAAATCAAAAGATTAGGTATTTTTCTGTCTTCCAAGTAATAGTTCAGATAAACCTGGTGTTTGTGCAGCCTCTCTTGTTTTGTCATGAGGGCAGCAAGCCATGGTAGTTGCATATGGATTAGTTGTGATTTCTCCTTATGTGGCAGGCTGAGCCCCAGAGGATTAGAACTAAAGCTCAGGACTTCGGCTGTCTTTTGGATGGCTGCCTGGGTAGATATGCAGATGAGCTCTCCACACAATGATATTGGGGCTCTGTGATGTGTGGGGTTGGGAGTGGGGACAAGAAGTCAGAGGATGGGGTATAGTTTTTCCTCACCCTTGCTGCTAGGTTAAGTCCTCATTGGTCTCCCTGTAGAGTCTCCTGTGGAGATGGGTTTGTAGCCTGTCTGCTTAGATGACCCTACGGATTCTGCCTTGAGTGTGGTCTTTGCCTTGAAGGTCTGCTTGTCCTTTTGTGTTGTAACAATGTAGTTTTAGGGTTCAAGTATGGAGTTGTGAATTGACCTGGCCCAGAGTTGCCTCAGATTCCCTCCTCTTTGCAGAATGTAGGCAGGTATTGGTGTGGGGATCCAGGGTATTTATTGGTAAGGGAAAGAATGTGTTTATTCATGATGGTAGGAAAGTCCCCCTTATTGGCTTGCTTCTTGGCAGACCTAAGAGCTGAGATACAGCCATGTGGTAGTGCTCAAGAGGTCTGAGCAGGCTTCCTTGAGATGATCTGAGCACTTGGATTCCTTCTGCCTGGAGATGGGTAACATTTGAGATTCCAGTTTGGTTCTGAATTCTCTCTCGTTGCCTTCTGCCAGGCCATCCTATCCCTGACATTGTAGTGCCATAAGAAGTCATGGATGTTGTGATGCCAGTGGGATGAATATGGCTCCAGGAAAGAATAGAATAGAGAGGGGTTCATTAAGTTAAGGCTTGGGGCTATAACATCAGAGCCACCCTGAAAATCACAGGGAAGAACCAGCAGGAGGGTGAGAAGAGACAGTGTATTCATATTTTGGCTTTGGCATTTTTTCTGCATAGACAAGGATCTGTAAAGCTATATTAGATACTATGTTGGTTCATACTGGGTGACCCTCCACTGTTAGGGTAAAATCTACCTTGGATAGAGAACCTGTTTGGGAAGAGGAAGGAAGGAAGCAAGATGGGCGGGTGACCCTGACCTTCTCTGAGGTATCAGTTGCATCATCTCAGGCCTCCTTTGCCTGATCCTTCTGTCATCTGCTCCATTAGCTCCTAGGCTTTTGCAAAACTGGAAACTCTTCATCTGGAGCCCTCAAGAGCAGTACTACTTAATAGGCCAATCTGCAATGAGATAAGAAGCATATGTACCAGAATGTAAGACTGATCTCTTCATCAAGAAAATCTTGTATGAAAAAATGTTAGAACTAGACAGTGTGTTTACTCTGACATCATTGATTTACATTGAGGCTTCATGTAAGTTTTCTATACAGTGACCAGCCAGTAACACAGTTTGCAAATTGGCAGCTAATCTGCAGACCATACTTGGAGTAGCAATGCTCTAGAGCTGCCTCTCATTCAGAAGCAGTTGTTGAGGTCATGGAATTGTTTTTTTGGTACAGGCCAAGGGCAGCCAGAAATATAGAGCCCTGGTTAAGAAGAGCTGTCACCCAGGGCATTCAGACATGGGTCAGGGCAGCTACTGAGGAGAAGAGGGGCACAACGAGAATGAAACAGCTGAACAGATGATCAGGCAGTGCCTACGCCAAGGGTAAATGCCATGTCCTGCCTTTCCTTTACCACAGGTGTGTGAGCTGAGGGACTAGAGCTAGGGTCTTGGTTTTGCCTGTTGCTTATGGGCAGGTTGGCCGCACCAAGCTTACCCTGTCTTCCCAGGAAAACGGCATACACTGGAGAAGAATGTGTTGGTTGTCTCTGTAGTCACACCTGGATGTAACCAGCTTCCTACTTTGGAGTCGGTGGAGAATTGTAAGTACCATCCTGTTCCCTGTCTTAGAAGAGCAAGCACTTGTCTGAAGCTGTAACTCTGGATGGCCTGGCCTAAACTGCTGATGCTCAGCCTGGAGTCCCCTTTGACCATGGGGACCAAGGGTCACCAAGTGCTGAGAGCCATGGAAGATGAGTTTTTCCTATGCAGAAACTTAACCAGTGCTAAAGGTTGGCTGTGGAACATCACACTGGCTCTTCACTGAGTCCCACAGGACACCTACCTGGTGGACTGAACACATTTCTATTTTGGGAAAGTGTATACTTTGCTAGTTTTCTCTAATAGACCCTACACTGGGGAAAGAAGGGGTTCTGGTCACTTATACTGAGATGAAGTTAAGTCATTAGTCCAGTGACTGCCTCTTGTCTTCCCTGAGCAGCATTTGGGGACTTCTCAGTCTCCAAAGTGAACAGTTGAGTTTGGTTCCTTCCTCACTTTCTTGGAGGAAGTAGCTGAAGCATAGAGGAAGGGGAAAGGAGGGTGATTACAAAGGCGTTGGGAGCATCGCGTGCTGCACTCACTCCTGCAGGCATCCCTGTTCCCTTTGCCAGGAGAAGACTTCTTTCATCTTTCTGCTGTGGAAACTGATCCATAAGGTAGGTGGTGCTTTATACAGAACTCCGCTCCAGCCTGACTCTTGCTGTACATCATCATCCAGGGTCTACAGAGTCACTGTGGTGACCACCCTCCCACTATGGCCCCAGACCAGGCCATCCTACAGCTGTCTTGCTCTGGGGACATCTCATTGAAAGATTTTTAAAAATATATGGTCTTACTGTTTTTTTTTAATCCAACGATTTATATAGAATATCTGGTCTATAATCTGAGAATAGAAAACCTTAACCAACTAAATGAGTTCATTTCTGTCATTTCAGATACCCTGACCATAAATGATGACCAGTGTTTACTCCTCTCTGAGACTGTCTGGGGAGCTCTCCGAGGTAACAAATTGGGGCTGATTAAAAGAGAGAGAGAAAGGATGATGTGGGAAGGTTGGTGTTGGTGGAGTGCGGTGGCCCAATCCCTGCTCACTGCAACCTCTGCCTCTTAGGCTCAAGCAATCTTCCCTCTTTAGCCTCCCAAGTAGCTGGGATTACAGGTGCCCGCCACCATGCCCAGCTAATTCTTGTATTTTTAGTAGAGATGGGATTTCACCATATTGCCCAGGCCAGTCTTGAACTCCTGAGTTCAAGTGATCCACCCATCTCGGCCTCCCAAAGTTCTGGGATTACAGGTGTGTGCCACCATGCCCAGCCAGGAAGCTTGTTTTATGGGAACAATCGGTGTGTTTTCCCATCTCTGTGAAGCTGTCTCTGGAAGTTGACAGGTTTTACCTTGTGCAGCATCAGCAACTGCTGCTGCCCTAGTCAGGGGCTCTGGGAAGCAGTGGGAGAGTCTGCGGGCTGATGCTCTAGGTGCCAGCAGGGGACAGGTAGCTGGGGGGCAGGGGGAATGATGCTACTACAGACACTGCCTGTCCAGCTCTTGCTGAAGACATGTAATTGGAAAGGTTTTTTTAAAAGGAAAACTATAACAAAAGACATAGATACGTGCAAACAAAAGATAAATAGTAGTGAAATATTTAGAACTACATTATTTCTGGAGAAAATGAGTTTACTGGCTAAACTATTGGCCCTTGCCCTTCTTCTGGGTTTACTGAGAAGGTATTTGGTGCCTAGATACAGACTTAGCCAAATATCTCTCCCACTTTTGGTAAACCCTCTGCTGGTGAATGATGAGGGAAACGCTCTCGGAATTCCACACCTTGCTTTAGTTTGTCTTTGTTCCCTTGCCCCACTTCTATGCTTGGAACAACAGCATGCTGCCTCCCCTTCCTGCCCTCTTGTACCTTTCATGCAGGTGCTGATGGTGAGTCAGGCTAGAGGTAAGGGAGGACCTGGGACTCCAGAATGCTGGGTGTCAGAGTCAGAGTGGGCAGAAGCCAAAACAGTACACTAGCAGTCTGCTCAAATCAGGTGCTGAGTGACTGCGGAGGTCTCATGGATTCTTTCACTTTGAAATTGGGGACTCTGATAATTTTCACGAGGCTTCTGCACGGTTTCCAGAAGAGGGGCCCCAGCTGTTGAGAACATACAATGCTCTGGATTCAACATACCTGTGTGTGGGCCTTGCTAGACTCTAGGAGACAGTGTCAGTGGACTAGGGGAGTCCTTCTGGGGCAGTTGCTGTCCACCACACCTCAGCTCCCTATAGCTGGGTCTCTTCTCAGTCTCTGAAGAGGAAGAGTGGATATTTTTTTTTATCTTCTAGGTCCAGCCATGAACCCAGGCTTCTTGGAAACCCAAGCTTATGATCACTTTCTCACAATTTATTCTGGGACCCCTTTTCTCAGCTCTCTTAGCTCCTGATAGGGGTTATCCGTGAAAAGCCCAACTCTTGCAGGCTGACTTGTCTCTGTGTCTGTCCTCATGAGTATATGTCTTGGCCACTCTTCTCAATATTCATGTCAAGGCACAGGAAATATAGATAAGAGGTATGTGGGTTTTGAAGGTTAGTATGTTGTAAGGAGGGGCACTAAAACCCTTACTCTGACATCTCCCAAAATGAAATACAGAAGTAAAGATGGATACTGGCTTCCTAATATCCCCTTTTCATCAGTGTTAAAAATCATCAAGCCTACACTACATCCATTTTCACTGTGTACTCAAACGTTGTGCTCTGCTACATTGAGAACCTTCCAAATAGAGACATCTCTTTTTCCACTCCCTGAGTCTTTACTCTGCTTCTCTGCTTCTTCCTAGGTCTGGAGACTTTTAGCCAGCTTGTTTGGAAATCTGCTGAGGGCACAGTAAGTGTGGACCCTCAAGAAGGGCTCCTTTTTCATCTCTGGGGTTGGATCCCAATGTTGAGAATCCTAGAAAAATCTTGTTTTGCCTTAGGATCCTGGTGGCTTGAGATAGCCCCAGTAGAAATGGAAGAGGAGATGTGGGTGGAAAACTGGTTTGGTAGATTTGGTCTGTTTGGAATCACTGTAATTTGGTCCCCCTGAGTCATCATTTAGTAATGACCTTGAGGCCACACTGCTTTGAATAAAATAAACTATGTTAACAGGAAAATCCAGAATTTGTAGGCTGAGTGGTGTATGGGACAGTTGTATTAGGCTGGCGTTGGACAGTTGCTTTCTGGGAAGGTGGCTGCTTATGGTCATTTGTAGAGGTGGGGAGCATTTAGGGAGAGAGTGACGCTGAGAACAGTCACAGATTGGCTTTTTAAGAATCCTGGGAGAGTTGTCTTCATCTCCCTGTGCCCCCGTAGTAAGCTTCCTTTGAATCTGACATGTTCAATGTGTGTTCTGCACAGTTCTTTATCAACAAGACTGAGATCGAGGACTTTCCTCGCTTTCCTCACCGGGGCTTGCTGTTGGATACATCTCGCCATTACCTGCCACTCTCTAGCATCCTGGACACTCTGGTAACCAGGCCTTAAGGCCTTCTTCACACTTAGAGTTCTGGGGTGATAGAGCAACTGGACAGACCAAGTTCCAAATTCTTAAAGAGTGAGAGAGAGAATGTATGAACTGGGTGTGGTGGCTCACGCCTGTAATCCCAACACTTTGGGAGGCCTAGGTGGGCGGATCACCTGAGGTCAGAAGTTCAAGGCCAGCCTGGCCAACATGGTGAAACCCTGTCTCTACTAAAAATACAAAAATTAGCTGGGCATGGTGGTGCATGCTTGTAATCCCAGCTACCTGGGAGGCTGAGGCAGGAGAATCGCTTGAACCCGGGAGGCAGAGGTTGCAGTGGGTGGAGATCACGCCACTGCACTCCAGCCTAGGTGAAAGAGTAAGACGCCATCTCAAAAAAAAGAGATTGTATGTAACTCTATGAGCTCCTGGGAAAAATGTAGAAGATGAGCTGCTCCAAGACTTAGAAAATAACAAAGAGTGACTTAAATCTACTGTATAGGCTACTATAGATCAATGTTCAGGCTGTTTCCAGGGATACAGATGTTTAGGGGAATTGGCTTCATTGGCAGAGCTAACTATATTTGTTTTTTGAGACAGGGTCTCAATTTTTTTTTTTTTTTGTATTTTTTGTAGAGCTGGGGTTTCGTCATGTTGCCCAGGCTGGTCTTGAACTCCCGGGCTCAAGCAATATGCCCACCTTGGCCTCCCAGAGTGGTAGGATTACAGGCATGAGTCACGACACCTGGCCGCCAGAGCTAACTTTAGTTAGAACAAGGTCATAGGAGAGAGACATTCAAAGCCTTACCTCAGGGCTGGGTGCAGTGGCTCACACCTGTAATCCTAGCACTCTGGGAGGCCAAGGTGGGTGGATTGCCCAAGCTCAGGAGTTCGAGACTAACCTGGCCAAGACGGTGAAACCCCATCTGTACTGAAAATACAAAAAATTAGCCAGGCATGATGGCGCAAACCTGTAGTCCCAGCTACTCAGGCGTCTGTGGTGGGAGAATCACCTGAGCCTGGGGAGATCAAGGATGCATGAACTGTGATTGCACCACTGCACTCCAGCCTGGACAACAGAGACCCTGTCTCAAAAATAAATAAATAAATAAATGAGGGAAGGAGGCTGAGGCATGAGAAGCACTTGAACCTGGGAGGTGGAGGTTGCGGTGAGCTGAGATTGTGCCACTGTACTCCAGCCTGGGCGACACAGCAAGACTCTGTCTCAAAAAAAAAAGAAAAAAAAAAAAAGCCTTACCTGGGGAAGTTCCTAACCCTCTTGAGTTTAATGTGCAGTCTTATCTGACAGTTCCCGATCCAGTTCCTGTGTCTGCCTTTTCCTTTGCTCCTGTGACAGAACCAAAGGAGGCGACACATCTGCCAGCCTTGGCTTCTGAGATTATGAGTTAAGAGGCTACTAAGTTCCCAGGAGGTCTCACAGTTGGGCTTAACATCAGTCAGACAACCCAACACAAATGGCAAGAGGAAGTGTTATCTTCAGGCTTTTGGAAGATTCCAGGCTACCACAGTAGCTGCAGCCCTCCTCTTAATGTAGCCAGAATTTATTTCAAAAAGAGGAAAGACCACTTCTGTCATCCATCTTTGGATGTGTTCTGGGAAAAGTAGAAGTGTGCTGGGCCTTCCCTCCATGTCATCCCTCCCTGATGGGAAGGTTTGATAGAGAGACCCCATAAACACTTAATTGAGAGCTGAGGCAGGTCAAGCCTGTAGGGGTGTGTGGAGCAGCCTGAGAGCCTGCCCAACATCGCAAGTTTGAGGCTGAAACTGGAGAGACTGTGATGAGTTCACAGTGTGTACTTTAACCTACAGGATGTCATGGCGTACAATAAATTGAACGTGTTCCACTGGCATCTGGTAGATGATCCTTCCTTCCCATATGAGAGCTTCACTTTTCCAGAGCTCATGAGAAAGGTATGTCCCCATTTCACTCTGACCAAGTTTATAGGTCAATGTCTGAATCTGGCTGCGGCCCTGCTGGCAAGAACAGGGTCTCTCATCCTAACCAGCCAGTTTTAGACCAATATAGGGGAAGGACACTGGATTTGGAGTCAGGAGACTTGAGTTCAAGTCCAAAACTTTGCCGATAATTTGCCTTGTGACCTTCAGGAGAGAAGCTCTTCTGGCCTTATTCCCTTTTTATGTATTTATATTCTGTTAAATCGACATAATATTAATACCTACCATGATTATCTCACTGGCATTATGATACTCAGATAAAACAGATGTGATAACTTCTGGGAAATTATGATCAAGTTTTTTGAAAATAGTCCCTGACACCAAAGGGCTATGGGCAGGTTTTCTGATCTCTGGGGAGTCTTGTGGGCATTTTGAGTATCTTCTACTCTGCTAGCTTTCAGGAAATGTGAACCTGAAGGGTGTCTTGTGCCTTTCAGGGGTCCTACAACCCTGTCACCCACATCTACACAGCACAGGATGTGAAGGAGGTCATTGAATACGCACGGCTCCGGGGTATCCGTGTGCTTGCAGAGTTTGACACTCCTGGCCACACTTTGTCCTGGGGACCAGGTAAGAATGATGTCTGGGACCAGAGGGACTCTGCTTATTATGCTCAGAGTGAAGCTTCAGGGCACTGGCTCATGGAAGTGGCATATCCCAGCGTTGGTCCTTGGAAGAATGTTTTCCATCGACTTCTTCCACCTGGGAATTTAGATAGGAAGAACTCACTTTGGACAATGGAGGCTGCTTCTTACTATTAAAATATGTACTGTTAGACTATGTAAGGGCACATTTTTCTCAGATGCCATTGCAGGTAGTTGTGCCTAGAGTGGATGCTGAGGAATCTGACCACCAGGGTAGAATCTGAAAGAAAGAAGCCCAAGGGCAGCCTGCAGAGATCAGAGTCAGTCACTACCCCTGCTCCCTTTCTTCTGTATACCCTCAGCCCTCCAGTGTGAGCCCCCAGCGCAGGTTAAATGACGGTTGAAAAGGGCTACTGGCCAATAGAAAACTGAAGATACTGGCCGGGCATGGTGGCTCGTGTCTGTAATCCCACCAGTCTTGGAGGCCAAGGCGGATGGATCACCTGAGGTCAGGAGTTCAAGACCAGCCTGGCCAACATGGTGAAACTCCATCTCTACTAAAAATACAAAAATTAGCCAGGCGTGGTGGCAGGCGCCTGTAATCTCAGCTACTCGGGAGGCTGAGGCAGGAGAATTGCTTGAACCCAGGAGGCAGAGGTTGCAGTGAGCCAAGATCATGCCACTGTACTCCAGCCTGGGCGACAGAGCAAGACTCTGTCTCAAAAACAAACAAACAACAACAACAACAACAAAAAACCCTGAAGATATCTTGTGACCTCAGCGTCAGGGTGTAGTCTCTGGGCCAAGGGAGATACACCCTAGGAAATGTAAAAAGATTCTGGGTGATGGTTGACCCCACCTACAGGAGGAGATAGAGAAGAAAGATTTTGCCAGTTTGGCTGGATTAGGCTCTCTCTCTGCCTAAAGGCCTGTGAGGAGAGCAGCCTTGGGAGCAAGGGTGGCGCCTGCTAGAAGCAGTGTGTCCAGGCAAGAGTGTGTGCACTGACAGTTGTCTGGCTGGAACTCAGCCTCTGCCTGTCTATGATTGTGGATATGTTTGTATCTTTTTACTGTGACTAAATGGTAGTGACTACCAGTGTCTGTGAGTGCCTGAGTGTGCCTACCTAAATATGTGTGATGTTTATGAATACACTTGTCTTGCTTTGTGTGACTCGTGTCCTTACGTGTAGGACTGTGCATGGGGGTTTATGTATTTGTGACACTCATATGGGGTTTTCTCTTGGCTTAGGTATCCCTGGATTACTGACTCCTTGCTACTCTGGGTCTGAGCCCTCTGGCACCTTTGGACCAGTGAATCCCAGTCTCAACAATACCTATGAGTTCATGAGCACATTCTTCTTAGAAGTCAGCTCTGTCTTCCCAGATTTTTATCTTCATCTTGGAGGAGATGAGGTTGATTTCACCTGCTGGTATGAGCCCTTTGATCTTCCCATTGTGGCCTGATCAGTTGCTTACTCAGAATAGAGGTTAGCACCCGAGGGGCTGCTTAGCTTAGCTGCTGCTCTCGGGGGTCTGTATGGGCTCACATTGCTCAGGTCCTCTGCCCATCTACATAGAGATCCTACCTGATTTTGGCAAGGCTTTCACTGTGAACCTCTTCCTTCCTACTCTCATATCCTTGAGGTATTGATAGAAAAACCAGCCCTGGGCACAGAATTGTCTTGGAAAAGTTCAGGATAGAGAAAAATAATCCCTGTTTATGAAGGCTTAAAATTGTCTAGTTGAAGAGTCAAGACACAGAATTCAAGACTAATAGATGACAGTGTCTAATTAGTATTCAGTTGTAAAGTCCAAACCCTTGGTTCTAGTGAGCTCAAAAGAGGCTGAGGGGCTTCTTTGAGAAGAGGGCGCTAGAGCTGAATCTGGGGAAATCATTTGGCTTTTTGGAGATGTGAGCAGGGGAAATATTCCAGAAGGAGAACAATGTGAGCAAAATGTGGACGTCGTAACGCAAGGGATCTGCAGCAGGTGATAGACATCAAGGCTTGTCTTCCAACTGGAAGAGCAGATAGGAAAGGCGGAATCCAGTGTGCTGGAGCTTTAAGTTAAGACCTTGGATTCTCATGTTGCAGTCCAGAGAGGATTAACATGTTTTCTCTTTGGGAGTTTGAACTTAAAACTCTTCAGGTCCAGACTCAGCCCTTCTCAGCCTGTGTCAACAGCCCACCTGCTTCACATAACTTTGCTTGGCCACACTTTCCGCGTGTAGGGCTTCTGAGATCCTTGCTTATTTGATTTTTCAGGTGAAAAGAGGAAGTTATAGGGGGCTAGGTGACTAATCCCCAGGCATTAGGCTTTCAGGATGTTGAAAGATTAATCTTCATTTTCTCTTGGGATTCAGGAAGTCCAACCCAGATATACAGGACTTTATGAGGAAGAAAGGCTTCGGTGAGGACTTCAAGCAGCTGGAGTCCTTCTACATCCAGACGTGAGGAAGGAAGGAGGGTGGGTGGGGTCCCTTGGGGGTCCTCCTGTGGGGTCTTCCCTTTCCATACCGAGTCAGGCCCTGCTTGGCCACTGTCTGGTCCCTGTAGGGTTCCCTTGTCCTTTGTCCCATCCTTTCAGGTTTGGAGTGGTTGGTTTTCAATCCTGGGGAAAGACACTGCTTAATAAGGAATAGGCCCCTGGCCAGGCTCAACCCCTAGAGCGCTGGCACAAACAGTCTAGAGCCCGTCTGAGCTAAGCAGACACTTACTAGACACTCCTCTCCTCTCCAGGCTGCTGGACATCGTCTCTTCTTATGGCAAGGGCTATGTGGTGTGGCAGGAGGTGTTTGATAATAAAGTAAAGGTGAGCCGGGGCAGAGAAGAGAAGAAGCCACCAGCAATGCCTCCCTTTGGTCTCCCCAGCTCCTCCCTGCCTCTACAGAGACTGATCCTTCTGGTTTAGATTGGGCTTTAATGGTCAGAGCCCTCTCCTTTTCTCTCTAGAAAGACCACAGAGTGCTGGGTGCAGTGGCTCACGCCTGTAATCCAAGCACTTTGGTAGGCCAAGGCAGGTGGATTGCTTGAGCCTAGGAGTTCAAGACCAGCCTGGCCAGCGTAGCGAAACCCTCGTCTCTACAAAAAATATAAAAATTAGGAGGCTGAGGTGGGGGTACTGCTTGAGCCCAGGAGGCACAGGTTGCTGTGAGCCAAGATGTGCCTCTGCACTTGACCCTGGGCAACAGAGTGAGACCCTGTCTCAAAAAAACCAAAGGCTGCTGTGGTATGAGCCCTGGGTTTATGTATCAGAGTTTCTATCTTCCCTCACTACAAACTTAATTAAGAACTATTTCTGCTGCTAGGTTACTTGGATAGGCTGGATTTGTCTTCCTAAATCATAGATTAGGGTCTTCTGGGTCTGTGGGACCAAGGCTACCTTCTCCTTTATTGTTGATCAGTAAGATCCCAGTCTCCTGTCACATGCAAGGACTCTTCAGGAACCTTGTCCCATCCCCAGAAACATCTGGAGACTTTTGGACATGGCAGCTCCTGGGTCCCACTGCTTGCCTCCCTCAGCTCACAGCCAGTATTACTAGCTCTGTGTGGACAGGGAGGCTGCAGAGGGACAGGAAGGAGAGCTGCAGAGAGGCCTCTTAGGGCCCTGGATTCCTTGGCGTCTGTCCTGAGGTGTGAGCTCAATGGTCAGGAGTCACAGAGACATACTTTGCTGCTGGGGAACAGAGGGAGCACACACCTGTTGTCCCATGTTGCCTGTGTATGAATAAGGCCCAGGAATCTCCTCAGCTTTGTGTCCTTACTGCCATTTGACCTTTTATAACAGATTCGGCCAGACACAATCATACAGGTGTGGCGAGAAGATATTCCAGTGAACTATATGAAGGAGCTGGAACTGGTCACCAAGGCTGGCTTCCGGGCCCTTCTCTCCGCCCCCTGGTACCTGAATCGTATATCCTACGGCCCTGACTGGAAGGATTTCTACGTAGTGGAACCCCTGGCATTTGAAGGTGAAAGCAGAGAGCTCTCCTTGCTAACCAAAGGAGGCTGGGCTAGGGCACAGGATGGGAGGCAGGGAGGTCTGGGCCAGACATTTTCAGTTAGTAAATGAAACAACTTAGCTGGGGTGAGGGCCACATTGGGAAGGTGGTTGAGAGGGACCCTAGAGTTACCCCACCATCACCAGACTGTTGTTGCTTGTTTTCCCTCAGGTACCTCTGAGCAGAAGGCTCTGGTGATTGGTGGAGAGGCTTGTATGTGGGGAGAATATGTGGACAACACAAACCTGGTCCCCAGGCTCTGGTAAGCGTTTTCGGTGGGGAGGTGGAGGGTTGGGCCTGAGAGCAGGGGTTCTCCCTTACAGACCCAATCCCATCTAGCCACCTCTGGACTAGTACCCTTCTTTCAGGCCTGAGAGAGAGCAGGCCGTGCAACGAGCCTTCTGAAGATTTGTGTGCAATATTCACTCTCCACATGACTTCCATCTATAGCCCTCCAGCCGCCCTTTGGTATGTGGGATAGGGATTGTTAACCTCACTTCCCAGAGAGATAATGAGGCCTGGAGAACATAGGTGAGTTGCTTAAGATCCAGCACAAGCATCCATGGTTCCTGTAATAAGGCTTCCCTCTACTGTTTTCACTGCAGCCTTACCAAGTATGGTTGGGTGTGCAGAGTTTACATTTTAAGGACCTCTGCTGCTGCCACTGTCATTGTGGTTAATGATGCCTTTAAGGTTTATTCTTATTCCCATATCTTTGAGAGAGGAAGAGAGTGGGATTGCTACCCACATTTTAATGAAGGTGGTGCTGAGCCCTAGAACTCTCTGGGAGCCATCCAACCTGGCTGTGGCTCAGAACAAGGTATTGATCACTTCCTTTGGCCTGAGCTAGTCCAGGGTGCCTAGATAAGAGGTAGCAGCCTGTGGATGTCCAGCACCTTTGCAGGGAATACAGAGCCCAATCTGGCACATGCCCCCTTTCCTCCAGGCCCAGAGCAGGGGCTGTTGCCGAAAGGCTGTGGAGCAACAAGTTGACATCTGACCAGACATTTGCCTATGAACGTCTGTCACACTTCCGCTGTGAGTTGCTGAGGTAAGCAAGCTGTGGGGCCTTCACAAGGCGGAGTAGGGCAGATCCAGGGCTGGGGAACCCCTTAGAGAGAGGAAGAGAATAATAACAATAGCTAACACTTACACAGGCTTATAGTCGGCCCTCATCCACAGATTAAACCAACTGCAATAAAAAGTATTCAGGAAAAAAAAATACGACAACAAAAAATAATACAAATAAAAAATATTGTATAACAACTATTTACATAGCATTTATATGGTATTAGGTATAAGTAATCTAAGATCATTTCAAGTATATGGGAAGTTGTACATTGGTTATATGCAAATACCATGTCATTTTTATATAAGGGACTTGAGCATCCTTGGATTTTGGTATCCACGGGGGTCCTGAAACAAATCCCCTGTGGATACTGAGAGACAACTGTATTTTGTGGCAAACACTGCTAAGTTTGTTACACATACTGTCTCATTTAGTCTTCACCACAACCCCATAAGATAGGTGCATTTTAGAGATAGACACTGAAGCACAGAGAAGTTCAGTACCTTGCCCAAAGTCACTAAGAAGCAGGATTTGAACCAGGCTGACTTACAGGATCTCATGACACCTTTGCCTCTGTCAGGGATGTGCCTGTGTAAGATAGTCATTTCCCTGATTCCTTCGTTGGCTATGTCTTGAGTACTTGGGGGACATAGCCTAGTGCAGAGCAGAGTCCTGGGCTGAGAGTCGAGCATGATGGTGTGTAAGCCTCAACCATGTCATTCACTGGGTAACTTCCAGCTGGTTCTCTAAGCATGTTGCTTACTTGGATAATAAGGGAAGCATGCCTAGAGGTCCCCTAAGGAGATTGGTCAGGTTATAGTCTGAGACCCAAGGACAGGATTTCACGTCCATATTCATGGACAGGACAGCACCTAAGTCCCCAAATGCCACCATATTTACAGCATTTTAGAGTCAGGAACAGAGGGCTAAGTAGACCAAGAGCATTGGCTGCCTTTCAGACATCCACCTGTTTTCTAAAGGGATTGAGTTATTTGGGGTTAGGGTACAGAGATAGGCAGGATAGAAATAGATGTTGCCAACGTTTCTGGATCTCCAAGACCTGTATCAAAATCACCTGAGGCACCTGTTCAGCTTGCAGATTCTTGCCGATACTTTGCCCCACCCCAAGTGAGAATCTCTGGAATTGAGATTCCCAGGTACATTTGGTGTACAGTGACAGTTTGAGAGTCACCGAAATGGGGAAGGAGATACTGTTGACTGGTGTGAAAAGTGTTGTTAGGGCCCCTTCTGAGAGGCTTATCTTGCCATTTCTTCATGTCCTCTTGCAGGCGAGGTGTCCAGGCCCAACCCCTCAATGTAGGCTTCTGTGAGCAGGAGTTTGAACAGACCTGAGCCCCAGGCACCGAGGAGGGTGCTGGCTGTAGGAGAATGGTAGTGGAGCCAGGCTTCCACTGCATCCTGGCCAGGGGACGGAGCCCCTTGCCTGCGTGCCCCTTGCCTGCGTGCCCCTTGCCTGCGTGCTCCTGTGCTTGGAGAGAAAGGGGCCAGTGCTGGCGCTCGCATTCAATAAAGAGTAATGTGGCATTTTTCTATAATAAACATGGATTACCTGTGTTTAAAAAAAAAAAAGTGTGAATGGCCTTAGGGTAAGGGCACAGCCAGGCTGGAGTCAGTATCTGCCCCGAGGTCTTTTAAGTTGAGGGCTGGGAATGAAACCTGTAGCCTTTGTGCTCTTCTGCTTAGCTTGTGAGCTATGTCACTCCCCTCCCACTCCTGACCATATTGCAGACACCTGCCCTAATCCTCAGCCTGCTCACCTCACTTCTGCATTACATCTTCAAGGCGTTGGTAGATGGGAAAAGATGTAGGGGCTTGGAGGCGTTCTGGACAGTGTGGAGGGCTCCAGACCCAACCTGGTCACAAAATAGCCTCTCCCCCATGCATACTCATCCATCTCCCTTCCCTAGAGCTATTCTCCTTTGGGTTTCTTGCTGCTTCAATTTTATACAACCATTATTTAAATATTATTAAACACATATTGTTCTCTAGGCACTGTGGTAGTGGGTTTTTTTGTTATGTTTTTGTTTTTGAGACTCTGTCTTAAAAACCCTGTCGCCCAGGCTGACAGTGCAGTGGCACAGTCTTGGCTCACTGCAGCCTCTGCCTCCCAGGTTCAAGCGATTCTCGTGCATCAGCCTCCTGAGTAACTGGAATTATGGGCACGTGCCACCATGTCCATCTAATTCATGTATTTTTAGTAGAGATGGGGTTTCACTATATTGGCCAGGCTGGTCTTGAACTCATGACCTCAGATGTTCGCTTGCCTTGGCCTCCCAAAGTGCTGGGGTTAGAGGTGTGAGCCACCGCGTGTGGGCCTGTGGTAAATTGTTGAAGGACTCAGAGGCCCTGGTCAATTCCAAAATGACGCAGGCGACTTCCATCCCCCTCCTCCCAACCATTTTCAGCCCAAAGCATCTTCGCAGGGAATGGATGGCTGCGCGGAGGTGGGCTATGGCTCTGCGGAGGGTCTTTGCAGGTGTGATTTTCTCTAGAAGGAAATGTCTCGTCGTGGACCCAGACTGCCCCCCGGTGGTTTCAGGTGCAGAAGTGACACTGTAAGCCAGAGGCGGGGGCAGTAATGCATCGCAGCCATTTTAGGTGAGGATTTCCTTGGCCGTTATTTGTTAAGTTCTTTGGCTGGGCCCTGGGCTGGGGGTACAATGGACAGGTTCCAGGCATTTTTTTCAGAAAGCTTCCAGTGTGGTGGATACAGAAACTTTGGGAAGGCAGGGCTGAGAAGGATCTGAGTAAAACTCGGTCCTTCAACACCATCCTTCAGCCCCTGGGTCATGTTCCTTCGAAGTCCTGGTGGGAGGTAGACCAGCCTAGCCTGTGCCGTTCCTGTAAGGACAGGGTAGGCATTTTCTACCAACAGAATTCTTGGAATTTTCACAGCCCAGCCTAGCCAAGTCCAGGGCTATAGCCCAGATACACAAGTTAAGGTCCCAGCACTGGCACCCACCCCAGGAGCCCCCTTACCTCTATTACCCAGAAGCTTGTAGGAGGGGTGGTCCCCAGACAAGGACCCTGTAGAGGTGCGACCCTGCTTCCCTCCTGGTCATAACTTTCATGTTACTATTGCTTGGGATAATGTTAAATAAAAATAGCAGACACTGAGTTTTAAGTCTCAAGTGGATGAAGGCAGAGCTCGTGATACACTTGAGTTAAAGCAGTAAGGTTCTGTCATTTTCTATTCCTGTTGTAAACATTTTCTTTAATGTTATTGTTTTTACCACTAAATTAACGTGGCCTGGTCACGACTTTCATTGGTAAAGTGTGCTGTTCCTCACCCTCCACCGTTGCTCCTTTGGTCCATTGATCATGAGAGCATTTACCTGAAGGTCGTCAGACCTCGAATGCCGACAGGTCAGAGGCAGTGGCCTGCAGTTACCACCCAGTCTGTTCCAATGCACAGAATCGCTGTTTCCCCAACTCATCTCCCTTCACCTAGGCTGTAAATTGAGAGTCCGACCCCTGAGCGGAACACAGGCCATCTTGTGTGCTGTGCACCACCAGGGGGCGGGGAAGTTCCCAGACTGACTTCCTGGCTCCAGTCATCCTAGGAAAAGAGTTCTCCACTCACTCCCCACCCCCACCCCTTCCCATTCCAGGAGTCTGTTAAGGAGGCAAAGCAGGCCTAACGGGTATCAAAGCAAAGGAGTGAATGGAGACTGGGAGAATCTTCAACCTCCCCTCTCCTTGGTAGGAGCTGAGGCTGCATGCCAGGTGCCTTCCCTTCTAGGAATCTAATAAAGCTATGTCACTGGTGTTTTCAGGTACGTCTCAAAGGATTGCCATAGGGACAGGATATCAGGATGTGGGAGCACAGGTGCCACCACAGCACTAGTGATGGAGAGTCATTGCCCCTAGACTTCTGGGACAGTGACTGTGAGGAAAGCTGAAATGATACTGGGAAAGGGTGAAAGAAAGTATGTAGATAGAATTTATTTAGTATTAATGTAGGTACACATACCTTATGGAACATTCCTAGCACTCTAAAATCTAGATTTGTATAGTTTCTGTCAATATCTTTTGTAAGCTTAATCAATATAGGGCATGACAAGTATGTGTCACATACTTTTTTTTCCACGAAGAAAAAAAATAAGTAGGAATTGGGTGCTTTGTTTATCAAAATTTGTATTTCCTTTATAAATAAATAAACTTTGAAATAAAGGTTGAAAATTAGTTTCTTTTCTAGCCCAGCCACCATTGTTTTTAAAAATCCTCTTTGGGCCGGGCGCGGTGGCTCACGCTTGTAATCCCAGCACTTTGGGAGGCCGAGGCGGGTGGATCATGAGGTCAGGAGATCGAGACCACGGTGAAACCCCGTCTCTACTAAAAATACAAAAAATTAGCCGGGCGCGGTGGCGGGCGCCTGTAGTCCCAGCTACTCGGAGAGGCTGAGGCAGGAGAATGGCGTGAACCCGGGAGGCGGAGCTTGCAGTGAGCCGAGATCGCGCCACTGCACTCCAGCCTGGGCGACAGAGCGAGACTCCGTCTCAAAAAAAAAAAAAAAAAAAATCCTCTTTGAAGCAGGTGTGTGTGTGTATGTGTGTGTGTGTGTGTGACGTTTTTCCACAACATTTTTAAAAATCGAAATGTCGGCCAGGCACAGTGGCTCAAGCCTGTAATCCCAGCACTTTGGGAGGCCGAGGCGGGCTTATCACGAGGTCAGCAGATCAAGACCATACTGGCTAACATGGTGAAACCCCGTCTCTACTAAAAATACAAAAAATTAGCCGAGCGTAGTGGTGGGCACCTGTAATCCCAGCTACTCTGGAGGCTGAGGCAGGAGAATGGCGTGAACTCGCAGAGCTTGCGGTGAGCCGAGATGGTGCCACTGCACTCCAGCCTGGGCGACAGAGCGAGACTCCGTCTCAAAAAAAAAAAAAAAAAAAAATCGAAATGTCAGGGTCGGGTGCAGTGGCTCATGCCTCTAATCCCAGCACTTTGGGAGGCCAATGTGGGAGGATTGCCTGAGCTTAGGAGTTAAAGACCATCCTGGGCAACATGGTAAGACCTGATTTCTACTAAAAATTTAAAAGATTAGCTGAGAATGGTGGTGTGTGGTTATAGTCCCAGCTACTCAGGAGGCTGAGAAAGAAGGATCACTTCAGCCTGGAAGATTGAGGCTGCAATGAGTCATGATCACACCACTGCACTCCAGCCTCAGCAACAGGGTGAGACCATGATGTTTCAAAAAAAAGAAAAAAATTTAAATGTCCACGAACCTTGCTTTTTTCACAGTAATTACTGTACTCTAACCACACCCATGTTTAGTCTAAACTACCCCAGTAAATACTCCTATTTTTTAGTGATTTCAAATGTTTCAAACAACAGAAAAGTCTAGAAAATAGTAAACCGTGTAACCACTCAGCTTTGTTGCATCTCAATAGTCATATTTGCTTCAGATTTGCTTTTTTAAAACAGAAAAAGATGAAACATTATTAATATCCCCCTTCCCAATGCTATTTTTCCAGAATTTCTTTTTAATCTCATTTCCTCTGGAGAATCTGATACTTAGCTGTGATTTTTTTCATCATTGTTAATAAATTCTTTATGGCTCACTCTTTATAGCAAATTAGAAAGAGATGTTTTGGAAGCCACTCAAAAAAGGGAGTGTGTGTGGGAAAGGAGGAAGAGCAGCTGGCAGGCAGACACAGATGGGAAGGGGTGCCATGCTCGCTGGTGTGCTGCAGAGTGTGTGAGTGAGAGCGTGTGTCTGGATGTCTGGATGATCTATTATGAAAGAGGGTATTTGAACATAGGAACTCAGAGAGAACTGCTGGTGTTTATCTAGACTCACATGAGTCAGAAATCTGAATGAAGATAGATGTGGAGATCCAGCTAGGAGAACAAAAGTGCTTCGTCATTTTTATGTGCTTGCTGTGTCAGGCACTTTTTTTTTTTTTTCTTTTCTTTTTGAGATGGAGTCTTGCTCTTGTCACCGAGGCTGGAGTGCAGTGGCGCAGTCTGGGCTCACTGCAACCTCCACCTCCCTAGTTCAAGCAATTCTCCTGCCTCAGCCTCCCAAGTAGCTGGGACCACAGGCATGTGCCACCACACCTGGCTAAAATTTTTGTATTTTTAGTAGAGATGGGGTTTTACCATGTTGGCCAGGCTGGTCTCAAACTCCTGACCTCAGGTGATCTGCCCGCCTTGGCCTCCCAAAGTGCTGGGATTACAGGCTGAGCCACCATGCCCTACCTGTCAGGCACTATTATAAGCATTTTACTGGATGTTAATATATTTAATCCTCATCCTAACCAATGTGGTGTCAATATTATCCTCATTTGACAGATAAGGAAACAAACATAGGAAGGTTAAGTGACATCTATATGGTTACACAGCTATGCTGAGTCCGGATTTGCACTGGGGAGTTGCAGGGGATATGACTCCTAGCTCAGCTACCTAACTCTAGCCCCTACTGCCATCAGCCACTGTCCTGGGCTGCGCCACGTCAGACATCTTCCTCCTCTCGGACACCAAATACAGACATAGAGATAAAGCTGGCAACTCAGCTATTTCTGGGCTCGAATTCATTTCTTCTCCTATGTTTAAACAAATAAAATTAAAACCTCTCAGTCCTGCTTTTATTAGTCAAGCTGCCTGAAACAATTGCAAGTTTGTCTATTTCACCACTTTCCATTCAGGCCTCATGACCCCACAGTTGGGCTGTAATCCTCATAAGGGCCGCTTCCACTAAGGCCAACAATAACCTACATGTTGCCAAATCAAGGGACATTGCTCAATAATAAGGAAAAAATTACTTGACCTTTTCGCATATTTTTGAGATTTTGATCCCTCCCTCTTTGAAATTCTTTCTTCACAGGCTTTTGTGACACCATTCTTTCCTGAGTTTCTCAATGTCTGTCACTGACTCCTTCAGTAAACTCCCAGCCCATAACCAAGGTTTTGTCTCCTTTCTTTTTTTTTTTTCTTGTTTGAGACGGAGTCTCGCTGTCTCGCTCCATTGCCCAGGCCCTAGTGCAGTGGTGCAATCTCAGCTCACTTCAACCTCCGTCCCCCAGGCTCAAGCGATTCTCCTGCCTCAGCCTCCTGGGTAGCTGGGACTACAGGTGTGCACCACCACACTCGGCTAATTTTTTTGCATTTTTGTAGAGACAGGATTTCGCCATGTTGGCCAGGCTGGTCTTGAACTCCTGAACTCAGGTGATCCACACACCTCAGCCTCCCAAAGTGCTGGGATTACAGGCATGAGCCACAGCACCTTGCCTTTCCTCTTATACTTTCTTCTTAGTGATCTCATTTAGACAGTCTTAGTGTACAGTCTTACACCTGGACAGCCATAGATAGGTAGGTAGGTAAGTAGGTAGATTAGATGATAGATGATAGATAGATAGATAGATAGATAGATAGATAGATAGATAGATGATGGACCGACAGACATATATATAATATATGTATGTGTATTTCCTCTGGGCTCCAAGCTCAGATAGCCAACATCTTCATATCATCTGAATGTCCATTACATAGTTAAAGCTCATGTCCCAGGCAGAATTCATCTTTTCATAGCTCCCCACTCTATTCCTCCTGTACGACTATTCTGCTGGTCATTAGAGCCAAAGTCTGGGAATCATCTTTAACTCCTTCCTTCCTATCATAATTGTCACCACAACATCCCTACTCTGTATAAATAACTCTTTAGATTCATGTGCTCCTCTCTATCTACACTGCCACCATCTTTATTTAGGATACTAATGAATGCATCTGCCTCAATTCTTCCAGTCATCTTTTTAAACTGCAAGTCAGATTACGTGTTTCCTGCTTTGCCCCATTGTCCAATTCACTCAGAAGTATACGCCAGTCTTCCTCTTCAAGATGATGCCTTTGACCACTCCATAATCATTTTCTGACACTCTACCTATATTAGTTACAAGGAAATAGCTCAAACTGCATTATGCAAAAAAAGGTAAAATATTGTGTCATGTTATACATCTCCACATAACACATTCAAAATTCTGACTATGTTAGCCTAGATAAACATCAACAGAAGTACAGAATTATATGATCCTAGGGATAACTCTATTAAAAGACCTAAGGACTTTGTGGAGAAAATTACTAAATTTTGGAAAGACACAGGAGATAGAGATGTAGAGATAGAACATGTTCATGAAAGAAGACTCAATATTCATAAGGATTTTAAATTTATCTGCAGGTTCAATGTGGTTCCTATTAAAATTCAATTTTCTTTTTATTTTGGAACTTGAAGCTGATTTTAAAGTAAGTGCAAATCTTTTTTGGGGTGGGGGAAACTTGAAGCTGATTTCAAAGTAAGTGCAAGAATTCCTAAGAATAATGAAAAAGTCAGTTTTTAAGAAGCAAAAAATAAGCTGGGCGCAGTGGCTCATGCCTGTAATCCCAGCACTTCGGAAGGCCAAAGTGGGCAAATCACTTGAGGCCAGGAGTTCGAGACCAACTTGGCCAACATGGCGAAACCCTTTCTCTACTAAAAATACAAAAATTAGCCAGGCGTGGTGGCACATGCCTGTAATCCCAGCTACTCAGGAGGCTGAGGCAGGAGAATTGCTTGAACCCGGGAGGCGGAGGTTGCAGTGCACCGAGATTGTACCACTGCACTCTGGCTTAGGAGACAGAGCGAGACTCCATCTCAAAAAAAAAAAAAAAAAAGAAGAAGAAAAACATGTACAACAGTACAACATGGAATAGAGTTGATATCCAGCCAGTATACACTTTGAGTGATCTCATTTACACTCAGATGTATCTTCAGTTACCCTTATATGAAGTCACAGACTCACGCCTGTATTTCCAGCACTTTGGGAGGCCAAGGCAGTAGGATCACTACAGCCTGAGTTCAGGGCTGCAGTGATCTATGATTGCAGCATTGCACTGGAGCCTGGCCAACAGAGTGAGACCCTATCTCTTAAAAATTAAAATATAAAAATAAGTCATTATAAAAGTGTAATTATCAAGATAGTTGGTATTGGTGCAGAAATAGACAAAAAGCCCCATAAAGCAGACTGCAGAACCCAAAAAGAAGCTTATTCATATACAGAAACCTGAAAATATACAGAGGTTATGTAACAAATTGGGAGACTTCAGGTTCTTATAGGAACATGGTAGAAACCTGGTTTTTAATCTTCCAACTTCTGTAAAAACCATACAGAGCAACAAGGTGAATTTAAAAACAAAAAGGCACAAACTAGTGAAACAAGAAAGAGCCTAAAGACCCCAAACTACCTGAATTTAATGCTAATCGCTGGTTCAGGAAAATTCACTTTATTCAAATTTTCTTACATTTATTCAAATACGAGTAAAAATACTACAGATATACATACAAGAAAAAGATAAAAACCATTTCAAAAATTAAGGCAGGCCAGGTGCGGTGGCTCACGCCTGTAAACCCAGCACTTTGGGAGGCCAAGGTGGGTGGATCACCTGAGGTCAGGAGTTTGAGACCAGCCTGGCCAACATAGTGAAACCCCATCTCTACTAAATACACAAAAATTAGGTGGGCATGGTGGTGCACGCCTGTAATCCCAGCTACTCGGGAGGCTGAGGCAAGAGAATCACTTGAACTCGGGAGGCGGAGGTTGCAGTGAGCCAAGATGCACCACTGCACTCCAGCCTGGGCAACAGAGTGAGACTCTGTCTCAAAAATAAAAAATATAGGCTGGGCGCGGTGGCTCACGCCTGTAATCCCAGCACTTTGGGAGGCCGAGGCAGGCGGATCACGAGGTCAGTAGACCATCCCGGCTAACAAGGTGAAACCCCGTCTCTACTAGAAATACAAAAATTAGCTGGGTGTGGTGGCGGGCGCCTGTAGTCCCAGCTCCTCGGGAGGCTGAGGCAGGAGAATGGCATGAACCTGGAAGGCGGAGCTTGAAGTGAGCTGAGATTGCACCACTGCACTCCAGCCTGGGCAACAGAGTGAGACTCCATCTCAAAAAAAAAAAAAAAAAAAATATATATATATATATGAAGGCTACTTTCTCATAGTGGTAGACTAGGTAATTTGGAACAATCTTACCACTGGAGACAATTAGAAAAGCTTGAAGGCATTGGAATGGTAAAATATTATGAAACATTACTTGGATGAGATGTAAGAAAGACTGAAACCCTGAACAGTAAGCCTAGCATTTGGGGGCATGTCTCTTCTGGGTGCAATTGCCAATTCCAAATAAGGCTGATAAAATGCTCTGAAGCACTTTTGACAACCTCACAGGGTTGGGGATTAAAAGTTGTAGTCCATTCCTTGTAATTCCAGGAGGCAGGAAAAAATAAGTAAATAAAATGAGAAAGTTTTAATCCAGGGCCCACAAAAAGGACCCTGGAAAACTCTCCACTTTTTGGGTTCAGACCTCAAAAGACCAAACTCTACAAGATAAATTGAAAACAGGCCATTCATTGCTCAGAAACTGCTCAGATCTGAATCATCTCAATCACTAAAATTAGTTTGATTATCTCAGATTGCTAGAGCCCCTAGATGCCTTCCAGAAACAAATGTATATCCATTCTGTAGAAGGAAAACGTACCCCTAGACCTCCAATTATTTCTAAAAATATTTTTCAAACACAATGCCTATCATATAATCAGAAATAACCAGGCACATGAAGAGAATAATAAGGGAGTAATAACAATCAAGAATTTTACAAAATTAATGACAGGCAACAAACCACAGATCCAAGAGTCTCAGCTAGCACCAAGCAGGATAAATGCCAAGTAATAATCTATATCTATACATTATTATATTCAAACTGCAGAAAATCAAAGACAAAATTTTGAAAGGAGCCAGAGAAAAATAACACCTGCCTATGGGGAACAAGGATAAGGATTACATTGGCCTTCTCTTCAGAAAACATGCAAGCAAGAAGAGAGTGAAGTGAAATATGTAACAAAGAAAAAAGGGGGGATAAACCCACCAGCCTAGAATTCTGTTTCTAGCAAAATTATCCATCAGAAGTGAAGAAGAAATAGATTTTCTCAGACAAAGAAGACTTGAGAAAATTTATCACCAGTAGATCTGCCTTGCAAGAAAATTAAAGAGGTTCTTTAAAGAGAGAGAAAATGATCTAGGGGCTATATAAAAAAAACTTGGGGCTATAGGAAGAAAGGAGGAACATTAGAGAAGGAGTAAATGAAGATAAAATAAAACATTTTATTTTTCTTAATCTGAAGTGATGTAACAAATAGCAGTTTGTTCAAAATAATAATACCAGCAATGTATTCAGTGATTACCTTACGAATAAGTGAAATATATGACAGCAATGTTATAAAGAATGAGGCTGGGCGTGGTGGCTTATGCCTATAATCCCAGCACTTTGGGAGGCTGAGGTGGGCAGATCATAAGGTCAGGAGTTCAAAACCAGCCTGGCCAACATGGTGAAACCCCATCTCTACTAAAAATACAAAAATTATCTGGACATGGTGGCATGCGCCTGTAATCCTAGCTACTTGGGAGGCTGAGGCAGGAGAATCACTTGAACCCAGGAAGCAGAGGTTGCAGTGAGCCGAAATCACACCATTGCACTCCAGCCTGGGTGACCTCTGTCAAAAACAAAAAAAAAGAAAAGAATGGGAGAGAGGAATTGGTAATCTTAATGCTTTCGAAGAACAAGATGGGGAGGATTGCTTGAGGCCAAGAGTTCAAGACTGGCCTGGGCAACATAGCAAGACCAGTATTCTCTACGGAAAATAAAAATTAGCCTAGCTACTCAGGAGGCTGAGACAGGAGGATTGCTTGAGCCTGGGAGGTAAGGCTGCAGTGAGCTGTGATTGCACCACTGCGCTTTAGCGTGGGTGACAGAAAAAGACCCTGTCTCGAAAGAAAAAAGAATGAAAGAGAGAGAGAAAGAAAACAAGAGAAAAGAAGACTTGGATTATTTATAAATGTATATTGTGAAATTTAGGGCAGCAACTAAAAATTTTTTTAAAGAGAAGGATTGAGTACAGTGGCTCACACCTGTAATCCCAGCACTTTGGGAAGCCAAGACAGGAGGATCACTTGAATCCAGGAGTTTGAGAGCAACCAGGACAAATAGTGAGACCCCGTCTCTATAAAAAAGATTTTGAAAATTAGCCAGGCATAGTGGTGCAGGCTTGTAGTCCCAGCTACTTAAGAGGCTAAGGCAGGAGAATCGCTTGAGCCTGGGAGGTTGAGGCTGCAATGAGCTGTGATTGTGCCACTGTACTCCAGCCTGAGGGACAGAGTGAGACCCTATGCCCCCAAAAAAGTATAACTGCTATATTAAGAGAAAATGGAATTATATTAAATGATTAGTTAAAACTGAAGAAGACAAAAAAAGAAAGAAAAAAGAAATAGCAAGGGCAACTTTATCAATGGTCTAAATACATGAATTTTTTAAAAAGGGCCAGGCACAGTGGCTTGTGCCTGTAATTCCAGCACTTTGGGAGGTCGAGGTGGGCAGACTGCTTGAGCCCGGGAGTTCAAGACCAGCCTGGGCAATGTGACAAAACCGCATCTCTATAAAAAGTACAAAAAGCCGGTGTGGTGGTGTGTGCATGTAGTCCCAGCTACTCCGGAGGCTGAGGCAGAGGCTGAGGCAGAGGCAGGAAGATCACCTGACCCCAGGAGGTCAAGGCTGCAGTGAGTTGTGATTGTGCCTGGGTGACAGAGAGACCCTGACTCTAATAATAATAATAATTTAAAAACAAGACTTAACTTGTGTTGTCTATAAGAAATAACTTTAAATATAGACACAGATGGGTTAAAAGTAAAGGGATGGAGAAAGATGCATCATGCTAACACTAATCAAAAGAAGGCTGGAGGCTGGGCATGGTGGCCCAGCACTTTGGGAGGTCGAGGCGGGAGGATCACTTAAGGCCAGGAGTTTGAGACTAGCCTGGGCAATATAATGAGATCCCCCATCTCTATGAAAGAAAAAAGAAAGCTGTATTAGTTTCAGATAGAGTCAGCCTCAGAGCAAGGAAAATTATGAAAGATAAAGAGGGCCAGGTGCGATGGTTCATGCCTGTAACCCCTGCACTTTGGGAGGCCGAGGCAGGAGGATCACTTGAGACCAGCCTGGGCAACATGGTGAAATGCCATCTCTACAAAAAATACAAGTTAGCCAGGCGAGGTGGTATGTGCCTGTAGTCCCAGCTACTCAGAAGGGTGAGGCGAGAGGATCACTTGAGCCTGTGAGTTTGAGGCTGCAGTGAGCCATGATTGCAACAACACTGCACTTCAGCCTTGGTGACGGAGCAAGACCCTGTCTCAAAAAAAAAAAAAAAAAAGAAAGAAAAAAAGGATAAAGAGAGGGCCATTACACAATGATAAAGAGATCAGTTCTTCAAGAAGATATAATCCTTTATGGGTTGCCCTAGTATCAAAATACATAAGAGAGAAAAAAAAATTGATAGAACTGCAAAAAGAAATAAACAAATCTGCTATTATAGTTGGAGTTTTTGACAGCCCTATATTAGGAGTTAACAGATCCAGGAGGAAGATTGGTAGTGACACAGTTGAAGTGAACAGCAACATGAGTCAACTTGGTCTATATATTCATTCCAAGTTCACATGGAATATTCACCAAGATAGACCACATTTTTGGGCATAAAACACTCCCTAACATATTTAAAGAGCTTGAAATCATACATTGTATGCCCCCAAATCACAAAAAAATTAAACAATTCAATAACAGAAATATAGCTAGAAAATACACAAATATTTAAAGATTAACCAATACACTTCTTTTCTTTTCTTTCTTTTTTTTTTTTTTCTTTTTGGAGATGGAGTCTCACTCTGTCGCCCAGGCTGGAGTGCAGTGGTGCAATCTCAGCTCACTGCAACCTCCGCCTCCCAGGTTCAAGTGATTCTCCTGCCTCAGCCTCCGGAGTAGCTTATTAACCAATACACTTCTGAACAATACATAGGCCAAAGAAAAAGACTCAAAACCAGCCTGGGAAACATAGTGATACCCCATTTCTAAAAAAATAAATAATAATAATAAATTAGCTGGGTGTGGCACACACTTGTGGTCCCAGCTACTCGGGAGGCTGAGGTGGGAGGATCACTTGAGCCCAGGCAGTCAAGGCTGCAGTGAGCTATTGTGATGGTTAATATCAAGTGTCAATTTGATTGGATTGAAGGATGCAAAGTATTGTTCCTCCGTATGTCTGTGAGGATGTTGCCAAAGGAGATTAACAAGTCAGACCCATCCTCAATCCAGTGGTCACAATCTAATCAGCTGCCAGTGCAGCTGGAATAAAGCAGGCAGAAGAACATGGAAGGACAGACTGGCTGAGTCTTCTGGTCTTCATCTTTCTCCTGTGCTGGATGCTTCCTGCCTTCAAACATCGGACTCCGAGTTCTTCAGCCTTGGACTCTTGGACTTAAGTGATTTGCCAGGGACCCTATGGCCTTTGGCCACAGACTGAAGGCTGCACTTCTTTTGAGGTTTTGGGACTCAGACTGGCTTCTTGCTCCTTAGCTTGCAGACGGCCTATTGTAGGACTTCACCTTGTGATCGTTTGAGTCGATACTCCTTAATAAACTCCCTTTCGTATGTACATCTGTCCTGTTAGTCCTGGCCTTCTAGAGAACCCTGACTAATACAGCTATGATCATGCCACTGCACTCCAGCCTGGGTGACAGAGTGAGACCCCACCTCAAAAAAGACTCAAGAAATTTTGAAAATATTTTAAACTAAATGAAAACGAAAAATACAACTTATCAAAATTTGTGGGATGTAGTAAAAGCAATGCTACAAGAGAAACCTGTAGCATTGAATGTATATATTCCAAAAGCTTCCCTCTTTTGAGGTTTTGGGACTCAGACTGGCTTCTTGCTCCTTAGCTTGCAGACGGCCTATTGTAGGACTTCACTTTGTGATCGTTTGAGTCGATACTCCTTAATAAACTCCCTTTCGTATGTACATCTGTCCTGTTAGTCCTGGCCTTCTAGAGAACCCTGACTAATACAGCTATGATCATGCCACTGCACTCCAGCCTGGGTGACAGAGTGAGACCCCACCTCAAAAAAGACTCAAGAAATTTTGAAAATATTTTAAACTAAATGAAAACGAAAAATACAACTTATCAAAATTTGTGGGATGTAGTAAAAGCAATGCTACAAGAGAAACCTGTAGCATTGAATGTATATATTCCAAAGGGAGAAAGATATAAAATCAATAATCGGCTTCCACTTCTGGAAACTAGACATAGAAAATTAAATTTCAAATAAGGAGAGAAAAGAAATAATAAAAATTAGCCACCCTGGCCTAATAGAGAGACCCTGTCTCTACAAAAAAATAAAAAAAACTTACCCAGGTGTGGTAGTACATGCTTGTAAATCCTAGCTTCTCAGGAGACTGAGGCAAGAGGATCAATTGAGCCCAGGAGGTGGAGGCTGCAGTGAGCCATGATTGCACCACTGCACTTTAGCCTGCGTGACAGATTTGTGGGCATAGAATTCTTCATAATATTCCTTTATTATCCTTCTTTTTTTTTTTTTTTGAAATGGAGTCACTACCTCTGTTGTCCAGGCTGGAGTACAGTGGCACGATCTCGGCTCACTGAACCTCTGTCTCCCAGGTTCAAGCGATTCTCCTCAGCTTCCCGAGTAGCTGGGATTACAGGCACCTGTCACCATGCCCCACTAGTTTGTGTTTTTTTTTGAGATGGAGTCTCGCTCTGTTGCCCAGGCTGGAGTCCAGTGGCGCTACCTCAGCTCACTGCAAGCTCCGCCTCCCGGGTTCACGCCATTCTCCTGCCTCAGCCTCCCAAGTAGCTGGGACTAAAGGTGCCCGCCACCACATCTGGCTAATTTTTTTTGTATTTTTAGTAGAGATGGGGTTTCACCGTGTTAGCCAGGATGGTCTTGATCTTCTGACCTCGTGATCCACCCACCTCGGCCTCCCAAAGCGCTGGGATTACAGGCGTGAGCCATCGCTCCCGGCCTAATTTTTGTACTTTTAGTAGAGGTGGGGTTTCTCCGTGTTGGCCAGGCTGATCTCAAACGCCTAACCTAAAGTGATCTGGCTGTTTCGGCCTCCCAAAGTGGTGAGATTACAGGCGTGAACCACTACACCCAGCCTGCGTTATTATCTTGTTGATGCTCATGGAATCAATAGTGATGGCCTATCTCTATTTGTTGTTGTTGTTGTTTTGTTTTGAGACGGGTTCATTCTGTCCAGGCTGGAGTGTAGTGGCACAATCACGGCTCACTGCAGCCTTGACTGCCCCAGACTCAGATGATCCTCCCACCGAAGCTTCTCAAGTAGCTGACACTACAGGCATGTGCCACCAAGCCCAGCCAATTTTTATATTTTGTAGAGACAGGGTTTCCCCGTGTTGCCCAGGCTGGTCTTGAACTCCTGGACTCGAGCAACTGCCCGCCTCAGCCTCCCAAAGTGCTGGGGTTACAGGAGTGAGCCCCATCTCTAATTTTTGACATTAATAATTTGTGTCTTTTTTTTTCTTTGTAAGCCTGGCTAGAGGTTTGTTAATTTTATTATCTTTTCAAAGAATCATCTTTTGATTTTGTTGATTTTTTTCTCTCTATTTTCTGTTTTCAATTTCATTGATTTCTGTTCTAATTTTTAAAGTTCTGGAGATATTGGAGTGGTCTGAACTTTATGAGATCTTGAGACTAACAAATCAACACTTCCTTCTGGGACAAAGCCCAAATAGAGGAGAAACTGCTGGCAGTAGAATCCAAATAGAACTTAGCAGAGACAATAAAGGCAAAAAAAAAGAGAGAGGGTCCAGATAGAAGTAGATGGGGTAGTAGAGGATGCCTGTCTCAGGAGTCAAAGATCATATTTGTATCACCTATTTTAAGGTAAAGAAAACTCTAAAGCTTTGAAGCTAGAAAAGCTATTCTTGGCCGTGCACGGTGGCTCATGCCTGTAATCCCAGCACATTGGGAGGCCGAAGCAGGCAGATCACTTAAGGTCAGGAGTTCGAGACCAGCCTGGCCAACATGGTTAAAAAAAGAAAAATTAGCTGAGTGTGGTGGCGGGCGCCTGTAATCCCAGCTACTCGACAGGCTGAGGCAGGAGAATCTCTGGAACCTGGGAGATGGAGGTTACAGTGAGCCGAGATCGTGCCACTGCACTCCAGCCTAGGTGACAGAGCGCGACTCCATCACACAAAAAAGAAAAAGGCTATTCTTCCTATTGCTTTTTCTAAACAGAAAAACTTGTTGCCCTTAAAAATGAGCAATTAACGGCCAGGCGCTGTGGCTCAAGCCTGTAATCCCAGCACTTTGGGAGGCCGAGGCGGGTGGATCACGAGGTCAGGAGATCAAGACCATCTTGGCTAACACGGTGAAACCCTGTCTCTACTAAAAATACAAAAAATTAGCCAGGCGTGTTGGCGGGCGCCTGTAATCCCAGCTACTCGGGAGGCTGAGGCAGGAGAATGGCGTGAACCTGGGAGGCGGAGCATGCAGTGAGCCGAGATCGCGCCACTGCACTCCAGCCTGGGGGACAGAGAAAGACTCCGTCTCGGAAAAAAAAAAAAAAAAGAGCAATTAGGCCAGGCACAGTGGCTCACCCCTGTAATCCCAGCACTTCGAGAGGCCGAGGCAGGTAGATCACCTGAGGTCAGGAGTTCAAGACCAGCTTGGCCAGCATGGCAAAATCCCGTCTCCACTAAAAATACAAAATTAGCTAGGTGTAGTGGTGTGCACCTGTAATCCCAGCCACTTGGGAGGCTGAGGCAGGAGAATCGCTTGAACCTGGGAGGCGGAGGTTGCAGTGAGCCGAGATCATGCCACTGCACTCCAGCCTGGGCAACAAGAGCGAAACTCCATCTCAAAAAAAAAAAGCAATTAAAACTACTCAATTGAAGTCTTTTATAAAGTACATAAAAGAGGAAGATAGGGAATAATACCATAATGTCCCTGTTGACAATGAAATCATGACAGAAAGATTTACCCTTAAAACAAAAGAAAACCATTAAGAAAAGGCACTATGAAAAATCAATATAAGAATTAGAAAAATTCAAAAATGTGATGATTGGAAAAAAATAAGATGTTTAAAAGTGAGGTTACAGAACTCAGGAGGGAATTAGAATAAATGAAAAGTTATCTCAGAAATAAAGTCTATTCTAGAAGTTTCACAAGCAAAAATGACAATGGATAATACCTTCAGACCAAATAGAAGATTCAGTGGAGGTGATCTGCCCTCTTTGACCTCCCAAAATATTGGGATTACAGGTGTGAGCCACCACACCTGGCCATGGAGGATTTAAAAAAAAAAAATTTTAAAGAAGAAAGAGATAAAAAAGGATTTGGGAGAAAGTGATTAAAAAAAACAAAACAAACAAAAAAACAAGATAGGCAGAAGATCTAACATATGTATGATAGGATTTCCTGAAGAGGAAAGGGAAAGCAACAGAACAGAACATGCACTAAAACTATACTTTCATACCTTTTTTTTTTTTTTTTTTTGAGAGGGAGACTTGTTCTGTCGCCCAGGCTGGAGGGCAGTGGCGTAATCTTGACTCATTGTAACCTCTGCCTTCCAGGTACAAGTGATTCTCCTGCATCAGCCTCCCAAGTAGCTGGGATTACAGGTGCCCACCACCACGCCTGGCTAATTTTTGTATTTTTAGTGGAGACGAGGTTTCACCATATTGGCCAAGCTGTTCTTGAACTTCTGACCTCAAGTGATCCACCCACCTCGGCCTCCCAAAGTGCTGGGATTATAGGCGAAAGCCACCATGCCCGGCCTAACAGGTTTTTTTTGTTTTCTGTTTTTTGTTTTTCTGAAATAAAAAGGCTTCAAACTACAGGTTGAATAGACACACATGTACCTGGGGTGAACAAACCTGGAATGGCCAATACCTGAAGAGATAATGACACGTTCAGTGCCAGTGCTGGGGCCATGTTATGCAAATGAACCAAAGATGACCTTTGTATATTGGCCCTATGTTGTTTACTTTTTCAGAGCAGGCTGGGACCCATTAGCTCGAAACCCCATTGGCACCAAACTCAAATTTTTACATATCCAACTATTTTAAATTTAGCCCAAATAGAATGGCCTTCACCATTGTTCTGATTTAGTCTGAGACAACTAGACCTTTATAATCCTGTATTAATCAGTCATTGGATTTGGGCTGCCCTGGGAAGGGGCATGACCTTGAGGCAAACTCTGAAGGGGACAGCACTCTCCTAAACTATAACAACACATTCTTCACTGAAGAGCTGGGGGAAGGGAGGTCTTGACCATCACACCACAATGGCAGCACATCACACCACATGGGAGAAAGAAAATAACTGGGGAAACAATGATTGACAATCCTCTAGAATTGAGGGAAGACATAAATGTGCAGATTTAGAAAGCACAAGAAATTTTAAGCAACTAAACACATCCTTGTAAAAGTGAAGATTGCCAAAAGAAATCAAAAGATCTTAAGAGCAGTCAGGGAAACACCAACCACCTGCAAATTGACTGCCAGTTGATGTCTCGTAAGCAAAAATGGAAACCAAAGTATGGTGAAATAAAAACTTCAAAGTGAAGTAAGAGAAAATAATTATATATTTACTAAGTTATTATTCAAGAAGTGATTCGAAATAAAGAATTTCCAGATAAGCAAAGCAGAGCTTATCACCAACAGTCTCTTGACTAAAGGAACTTCTAAGGCACTAATTCTTAACCTTGCTTCCACACACATTGGATTCAACAATGGAGCTTTAAAACATGCTGATGCCTGAGTCCCACCCCAGCAATTCTGATTCAACTAGTCTAGGCTGTGGATGTAACAAGGCCCCTTCTCCCACCTGCCATCAGGGTGTCATCAGAGAATGTCAAATGAGGAGCTAGGACTTGTATACCCACCCAGCATTAACAGATACACCTCTTATGGGTTCAGTGGAGACCACATGGGACTCCTCTACCTTCTTGATAGAGCAGTATCATAGGAGTCTCTAGTTGGAAACTTCCACTCCTGCCCAGCAGTGAGGCCACCTTCCCTTTCATTTGAGGTGGTTTCAGTAGAGATCTAGTAGGAAACCTTAACTTCCACCCTTATCTCACAATAACCAAGGCAGTGTCCTTGTTTCCTCACTAGTTGGGGGTCAAAGGAGGCCTGCTAAACATGTTTAAATTAGATATAACATTTAAATAAGATCCAGAATCTCATAATAAAATACCCAAAATGTTCAGGAATCAATTGAAAATCTCTCATTATACTAAGAATTTAGAAGATCTCAACTTTAATGAGAAAAGAATCAATAGGCACCAATACTGAGATGACACACATACCAGAATTATCTGTCAATAATTTTTAAGCAGCCATCATGAAATGCATCATAAGCACTTTCAAACACACTTGAAACAAATGGAAAAATAGAAAGTCTTAGAAAAAAATAGAAAATATAAATGAAGACCACATGGAAATTTGTTTTTTTCAGATGGAGTCTTGCTCTGTTGCCCAGATGGGAGTACAGTGGTATGATCCTGGCTCATTGCAACCTCCACCCCCCGGTTCAAGCGATTCTCCTGCCTCAGTCTCCCAAGTAGCTGGGACTACAGGCACATGCTGCCACACCCAGCTAATTTTTATATTTTTAATAGAGACAAGGTTTCACCATGTTGGCCAGGCTGGTCTCAAACTCCTGACCTCACGTGATCTGCCTGCCTCAGCCTCCCAAAGTGCTGGGATTACAGGTGTGAGCCACCACACCTAGCCCACAAGGAAATTTTAGAATTAAAAAATACAACCGAAATGATAAACTCAATGGATTCAGTGTCAGAATAGAGATGATAGAGGAAAGCATCAGTGAACTTGAAGATAGAACAATAGAACTTACCCAATCTGAACAACAGAGAGAAACAGACTTAAAAGAAAATAGATAGAATCTGACTCCCTAACCCCTTTGGCCATGGCAGGCACCTTTTGGACTGGGCTGCCACTGCTTGGGCAGAGTAAAAGGTTGCAGGAGGAGCATGGGGGTGGAAGTCCTATCAGCCAAGAAATAAAAATTTACCTCAGAGCTGCAAAAAAAAAAAAGGAAAGAAAGAAAGAAGAAAGAAAGAAAAAAAGAAAGAAAGAAAAAAAGAAGAAAGAAAGAAAGAAAGAAAGAAAGAAAGAAAGAAAGAAAGAAAGAAAGAAAGAAAGAAAGAAAGAAGGAAAGAAAGAAAGAAAGAAAGAAAATAGAATCTCAGGGACTTATAGGATTATAACAAAAGATCTAACACTCCTATCATGGAGAGAGAGGAGAGAGGAGACGGGCTTAAAAAGTACTTGAAGAAATAATGGCTGAAACTGTTCAAATTTAACAAAAGACATAAATCTCCAGATTAAAGAAACAAAGTGAGCCCCAAACAGGATAAAGCCAAAGAAATCCATATCAGGACACATAATAATCAAACTTCTGAAAGTTAAAGACAAACATAGAATTCAGAAAGAGATGACAATCTCTTATGTATAAGAGAAAAACAGGATCTCTCATCAGATACTACAAAGGCCAGAAAGAAGTGGCATATTTTTCAAGAGCTGAAAGAAAAGAACTGTCAAACCCAAATTCAATATCCAGCAAAAGTATCCTTCAGAAATGGAGGGGAGATCAAGACATTCTCAGATGAAGGAACACTTAGAGAATCTGTCACCAACATAACTACCCTAAACGAATGGCTAAAGGAAGTTCTTAAAATGTAAAGGAAATGATAAAAGAAGGAATCTTGGACTATCAGAAAGGAAGAAAAAACAACTGAAAGAAGGAAAATGTGGGTAAATGCCATAGACTTAAATGCTTCTGGAGTTTTTTATAAATGGTGATTGGATATCATTGTTTAAAGTGGTTCTGAAATATATTGAGGAAGTACTTAAGATAATTATAAATGGAGGAGGATAAAGGGACTTAATAGTAGGTAAGGTTTCTACACTTCACTCAAACTGGCAAAATGTCAATACCAGTAGACTGTGATAAGCTATGTATGTATAGAATAAGAAACACTTTATCCGCAAGAGCACAGGAAAACAAAACAGCAATGAACCAGGTGTAGTGGCTCATGCCTGTAATAATAGCTACTTGGGAGGCTAAGGTGGAAGGATTGGTTGAGGCCAGAAGTTTGAGACCATTCTGGGCAACATAGCAAGACCCCATCTCTAAAAACAAGAAGAAAGATAAAGCAAACAGAAATGAAGAGCAGAGGCAACAAAAAGAAAACAAAAAATTAAGTGACAAACTTAAGCCCTAACATACCAATAATTACATTAAATGTAAATGTTAGTTAAATGTAAATGTAAATTACAGGCTCACACCTGTAATACCAATAATTACATTAAATGTAAATGGTCTAAATATGTCAACTAAGACAAAGACTAGTAGAGTGGACTTGAAAAAAATGACCCAATTATATGCTGTCTAAAATAAACTCACTTAAATACAACTATATAGGTAGCTTGAAAGTAAAAGGATAGAAAAAGGTATATTTTGCAAAGATTAATCAAAAGAAAACATAAATGGCTATATTAATATTCAAAGTAGCTCTCCACGCAAAAAGCTTACCAAGAACAGAGTGACACTGCATGATAATAAAAGTATCAATTCACCAAGGCATCACAGTTTTGTTTTTTTTTTTGAGACGGAGTCTCTCTCTGTCACCCAGGCTGGAGTGCAGTGGCGCAATCTCGGCTCACTGCAAGCTCTGCCTCCTGGGTTCACGCCATTCTCCTGCCTCAGCCTCTCCAAGTAGCTGGGACTACAGGCGCCAGCCACCATGCCCGGCTAATTTTTTTTTTTGTATTTTTAGTAGAGACGGGGTTTCACCGTGGTCTCGATCTCCTGACCTCATGATCCGCCCGCCTCGGCCTCCCAAAGTGCTGGGATTACAAGCGTGAGCCACCACGCCTGGCCGGCATCACAGTTTTTAATGTTTATGCCCCAAAAGACAGAGCTACAGAATATGTGAGGCAAAAACTAATGGAACTGAAAGGAGAAATAGACAAATCCACAATTACAATCGAAGCCTTCAACACCTTTCTCTCAACAATTGATAAAACAACTAGACAAAATCAGCAAGCATATAGGGCCAGGCACACTGGCTCTCACTTGTAATCCCAGCACTTTGGGAGGCTGAGGTGGGCAGATCACTTGAGGTCAGGAGGTCAAGACCAGCCTGGCCAACATGGTGAAACCGCTTCTCTACTAAAAATACAAGGCTGAGCGCAGTGGCTCACACCTTTAATCCCAGCACTTTGGGAGGCCAAGGGGAGCGGATCACTTGAGGTCAGGAGTTTGAGACCAGCCTGGCCAACATGGTGAGACCCCATCTCTACTAAAAATACAAAAAAAATAGCTGAGTGTGGTGGTGGGCTCCTGTAGTCCCAGCTACTTGGGAGGCTGAGGTGGGAGAATTGCTTGAACTCAGGAGGCGGAGGTTGCAGTGAGCCGAGATAGTGCCACTGCACTGCAGGCTGGACAACAGAGCAAGACTCCGTCTCAAAAAAAAAAAAGTAGCTGGGTGTGGGGGTGCATGCCTATAGTCCCAGCTACTCAAGAGGCTGAGGCAAGAAAATCACTTGAACCTGGGAGGCGGAGGTTCAGTGAGCCGAGATTGCACCACTGCACTCCAGCCTGGGCGACAGAGTGATACTCAGTCTCAACAACAACAACAACAACAAAACTTCAGCAAGCATGTAGAAGAACTCAGTAACACCATTAACTAACAATGTAATCAGCATTTATAGAACACTCCACTCAACAACAGCAGAATACACATTCTTTTCAAACATCAACAAAATATTTACCAAGATAGACCATATTCTGAGGGTAGCAAAACAAACCTCAGATGCAAAAGAATTGAGGCCAGGCTCAGTGGCTCACACCTGTAATCCCAGCACTTTGGGAAGCTGAGGCAGGTGGATCAGCTGAGGTCAGGAGTTGGAGACCAGACTGGACTACATGGTGAAACCCCATCTCTACTAAAAATACAAAAATTAGCCGGGCATGGTGGCAGGTGCCTGCAATCCCAGCTACTCAGGAGGCAGAGGCAGGAGAATTGCTTGAACCCGGGAGGCAGAGGTTGCAGTGAGCTGAGATCGTGCCACTGCACTCCAGCCTGGGTGACAAAAGTGAGACTCCATCTCAAAAAAAAAAAAATTGAAATTATACACAGTGTGTTCTGACCACAATGGACTCAAACTAGAAATCAATAACAAAAATAATAGGCAAATTCTCTCTCTCAAAGTGTTTGTAGAAACACTTAGAGACTGAACAATACATTTATAAATAATATATGGATCAAAGAGGAAGCCTCAAGGAAATTTTTTACTGTATTTTTCTTTTTCTGCAGAGAACTTTGTTCTGATTTTTAAATTGTTTTTACTACTTTTGGGGTGAAAATTTAAAAAAATACATAGGACTGGGCCGGGCACAGTGGCTCACACCTGTAATCTCAGCACTTTGGGAGGCCTAGGCAAGTGGATCATGAGGTCAGGAAATCGAGACCATCCTGGCTAACATGGTGAAACGCCATCTCTACTAAAAATACAAAAAAATTAGCTGGGCTTGGTGGCGGGTGCCTGTAGTCCCAGCTACTCGGGAGGCTGAAGCAGGAGAACGGCGTGAACCTGGGAGGCGAAGCTTGCAGTGAGCTGAGATCAGGCCACTGCACTCCAACCTGGGCGACAGAGCAAGACTCCGTCTCAAAAAAAAAAAAAAAAAATTACATAGGACTGAATGAAATTGAAATGTTCCAGTAACCTATTTCATGGTCAACTTATTACAAGGAGTAACTTTCTATTAAAGGAGAAAAATAATTTATTTTATTTATTTATTCATTTAGTAAAAATGGGGTTTTGCCATGTTGGCCAGGCTCGTCTCAAACTCCTGATCTCAAGCAATCCACCCACCTCGGCTTCCTTAAGTGCTGGGATTATTGGTGTGAGCCACTGCATCCCGCCAGAAAAATAATTTTTGAAAATCATAATTTGCTGCTGCATGTTTTTTGAGATGGAGTCTCACTCTGTCACCCAGGCTGGAGTGCAGTGACACGATCTCGGCTCATTGCAACCTCCACCTCCTGGGTTCAAGCGACTCTCCTGCCTCAGCCTCCAGAGTAGCAGGAGCCTGCCACCATGCCTGGCTAATTTTTGTATTTTTAGTAGAGACGGGATATTGTCATGTTGGCCAGGCTGGTCTCAAACTCCTGACCTCAAGTGATCTGCCCACCTTGGCCTCCCAAAGTGCTGGGATTACAGGTGTGAGTCACCATGCTCAGCCAGAAAAATAAATAATTTAAAAATCATGATTTGCTTCTGAATTGAATATTGTTTTAAGAACTTTTTGATGATTCCAGTTGCTACTGCTGGTCTCGAGCAGTTTCTTAGAATAGTCAATGGACACAAGTTATGTTAAAATCTCTATTAGGCCAGGTGCAGTGGCACACTCCTGTAATCCCAGCACTCTGAGGCACCGAGGTGGGTGGATCACTTGAGCTCAGGAGTTCTAGACAAGCCTGGGCAGAATGGTGAAACCCCCATCTCTACAAAAAAAAGAAAGAAAAAAAAGAAAAAAAATTATTCGGGCATGGTAGCGTGCACCTGTCATCCCAGCTACTCGAGAGGCTTAGATGGGAGGATCGCTTGAACCCAGGAGGTTGAGGCTGCAGTGATCTTAGATCGCACCACTGCACTCCAGCCTGGGTGACAGAATGATAACCTATCAAAAAAAAAAGGAAATCTCTATTAAAATAATTAGCAATTTTACTGAAAGAGGCATGAAAAATATATTATGCAATAAATATATAATTTATGAAGTATGTATCTTTGTCCAAACATTGTATTACTACTTTGTGCAAACATCACTGGTCCATCAAGACAATACCTAGACATGTGCAAGAGTAATAAAATTCCATCAGCTCTGATATTTTGCCAACTTTCAGTCATATAAAAAGCGTAGCTGTACATATGTCTTTCATTTTCGTAATTCTGAACCTGTATTTGTGAAAATAAGAGGGGAACATATTTAAGAAATTGTAATTTGATTTGTATCTTTTAAATATTCAGACACACAGTATGTCGATTTCCATTTCTTCTTTTGCGCTGGGCCCAACAAATGTTGGGGTGGGCCTGGCCCTAAACTCCTCGACCCTCAGAACCTCAGCTTCCTTTTCCGGAAAAAGAGAACACTTCTGAGTTCACAGAACGGGGATGAACCGGGCACCTGGTGCATAATGGGTTCTGAGTAAATACGGCTAAGTTCCCTCACTCTCATAAGGAAGAATCCGTGTTCAAGGAGTGTTTAAGGGTTTTTTTATTTTATTCTTTCTTTCTTTTTAAGGCTGCAAGGGAGACGAACGTGTCTGAGGCTCAGGGGTAAGAAAGTGGTTCAAGACACCGAAGACAGAGATGTGTGATGGGGCGGGGTGGGATTGGCTCCGAGGGACTGGCTCGATAGTGGGAATGGAGAAGAGGAATCCCCATCCACCCCCGCAGGAAACGCTCCAGCGTTTGGAGGTGTGTGTGTCAGCGTGTGCCTGTGTGTGTCTGTGTGTGCGGTGAGGATTAGCTCCAACTCCGGCAGACACCATCACGCATGACGAAGCTGCTTCCCCTCACGCGGCCCAAGGCGCACACGCGCTATCCACGGCCACGCCCGCACACACTCGACACACACACAGGGCATTCGAGGGTCCGGTTGCCATGGCGAGCAGGAGCGCGTGAGCCCAGCCGCCCCTCCCGCCCCCGGCGAGCCCAGTCAACTCCCACTCTGATTGGCCGCTGCTTCCTCATTATGCAAATCATTTGCGTAGACTCGGCGGCCAGCTGCCTGACGTCACCAAGCACGGGGGCTGGGGCTCGGGGCTCGGCTCTGGGAGAGCTCGGGCGGGAGCCCAGAGAGAGCCGCACGGGGACCTCAAGCCAGACCCCAGCGTCCCGCCGCCACCTCGGCCCGGGCCCGCCCCGCCCCGGCCCCGCCCCTTTCCTGCCCGCCCCACCCCCTCTACGCCCCTCCACCCGGACCCCGCCCCCTGGGCAGCCCCCCGCCCTCTCCGCCCGGGCCCCGCCCCCTCCCCCTGGCCCTCGCCACCGGTCCAGGGAGGGGACGGCGGGACAGGCGGGACCGGTGGGACCGGCGGGAGGGCGGACAGGGCGGGGACATGGCCGCGGCGCCGGGAGGGTCAGCGCAGCCCGCCGGCCCCGGCCCGCGCCTGGGTTTCAGCACCGCGGACAGCGGCGTCGGCATGAGCGGGCTAAACCCCGGTCCCGCCGTACCCATGAAGGACCACGACGCCATCAAGCTCTTCGTGGGGCAGATCCCGCGGGGCTTGGACGAGCAGGACCTCAAGCCGCTGTTCGAGGAGTTCGGCCGCATCTACGAGCTGACGGTGCTGAAGGACCGGCTCACCGGCCTCCACAAAGGTGCGCGGGGTCAGCCCAGCCCAGCCCAGCCCCAATCCGATTAGAGCGTGGCCCGACCCCAGCCCAGCCCTAGCCCTAACCCTGCCGAGAGCCAGTCCAACACCAGTCCAATATCAGCCCCACCTCAGCCCATCCCCCTTCCCAGATCACAGAATTTTCTCTTTGACGTCCTCCCTCTGATTATCACTGTGGTCCCCTAACACGTTCTCCACTCTAACCTCCAAATTCCTGGCCTCCACCTCTCACATCCCAGCAGTCCTTGCCTTTCAGCTGGACCTTTCCACCACCTCTCCCATCAGACCTAAAATTCTGGAATTTGAAAACTTATTCCACCTTCTAGATCTCGAATACCCTCAATTTCCCAAACCCTGAACCCAAGCATTCCTGTATCCTCCATCTGGTAGCACCTCACTCAGGCCTAACCACTCACATGCATATCTTGGACTTGCACCCCTCCTTCTGGGCTCCTAGTCCAGCCATCCCCCTCAAGAGCCTTCTTTTGACTCTCAGACTGCCAACCTGAAACACCGCAGACCCAAACCCTCCCCTTTTTCAGAACCCAGACCTGTCTAACACAAAATCCAATTCAGTTCCCAGGAGGCTCTCAGTTCCAAATACCCCCCCGCCATGTTCAACAACAGCCCCAATCTCTCCTGCCCTTCGCCAGAATCCCAATGCACTCTACCTCTTCTGATTTCAGTTCAGAACCCTGACCTCAGCTGGGAACTCCTGCCACCCTGTGTCCCTTTCTTCTTGGATTTCTCTCAGCTAAATCCACACTTCTTTCCTTCTCTAATCCCCTCACTCCTGTGCCTCTTCTTTGCTCCTCCCCAATCCTCTTTATGGCCTCTTTCTTTCCCTCCCTCACAGGCTGGTCCCAGTCCAGACCCATTCTCAGGGTGAGTCAGGCTGAAGAGACAGAAGGAGATCTTCTCCCTGCCCTTTCTAGAGAGATACAGGCACCACAGTCCTTTCGGCCACACCCCTTTCTTCCTGTAGAGAGAGAGAGGAGGCTTGTTTACAAGCAGAAAAGTCTGTCCAGGCAGGGCTGGAGTAAGAGAGCCAGAGTCACATGTCATACATGGGCAGGAGAAGGGGAGATGATTTGAGAAGAAACACTCTTATCTCTTCCCCCCCACCACCACCACCATGCTGTGGTTTCACGTTTTTGCTGGTAAAGAGTCACCAACTATCCTCCATGATCTTCCTAAGAGAGGAGTGGTGGGCCTTGGGTAACAGCTAAAGGTACATTCCTAAGGACTGAGAGCTGGAATCAGACTGCCACCTCTTCAACTGGGAGGCCTTGTAGGGTTCCTTGGCACACTAATGTAGGCACTTCGAGAAAATGCCAATAGAAGGGCTAGGACCATCTGGCTAGGAGTACAGCTTCCACCCTTTGGGGTGGGGTTGTGTTAATGGGTGTATGAAAGGACAATACCACACCATCTAGAGTCCTTCTATTGCACTCTCACTACCTGCCCGTCTGTCCATCCCTCTATAGCAACTCATTTTCTTATTTTTAGACATTGATTTCAGTATGTAAGTACAAACCTAATCTTTGTAGGCCATCTGTACAATAAGGGAAGTGTATAGAATACCCTTAAATCTCACTCTTTTCACTATCAGAGTCTCTGAACTGTTCCCTCATCCTCTCTCTTTTCATTTAGCTCTAATTCTGCCTGTTATTTTCATTCATCTATCTCTCAAACCATGCTTCTCTGTCTTTTCTTCCCTTCATTCTTCCACCCTCTATCCTGGCTAGTCCACACGGGGCTTCTTTAGGCAGCAACTGGGCCCCTGAGCCTTTCAGACAGGCAACGCTGCCCGGTTTGGACGTCAAGTGATAAGGGTGTGTGACAAAACACAGAGCAGGGATGTAAGTGGAATCAGGTGTTTGGTGATTTATTTCCAAACTAAATCACAACTGTCCAAGGCAAGTGTTGCCTTCCAAGATGATTGTGGAGGGTCTCCAAGTCAACATCTTCCTCATCCTCTCCCCAGCAACAGTGACTCATTTTCCTTTTGATGGCTAGGTACCCAGGGAGGCAGCCACAGTGCTTTGAAAACAACCCCAGCTTGGGAGTTAAGACATTCCAAATCCTGCCCTGCCACTGACCCACTCTCTGGGCTTCAGTTTCCCTGTTGATATGATAAGAGTTTTGCTCAGTTCTCTAAGTTCCCTTTAACTCAATGAATGTCCGACAATAAACCCATCTTAAGGGGGCAGCCCTGTAGAAATGGCCAGAAAAAAAAATGCTCCCATTTGCCTTTCTAATCTGCTGAGGTCTAAGTGGAAATCTGCCCCAAGTTCCTAATGGCTCACCATATCCACTTTCTCCTCCTTCAGTCCTTCTCCCTCCTACACTCAGAAGGCTCCTTTTGCAAACAGATCTTATCATCTCACAGATCTGCTTAAAACCCTTTAAAGTGGCTCTCTATTGCTCTTAGGAAAAAGTTCAAAATCCAGCTGAGGCCCACAAGGCTACATATGACTTGATTCCTGCATACCTCACTAGCCACTCTGCCCCCATGCACCAGCCTCCAGGCACACTAACCTTCTATCCATTTCCCCAACACATCAAATTCTTGATTCAGTCTTCATATATGCTTTTCCCTCTGTCTGAAATAATCACTGTCCTTTTCATCACCTGATTGTTAAGGATTCAGTGTTCTTATTCTTGGGGACTCAGTGCCTTCTTTGAGAAATTACTCAACCCTTTGGACTCATTTAGGGGCCCATCATGATTTGCCTAATCCCCATGAGGGCAGGGAATGTGTCTGTCTTGTTGCCACTCTATCCCCAAGCTCATCAAAATGCCCCACCATAATAAGTAATTGTTCAATAAATATTTTTTGAATGAATGAGCGCTCAATGGATGTTGGAAAGGAGGAGAGTGCTGCTTCAGTGCTTCTTAGCAGGCTACGGTCCTGAGGCTGAACAAAGAGAGGGCTAAACTTGACCCTTTGGCTCAATCTAGACCTCTTCGCTGACCCATATATGCTGGCCCTTTTAGAGGAGCCAGATTTGGGGCACAATAACTCTTTAAGAGGCCCTAACTCAAAGCCCTAGAAGGGTTGACAGATCAAGATCCTTGAACAGGATTAGGAGGTCCCTGGAAACTCCCACCTATGGGAAGCCCTTAAACCAATCCCATCTTCTAAGGCTCAAATCAATCCATTCCCCAGCTTCAAACTTAGGGGAGGGAGATATGGAAAATAGCTGGGGGCTCCTGAGGTTGGCTCCCAAGCCTTCTTTTACTCTTTTGCCTCCTCCCATTTGAAACTGAGTTGGGAAGGAATTGAGGCTGATCCTGGGAGACTCCATGAGTCTGAATCCAAAAAGGAAGGGGAAGTCTGGGTTAAAGATGATGATAAAGCTGCTTAGGGGGAGGTTTAACCCCAACAGGACTTGTGACTGGAGTGGGGAGGGGAGATGTGGGATTGTATGCACATGTGACTGGGTGTGGGTACATATGTTCTCTGGGCAGGACGCCAGGAGCAAATGAAAGGGAGCCAGAGCCTGGGACACTGGTCCCCAGGCACATGAAGCCCCTCCCTCCAGAGATGGGAGGCAGAGAGGGCTCTCAGAAAGCAGAGTCCTTGTTTAAAGGAGAGTGGCCTTAAGTTTGTCAACTTAGTGGGGTATTTCGAAGAAGAATAGTTGGGGGTTTCAGGAAACCCCCTGAGCCAGCCTCTTCCTCCTCAGGCTGTGCCTTCCTCACCTACTGCGCCCGGGACTCTGCTCTCAAGGCCCAGAGTGCACTGCACGAGCAGAAGACCCTGCCAGGGGTAAGTCCTCCAGGTTGGGGGGTGGGAATCACCTCAGGCTGGGGACAGTGCCCTGTGTGCATGCCAAAGCAGCATGTGGGGGCTGGGTTGGGACCGAGAACTAGAAGCAGAGTCATCTTTCTAGGAGAGGGCTTCCTATACCCTGAACAGCAACAAATTCTTTGTTACATCCAATCTTCTGGCTCAAAAAAGGGGCTCAAGATCCTTGGGCCAGGCGTCCACCCATCTTTTAGGAGAGGCATCAGTGTTGAGGGATAAGCTAGAATTTATTCACCTTGGCTAAAATTATGGCTTTGGGTGTCACTTGTCACTGGTGTGAGCACGTATGCAGATACATGGGGTAGAGGTTCTGTTGGACTGGTAGCCCATTTTCTCTCGTCCTAAGGTCCTTGCTGGAACTTCCCTCTAGTCCTTTTCCTGTAATGGTTATTTTTGGTGCCTTGACTCACTAAGATTCTCTTCCCTCCACACTACAAACACTTGGCTAAAGTTAGGGGAGACCTGATTCTACAGGCAGCTAGGCTTGTAGGCACCAATGGTACCTGGTCTGGTCTTGGCTAATGGATAATCACTCAACAAAAGGCAAGGTGGGACCTACTGACCATATGGCAGAATGAAGGGGTGATCGTTAGTAATTAGCATGGGTTTACCAAGAGCAAGTCATACTATACAGCCTTGTTTTCTCTTGTCCAAGAAGTGGTGTGTCTAGAACAGAGCACTGTTTAAATGCCATTCACAGGCCAAACTTGGGGCTATGTCCAGTTCTAGGCCTCTCAAATTTAAGAGAGTCGTTTGCCTACAAGAAAGAGATGAGGATGAAGTAAAGACACAAGATATATTTGGAATAATAGTTCGGAGGAGTTGGGATAATTTAACTGGAGGAGATAGGGCTTAGAGGGACTTTAATAAGGAGGCATCATAAGCTAATAATTAAAAATACTGGTTTTTGAGGCCGAGTGTGGTGGCTCACGCCTGTAATCCTAGCGCTTTGGGAGGACAAGGCGGGCAGATCACCTGAGGTCAGAAGTTCGAGACCAGCCTGGCCAAAATGGTGAAACCCCGCCTCTACTAAAAATACAAAAACTGGCTGGACATGGTGGCAGATGCCTGTAGTCCCAGCTACTTGGGAGGCTGAGGCAAGAGAATCGCTTGAACCTGGGAGGCAGAGTTGCAGTGAGCCGAGATCATGCCACTGCACTCCAGCTTGGGCAACAAAGTGAGACTCAGTCTCAAAAAAAAAAAAAAAAACACTAGGTTTTGAGTCTCACAGACCTGGATTTGAATCCCAGCTCTGCCATTTATCAGTTCTGTGTCTCTGGGTATGTTACTTGGACTCCTGAGCTTCGGTTTATTTAGATAGGAGGAGTGAATTATACTAACACCTAGCTTACTTGGCTGTAGTGAGGATTACTTGAGGCTTAGCAAGTGCCTGGCACAGAGTAAGATCTCAATAAGTACTACTGTTGGGGTTGGGGTAACTACCTTCAGATTCTAGAAGAGGGGTTTGGTTTTCTATGAGTGGTCCCAGAAGGCAAGATTCGGGTCAGTTAATATAATAAGAAATAGATGCTGATTTCGGCTCATATAAAGAAGTCACTTCTCTGAATTGGAGCTGCCAAGCAATGGAGCAAGCTTCTCCAAGAGCTAATCAAGCTGTTAATGGGGTGACAGCTCCTAGAACCAATCACAGTAACTGAAGCACCTTGAGCCTCACTTTTGGGGACTAAGTGCCAAGTAACACCAATTTGTCACCATCACTGATCCTCTGTATGCAAGCTCCTGAGTCAGAGAGACCTGGGTGTGGACCCAGGCCCCACCACTCACTAGCTTTGTGACTTTGGGCAAGTCTTTACTGCTAAGCCTAAGTTTCCTCATCTGTAAAGTTAAACTAATAGAGTTGTTGTCATGGTTAAATGAGCTAAGTCATTAAGTGAACTAAAGTACTCAATGCTGTTCTTGGCAGAAAATAAGCACTCGATACGAGTTAGCTAGTGGTAGTAGTGATAGTAACAGTAATAGTAACAGCAGGATTAGTAGGAGTAGGAGTAGAACTCATCATTCATCTAACCATAGGAGCAAATGACTTCTGCTGCTAGAACTGAGAGTCAATGAGACAAGCTGTAACATTCCATGTGGGAAACAGCATGGTAAAGGTGCAGACACAGAAGGAACAGGTGGGTGTGAAATGCGGCTGGCACTGTGGGGGAGGCCCACGTGAGCATGGAGGGAAGCTGGAGGGAAGATCTACAGAGGGCAGCAGTTGAAGATGAAGCTTTGAATGCCAGGCTTTACCCTGAAAGGAAATGGGAGGTCCCCCCCAAAAAATTAAGATAAACTTTGGGAGGAAAAAAATCTCTTCTCCACAAGACACAGGGCTCTGCCCAACTAATTTTTGTAATTTTAGTAGAGATGAGGTTTCACCATGTTGGCCAGGCTAGTCTTGAACTTCTGGCCTCAAGTGATCCACCCACCTTGGCTTCCCAAAATGCTGGGATTACAGGCATGAGCCACCGCGCCAGGCCTAAATAAGATATTGTTATTGGCATTCCCATTTTACAGGTGAGAAAACTAAGTCATAAGAATCAAGTGACTTGCCCAAAGTCATATAGTTAATAATGGGAAGATCTGGACTTTGGGCCCAGCTAATCTGGCCCTAGAACTCATTCACTTAACCACTGTACTGTGACCTGAGACAACCAGGTAGCAGACAGGGGTCTTAGGTTCTGGAGAGAATGGTGACTGGGGACATCTTCCGCCTCTCACTGTTTCATCTGCAGGTCTCCAACATGGCCTGGCTTCCTCTGATACTGTCAAGATTGGCTTTATTCACCCTCTCCAGCTTAACAAAGTGAAAATTAATATTTAATTATTCTCCTAAATGAAAATCAATGGCTGTGTTGTCCAGCCCCAGCAATGCCTGTGCCATCAATCTTTCCTCTGGGCCTGCCAGGGACAGCAGCAACTTTAGTCACCTGGTCTTAGGCCCACCAGCATGGAGGCAGGAGTGCCCAGCTCTCTGCTGCCACTGGGTCCTGAGCACAGCTGCCACCTGCTGGAGAAGCAGGGACAAGACTTTAATCTGAATTCCTAATGGCATCAGGCAGGACTGTCACCATGGCACCAGAAAAGGCTAGGTCAGCCCCCAGAGAGAAAAGTCTGAAACCCCAGGGGGAATTTCATGGTTTGTTTTTTTGTTTTTTTGTGTTTTTTTGAGACACAGCCTCATTCTGTCACCCAGGCTGGAGTGCAGTGGTGCCATCTCAGCTCACTGCAACCTCCACCTCCAGGGTTCAAGTGATTCTCCTGCCTCAGCCTCCCAAGTAGCTGGGATTACAGGCACCCGCCACCACGTCCAGCTAATTTTTTTGTATTTTTAGTAGAGATGGGGTTTCACCATGTTGGTCAGGCTGGTTTTGAACTTCTGACTTCAAGTGATCTGCCTGCCTCAGCCTCTCAAAGTGCTAGGATTACAGGTGTGAGCCACTACTCCTGGCCAAGAATTTCATGGATTCCGATGGACTAAGACCTTCTCTTGCTTGGCTCATTTCCATTTGTCCCCTGTCAATTTCTGTCCCCTATGAAAGCCCCTATTCGAGAACTCCTTCAAACCTCGGTTGGTCTGTCCCACCTGGCTCCCACCTCCTGCAGCCTCTTCCTGATGAAGCCAGAATTCCTTCTTTTAGCCTCACTTTATGCTCTAGAATCCACCTGAAGAGAGTGAGGCCTAGCCTCAGCCCCACTTCTGGGATGCAGAAGGTGCCTCCCTATTTGTTTATCTCCCTGTTCCTGACTTCCCTTCCTTTGGGAAGCCATCCCTTCAAACACTGTGAAGGAGGCAGATGTTACTAAGTAGGGGAGTGCATTTGCTTTTGCAAGTTGTGCCCTGCACAAAACAGCTTGGGTGGAGAGGGCAGATGGGGGCAAAAATCTAGCCATGCTCTATTGACCAAGTCATGCACATTATTTCAAGGCTTTGTCAGCCCAGAGAAAGGGCACATTTTTTCTCATTCATCCCAGGGTTGGGGAGTGCCTTTTTATAATTTACAGAAAGGCACTGTATGTGCTAGCAACCACTTCATGAATGATTCTGAGTCTTTTCCCTCAAGATGCTTCTTAAAAATGAGCCTCATTGGCCGGGCGCGGTGGCTCACGCCTGTAATCCCAGCACTTTGGGAGGCTGAAGCGGGCGGATCACGAGGTCAGGAGATTGAGACCATCCTGGCTAACACGGTGAAATCCCATCTCTACTAAAAATACAAAAAATTAGCAGGGCGTGGTGGCAGGCACCTCTAGTCCCAGCTACTCAGGAGGCTGAGGCAGGAGAATGGCGTGAACCTGGGAGGCAGAGCTTGCAGTGAGCCGAGATCGTGTCGCTGCACTCTAGCCTGGGTGACAGAGCGAGACTCCGTCTCAAAAAAAAAAAAAAAAAAAAAAAAGGCCTCATTGCATCTCACTCAGGCATACATCTGGGCAAGTAAAAGAGAGACCAGAATTGGTGAGGGAGTCCCAGAGTCAAACCATAAAGGAAAAGGCCGGGTGCAGTGGTTCACACCTGTAATCCCAGTACTTTGCGAGGCCAAGGCGGGTGGATCACTTGAGGTCAGGAGTTTGAGACCAGCCTGGCCAACATGGTGAAACCCCATCTCTACTAAAAATACAAAAATACAAAATAAAAATAAATAAATAAAGGAATAAAGAAAAGAATAAAAAGAAATGGGGAGGGAGTAGATGCTTTGCAGAGGAGATATTATCTGAGCTGAATCATGATCATATTTTATCATATTTGAGGATCTAGAAACCTAAAAGACAAGAAATTCTGGGGACAGTGTGAACAATGGCAGGGAAGGTGTCTAGCAAAGATGGCTAAGGCTCCCTCTAGAGAATTGTGCATGTTGGGCAGCAGTGGAAGCAAGACTCACAAGTTTTGACAGCCAGTCTTAGAATCTTGGGCTTTAACAGGAGGCTTGCAATGGGGGAACAGAGGTGGATTTTAAGCAGAGAAGAGTAAGAAACTAGTTTCAAAAGATTACTCTGGGCCAGGCATAGTGGCTCATGCCTGTAATCCCAGCACTTTGGGAGGCTGAGGCTGGAGGATCACTGAGCCCAGAAGTTTGAGACCAGCCTGGACAACACAGTGAGACCCCGTCTCTACAAAAGTTTTTTAAAAATCAGCCGGGTGTGGTGGTGTGCACCTGTAGTCCCAGCCACTTGGGAGGCTGAGGTGGGAGGGTTGCTTGAGCCCTGGAGGTTGAGGCTGTCTCAAAAAAAAAAAAGAGAGATTACTCTGGCTATGGTGTCAAGAAGGTTGGGTTGGAAAGGAAGCAACACTGGAGGCTGGATGACCCTTTAGTGCAGTGTTGCTTGAGTGCAGATGAATGATGATGCTGGCCTAGAGCTGGAGATAGGCCAGGAAAGGAGAGAAGAGGTTAGACTTCAGAGCTGTTTAGGATATCCACATAGATTCTAGAACCAATGGGACTTGACAGTGGGTTGAATTAGAGGAGAGGGGTGAGGTAAAACAAAGTACTAAAAATTATGAAATTTGTTTTTTTTCTGTCCCACTCTGCCCTGCACCTCCTGACACCTTTCCCAGACCTACCAGTGTTCCCTTCCTCGAGAAGGTTCTGATAAACTCTTCCCATGGAATGGGGTGTGCTGAGGGTATGAGTGCTAAGTGAAAAGAATAGTTGGCATCAGGGCAGAAGAATCTGAAAAGGGCAATGCTGAGCCCAAAGGGAGGAATTTTAGACAAGTCAGGGCAGAGAGTTAGGTAGGGTCTTGCTCTCCCATATGCTCACTGGGGCAGAAGGTCCAGGGCCCTGTGCATGTCTGTGCGGCCTCTGACCTTCCCCACTCCGTTGCCTGGAATAGATTGTTCTCTCTGACATTCTATCCCTTGAATTCCCTCCAGGGCTGGGCTCTGAAGCAGACATGGGCCTGGACTCCACCTGGGAAATTATTAAGGGAACAGGTGCTCAGCCAGGGCAATAGCTCACCTGAAGTCCCAGGACAAGTTTTTGGCCCGGGAGGCAATGTCCTCTTTTCCTCAAGGGAGACTCCTGATTACCTCATCCCACTGCCATGTCCCTCCTCTGCCCATGGCAGGAACAAGATATATATAATAGGTTGCCCAGGAAGCTCATGGGGGCAGCTCTCTTTCTCCTCCAGCCACACATAACATACCTAAATCCCAGGTGTCCTCCACCACTGCTCTGTGGAGACTGAAGGCTCAGAGCCCTGCTCTCCCCAACTCTGTTCTTATTCTCTTGGGTTCCTCCCCTGGGGACTTCCTTGTACTCCCAAACTCCCACCTTCCCCAACTCCCAAGCTATGAACCTGAGACTCAGCCAATATGCCCTCTTCTTCCCAGGTCCACATATCCAATAGAACTATAGTCCAGTTAATTCTTCCTACACATCTGTTAAATCTGTTCATTTCCTTCTACCCAGGTCACACTCACCTCTCACCTGTGCCACTGATCTTCTTGCCTCTAATCACTCCTTTTCCAGTCCTTTCTCCACATAGTGACAGCTTATGGGATCCTTCATAAGACAAAACTGACTAGAAGATTCCTCTACTTAAAACCCTTTCCTGGCTGGGCATAGCTGCTCACACCTGTAATCCCAGCACTTTGAAAGGATGAAGTCCAAGGATCGCTTGAGCCCAGGAGTTCGAGACCATCCTGGGCAATATAGTGAGACCCAGTCTCTACAAAAAACTTAAAAATTAGCTGGGCATGGTGGCATGTACCTGTATTCCTAGCTATTTGGGAGGCTAAAGTAGAATAATAGCTTAGCCCAAGATTTGGAGTTTGCAGTAAGCTATGATGGCGCCACTGTACTCCAGCCTGGGCAGCAGAGTAAGACCACAGGTCAGGAGTTTGAGACCAGTCTGGCCAACATGGTGAAACCCTGTCTCTACTAAAAATACAAAAATTAGCTGGGCGTGGTGGCAGGTGTCTGTAATCCCAGCTACTCAGGAGGCAGAGGCAGGAGAATTGCTTGAACCTGGGGGGCGGAGATTGCAGTGCGCTGAGATCACGCCACTGCACTCCAACCTGGGTGATAGAGTAAGGCTCAGTCTTCAAAATAAATAAATAAATAAAAATTAAAAAAAAAATTTAAAAATCCTTCCCTTCCCTGGATCCTCATTGCCTTTGAAATATAACAAAGTCCAAGTCAAAATTCCTTGATGCGGTTTTCACAGCCTTCCCTAATCTGGCCGTTGCCTACCTCTCAGTTTCATATCTTTGACAACGATAACAACAACAACAACAAAAACCGGCCAGGCGCGGTGGCTCACGCCTGTAATCCCAGCACTTTGGGAGGCCGAGGTGGGTGGATCACCTGAGGTCGGGAGTTCAAGACCAACCTGACCAACATGAAGAAACCCCATCGTTACTAAAAATACAAAATTAGCCAGGCATGGTGGCGCATGCCTGTAATCCCAGCTACTTGGGAGGCTGAGGCAGGAGACTTGCTTGAATTGGGAGGCAGAGGTTTCGGTGAGGCGAGATTATGCCATTGCACTCCAGCCTGGGCAACAAGAGCGAAACTCTGTCTCAAAAAACAAACAAAAAAAACAATAACTTTTTATATCTGAGGTATCTACTAAGATCTAGCAATTATCATTTTCATCACAAGGCTGCAAGGTAAGATCATGATTCCCCCTTCACTAGTGTGGATATTGAGGCTCAGAGACCTTAGAGAAGCAAGTGTCTAGCCAGGATTGAAATCCACATCTATCTGCTAGGAAGCAATTTGCTCAACCCTGGCTACTCCCATGCCAAGTGCTCACCAGAAACTTTGCTCCTTCAGGCTTGCAGCTCTCTGTCGGTACCCTAGCCATTCAGCATGCTCAGCCACCACTCCTACCTCTCCTATTATCTCTACATGGCCAATGACCCCAGTACTTCAAGGCTCAGGTCAAACACTGCCTCTTCTATGCAGCTTTCCTGAGTCAACCTCTTCAGCTGGAGTCTGCCTCTTCTACAGCTCTTGACCTTGCACTCCACCGAGGCCCTGGTCCCTCTGTGCCTCACTCCTTAAGAATGGAGTTGAGCAGCACTCCAGTGCAAAAATCATGGGCTTCAGCCTCAGACAGACCTGGGGATAAATCCCAGCTCAACCACTTACCCACCATGGGATCTTAGACAAGTGACTTCACCTCCCTCAGCCTCAGCTTTCTCATCTATGATATGGGCACACTTGTATTCCCTTGCAGAGTGGTTGGAAGGATTTAGAGACAATGTATGTAAAGTGTCCCAGGAAGGGCTTGGCACAGAGTGGGCTCTCAGGAAATGGTGACATTATCTTCCCCTCTGTGAGCCTATGAAGAGAGGATCCCCAAACAGATCATCACTGTCTCCCATGAAAGGCTGCCTGGGGCTCATCATAGGGCTCAGGAAATGCTGGCAGCATGCCTGGGTGGTGGAAGGCCTAGGTCAGGTCCGGGGGGAACACGTGTGTACCACCCGATGCCCACTCTCTGTTGAAGGGTGGTGAAGTGGGTGGGAGGAGAGAAGGGGGTGTCCCCCAGAGCACCATCTCCCAGGAAACCCAGCCAGGGAGGCAGCTGCCATGGAAACTGCTGCTGTCACGTGTGCTCGTCACTCTAGGCTCCAGAGAGAAATTCTCAGGATCTATTTAAGCACTAATAAAATAATGATGGTCTTGCTCACCCTCACTGCCCCCCACCCCAGGCTTCTACTCTTCTGGCCTTCTTCCCTACCAGGCTCCTCCCTGCCTCTCCTGCACCTGCTTCCTGACCCTTCATCTTCTCATTTCCTTCCCCTCTCCACCAGTAACTCTCTTTCCTTGTCCCTTTCTAGGACTGTCTTTCTCTCACATCATTTCTGTCTGCCAGTGTTTCTTCATCTCTCCCTGTGTCTCTGCTCTCCATGGCTCTGTCTCTTGGTCTCTCCTCCACAATCACAGGTGGCCATGCCCAGGGACGGGTCCCGTCCTCCTGGTCCCTGGTCCAGGCCAGTCCAGACCTGTCAAGCTCGCCCTGCTCTGCTTGGATTGATCTGTCATCCCCTCTAGAATGCAACCTGAGTCCTGTCGGTGTCTCGGCCCCCACCCACAGCCTGGTACACTGCAGGTGCTCCACCACCAGCGGGTGGGTGTGTCAGAGCCCTGGGTGGGAGGAGGGAGTTGCACTGGTTCAGGCTTGGCCTGTTCTCCTTTCCTTTTTTTTTTTTTTTTTTTTTTTTTTAGTAAGCCCTCCCTGCCCCTCCCACCCCCAAATTTGATCCAAAGAAAATTGCTCAACTGTGACTGCCAGGGCGTTACCATGGTTACTGGGTAGCACTTGTGGCTATGGTAACAGGAAGCTGCCTGTTGTCTCGGCAACGAGCATATTGGTAAGGGATGGAGTGGTCCCTGATTGGTGCAGAAGCAGAGCATTTCCTGAGGGGAGGGGGTCAGATCATCACCTTCTCAGGCCAGATGGGCATCAGTACCCCTTCCTCCATGAACGGGAAGGCCGCTGTTTTTTCCACCTGGCACTCAGCTCCCTGCCCCCCAACAATAATTCCTCACCTCCCACGCACCCAGCTCTTGGCAGTTTACAAAGACCTTTTGCATCCCCATTACCTCATGTGATCCCCACAACACCCCTGAGAGGAAGGTGAGATGGGGATTCAATCATGAATTCACTCAGGGTGGTTGGGGGATGGGAATGTGGGGGGGATATATTGAAATCACCTAGGAGCGTTTTCAAATTATACAATACCCCAACTTAAGAGCCTCGTCCGGTTCCTGGGTGATTTTTACCTACACCTCATCAGGAACCCCTGAATTAAAAGATGAAGTTGGTGGGAGCGGGGAAGGGATGGAAGGAGAAGTCAAGCTGCTTTCCAGGCTTATAGCTTGGGCGACTGGGAGGATCAGGTTGGGGCAAAAAAAAAAAATGAGCTCTTGTTTGAGTGTGTTGAGTGAAGGCGCCCGTGGGACTTTCTAGTGGGGATATCCAGCAGGCAGCTGGTAACATGGCTCTGAAGCTCAGAGGAGAATGCAGGCTGGAGACACAGAGCTCTAAGTCATCCCTGTGTGGAGAGGAGCTGAGGCTGTGAGTGTGGATGAGACTATCCAAGAAAAGTAGGAAGAGCCAGACAAAAAGGGCTGAGAATGGCACCTTGGAAAACTCCAGCATCCTCAGGGAAGGGGACCCTAGGGAGGGGATGGAGCAGGTGAGTGTGGAGACTCTAGTGATACAGCAGCTTGGGAAATGTTTTCCTCATTTGAAAAATTGAATCTGGCTGGGCGCAGTGGCTCACGCCTGTAATCCCAGCACTTTGGGAGGCTGAGGCAGGCGAATCACTTGAGGTCAGGAGTTCGAGACCAACTTAGCCAACATGGAGAAACCCTGTCTCTACTAAAAATACAAAAATCAGCCGGGCCTGGTGGCACATGCCTGTAATTTCAGCTACACAGGAGAGAAAGAAAAATTGAATCTGAGAAAGGGTGGCTTACTTAAAGTCATACAACCATTAAATGACAAGAGTTGAGGGCAGATAGCACTGAGTCTGATTCCCAGACTCTTTCATCTAAATGACACATAGCATGATATTCTCCATTTTAGACATAAAACACAAATCTGCAGTATCAATTCTACCCTCCTTCCCAATCCTCTTATGCAAAGCCTTTAAGTAAGTCCAGAAGCCAAAGGGACAGGCCTCACATCGCCCCTGCCCAGAGCCCCAGGCAGAAAAGTCTCTTTAGCTGCTTCATTCCACCTTGTGCTTGCCACTAAGTTCCTGTCACCCATCCCTGCCAGTTTCAGCACCTTCTAAATTCCTGGGTTTAAGGAAGGAATCTTGGAGAAAATCTGTAATCCTAGTTTGGAAGTGGTGGAGTGCGGAGTTCAAAGGAGCTGGGGCTCAGATCCTGAGGCGTCCACGGGTCGAGAAGCTGGGGGATCCAGGACCAGGCAGTCATGCTGAATGGGTGTGTTGGTCCGATGTCTTTCAGATGAATCGTCCGATCCAAGTGAAGCCAGCTGCCAGTGAGGGCCGAGGAGGTAACTTCCCTGTCTGACCAACCTCAGGCTGTGACCCGTGTAAGGGAGGGTGGGCCCACACCTGGAGTCAGTCCTACCCATGACTTAGTATGAGAGCCTCCCTGGGTCAAGGGGACAGGTGGGGCTCTGAGTTGCTGAGCCCCATAAATAGCTCAGCCTTCCCTGCTCAGATTGAGCAGGGCTGGGGTTCTGGGGAGCCCAGACCCAGAAGAGGCAAGAAGGGCCTAAACAGATGCCAATGATAGAGAAAGGGGGTTCTTGTCACTTACCCTTGGAGAGAGATCATTCCTGTTTTGCCACATGGAACTTTCAGGGTTTCGTTGTTGTTGCTATTGCTTTTTTTTTTTCTTTTTAAAAATTATTTTATTTATTTATTTATTTATTTAATTTTTTTAAATTATTATACTTTAGGTTTTAGGCTATTGTTTTTAAGAATCAGGTGGGAGTTATTCCCCTTCTCTATATCCTTCTGATATCAGAGAACACAGTCTGTTTTGGATTGAGGCCATTCCTTCATTGTAATTGCCTGGTTGCTCATGGTAAAAGATAAGGCTGGTACAACAGACTTTATGAGCCATAGTAAATCTTCTATGCTGAGGACCATGGAAAGCTCTGATAGCTACACTGTTTCCTGGTAGAGAAAAACCAGAGCTCCTTAAGAACAGGAAGTGGGCGGGGCGCGGTGGCTCATACCTGTAATCCCAGCACTTCGGGAGGCTGAGGTGGGTGGATCATTTGAGGCCAAGATTTCGAGACCAGCCTGGGCAAATGGTGAAACCTCGTCTCTGCTACAAATAGGAAAATTAGCCGGGTGTGGTAGTGGTTGCCTGTAATCCCAGCTACTCGGGAGGCTAAGACAGGGAGGCTGAGGCAGGAGAATTGCTTAAACCTGGGAGGTGGAGGTTGTAGTGAGCCGAGATCATGCCACTGCACTCCAGCCTGGGCAACAGAGCATGACTCTGTATCAAAACAAAAACAAAAACAAAAACCACATAGGACGGGTAGAGAGCCTGTGCTTTCTTCCAGCCAGCTGGGTTCTGGCCAGCTTCCATGCTGTAAAGGCAAGGCTGGCTTCTGGTGTCAGTTCTTGGTGTTTTTCTCACCCTTGGATCTTAGATCCTTCCAGTGTATCAGCCTATAGCCCTCCCTGATGTCTGCTGACTCTTTATCTTGGGTAAGACTCTTTTCCTGTCTTACCCAAGATCAGCCATGGCTTTGCTAGCTGAAAGAAGCTGCCCGAGTTCAGGAACAGAATGGGACCCAATTGATATAAACATGTATTGAGTCCTACTAATTCTGTACCCCTCTCAGACTTCATGCTCAGTCTGAGAACCCACACACAGAGTTCTGGTGACTTTGTGGTTCCGTTGTGAAGTTCGTTGCTCCAAGAAATACTTCCATTATCCTTTTAGATTCTCTGACCTCTGGTCTCTGATTCTTAATTTCTGGTCAAGATGTTATCACCTCCACCTTGTCTTGGAGAGATATTTCCAAGTTTCCTCCTCCATCCACACACACATTCTGCTTTCCCTTTTTATTCTTTCCAGTCAGGTTTTTGAGATGTTCCGGGCTGCATGCAAAACTTCAGGTTCATGTGACCCAAGAATTTCTGCCTCTTGGGAAACTCTTTTATGCATCGAGGCCATTGTTGGCCATCTACTAAGCCCTGCCCACAACCATGAGCCAGTCCCACAGTTGAGAAGCCAACTAAGAGTATGTGAGTGAGCTGTGAAGCAGACAGGTTCAACCACACAACCAACATCTTCTGAGCAACTTACTCCACAGCAGGAATACAGATGTGAGCAAAGCAGGCCTAGTACCTGGCCTCATGAAGCACAGATGCTATGAGAGGATATGGACAAGTAAACAAGGGAACACAATTCAGTGTGATCACTGCTTTCAAGGGGAAGTCCAGGGGAATCGTGGGGACACAAACAAGGGGCACCTAACCCAGTCTGGGAGGTCAAAGTGGGTTCCCAGAGGAGTAATATTTAAGCTGAGACCTCAAGGATGAATAGGAAGTAGTCAGAGAAAAGAGGAGAGAGGGAGCAAGCATGTTGGGCAGAGGAAGAGCATGTCCGCAGGCCCCAGAGCTCAGAAGAACGTGGTGCAATTTGGAGTCTTGTTCAGGAACAAAGTCCACAATGCTAGGGCACTCCTGCTGTATGGAGTCCACTACATCTTGTCAGTGTTTGGGCAGCCGCACAAAGGAGGCCTCCATGCTGATAGTGCTTTTGCTTGGCCTGGTCGATGTGTTCTGGTGGTCTGGGCTCTAAGCAGTGACATCAGCTTGAGTTGTAGAATTTTCTTTCCACATTTTTGTATAAACTTTGCAGGTGTCACGTCATTGACAAATTCCGTACATATGGCACTTCCACCTATACACCTGTTCAAAAGAGCAGGAAAAGCAAATCTAGCTGAAAAAGAGGTTTGCCTGGCAGCAGAACTCATAATTTAGCAGTTGTGTTACACAGATATTTCTGGACAAGTGGTGGCTCTCAAGAAGCATACACTCCAAATGCATCCATGAATAATCCTTCTTGCAGGTTTGGACAACCAGATCTCTCAATTCCTCCCTGCTCCCTACTATATATTCAGGAGAGAAGAGGCATATGTACCCAGTCTTGCAGAACAGTTGGGCCTTTACAATTTATAAGTATTTTAATACTAACAGATCTGTGTTAGATAATCATTACTAATCAAAATGTATTTTCTTCAATGCTACATATATCTCTTCTAAAGTGAGTTCAACCCTCTGCTGAATTTTAACACAACCTAATGCTTTAGAAAGTCAACTTTTTGGCTGGGAGCAGTGGCTCACACCTGCAATCCCAGCACTTTGGGAGGCCGAGGCGGGCGGATCACGAGGTCAGGAGATCAAGACCATCCTGGTTAACACGGTGAAACCCCATCTCTACTAAAAATACAATAATTAGCCAGGCGTGGTGGTGGGCACATGTAGTCCCATCTACTCAGGAGGCTGAGGTGGGAGAATGGCGTGAACCCGGGAGGCGGAGCTTTCAGTGAGCCAAGATTGCGCCACTGCACTCCAGCCTGGGCGACAGAGCGAGACTCCATCTCAAAAAAAAAAAAAAAAATGAAAGTCAACTTTTTAAAATTGTATTGGATTTTGCTTTTAAAATGTAACATTTGGCAACAATGTGGAAGAGCCTGTCCCATTTAAGTCTTATGTCTGTGACCTCAAACATTCTATAAACCTTCAGAGTCAATGGTCACACCTGACCAGATGTATTTACACCAGTGAGCCTGTGTCTTCTAAAATTATTCCTGAAAGTAAATCGCTTAGTTTTCCATTGGTTAATAATGGTTTCTATATCTGATAAGAGTACTGATGTCAATGAAAACAATCTAAGGGATATCAAGGCCAACATATTCTTCCAAAACCTTCCACTTTCTTCCGGAAGGGATTATGCATGACTTTTCTTCCCATCAAGTAGGGATCATCAGCTCAAATACTACAGGAGCCCAGGTAGGTAACCTTAAATGGATGAGACTCCCATGATTTAATAAAATAATTTACAGCTGGGCATGTGGGCTGGTGCCTGTAATCCCGGCACTTTAGGAGGCCAAGGCGGGAGGATGACTTGAGCTCACAAGTTTGAGACCAGCCTGGGCAACATGGTGAAACCCTGTCTCTGCAAAAACTATACAAAAATTATCTGGGTGTGGTGGCATACATCTTTAGTCCCAGCTACTTGGGAGGCTGAGGCAGGAGGATCACTTGAGCCCAGGAGTTCGAGGCTGCAGTGAGCTAAGATGGCACCACTGCATTCCAGCCTAGGTGAATGAATGAGACCCTGTCTTAAAAAAAAAAAAATTCATTTTAATTATATTAAATGTTGGCAACTAATTCAAATTTTAAAAATAGACCAGCACTGTGAGAGCCTACCAAACCTATCATAATTGCTTCTTTTTCCATCTGCCATAAAGGAGGATTACATTGTGCACACATGAGCTTTTTTTCTTTTTTTTTTTTTGAGATGGAGTTTCGCTCTGTCGCCCACGCTGGAGTGCGGTGGCGCCATCTCCACTCAACGCAACCTCTGCCTCCTGGGTTTAAGCGATTCTCCTGCCTCAGCCTCCTGAGTAGCTGGGATTACAGATGCCCACTAGCACGCCCAGCTAATTTTTGTATTTTTAGTAGAGACGGGGTTTCGCCATGTTGGCCAGGCTGGTCTTGAACTCCTGACCACAAGTTATCTGTCCGCCTCGGCCTCCCAAAGTGCTGGGATTACAGGTGTAAGCCACCACGCCCGGCCTAGCTTTTTAACAAAAATAGCCACTTTATCTTCTGTCACTTGACTTTTGATGGAAGAGTGTAGTAGTAGTTTTACTTTTAATCAATAAACATGAGGTTTGTGGTTGAAACATACATATTGTATATTTTATGATTTTTATTTATTTACTGATTTGACTGTTTATTTACTTATTTTTTTTTAGAGACAGTGTTTCACTCTGTTGCCCAGGCTAGAATGCAGTGGCACCATCATAGCTCACTGCAGCCTTGAACTCCTAGGCTCAAGTGATCCCCCTGCCTCAGCCCCCTGAGTAGCTGGGACTACAGGTGCATGCCACTATGCCCAGCTAATTTTTGTATTTTTATTTTTTGTAGGGACGGGGTCTCACTTTGTTGCCCTGGCTCGTCTCAAACTCTTGGCTTCAAATGATCCTCCCACATTGACCTCCCAAAACGTTGGGATTACAGGCAAGAACCACCGTGCCCGGCCCCTGTTGTATTACTTTTAATACTTATTGGTAACACTTGTTAATTCGATGCCTACAATACAATTAATATTAGCAATACACCAGGATTTGCCTGATGGAAGATGTCAAGGTCCTTTTCTGTCATGGCCATCCCCCGCAGCCTTGGTGACACTTTTCTCAGAGCACCAGAGGTGCATCTTGGTCTTTGTGGATATATTATAGCAGCCTTTTAATGCATTCCAGTGAATTTGCATAAATTCTGTAGCTAAGTTCCACGCTGTTCCTATACTCCACACTCCAGGCCTATATTTTACATCCCGTGGCAGCTACACATCGAGCAGTACACTATTAAAGGAAAATGCATCTAACTTTCTAAAATGAAACTATCTCCTAACATACATTAAATACACATAGTGTCAAAAACTTTTTCCTCAGGGCTGGGTGTGGTGGTTCACGCCTGTAATCCTAGCATTTTGGGAGGCCGAGGCGGGTGGATTGGCTGAGCTCAGGAGTTTGAGACCAGCCTGGGCAACACGGTGAAACCCTGTCTCTACTAAAATACAAAAAAATTAGCTGGGCTTGGCGGTGTGTGCCTATAATCCCAGCTACTTGGGAGGCTAAGGCAGGAGAATTGCTTGAACGTGGGAGGCAGAGGTTGCAGTGAGCCGAGATCATGCCACTGCACTCCAGCCTGAACAACAGAGCGAGATTCCATCTCAAAACAAACAAACAAACAAACAAACAAAAAACCTTTTCCCTCAGCATTTGTGTGCATTTGAACATGAACATTAAAATGTCTGTATGGGTAAAAATTCAAGGTTCGTGTATTTTTGTTGTTGTTTTCTTTTGTTTTTGAGACGGAGTCTCGCTCTGTTGCCCAGGCTGGAGTGCAGTGGCATGATCTTGGCTCACTGCAAGGTACAACTCGGCTCACTGCAAGGTACAACTCCACCTCCCAGGTTCAAGAGATTCTCCTGCCTCACCCTCCCGAGTAGCTGGGACTACAGGCGCCTGCCACCGCACCCTGCCAATTTTTGCATTTTTAGTAGAAATGGGGTTTCACCATGTTGCCCAGGCTGGTCTTGAACTCCTGACTTCAAGTGATTTACCGGCCTCAGCCTCCCAAAGTACTGGGATTACAGGCATGATCCACTGCGCCCGGCCTAGGTTCATGTATTTTTAAAATGTTAACCACAAATTATATGGGGTCAGAAATAAGGATCCCCAAATCCCTCAGACAATGGTAACTAAGTAAGTCTGTTATATTTGCTGTTCAGCATAGGGACTGTAGTTGATTTTTCCTCACTTACATTTTCTCTACTTTGGAAACACCAATAAGTTAAACTGTAAGTACTGATCTTATAGGAAAAGTATTTTTTAGTCCTAAAGCAAAATATTAAAAATTATTGAATTGTATATTCTTTCCTCTTTCAAATTTCATAGCATAGAATCAATACATAAATCACAATGGTGACTGCTCTACTTGTTCCACCTCTCAACTTAGCTGTATCCTTTACTCAGCAAATATTTATGTATGCAAGATGCCTAAGGTACAGAAATAGGTTAGGTAATCAATCCATGCACTCTTCCCACTTCAGTTATTTTCTTTTAACGTTCAAATTTAAAACATTCTCTGAGGATTTTAAAATATATTTTGAGGCATCTCGTTTTTCAATCTTGCAATTTGGTTCAACTCAAAAGCCAATTATCTGTTATCCAATTAACCCTCCTATCACTATCCTATAATTGCTTAACTAATTTCTGCCTGAATTTGCAAGGGTTTGATTAGATGTCAGCCTGGATTTTGAGTATAAACATATATGCATATATGACTATCTCACTAGCAGAGCCATTTTTTCCAAGTTCTTTCTAGGATTCCACTTTATTCAGTGTTTAACAACTAATCTTTGAGTTAAAATTGAATTCTGAGGTAGAATTTTCAGAATTTCGTATTACTGGGACATATTCTGTGGCCTAAATCAGAAATAGACCTTAGCAACAACTGTTCTGTCACAGTCAGTTGACAGTCATACCTGTTGTTGGTCCTTAGACGAATTTAATTCTAAAAAGTATTTTCCAACTAAGATTGGGTAGATTTCACCCATACTACTTGACACTTTCCTCACATTAACTCTTCACTTCCTGAAATGCATTCTACCCACAAAGGTAATGAGAGGTGCTTCCTTAGGCTTGGCTCAGAGCAGATCACCCAAAGCTGATTGTCATAACACTTTTAGGTGTGCAGTTACTAGAGCTAAGTGCATTCACATTGTATAACCAATCCTCAGAACTTCTTCTTCTTGCAAAAACAGTAACTCTATATCCATTAAATGATTCTCCATTTCCCCCTTTCCCTCAGCCTGGCAACCATCATTCTGTTTATTTCTGTGAGTTTGACTACTCTAGATACCTTACGTAAGTGGAATCATACAGTATTTGTCCTTCTGTGACTGTCTTATTTCACTTAGCCTGTCTTCAAGGTTCATTCATGTTGTAGGATGTGTCAGAATTTCCTTCCTTTTTAAGACAGAATAATAGTTCTTTGTATGTATATGCCACATTTTGTTTATCCATTTATCTGTTGGATATTTGGGTACCTTCAACCTTTTGGCTATTTTAACTAATGTCGTTATGAATATGGGTGTACAAAATATTTCTTCAAGATCTTGTTTTCCCAGGCACAGAAAGACAAACACTGCATTATCTCACTTATGTGTGGAACCTAAAAAAGTGGAGCTCGTAGAAGCAGAGAGTAGGATGGTGGTTGGCAGAAGTTAGGGGCGGTGGGGGGGGTTACAGTATGGAGAAAGGGGAGATGTTAGTCAAAGGATACAAAGTTGTAGTTAAACAGAAGGATGAAGTTTTAGTGATCTATTGCACAGCATGGAGACTGTAGTTAATAATAATGCAATATGCATTTCAAAATTGCTAATAGAGTTCAATCATTTTCACCATAAAAAAGTGATAAGTAGGCAGGCCGGGCGCGGTGGCTCACGCTTGTAATCCCAGTACTTTGGGAGGCCGAGGCGGGCGGATCACGAGGTCAGGAGATCGAGACCACGGTGAAACCCCGTCTCTACTAAAAATACAAAAATTTAGCCGGGCGTGGTGGCGGGCGCCTGTAGTCCCAGCTACTCGGAGAGGCTGAGGCAGGAGAATGGCGTGAACCCGGGAGGCGGAGCTTGCAGTGAGCCGAGATCGCACCACTGCACTCCAGCCTGGGTGACAGAGCGAGACTCTGTCTCAAAAAAAATAAATAAATAAATAAATAAATAAATAAAAAGTGATAAGTAGGCAAGGTGAAGAATATGTTAGTTAGCTCCATTTAATCATTTCACAATGTCTACATATATCAAAGCATCACATTGTACCCCATAAATATATACAATTATTATTGGTCAATTGAAATAAAATTATAGATTAATTTTTGAAAAGACCCTGCTTTCAATGTTTTTGGATATAGTCCCAGAAAAGGTATTGCTAGATCATATGGTAATTCTATTTTTAATTTTTTAAGGAACTGCCATACTGCTTTCCATAGCAGCGACACTATTTTACATTCCTATCAACAGTGTGCAAGAGTTCCAATTTCTCCACATCCTCGCCAACGCTGTGATTTTCTGTTTCTTTGATAGCAGTCATCCTAATCGGTGTGAGGTGGGTGATATCTCATTGTAGTTTTGATTTGCATTTCCTTAACAATTAGTCATTTTGAGCATCTTTTCTTATGCTTGTTGCCCATTTGTATTTCTTCTTTGCAGAAACATCTACACAAATCCTTTGCCCATTATTAAATAGAAGGTTTGGTGTTTTTTGTTGTTGTTGTTGTTGTTACTGTTTACTTGTACGAGTTCTTTATATATTCTGGATGTTAACCTCCTATCTTGTTATATTGTTTGCAAATGTGTTCTCCCATTCCAGAGGTTGCTTTTTCATTCTGCGGGTTGTGTCCTTTGATGGACAGAAGTTTTTTAGTTTTTTATTTTTGTCCTCGAATAGATCCTTGTTAAAGTTTTTAATTTTGATGTAGTCAGTCCAGTTTATTCATTTTTCCTTTTGTTGCCTGTGCTTTTGATGTCATATCCAAGAAATCATTGCCAAATCCAGTCATGAAGCCTTTTTCCCCTCAGTTTTCTAAGACATCTACTGTTTTAGCTCTCACCTTTAGGACTCATCCATTTTCAGTTAATCTTGTGTATATGGTGAAAGGTAAGAGTCTAACTTCATTCTTTTGTAGATATCCATTTTTCCCAACCCCATTTGTTGAAAAGACTGTCCTTTCCTTATTCAATGATCTTGCCTCCCTTGTTGAAAATCATTTGACCATATGTAAGAGAGTTTATTTCTGGGATTTCTGTTCTATTCCATTGGTCTATATATTTATCTTTATGCCAGTACCATAGTGCTGATTACTATAGCTGTGTAATACGTTTTGAAAACAGGGAGTTCGTCTTCTTCTTCAAGATTGCTGGGTATTTGGAGTCCCTTGAGATTCCATATGAATTTTAGGGTGGATTTTTCTATTCCTGCAAAAAATGCCATTGGAAGTTTATAGAGATTACATTAAATCTGTAGATCACTTGGAGTAGTATTGACATCTTAGCAATATTAAGTCTTCTAATCCATGAACACAGATTGTCTTTTCATTTATTTGTGTCTTCTTAATTTTTTTTTTTTTTTTGAGACAGAGTCTTGCACTATCACCTGGGCTGGAGTGCAGTGGTGTGATCTCGGCTCGCTGCAATCTCTGCATCCTGGGTTCAAGCAATTCTGCCTCAGCCTCCTGAGTAGCTGGGATTACAGGCACCCACCACCACGCCCAGCTAATTTTTTGTATTTTTAGTAGAGATGGGGTTTCACTATGTTGGCCAGGCTGGTCTCAAACTCCTGACCTCGTGATCTGCCCACCTTGGCCTCCCAAAGTGCTGGGATTACAGGCGTGAGCCACCACGTCTGGCCTCTTAATTTCTTTTAGCAACATTTTGTAGTTTTCAGTGTATGAGTCTTTCGCCTCCTGGGTTAAGTTTATTCCCAAGTATTTTATTTTATCTACTATTTATTTATGTATTTTGAGACGGTCTTACTCTGTCACCCAGGCTGGAGTGCAGTGGCTCAATCTCAGCTCACTGCAAACCTCCACCTCCCAGGTTCACGCTATTCTCCTGCCTCAGCCCCCCAAGTAGCTGGGATTACAGGTGCTTGCTACCTACACACGGCTAATTTTTGTATTTTTAGTAGAGACAGGATTTCACCATGTTGGCCAAGCTGGTCTCAAACTCCTGACCTCAGGTGATCTGCCCACCTCAGCCTCCCAAAGTGCTAGGTTTACAGGTGTGAGCCACCATGCCTGGGCTCCAAGTGTTTTATTCTTTTCGATGCTATTGCAAATCAAATTGTTTACTTTCATCTGGTTTTTTTTTTTTTTTTTTTTTTTTTTTGAGACAGAGTCTCGCTCTGTCTCCCAGGCTGGAGTGCAGTGGTGCAATCTCAGCTCACTGCAACCTCCACCTCCCGGGTTCAAGAGATTCTCCTGCCTCAGCCTTGTGAGTAGCTGGGACTACAGGCACATGCCACCGTGCCTGGCAAATTTTTGCATTTTTAGTAGAGACAGGGTTTTACTATGTTGCCCAGGCTGGTCTCGAACTCCTGACCTCATGTGATCCGCCCACCTTGGCCTCCCAAAGTGCTGGGATTACAGGCGTGAGCCACCGTGCTGGGTTTTGCTTTCATTTCATTTCATTTTCAGATTGTTCATTGCTAGTGTGTAGAAACGCAACTGATTTTATTTATTTATTTATTTATTTATTTTTATTTTTATTTTTTTTTTTTGAGACGGAGTCTCGCTCTGTCGCCCAGGCTGGAGTGCAGTGGTGCGATCTCGGCTCACTGCAAGCTCCGCCTCCCGGGTTCACACCATTCTCCTGCCTCAACCTCCCGCATAGCTGGGACTACAGGCACCCGCCATCATGCCTGGCTAATTTTTTTGTATTTTTAGTAGAGACGTGGTTTCACCGTGTTAGCCAGGATGGTCTCGATCTCCTGACCTCATGATCCACCCGCCTAGGCCTCCCAAAGTGCTGGGATTATAGGCGTGAACCACTGTGCCTGGCCAACGCAACTGATTTTTGTGTGTCAATTTTATTTCTTGCAACTTTGCTGAATTGGGTTATTTGTTCTAACAGTTTTTTTGTGTGTGGAATTTAAGTCCCTCCTGATGCCTGTCACATCTGGCCAGGAGACTCTTCTCGTCCTGCCTACTTCCTTCCATCACTTTCCCTGTGCTTCTTATGCTGCAGTCATCACTAAGAGTCTCAGGAGAGAGTTGCTTTGCTATAATACAACTACTGCCTCCAGCAAGACTTTCTGGTTTGGCATTTACACTGAAAAATGGACCAGTATTTTTAGGATGTGTCTGGTAGTTGGTACCCCAAGGCTGGACCTTTCCCTACACTGTCCCTACAATCATTACATTTCACCAACATGGAGGTGATTTGGTGTGAGTGGCCTAGAAACCAGAAACTTGAACACCTCAGGAATTTCTGTGGAGCAACATGAGGCAGATGCTCCTTCCTTGAACAGCATCCTGGTGCCCTTTCTGAAGTAGTCTGGACTGATTCTGCTATGATTACTGGGATGTCAACCCCATCATTTGCTGCATTCGAATCCCTGACCTATATGACCAGCTGCACAAGGCAGCTTCAGGGAGATGGGCCTCTGGGAGCCTAAGCCACTTGTTTTGGATTCAAAAAGCATTTGAGACTGGGCATGGTGGCTCACACATGTAATCCCAGCACTGTGGGAGGCCTAGGCGGGCGGATCACCTGAGGTCAGGAGTTTGAGACCAGCATGGCCAACATGGTGAAACCCCGTCTCTACTAAAAATACAAAAATTAGCTGGGCATGGTGGTGTGCACCTATAATCCAGCTACTCAGGAGGCTGAGGCAGGAGAATCGCTTGAACTTGGGAGGAGGAGATTGCACTGAGCTGAGATCGCACCATTGCTCTCCAGCCTGGGTGACAGAGCAAGACTCAGTCTCAAAAAAAAAAAAAGAAAAGAAAAAAGCATTTGATAGAAGATCAAGAAGTACACATCGGTTGCCAACAGGAAAATGCAGTTATACCATTCAACCATATGGCTTTCCAACTATGTCTCAACTCTGTGCTGATGCTGCCTTCTAATTCTTTCCACTCCAAGAAGGTTGAGCTTCCATGTTTGATATTCCCATCTTTCTAGGATCCTACCCACCACTCATGGGATACTTTTATTGAGATATTTCTGACTTGCCTCTTGTAGCATCTGCTTTTTACCCAAATGATAGAATTTGATCTAGAGGAAACTGAATTATTTGGGCTACATCCCATCATCATCTCTCTTTGGAGGCAATGATCAGCCATCAGAATGTTCATATCTGTGGGTTTGGGGGGCTACTCTTAGGGGTCCAGCATGTACTTCTCTTTGGCCAGGTCCCTTAAGAAACTTATCCCACCATTTCTGGGTCACCTGAGGCTCATGACCACTGTGATCCAGCTTATCCTCCTGTCAAACACAATCAAGGTCCCTGTAAAGTGGCAAAGAGGATACCGGGATTTAAGGTGATACCTGGGAAACAGGAGCCTAGAGCCCACCCCATGGTAGATACTCATTTCCATTCCAAACTCTGTATATCTCAGTAGTCCAGATCCATAGGGTCAGTGCCCTGACAGGGAAATGGAAAAAAAATTTTTTTAGTTGGAGTCTCACTCTGTCGCCCAGGCTGGAGTGCAGTGGTACAATCTTGGCTCACTGTAACCTCCGCCTCCTGGGTCCAAGCCATTTTCCCACCTCAGTCTCCTGAATAGCTGGGATTATAGGCATGTGCCACCACGCCTGGCTATTTTTGTATTTTTAGTAGAGATGGGGTTTTACCATGTTGGCCAGGCTGGTCTCAAACACCCGACCTCAAGTGACCAGCCCACCTTGGCCTCCCAAAGTGCTGGGATTATAGGTGTGAGTCACTGCGCCCTGCTGAAAATTCTCAACTTGTGAGATTCTCACTGGAAAAGAGGATTGGAAAATTTCATGGGCCATGACATGAGTTTGAACTGACCACCATCAGCAGAAAAAGCAACAAGAGGCAGAGCAGATGAAGGATCAGATCACCACTGTCAGTACAAACTTCTTTTCTGTCTTATGGGCTCTATCTCAGCCTGTGATGTCTCTCTTCCTACACAGGGCTACCTGGATTCTGGTCCATGTGGTATGACATCTTATCGGGGTGCCATCACCATTTTTTAGACCCTAACCAATGACACAGCTCCACTACAAATTAGGGCATTGTGAAGCCCCCGTTGGGACTATGGAGGCCCTAGACTCTTCTCCAGCCTCTCCCAGGCCTTCTGCAGCCCCAAATAACTTAGAACAATGGCATGGTCTTTTGGGGTTTGATTCTCTGGCCAAATGAGCCCATTCTCCAATGTCAAGGCAAAGCCATCAGATTGGTCGAGAGACTCATGAAAGACCTTTCCTGTCTTCTCAGGCTCCTGAACAGGATGATCTCAGATCCCCCCTCATACAACAGCTGGAACTCTGTTCTCTATCTTCTAGGTCAGTAATTTCAAAGGGCTTTCCTTGGAGCTCCTCTAGGGAGTATTAGGGGAGGATCAAGCAAGACGAACTCCACCCCTCCTTATCTGGCTTCAGTCACAGCAGTTCTACTTTTCCCTTACATTTTGAGCTTCATCCTAATATTTATGTTAGAACAATGTATTCCACTGATTTTTCAAAAGGTTGGGACAGTGATCTGTTCCAAGGGCACTATTCTGTGGCTGACACCCCCAGAAGCAAAGCACACCCACTGGGTTGTACTCTCACCACAGAAGGTCAGTGGTGAGACCTTCTTTCCTCCATCAGAATTCCAGCCACAAGTCCATTATCCATCCCCTCCCCAAGGATCATCGGGTGGTATCTCTCCAGACAGAGGGCAGAATTTTGCTAAAACACATTCTGCCTGCCCCTTATGAACTGCAGCCCCTGCCCTCCACACAGACATAGCATCGTCAGACAGACAGACACTTCAAGATCCCCAAGGCAGCCTAGGCCAAACCCCACACCACCCGGGTGACATACGGACACACACATAGTCTTGTTGAAGATTCTCCCCTGCTAACTTTGTTCAGTTTTGAACAGTCTGTTCTTCCTTCACTGTCACCCAGGCTTCAGTCTATGACCCCCCACTAGCCTTGTTTCCCCTGCACTCAGAATCCAAGGACCCCCATCTGCCTAGCCAAGCTGGTCAAGGAGTAGAACCATTTAGGATGGGTTTTCCTGCACTCCAAGATCTTGAAGATGAAGCCTGAAACCAGTTTCCTACCCACCCCTTCTCTCCCAACTTGTATTGTCCCCTACATGGTCAAGCCCCATCCCAAATTCAGAGATTTACCTTGGTGCAGAGAAGAGCCAGACTTTAACAGCAGGTTGGACCCCTCTACCCCACACTCCCAGAGAGTGTTCCTGAGGCCTAACTTGCTGGATGTGCAACAAAACCCTAGTTTCCAGCCCCAGCTCTCCAGCTTTCTTCAAGGGACACAGGCCCAGCTCACAGCCCCTTTCCTGCATTTCTGCCACTCCCATAGAAAGGGTGGATACAGGAAGGAATCAGACTGGTTCTCTGGTGGTAATCCAGGTCTACAGGCAGAACTTGTTCTCTCATAGCATGAACATTTTGGGAGGCATCAGGGCAAGAGGACAGGGGAATCAAAGGGAAGGATACAGAGAGGGCACAAGAAGCTTGCTGAAGGGACAGGGTGGTGGAGGTGGGAGTTAAGGAAAGGGGTCAGGGGTTCAGCAACTGTAGTAGGGAAAATCTAATGTTGGAGGCTCAGGAAACCAAGGTCCTGCTCTCTGTAGGCCTTTGGGAGGGGCATCCAGGTTGGATGTGATGCAGAGGGTAAGGATTCATCATGTCAGTGCTCAGTGCCTAAAGATGAGGCAGTAGGATGACAGGACTGTTTTCTGTGCTGTTTCTAAATCCAGAACCCTCCTTGATATGAGCAGGAAGGGGCATTGATTCTAGCCAGCACTATCAGGCTGACCAGCAAGGATGTACTTCTCTTCTCTGGACCCAGTCTGAATAGAAAGGCTTTCTCTGAGCACTGCCTTCCTTAATACTACAGAAATGGTCCGAAACAGTGTTTCCCAACCTCTAAGAACAGAAAGGTCAAACATGTGAAACAATGCATATAGGGCTCTACCCAGCCAAAGATATCAAGACTGCATCACTCCCCACAAGAGCAGCCCTGAGCCTCTCTGGGTTTCCCCAGGACCCAGGTTTTCCTGATGGAAAGCTGAGCTGAGCTCCCTTCTCCAGATCCCTTCCCCAGATCCTGCCCCTCAATGAAAACCAACCCCGGAAGCCCAGGGCTTTCTCACTTCCTCTGCTTCCCAGAGTGAGACTGGTGAGCTGCCTTCCTAAGTTCCTCAGGCTACTACTCTCGGGGGTCCAGGAAGACTTGGGGTCCCCAGGTCATTCCTGGCTTTGTCCCCAGAGGACCGAAAACTGTTTGTGGGGATGCTGGGCAAGCAGCAGGGTGAGGAGGACGTCAGACGCCTGTTCCAGCCCTTTGGCCACATCGAGGAGTGCACGGTCCTGCGGAGTCCTGACGGCACCAGTAAAGGTGACCTGAGCTGACCCCGGGATTTCCTGGTGACCTTTCCTCACTCTGGGCCACATAACTCTTTGGCCCCTGTGGCCTGAGCCACCCGCTCCCTCTGTCCTGCCCCAGGCTGTGCCTTTGTGAAGTTCGGGAGTCAAGGGGAAGCTCAGGCGGCCATCCAGGGTCTGCACGGCAGCCGGACCATGGCGGTGAGGGCGGGTTCCCCGGGCTGAGGGTGAGGCCAGTGGGGTGGGGACGGGCTTCTCCTCCCCAGTGTGCTCGGTGCTCCGCGAAAGGACCTGATGGGAAAGGCGCTCGGCCCCGCGCCGGGGCCACGGTCAGGACCGGTCACCACGGCTTTCCCTGCCGTGCCCAGGGCGCCTCGTCCAGCCTCGTGGTCAAGCTGGCGGACACCGACCGGGAGCGCGCGCTGCGGCGGATGCAGCAGATGGCCGGCCACCTGGGCGCCTTCCACCCCGCGCCACTGCCGCTAGGGGCCTGCGGCGCCTACACCACGGCGGTAGGTACCCGGCACCTGCGTACGAGGGTGCGCAGGTGGGTGGGCCAGGCCTGGGGCTGGGAGCACGGGCAGCTGCCTGCCCCTTGGCCCTCCACTCTCGCCCATCTTTCCTCTCAAAGATCCTGCAGCACCAGGCGGCCCTGCTGGCGGCGGCACAGGGCCCAGGCCTAGGCCCGGTGGCGGCAGTGGCGGCCCAGATGCAACACGTGGCAGCCTTTAGCCTGGTGGCTGCGCCTCTGTTGCCCGCGGCAGGTACGGCGCCCAGGGACTGGGGTGCGCCTGGGAGGGGCCGGGCGGGGCGGGGCGGGGCGGCGGCCTGACTCTTCGACCTCTTCCGCCATCAGCAGCCAACTCTCCGCCCGGCAGCGGCCCTGGCACCCTCCCAGGTCTGCCGGCGCCCATCGGGGTCAATGGATTCGGCCCTCTGACCCCCCAGACCAATGGCCAGCCGGGCTCCGACACTCTCTACAATAACGGGCTCTCCCCTTACCCAGGTGGGCCCCCCGCTCCGCCCAAATCCCCCCGAAATGGAGTGGGGAGCGGGGGGCAGGGGGGGTAGGGCCTGGCCTCCCTGGGAAGAGATCCCCCTCCTTCCCTGCTCCCTCTCACAGCCGCCGTCCACCTCTCACACTCCCTGAGCTTCTCACCCACTCCGCTCGCCTGCTTGCCTTCACCGTGGGCCTTGCGCCCCTCTCTCCCCAGCCCAGAGCCCCGGCGTGGCTGACCCCCTGCAGCAGGCCTACGCTGGGATGCACCACTACGCAGGTTTCACTTGGCGCTACGCGGCCTGGGGGAGGTTGAAGGGCCCTAGAAAGAAATAGGGAGAGTTGTGGGGGATTTAGGCTCTGTTCCAAGGAGTTGATCCTCCCATCCCTTCCTACCCCCAGAACGACCTCTCTTGGGGTGAGGGTTATGGTGGACTGGGCTGAATTGGTCAAAAGCGGCCAGGCAGTTGGGGCCCTGATTGGGGAAGGGCTCCTGGGGACCACTGTCCACTCCCACCTCTGTCTCCAGCAGCCTATCCGTCGGCCTATGCCCCAGTGAGCACAGCTTTTCCCCAGCAGCCTTCAGCCCTGCCCCAGCAGCAGAGAGAAGGTGAGGGACTGGGGGCTGGAGAGCAGAGCCTGGTGGGGCTGGACTCAGGGTCCTTTCCCTGAACCAGCCTGCTACTGTTCCTCCAGGCCCCGAAGGCTGTAACCTCTTCATCTATCACCTGCCTCAGGAGTTTGGTGATGCGGAACTCATACAGACATTCCTGCCCTTTGGAGCCGTTGTCTCTGCTAAAGTCTTTGTGGATCGAGCCACCAACCAGAGCAAGTGTTTTGGTGAGCTGAGAACCTACCCCTAGGCCTCTCCCACCTCTGACTATAAAGGATTCCCTACAGACCCTACGATTGCCCTTCTATAATGCGGTGATTTCGTGAGATTGCATGTATGGCACAAAACGGGGTCACAAACCAGTGATGGGGCTAAGCTTAGGCCAACAACAAGCCTTGGCCGGGCATGGTGGCTCACGCCTGTGATCACAGCACTTTGGGCGGCCAGGGCAGGTGAATCACTTGAGGTCAGGAGTTTGGGACTAGCTTGGCCAACATGGCGAAACCCCGTCTCTACTAAAAATACAAAAATTAGCTGGGTGTGATGATGGGTGCCTGTAATCCCAGCTACTCAGGAGGCTGAGGCAGGAGAATTTCTTGAATCTGGGAGGGAGAGTTTGCAGTGAACTGTGATGGCACCACTGCACTCCAGCCTGGGCCCCAGAGCAAGACTCCATCTCAAAAAAAAAAAAAAAAGAATGAGCTTTATTTCAGGTTTACCTGGGATGATCAGGTGTCCACCAGGAATGTGGCCAGCTAGGTCAGAGCTTTGGAGTCTGGCCAGGGCAGAAGGAGTCTGGTTCTGAGACCAAAGATCCCCTCCAACTCCAACTATGGTTCTGAGGACTAGAATGGGAGCTATGGAGGGAGACAGCCAATCCATGCCAGGAAAAACACAGAAACATCCGAATCAACACACTGACCCTGCACACACACTCAGAGTTGCTTCCTATCCTTCCAAGAATCACACCTTTGGGAATCTCAGGCCATCTGCCTATGACTCTGTATCCACATGAACAGTGGAGGGGTATGTGTTTGATGAAACTGGCCTGAGGGGGCTGGAAGAGGAGGGGGCTGGTCAGAGAGAAAGGAGACCCTGCTAGGCAGAGTCCCCAGCTAATCTCTTTGCCCACACCCTCCAGGGTTTGTTAGTTTTGACAATCCAACTAGTGCCCAGACTGCTATTCAGGCGATGAATGGCTTTCAAATTGGCATGAAGAGGCTCAAGGTCCAGCTAAAGCGGCCCAAGGATGCCAACCGGCCTTACTGACCTGCTTTCACCGACCAGCCACAGAAAGGTGAGTCCCTGATGGACCCCAGGTAGATGAGGCCTGAGTGATGAGGCCCTCCCAGCTTTGATGGTCCTCCTTTTGGGACCTTGGAGGCAGCCACCTCTGAGAAAGTCTGGGATAGAGAGAAGAGCCAGGAGCTAGGAGGAATCCTCAGATGGAGACTTTGCTTTTCCTTCAATCCAAGGAGATCAACTGGACAACATTCCTGCCCCGCAGTCTAGGAGAGACAATCAGAGTCTTTCTGCCTGGAGAAGCAGTTCTACTCCAGAGATAGCCAATGAGAGAGAGAACCTGTGTGCGGGGAGGGTCCAGGAGACTGGAAAATGCGACTAGTAAAGTAGCTTTGGGCCAGTTTTCAAGGGTCTTCAGGCCATGAGTTTGGACTTTTTCCTGAAAACGAGAAAGAACTGTTGAGGAGCTTAAGCAGAGAAAGGACTAGAAGTAAGGGCTGAGATAATGGCAGTGAACATGGAGATGGAGGAAGAGAAGCAAACATGCTTCAGAGGTAGAATCTGCAGGGCCTGGTGGGTGATGGGGAGAAAGATGGGCCAAGTTCTTCTACATTTTTGGCAAGGTCGTGGGTCCATAGGATGCTGCCTGCAACTTTTAGAGATTTTCTGCCTCAGAAGGCCCACATGGCCCTGCCTCACTTTGAGCTACTCCAGGAACCTTCTGGAGGGGATGTGGGGTTGGGGTCTTTTGCTCAGGCCTCAAGTCTGGCTTCAGTGGACAGGGCTGCTGCCTGGGTCCTGCTGAAGCCCTGCTCCTCAGGAAGAGAGGTCCAGCCACTCACCTGAGATGTCACTGATGGGGGCAAGCTGCTCTTCTGGTCTTGCCCTCCAAGGTGATTTTTGCCTTTCCCCCCCTCTTTCCTTATCAATTAATACACAACAACAGAAACAGAAGAGTGAGAAGAAAGGAGAGGAAAAGCACAGAAACGCTTGAGCAGCCCTTCCCGAAGGAGCAGCTGCGGACGGAGGTGGATCGGACCCAAGGCTGGTGCCTGGGGCTAAGGCCACTCTAAGGATTATTTTTATCAAGTGGGTTGTTCTGTGCCTGCAACATAGAGCGCAGGCTGGCAGAGCAACTAGGGCTGGTGAGGAGTGACTGTCCAGGGGAACCAGCAGAGGGCGTTGGGGGTGCCAAGGGCTTCTCCGCAAGGGAAGCCCAGATTTACTTCTTTCAAAATCATATCATTCCTTAGAGTTTAGGGACCAAAGGACTATTGCTTTTTTAAGAATATATATATCTATATAAATTAAAACAAAGAAACAAACAAACAAAAAAACAAGACAAACAACAACAAAAAAAGACAGTATAGAGTCTCGTAAAAGCTGCCTTTAAATATCCCTAGGAGACAGGGTGGAGGAGACCCTTGACAGCCCCAGCCTAGGCAGAGGAGGGCTGTGGAAAGATTGTTCTGTGTCTCATTCCCTCTTAAGCCACACCCCCACCCTGCCCTTTTAAAAATAATTAAGGATTTGAGGTCTAGGCTCACATGCAGGTAATGAGAACGTTATGGAAGCAGTGAACCCACAATCCACAATCCCCAAACTCAGAGTGCATCCCAGAAGAGGCCCCAGGTGGAGCTCAGGTTGGCCCTGGCCTTTGCCATCCCGGGAGGCCCCCTAGCCAGCAAGAGTGGGACTGCCTTTCCTATGGAACCCTGCTTCCCCAGGCAGGAAGAAAGAGGGAGTTCTGGCCACCTGAGCCTTTCCCTTGCCAATCCAGGTAGACAGAGGCCCTGCCTTTGGCTGAGCTGAGACACCTCCTGTTTCCCTTCCCCTTGAACCAGTCCCACTGTCCCCTTGCTCCAGGCTACCTTCTGTCTCTTAGTCTAAGTTTGCCCACCTATAAAGTAGATTCAGGATATCTGTAGAGGGCTGTGACAACAGACTTGGAAGGTTTGCTACTGTATATACTGCCATTGAGAAGGGGAAATTTTTCAATATGTAGAAGCTTCAGAATTAGAGGTCCCTCTTTACCCTGGACCTGGGAGGGAAGTAGATGTTTTGCCAAAATACTTCTTCATTCCTTTAAAAAGTACATCTTTCCTATGCAAGAGTGTCTCACATGTGCTTAACCAAGGTGCTTCTAGTTGGTGAGCAGTGTTGAGCTTAGAAGTGATGTGTGCTCTGTCTGTCTTTGTCTGTCTGTTGTATACAGTGGGTGCCATATAAAGCTGATCAATGGTGGTGCTTCCTGCCTGCTTCTGTGAGATGGGCAAAAGATTCAGCTTAGAACACTATGACTCACCTTGCCTTGGTCAGCCTTTCCTGGGCCTGTAGGGCCTTGCACATATTTTTCCCAGGAGGATTTCCCCTCCACCCCACAGACATGGATCAGCTTAGTCTGAGGCCCCAGCTGTGTGGGGTCCCTCTAATCCCCAGATGTTGCTGAGGCTGAAGGCCTCTGATCTGATAAAATGTCAGATAGTAAAAGATGTGGGGGTGGGGTTGGAGGGCTCCTCCTTCATAACAGTTTCTAAGAAAACTTGTTCCCACCTGTTCCTCTGTCTTTGACTCATTTTTGGAGGGAATGGGAATGAAACATAGATCTGGCAGTAATATTTCCAGGTAAAGTGTGATGGACATCCACAAATATTTTCCAACTGAAGGAAGAACCAGAGGGTATATGTGCACCAGCACAATGCTGACACCTAGAGTGACCACCCTGGACACAAATAGAGACACACAGTACCTGCACCCTCAAACTAATATTCACATGGAGGCAGAGAGTCCCCTCAGGCTAGATGCTAAGCACTGTGCTACGTGTTGGGGCTCAGGCATGTTCCAAGTACTCAGAGTTAAGGGGAAAGAGAGACAAATAATCCAGTTACAATGGAGGGCCATAGAAGGTCTGTGCTAGCAAGAATGAGAGTACCGAATTCAGACTTTATTGGTGGGGGAGGCCTGTGAAATACTTTCTGAAGGAGATTAAGAAGGGGAAAAGTCTTCAAGGATGAACTGGGACATTTAGACAACACCATTTAGACAGCTGCATCATTTTGAAAAATTATCTTTATTACCAAGAAATAGTAATAATTACCATTTATTCAGTACCTGTTATGTGGCAGATAATGGGCCCAAGATAAGACCCTTTTCCCGTTCCTAACTCTACCCTGAACCTTACCATTACCAAGTCATGTCAAGACACTTGAACCAAAATGACATTTAAAATATCTGGCTTCATACTTTAGAGTACGGGCTAAGGACTGGCAGACTGTGTGATTCCAAAGCTTCAGGGGTTGACAAGGTCTAGATCAGGGGTTGGCAAACTATGGCTTGTAGGCCAAATCTGGCCCGTGGCCTATTTTTATATGAACTACCAAACTAAGAATTTTTTTTACATTTTTGAAGGGTCATCAAAACAAAACAAGAAAGTGAAACAGAGACCATATATGGCCCACACCGCCTAAAATATCTATCTTGTCCTTTAGACAAAAAGTTTGCTGACCCCTGGTAAGATCATGGAAGACTTATATAATGTCTGATGAGCTTGAACAATATGGTGTTTTTGTGTCTCTGTGTGCATGTATTAGTCTGGACCTTTTCAGTTGCAAGTGTCAAAAACCCAACTCAAACATGTTTAGGCCAATTGGAAATTAATTGGTTTATATAACTGATAAATCAAAGCATTTATCTGCCTTGAAGCATGGCTGGATCTAGGGGTTCAAAGGATGATGTCTCCATCTCTTGGCTCTGCTTCCTTCCATATGTTGGCCTTATTAGTTCTAGTTCTAAAATCCCAGGGAGGACTTTGGCCAGCTTTGGACACATGCCCACCACTAGGATAGAAGAGTAGGCCACCATAATTGACAACTTCATCAGGACTGTGTGGAGGGGGAGAAATGGGTCCCTAAGGAAGAGATGATGGGCAGATAAATGATATGCATCCACTATATCCCACCCTTTATTGCATCCACCTATACTTTTCTTGAAAAACATACAATTTCAAAAATGTGCCTGCCTGACAATGCAATAATCATAGACCCAACAAAAACCACATTCACCCATTTCCCAATGGTAGATAAAACAGAATCACATCCAGGTGCTTTATTGAGTCCTCAGTCCAGGGTCCCTTGGTGATGGGCAATTCTTGCTCAGGTCTGGCTATGACTTCTTAAGATTTTGCCGTCTATGGGTAAAAGATAAACCTAGCTACCCCATACTTGCCCTATAACCAATGTGAAATAAGGAGAAAAAGATCACAATTTGTTTTAAAGAGATGGGGCCTTGCTAATGTTGTCCAGGCTGCACCTGAACTGCTGCGCCCAAGCAATTCTCCTGCCTCAGCCTCCTGAGAAGCTGGGAATACAGATACACACCACTGAATAATTTTTAATTCTTTTTTTTAAAATTAAGATGGGGTCTTGCTATGTTGCCCAGGCTAGATTTGAACTCCTAGGCTCAAGCGATCCTCTCACTTCAGCCTCCTGACTAGCTGGGACTACAAGTGAATGTCACTGCACCTCGCTATAACAGTTATTTAAAAACCTTCCATTTGGAATAGGGGAGAAGAGAATACAATGGTCACTAATCTACAGCATATAACACATCCTTCTGGACAGTGGAGTGAATTTCTTGGCCAACAAAACTTATTATTTTTGGTCCTTTCCACTGGGAAATGTCTCCTTTGTCCATTGTTCTTTCTGGACATCCCTGAGAGGATGGACCTTTGGAACTGAAGCATCCCACTTCCCTTTTGACATGGTTTTGAGTTACTTATTGAGACAGTCTTCCTCTATTGCCCAGGCTGGAGTGCAGTGGCGCGATCTCAGCTCACTACAACCTCTGCCTCCTGGGTTCAAGTGATTCTCATGCCTCAGTGTCCTGAGTAGCTGGGATTACAGATGCCCACCACCACACCTGGCTAATTTTTATATTTTTAGTAGAGATAGGGTTTCGCCATGTTGGTCAGGCTGGTCTTGAACTCCTGGCCTCAAGTGATACACCTCCCTTGACCTCCCAAAGTGCTGGGATTACAGGTGTGAGCCACCGTGCCCAGCCAGTTTGGGGTTTAAAGATTGCCGTAGAGATTAAGCATTCCCAGATCCTTATTTGTCAGTTGTGAGGATTCTCTGATTCGTGGGCTTTCTTTGAGCTGGTAACCACCATGAGGAATCCTTGATAATGTCCTGCTCCAAGAGTCTCAATCCTAGCTCATTTGATTTCTTCGTCTTAGCGACAGGTCACACTTTAGCCATTCCCCTACCTCTCAGCTTTGTGGCTTCCATAATGGTCTGTCTATGGTGGTAAGTCAACCTTAATCTGCTCACTACCCCCAAAGAGAGATTACTCATTCAACACTTGGCCAACTCACTCTCCAGTGACCTTGGTCTTGACCAGATAGTCAAAATCCGTGAGCAGTACTGGCTCCTAGGCCTCAAGCCCCAAGGAGATGCATAGGACAGGATGGAAGCAACCAGTCAAGCACTCTTGGGCCAGCAACCTGCAGCTTGCGCTACTCCTCCAACTCTGGCCATGGCCCATTATTACACCGAGGCCACATTATCAAAAGACTCCTCAGGGGAGTCTCTCAGTTGACACTGAATTTTGGGGGCCCTCTGACAACCTCTAGAACTTGGGGGCTCTGGGCAGAGTCTTCAGCCTCCAGCAGATCCCCTAAAATGAATTTCTCTCGCTGGATGCAATCTGGGTGTCTTGGATGTAGGGAGAAAAGTCCTCTGGTCTGAGATAGGACTGGTGACCTCTGACCTTGAAGCAGCTCTGGTTCTGTTATGTCCTCTGACCAGACCTAGGGGCTCACCCCGGCCTCAGTGGAGCAGAACATGCATGTAATACCTTCCAAAAGAGGGTGCTATGATGTGGAGATCACAGAATCTCACTTGATCCTTTCCAGCTTGGGCTCTAATCTTTGAGCAACCACTGTCCTGATTGCACTTGCCTCCATCATGACATAGCCAAACCCAGCAGGGACTCACAGGCTGTTTCTGGCCTCTGGGCCTCATTCATGGCCAGTATATTTGCACAATTATGTTACACAGCCCTGTATTATTTGGAAGAAATTGCAAGAGTTCAGGGAGCTAAGAGGCAATGTGGGCCATTCAGCTGCCCTTCCAGCCTGCAGCCTGAGCCATCTGGGATCTGCAAAGAGGTGGCCAAGTCTGTGCCACGTGCAAACTAAGAAGGGGCAGAGGGCCACTCTTTGTCTCCCTAGCCCCAACTCCAGACACAGCTATTATGGCAACCTCTGCCCTCTAGAAGCCTGGGCTGACCAAAGCCTTTAGCTGGCCATCTGTAGAGGGGATTTTGAACTTCCAGACTCTGGCTTCCTGCCCTCTAGTTACCTAAAAGCACAGAAACTCAGAAGGCAGAACAGGCCACAAGCCTGGGTCTGGCTTTTCCCAAGGGATATCTTAAGTGACCAGCAGAAAATGCAAGAGAGTAAAAAGAAAGCCTGTGGAATAAGCCTCAGCCTCCTGGGGAGTAGTCCCGAGACGGCCTCACCCAGTGACCTGACACTGGATTCCCGAGAGGAAGCCAGCAGTCTAGGCTGGATTCCCTGCATTTGAGTGGGAAAACTCAACTGTGTTCTCAGGACCTTTATGTTAGATGGGGACTTAATGTAGAGATGGGGGCTTTGATTTTATCTCCATATCTTAACCCAAGTACTCTAGAAAGCAGACTCTGAGGCAAGTGCTGACATTTTGCAGGGAGGTGGAAGTCCAGGATGGTGAAAGGGAGAAGAGATGAAGGCAATGCAAGATGACGCAGTACTGTGCTGGCCGCCACTTCATATAAGCCATTAGGAGAGAGCACGTCCCTTGTCAGGCTTGTTTGACAAGCACATGGTGTTTGAAAGGAGAAATGGCACCTTGGAGCAGTTCACCAAGGGGAGATATGAGAGGGAATTAATGCTTCTGTTCCACTATCTTCTCCTGTTTTCTGTTGGCCAAGATTCCACCCCACAAGGAGCTAACTCCCCTGCACTTCTCAGTTGCATCATTTGCTCGCTGGATGGCTGTTGGGAAGTCAGCTCCCATGGTCTGCTGTATGGCATTTCTACTATAGACTTGGAAGTAGAAGGGCTACTTAGCACAGGCAGGGTGCCAACCAAGAGAGAGAAAGAAGGAGGTGGCTTAGGGAATCCAAGAAGGTGCATGAAGTTCGTGCCCAAGACATCCAATTCTCTCCCACAGGATTCGCAGCCAAAGTCCCCAGGCACCAGAACCCCCAACACTGTCTGAATTCCAAGCCAAATACATCTTATTTAATTTGGGGGGGGTGGAAAGGGAAGCATTCAGGTATAGCTTGGAGGATCAGGATTCTCCCTTTTTTTCTGGAACTTCCCAGACCCTAAACTCACTCCAATATCTCCTACTGGATTTTCTACCTCTAGGCCTTTGTTCTTATTCACTTTAGTTTGGGGAAAAGGATTTGCCTTTATAGTCTACAAGATGCATGATTATCTGACCTTTAGCACCCTGGATTGCTGGTCTAAAGCAGAAAAGGCGGCCGGGCACGGTGGCTCATGCCTGTAATCCCATCAGTTTGGGAGGCCAAGGCAGGCAGATCACCTGAGGTCAGGAGTTCGAGACCAGCCCGACCAACATAGTGAAAGCCTGTCTCTAGTAAAAATACAAAAATTAGCCAGCTGTGGTGGTGTGTGCCTGTAATCCCAGCTACTCAGGAGGCTGAGGCAGGAGAATCGCTTGAACCTGGGAGGCGGAGCTTGCAGTGAGCCAAGATTGCACCATTGCATTCCAGCCTGGGTGAGAGAGGGAGACTCTGTCTCAAAAAAAAAAAAAAAAAAAAGCAGAAAAGTCAACTCTAAACAAAGCTGTGTACTGTTCTGATTCTGCCAGCATGGAGGAAAGTCAAACTGGAGGACCTTATTGAAAATCTCAAGAAGAGGTCAACATATTCCAACATCCAAACTTTTTTTTTCCAGGGCACGCCGGAAATCTCCACTTTGATGGATACATGACTTGAATCTCAAGATAAAATAGATGATCATTTAACCAGCTGGTTTGATACCAAATAGCAGGGGTTTCCAGTTCCCCAGCCAAGTGGGGATCTCCACTGCCTCAACTTCATTTCAGTGCCATCAATTCCATACCTCATTCCACTTCTGTATTAGGTCTGATTTAGTAGCAAGTTATAGGAACCAAGACAAACCAGCTTAAGCAAGATGAGAACTGAGAAATGTGGTGGTATTACTGACCTCAGGCAAGGCTGATCTCAGGGGCTCAAACAATGTCATCAGGTCTCTCTCATTCCATTTCTCAGAGCTCTGCTTCTCTTTATGCCTTGGCCCCATTCTCTGTCCTGTGGCAGGGAGAGCTGGGTGCCAGCAGCTTCAATCTCATATCCTCTTAGCACATTAACCTCAAAAGCAAGAGAGCTTTGAGCAGAAGATTATGATTGGCTTTGCTTAGGTCACAAACCCACACCTAACTAATCACTTTGGTCAGGATGATGGAGTCCTTTGCCTGGCCTGATGGGTCATGCATCCATTTGTGTGGGGTAGAAGGGGACAGGAGGTAGCATTGTGATTGTCAGCTCCACTAAGTACTAATACTTACAAAGTATAAAAGTATGCAGCTGGGCGCGGTGGCTCACGCCTGTAATCCCAGCACTTTGGGAGGTCGAGGCGGGTGGATCACCTGAGGTTGGGAGTTCGAGACCAGCCTGACCAACGTGGAGAAACCCCATCTCTAATAAAAATACAAAGTTAGCTGGGCATGGTGGCACATGCCTGTAATCCCAGCTACTTGGGAGGCTGAGGCAGGAGAATCACTTGAACCCAGGAGGCGGAGGTTGCAGTGAGCGGAGATCGAGCCATTGCACTTCAGCCTGGGCAACAAGAGCGAAACTCCATCTCAAACAAAAACAAAGTATGTCCTGCATGGCCTATAAGAATGTATAATCTGGCCAGGCTGGAGTGTAGGATGCATGTGAGGGGCTGGTGAGAGTCAAATAGGGTTATATCTATAGAAAGGGTGTACTTATCCTGAGAGTAGTAGAGAGACATTGAAGGGTTTTATTTTTATCTTATTTTATTTTTTGAGATGGAGTCTTGCTCTTTCACCCAGGCTGGAGTGCAATGGCGTGATCTCAGCTCACTGCAACCTCCACCTCCCAGGTTCAAGTGGTTCTCCTGCCTTAGCCTCCTGAGTAGCTGGGATTACAGGCGTCTGCCACCACACCCGGCTAATTTTTGTATTTTTAGTAGAGACGGGGTTTCACCATGTTGGCCAGGCTGGTCTCGAAGCCTGACCTCAAGTGATCCACCCGCCTTGGCCTCCCAAAGTGCTGGGATTACAAGCATGAGCCACCGGGCCCAGCCCATTGAAGGGTTTTAATAGAGGAATGACATGATCAGATTTGAGTTTTAGAAAGATCCCCTAAGCAGCTAAGTGGAGAATAGATTGCAGGAGTAGATACTGGATGAGGAGTCTATTAGGAGGCGAATGCGATAGTTCTGGTAGGGAGGAATAGGAATATAAAGGAGGAATTGATTCAAGATGTATTAATTTGCTCATGCTTGTAATCCTAGCACTTTGGGAAGTCGAGGTGGGAGGATAACTTTAGGCCAGGAGTTTGAGACCAGCCTGGGCCACATATTGAGACCCTGTCTACTACTCCCCAGGAGGCTGAGGCTCATTCCACAGGCTTTCTTTTCAGTTACTTGCATTTTCTGCTAAGCAGCTAAGATATCCCTTGGGAAAAGCCAGATCCAGGCTTGTGGCCTGTTCTGCCTTCTGAGTCTCTGTGCTTTTAGGCAGCAAGAGGGCAGGAGGCCAGAGTTTGGAAAAAAAGAAAAAGAAGAAGAAGATGTATTAAGATATAAAATTTAGAATGTTTATGAGGCAAAATTGGTTCCATTTAAATAAGGATGGGAGAAGTCTAAGATGCTTTCTTCTCAGGGTTCAGTCTGAATAAGTCATAGGTGAGATTTACTAAGTTAGGAACATGAAAGAAATACAGTGAGAAGATGTTTGCCTATGTGACATCCAAGTGGAGTTGTCCTAAAGACAACTTGACCAAAGTCAACTTGAAACTCAAGAAGTACAGGAGGGAAGCTGGGCGCGGTGGCTCAAGCCTGTAATCCCAGCACTTTGGGAGGCTGAGGTGGGTGGATCACAAGGTCAAGAGATTAAGACCACCTGGCCAACGTGGTGAAACCCCGTCTCTACTAAAAATACAAAAATTAGCCAGGCGTGTTGGCATGTGTCTGTAGTCCCAGCTACTCAGGAGGCTGAGGCAGGAGAATCGCTTGAACCTGGGAGGCAGAGGTTGCGGTGAGCCAAGATCACGCCACCACACTCCAGCCTGGCAACAGAGTGAGACTCCATCAAAAAAAAAAAAAAGAAGAAGAAGAAGAAAAAGAAGAAGTACAGGATGGAAATATAGATTTGGGAGTTCCAGTCTATAACTGCGTGTCACTCAGGAGGATTTAAATGAGCCATTTGTTGAAAGGGCACTAGGTGGGTCACAGGATTGCCAGGCGAAAGATCCAAACTTGGAAAATAGGCAGGAACAATGAGAGGCCAGTCCACCAGAGCAAGGGCCAAATTCAGATGCCAGAACCAGCCCCACAAGACCATTGCTGCTGTCATCATTATTGGACATGGGATGTCACCACTACCAGTACCCACACCATGAAAGTCCCTGGGCATGGGGTAAAGCTGACCCTGCTCTCCTGTCACCATTGCCACTGGCATGAATTCTCTATGATTCTACTGCTCTGAATCACTCCAGAATCTACATTTCTGGAAGATGCTTGGCCAGGCCAAGGTCACATGCCTCTGTCTTAGCTAGAGAGCTGGGAAAGCAAAGATTCAACCTTTTTAGTGTCTGTCATGAAAGATGGGCTCTGCTTACTTCTAAAACTTGTAACATAAGAAGGAGATTCTGTTTCTGGGCAACCCCAAATTATCAAGATCTCCTTCAAGTGGCCATGGAGGCCACCGGGAAGAGTAATAGGAGAAATGGGCATGGGCTGAACTGCTTTTATACTTAAGTAGGGAATGAAGGAAAGAGAGTATAATAAGGATACTGTGAAGGAGTCATATGAGGTGTAGCAAGAAACTGGAAGAGTGTAGCCTATAAGAGCCAACAGAGGAAAGGGTTGCAGGGGCAGGATGATCAACAATGACAAATGACACCATGCAGTCGATTGCAGGGGCAAGACGATTGACAATGCCAAATGACACTGTGTGGTCATATAAATGAAGCCTGAAAATTCCCAATGGATTTGTCCATTTGTAAGTCATGTGTCACTTTGGTGAAAGTATTTTCAGTAGAAATTTTGGGGAGAGGTCAGATGACACCAGATTTAAGGAACAATTGAAGACAAGGAAGTGGAGAGGGAGAGTATAGGCTACTCCTAGAAGTTTGGTTCAAGGCAAGAAAAATCAGTAGCATGGCATATAGGATTCAAATTGGATTTTCTTTTTAAGGTTGGGCTAGTTGATCAAGCTTATATACTGAGATCAACAAGTAGGGGAGAGGAAAAAGTTGAATATAAATGAAAGAGAGAGGTAAGGAGCAAATTTCCCAAGGAGGCTAAAAGGAATGAAATACAGATCACAGTGAAAGGATTAACTTTGTATTTGAAGAGAGACCTCTCCACTTCTGAAACAGAAAGGTTGGGAGAGATTCAAATGTTTGGAGGGGACAGAAAATTGAGGCAGTTCCCCCATGGCCTTTTATTTATTTGTTTATTTTTAAAGAGATGGGGAGTCTCGCTCCATTGCTGAGGCTGGAGTGCAGTGGCATAACCACAGTTCACTGTAGCCTTGAACTCCTGGGCTCCAGAGATCCTCCTCCCTCAGCCACCCAAGTACCTGGCACTCATAGCCTTTATTTTTTCTGTGAAGCAGAATGCGGGATGGTGGGAGAGGCTGACATGTGAAAGGGTTGCTGGGTACACTGAGGGCTCTGCTGAGGAGACAATGAATTTGTAGGAGCTCTGTACTGAGTGCACATTAAGTTAGCTTAAGCCATTTATTCTAGATAAAAACTGACTCCTAGTCCCCCAAGATCAGAGGGCCTCAGAAAGTGCCTGGGGCAGGGAATAGTGGCTCACACCTGTAATCCCAGTACTTTGGGAGGACAAGATGGAGGACTGCTTGGGCCCAGGAGTTCAAGATCAGCCGGAGCAACATAGGGAGACCCCATCTCCACACACAAAAATTAATTAGCCAGATATGTTAGTGCATGCTTAAGCCTTGGAGGCTGCAGTAAGCTATGATCACGCCGCTGTACTCCAGCCTGAGTAACAGAGTGAGACCCTGTCTCAAAAAAAAAAAAAAAAAAAGGAAGGAAGGAAGGAAGGGAGGGGTGCCTAGGAAGCTGCCAGGAAGCAGAGAGTAGTCTCACCATTTCTGGTCTCTGCCTCTCCATGCTTCATTCTGTGTCCCCAGATGGTCTTTTTCCTTTTCTCATTCATCATAGTAGGTGGGAGGTAGATGTACCATAGCTCCTAAGTCTATGTCTCTTTTGCTTAAGAAACCAGTCCAGTTAGAATCATAATCTGTCAGCTCTAATCCCAGATTTTCAGGAGAACATCTGCTTAACACAGCTTAGACCAGGAATCCACTCACAGTTCAATAAACTGCAGTTAAAGTGCTAGGGGTCACACAAGACGAACATGGCCCTGGGGCCTGTGGATCCATAGTGTGGGTGTGGAAACTATAATTCCCACAGAATAGGGTTCATGGGCTAGACTAACCTAAATGGTGTCCACTCACGAGCTTAAGTGTGCAGGATTGGGTGACTTCCTTTATCCTGGTTTAGGATGGGAGAGTAGAGAAGGTAGATAGCTGGCATGACCCAGGAGTGTGATTTTTACAGAGTAAGTGCAAGCATATTAACAAAAATGTGATTAAAATGACTGACCAAGGATCTGGACTGGGTAGGAAAAGAGGTGAAGCCTGGAAGATACTGATAAACTATGAGGTGGCTGAGATTCATGATGAATAGAAGAGCTGGTGGTATGCTGGAAATGGGGAATCCTAAAGGTTATTGAATACTGGAGTTGGACTTGTCACTCATGGGCACAGTGCTTATGTTCAAACACTCCCATACATACTTGGTTCTCAAAAGCTATTATGGGGCCCTTGATGGTGAGTTGTTTTAGAGAGCAGGCCCGACTCCTTCCCCTACTACTCTGAACTTGCGCACTCTGAAACCGAGGTTATATTGATCCCTCACTTTTTTCAGTTACTATAAGCAATAGGTGTAACAAACCCATACCGAGACGGTGTTGTGGCCCAGGCTGAGTGGCAAGGTGAGCAGAGGGGGACATCAAAAGGGAAAGGAGTTAGAAAGGAGAGGCTGAGAATGTGCAAATGTAAATCAACCAACAACAAAAAGTTAACTGGGAAACTTCTGAGGCCAGCTTAGGAGGGATAGACATGACATGTTTATATCATTCAGGGCCAAAGCCTTCTTTGTGTGTACTATGTCCAGCTACAAAGAGGGAGTGAGGAAACAGAGGAGGTCTAAGATAAGCCTTTTCCCATTAGTGTTGATGGAAAAGAGGGTCACGTGGAAGCCCCAAGACGAATAAGGATGAAGGAGGTCTGGCCATGTCTAGGGCTAATAACCACAATAACCACAATTACAGCTTCCATGTATGGACTACTTCCTAGTCCCAGGTACTCTGCTGGTTACTTTACATGGATTAGTTGGAATCGTATGAAATTGAAGGTATTTGACTGTTTATAAACTACAAAAATAGCAATTTCATACGGTTCAACCTAACACTATCTCAGTTCATCCTCACCACAATGGCTCCATGAAACACATATTACTGTCTCCACCTCAAAGAGAAGTCAGACTCACAAAGTGAAAGTCATCGCTTAAGGCTGCACCATCAATAAGTGCCGAACCCAAGCTTCAGACCCAGATTGACTAGAAGGCCAGGGTGCTTTCCATCACGCTGCAGCTACCGGGGAACAAATGAGTTAAATGCCAGAATTTTTAAAAGCCCGAGGTGTTCGACTTCCACTATCGAACCAGAGAATCCTGCATTCAGCAAGGCCTCAGGACTTCCCTCAGTCTCTACCTGCCGGCCACAACCTCCAGCGAGGGGACTCCCTCCCAGCCTACAAGCAACCTGGGTTGCCCTCCCTGCTTGTTCCTCCCAACCACTCGGGGCGCCAAATGCAAGCATTCTCCTTTGGAAGGCTCCCCGCACGCCCCCAGAGTCCCTCTTCCTTCTCCACTGCCTCCGCTACCCACAGCGCAGGCGCCACCCCCCGATCCGCACCCTTTCCCAACTAGCGACCGCCGCGCAGGCGTCTCAGGCTGGCGTCGGCTGCTGAGGCGCGCCCAGGAGCAGGCCGTCAGGCTGTTGGTCAGGAGCGGGCCACGTGCCATGGTGTCACCTAGCGAGCGTGCGCAGAGTGGCTGAGCGCGCCCGTGACGGAACGACGAGGCGTGGGGTGCGCGACCTCGCCCGCCAGGCCCGGCCCCCGCCCCTTGGCCTGCCGCTCCGCCCCCGCGGGGCGTCCCGGGCCGCTCGTCCCGTCGGCTGCGGCCGCGCGCGGCCCGGGGTCGCCGTGAGTACTCGCGAGGCTGGCCTGTGGGGCCGCCACCACGGGCCCGGGGCGGTGCGGCCGGGCCGCGGGAAGGGTGCGGGGCTCGCCCCATCTCCGCAGGGGTGGACGAAGTGAAGGGCTTGGACCGGGAGGTTCTGAGGGCCCCTCCTAGGCTGGACAGGCTTCACTCAGGCCCCGCGGCCGGGCGGCAGAGATCGGGCCCAGAGCGTCTTCCCTGGGGAGGCAGGTGTTGGGTGTTTTTGGGATCTTCAGGGGAGCCCCGGAGAACAGGTGTAACTGCTTCCCCGGGAGAGGCCTCAGGGCCTGTCCTGGAAGCACGGGTGCCAGAGAGTGTTTTCGGGGGGCAGCCGTGTCCTCTCTCCCTGCGGGGCGCCTGAGATAGCGCTAACCTGCGGGAATCGCCCCTCAGTGATTCTTCCTAGTAGTCTTTGTTTAGTGGCCTAGTCCTGAGAAGGGAGCACACGGGGTGGAGTGGAGTAACCTCTTCCAGGACCACAAAGCCGGGAGCCCAACCCACAATTTAAACATTGAGCTCTGTAGCTGCTTTGACTAGACGTGAAGTTGTCACACCCAGAGAAGCGCCCATGGACCTAGGGAAAGACTTTTGTGATCCAGACTTGAGGCTCATTTACATTTGACTTATTCCCGTGGAAATTCATAAAACGTTCTATATTAGCAGCTGGGTTTTAACACCTTCTCTGGACACTCATCATATAGTCTATTTTTGGCCCAACTTCTTTTGAAAGGGACCATTCTTTACCTCATTTAAATAAATCAGATAGGTCTTTCTTGCTTAACTCATTAACAACTCAATTAATTGTAACCACATCACATGAAGACTAGATGTAATTAGAACCTGTCCAATGTCTTTACATCCCAGTCCTTCTGTACTCCTAACCTTAAGCAAATTGCTCCACCTCTGTAGGTCTAAGTATTCTATGTGTAACATGAAAGCTTTGAATTAGGCCACATTTCCGGCTAATTTTTAAAGAAGTGTTTGTGATCCTGTGAATTCCATAACCCACCACCTTCCTTTTCCAACTCTTCACCTTTTAAATCCACTTCCTATCTCTCCAGAGGAAAGGGCATTGAGAGTAGAGGGAGCAAGTCCCTTTCACTAAAGCAGCCTGGTTTGAAAAAGCCAGTAATCTCTGAACTGTCTCTTGCTTGAACAAGAAAAACTCCCTCTGAAATACCTTTTTCTCCTTGTGATAGCAACAGAAACCAAGCAGCAACAGCCCTTGGAAAGAGGCTAAATTTTTCTTGACTTCTGCAGCAACAAAGACCGTGAAAAGCTGGCACTTCTGGCCTAACGCTGCCGTCATCCTACCCCTCACCCCAGGGCAACCCAGGCTGGACATTTAGTGCCTCCCTCTTTACTCCTCTGTGATCATCCAGATCAGCACTTGACTGTTCATTTTCAAATCTCACGAACCTCACCCCAAGATCTTCACATTCTGGATCTCAGCTGCTCTTGAAGGTGAAGTTTTGCTTTTTAAAATCATTTTTTGTGTGATTTCGTCTATATGTAGAAACATGCAGATTATTGTATATATCTCCCATTTGACTTAAGTGTCCAGCAGAGGGTTCATTCATTCATTCACTCATTCAAGAAATGTGTTAAGGGCTGAAGAATGTAGATTGAAAACAGTCAAAGCCTCTGCCACCAGAGGTTACATTCTGATAAACATTTTATATGTTAGAACATGGTAAGTGGAAAAAAATAAAGCTGGGAAGGGGGATAGAGAGTGCTAGTATGTGGGTGTTGAGTTGTTGCTCTTTTAATAAATAGGATGGTCAAGGTGGCCTTTGAGCAGAGATCTGGAAGAGTGAAGGAACAAGCCATGTGGATATCTGGGTGGAAAGCATTCCAAGAAAGGGGAACAGCAGGGACAAAGGCTCTATGGCAGGAATATGCTTGGGAATATGGTGGGAATATGAAGGCTGTATGGAGGGAATATGCTTGATGAGTTTGAAGAACAGCAATGAGGCAATTGTGGAGTCTTGGTTAATCTTCCTGTTAACATTTAGACCTGACTCTGAGGAGAGCCCATTCGAGTAGCTTCTGATTTTTTTTAAAACTTTTTATTTTGAAACTTTTCAACTTTACACAAAAGTAGGGAGGTAGGGATTACCAGAAAACCATCATGTACATCTCATAGCTTCATCAGTAATCAACATTTTGCTATTGGCTATATTTATTTCATCTATTATCCTCCCTCCTTTTTTTTATGTGTGTGCCAGGGTAGTATTTTAAACAAATCTCAGTAATCGGGTCATTCCATCTCTAAGAACTTCAGTTATACTTTCCTTTTGCATGTTGTTTCTGAAGGATCAAGGAACACTATCAGCTGGAAGACTCCTATGCTGGCTCTGCTCTGGCATTGTGTCTTTTGTCCCCATCCTGGCTTAGTTACCAGACTTAAGTTGGTATCTAAGGAATGAACCACAGGTCCTTAGAACACACAAGGATCTAGAACTAGAACAGTGGTTCTCAAATTTTATGCATCAGAACAACTTGGAGGGTGTGTTAAAACACAGATTACTGGGTCCAATTTCTGGAATTTCTTTTTTTCTTTTCTTTTCTTTTTTTTTTTTTTTTGAGACAGAGTTTTGCTGTTGCCCCCCAGGCTGGAGTGCAATGGCGCAGTCTCGGCTCACTGCAACCTCTGCCTCCCCGGGTCAAATGATTCTCCTGCCTCAGCCTCCCGAGTAGCTGGGATTACAGGCGTGCACCACCATGCCTGGCTAATGTTTTTATTTTAGTAGAGACGGAGTTTCACCATGTTGGCCATGCTGGTCTCAAACTCCTGACCTCAGGTGTCCTGCCCGCCTGGGCCTCACAAAGTGCTAGGATTACAAGCGTGAGCCTCAGTGCCTGGCCATTTCTGGAGTTTCTAATTCAGTAGGTCTTAGGAGGAGTCTGAGAATTTGCACTTCTAACAAGTTCCTAGATGATACTGATGCTGCAGGTCCACCAACCCCAGTCAGAGAATCACTAATCTGGAAACCTGACATTCAGTAGAACTGTGTTAGAGACCAGCCAGGCACAGTGGCTCACACATATAATCCCAACACTTTGGGAGGCTGAGGCGGGTGGATCACCTGAGGTCAGGAGTTCGAGACCAGCCTGGCCAACCTGGTGAAACCCCGTTTCTACTAAAAATACAAAAATTAGCTGGGCATGGTGGCGGGCACCTGTAATCCCAGCTACTTGGGAGGCCAAGACAGGAGAATTGCTTGGACCCAGGAGGCGGAGGTTGCAGTGAGCCGAGATCGCGCCATTGCACTCCAGCCTGGGCGACACAGTGAAACTCTGTCAGAAAACAAAAAAAAAAAAAAAAGAAGAACTGGATTAGAGACCAAGACACCTCTGAGGTTGGAGTAGCTTCAGCTGAGATATGTGCAAAGCCAGTGACTTGCTGGTCTAGAGAGCAACAGAAAGCTTTTTTAGCCTGCTCTTAGGGTAGCTTTGCCATCTTCAGCCATTAAAGCCTTCATAATTTCACAGATGAGTTTTTTGTTTTGTTTTGTTTTTCTGCTATATGTGGAGGTTTTAATGGAGCTAAAAGTTGCTAGTATAGGATTAGGAGTCTGTGGAATTAGAAGCGAGCAGGGAATTGTGTATGAAAGGGCTCTGGGTTAAGTAAAAGTTTTTCTAAGCATTTTTTGGGATAATTATTGCATTTTTATTTGGGAAGCAGGTTCCAAGATGACTTTAGGGCATTATTTTGGCAATGACAACTGAGATCATAACTGCCAAAAGATGTTCAGTGTTGTTGAGGACTTTTTATTTTGAGACTGCATTTTTGCTCTTACTGCCCAGGCTGGAGCGCAATGGCATGATCTCGGCTCACTGCAATCTCTGCCTCCTGGATTCAAGCAATTCTCCTGCCTCAGCCTCCTGAGTACCTGGGATCATAGGCGCGCACCACCACACCCAGCTAATTTTTGTATTTTTAGTAGAGACGGGGTTTCACCACATTGGTCAGGCTGGTCTTGAACTCCTGACCTCAGGTGATCTGGCCGTTGAGGACTTTTTAAGTTAGCTGTCGTTGCCATATAATAGCTAGTAATACTGATGTTTAAAGAGAGATAATGGCTAATATGGAGAAATAACTAACAATAAAGAGTAGAAATAATCCGATTCTGAATCTTAACTCTGGTGTGAGTTGGTACTCTGAAGAATTAACTGAAAGAATAAACATAAGCATCTTGTCCTGCCACCATCACTTTTGGCATTAGGAGTTGTAACATTATGAGCTAGAGCAGGGTCTTGCTCTAATCCCAGCTCTCCAGTTTAAGTAGAACAGCAGTATCTTGCATATAGTGCTTTTGTGTTTCATTATCTATAAAGAACTGCATGTGCAAGTGTGCATGTATATGCACGCAAGCATGTCTTTTTATATGCAAGTATCTGTATGTATAATAAAAGTGCATTAATGGCCAGGTGCAATGGCTCACACATGTATTCCCAGCAATTTGGGAGGCCGAGGCCGGTAGATCACCTGAAGTCGGGAGTTTGAGACCAGCCTGGCCAACATGGTGAAACCCCATCTCTACTGAAAATATTAAAATTAGCTGGGCGTGGCAGCAGGCACCTGTAATCCCAGCTACTTGGGAGGCTGAGGCATGAGAATTGCTTGAACCCAGGAGGCAGAGGTTGCAGTGAGCCAAGGTCGCGCCATTGCACTCCAGCCTGGGCGACAAGAGCAAAACTCCATCTCAAAAAAAAAGTGTATTGATAAATACGTGTTCCTGTATATATACACCACCCAGCTATTAAGTGGTGATGAAACTCATTATTATCTACTTTCGCAGGACAGTGACTTGTTAACCACCGCAACAGCAGAGCCTGCCATCCCCAACAGATCACCAGTTGTCCCTGACATCGTGCCCTACCTTGTCTCTTTGTGGTCTCCTAAATGCCCATCTCGTTGGCCTTGGTTCGGCTGGTGGTATGGAGGGGTGCTGCCTAGCACTGACCTGAGAGTGTGTGTGACCCACTGACCCAATGGTGAGAACTGACTGCCCACCTCTCCAACTGATTGTTCAAAGAGTAGAGGAGACAAAGTGCAGATCTCACCCTTTCTTGGTATTTTCCCTTCTACCCTTTTGGAAGATAGAGTGGCTATTTGAAGTTAAAGGAAAGGGAAGGGGCACAGAAACAGTATTACTTGATGTGTTTGTGTAGGTGGGTTTTTTTGGGGAGGGAGAGGAGAGTTAAATACTTTAAAGGATAGAAAGAAAATAATGAGACGAGAGAGCTTAGGTGTGCTTGGGAACTGTCTTAGGTAATGATCCTGGAAGAGGCCAGCTTGTACTGGAACCCAGATGTGCTTAGGAGTCAACCTTGACATTGAAGTCATTTGCATTTCTCTCCTACTGGCTACCAGAGCCTCTCAGTCATCATACTGAAACTTCAGAAGGCCAAAATTCCCTAGATGTCTTCCTCTGTCCCACTAAGAGCTAGTCTATGGATATGATCATATCAGGAAGAGACCGAGACTCTCCCAAAGGGTGATGTGAAAGGTGTAAAGGGATCAGGGCTTCAGTTTTTCTATCTTTTCCCCATCTTTGTGGGAATCTGTTCCCCATCATATCATCCCATGCCTTTCCATGGGATAATAGGGACCTAACAAAGCATGATATCCTTATTTCTCGTCACTAGGACATCAAAGGCCAGTTCTGGAATGATGACGACTCGGAGGGAGATAATGAATCAGAGGAATTTCTCTATGGAGTTCAGGTGAGGTTACATCTCCCAAGACCCCCATGTTGGATGGTCTAGATATGTGCCGCTTTTTGGATACATCAGGAGTGAAAGAGGTTCTGCAGCACAGATGAGATGAGGTTATAATGTTGATGTGGTCTGAGCATGGTCTTGTCAGAGCTGATCTCGTGCCCTTGCTCTTTCTTTGGAGTCATACCTGTTCCCGAGTAAACTACATCCTCTGTATGTGGAGACTCTCCATATGATCTTAATTAGACATAATTATTTTCTGACTTTTATAACACTAGCCAGTGGGGGTAGTTTCATTCATTAGGGTCACATCTTAAAAGATTACTCTGCCAGCGATTGCTTAATGCCATCACTACCCAGGGCACAGTCCTGAGCAGAAATACCCAGACTCTCAGAATGTTCTTCACTTAGAACTAATCTTAGGAAACCTTTTAACTCTTCAGCCTGTTCTGAGTTGTCATAGAAGGTATCCTGGTCAAGGTCTGAGAGAAAAGCTGGAGATTTAAGGAAGTGAACTCCAGGCAAAAGCCTACATTTGGTCTGCTGAACCTTTTTAAAGTCATGATGAGATGGAGACCTCTGTTAATGAAATCCCTTGCTAGGGTCACCACTGAGAACCCCTTCACATAAGTGGCTTTTACTTCCCCTATACTGCTGTCTGATTTCTCCTGTTCCTGGTGTCTCTTCATATTCTTTTTATTATCTCTCTTTCCCTCATCTTTTTCCACCTCTCTCCACCACCATTTTTGCTGCTATCTCAGGGGAGCTGTGCAGCTGACCTGTATCGACACCCACAGCTTGATGCAGACATTGAAGCCGTGAAGGAGATCTACAGTGAGAACTCTGTATCCATCAGGTGGGACTCTACTTCAGGGGTGACAGGGGAGCAAGTCACTTCTTTCTGAGTTGTTAAAAGGCTAGAAGTTTTTCTTTTTATGGTGATAGTGGGATAAATTATGAACTTAATGATAGAAGATGCTCAGAATAAATGAGCTTGGCTGAGAGTAGAGAGTAGAGAGTAAGGCCACTTTTCTTAGGAATTCCCTCTTATCCTAGACCCCTCTGGGCCAGTAGTTTCACCTTTCAGGTAAGAAATGCTTTTGGCCTGGGAGAAGATCCTGATCATGTAAGTGGTGTAAGGCTGTAGCTAAGACCCTAGGTACAAAGCTGTCGTCCCCTCTTCCCTTTCCCCGTCCCCAGGCTCAGTTCTCTTTCCACCTCAGTTTCTGTTCCCTTCTTTCTCCCTTAATGAGTCTCACCTGTTGTCACCTGTGTCTCTATAGAGAATATGGAACTATCGATGACGTGGACATTGACCTCCACATCAACATCAGCTTCCTCGATGTAAGTGGGGCTAGTACCTGCCAACAACATGTCTAGCTGGACTTGTGGAATTTGTCATGTAGGCCAGGAGTCTTGTTCCCGAGTGCTGTATTTGGAGCACATATTCCTCATCTCTGTCTTTCCTAGACCATCAGCAGACAGTGGTGTGTACTGTCATGTGCATGTGTGTGTCATATAGGGGAAATTTCAGGTCCATTCCTCTATGTTGCTAAACTGGAAACTATTTCCCTTCTTCTTTTAGGAGGAAGTCTCTACAGCCTGGAAGGTCCTCCGGACAGAACCTATTGTGTTGAGGCTGCGATTTTCTCTCTCCCAGTACCTAGATGGACCAGGTAAAGGCAGTGACTTTGGGCAAGTGGGTGGTCTGAGTGGTCTAATCCAAAGCCCTAAGTTAACTGAGGTAGAAAAAAATTAGGAACAAGGCCCTTGGGCTCAATCTGCAGGCTATTGGTAGGGGCTTTTTAGTCCCCTGTAATTGGTATCTTCATCCCCTGTTGCCTAATAACCATTCCCTAAAGGCCTTCTTGCCTAATGACATTGTTTTCTCTGGTTCCAAGATAAAATTTCTTTCTCCTCCTTTTCTCAACATCCTCCTGAGGATATTTCAGATTCATATGACAGCTTCTAGAATCTGCCCTCTGCCTCAGATGTTTTTTCCTTCCACCATTACTGTTTAGAGTACCCAGCAGCTATGATCTTTAGAATGTACAGAAGCTATTCCACTGAGCTTTGGACTCCAGGAAGACAAGAGATATGTACTTACTAGTAGCCTTCTCTTCTCTTTGCAGAACCATCAATTGAGGTTTTCCAGCCATCAAATAAGGAAGGATTTGGGCTGGGTCTTCAGTTGAAAAAGTAAGAACTTTGGTCTTTTCTGGTCATGGACATGTGAAGGAAGGAAAGAGAGATGGAAATATATGGATGGACAGGCAGAGCCTTGGATGGAATGCCTCCTTCCAAAAATGTCTTTCTGAAATATGCCGAGGAAAAGCTAAAATAAATTTAGGGAGCCAGATTTAAGGTTGTGGAGAGAGAGTATATGGTTCTTGGGTGTCAGAACCTGAGACTTTCTAGAGATAAAAGAGGCTCATCACTACTTAACATTTTTACTACCCTGGAATCAGAGTCATGCTATTCATATTTCTCCAGTGGTTTCTTCAGAGTAAGTCTCTAGGAACTCAATTTTAGTTTATTGAATGTGTTGAGCATTAAGCTAAGTATTTGGTATACAAAGAAATGAAGCATATTTTCCACTCTCAGTGAAGTTTCAAATAGAGTCCACTGGATACGTATTGTAATACAGGTGAATATGTAAGGTTTAGAAAGGACATTGAAGAGTGACTCAGTCTGTTGAAAGGGTGATGATTAATAATTTCCTTTGTTTTTTGTTTTGTTTTGTTTTGTTTTTTGAGACAGAGTCTTGCTCTCACCCAGGCTGGAGTGCAGTGGCATGATCTGGGCTCACTGCAACTTCTGCCTCCTGAGTTCAAGTGATTCCTGTGCCTCAGCCTCCTAAGTAGCTGGGATTACAGGCACCCACCACCATGGCCGGCTAATTTTTGTATTTTTAGTAGAGATGGGGTTTCTCCATGTTGGCCAGTTTGGTCCCAAACTCCTGGCCTCAAGTGATCCACCTGCCTCAGCCTCCCAAAGTGCTGAGATTACAGGTGTGAACCACCGCACCCAGCCAGTGATTAGTAATTTTCAAGGATGGATAAGAGTTGTCCATGTAGACAGATTCTGAGGATGAATAACATTTGCAGGGGCTTAGTCACATAAAGCAGTATGTGTGTAGGGAGCTTCAGGTAGTTAAATATTGCTGATAAAATACAAGCTGGGGGTGTAGGAGCCAAAGCCAGAGAATAGGGAAGGGTTCAAGTTAGAGAGGATCTTAGACTTTTATCCTGTAGGCAGTGTGAACATTGAAGGGTTTAGGCAAAGAAATGATGTGGTCAGATTTATTTTTAAAAACCATTCTGGTAGCATTATACAAAATGGGTAGGAGGGGATGAGACAAGAGACCAGAACTAGTGTAGTAGGGTGCTTTTGTAAAAGTCAAGACGAGATGCTAAAGGCCTGAGCTAAAGTGTGATTATAGTGAGATTATAGTGAGCTAAAGTGTGATTAAGTGAGAATGGAGATGAGACAGATTAGAAAGATTTGTGAGGTGTAAAATCAATAAGACTTGAAGACTGATTTAGATATACTGAATATAGCCATAAGGGCCAAAGAGTAGTGGGAAATACATTTAAGTTTCCGCCTAGATGTCTGGGTAAATTGTGATACCACCAGTGTAAATAGGGATATGAGAACGGAGCAGGTTTGTAGGATGAGGATAGGTAATTAGTTCCATTTTTGACATGTTATTTAAAGGTAACTTTCAGATATGCAGGTAGAGATGCTTGTCCGAAATGTCAATTTGCCACTTATCGGAGTATATGTCAAGTTGCTACTTACAGGAGAGGTTAGGGTTGAAGATATGCATCAATGTGTGTGGGAAGAAGTTACAGCCAGTGAATATGAGATTGCCAAAGGAGGGCATGATAGTGGGAAAAGAAGATAGGATCAAGGACTAAATACCATTAAACACTCAGACGAAATCCTGAAGAAACCAGCAGGGTAGGCAGAGGAAGAAGAAACACTGCAGGTAGGTCAGAGTAGAATAGGAAGAGAATGGTGGCACAGAAGACAAAGGAGGGCAGGTTCTGCAAGGAGGGCCAGATGCCAGAGAAGATAAGGGAAGAACCTGGGAGTTTCCATCGGATTTAGCATCAGGAGGAGAACAATTTTAGTGGTGAAGGTAGGAACCAGAATACAGAAAGTTGAGAGGTGAGTGGTTGGCAACAACATAGAAACAATGAGTATGGGTTGAGAAATTTGGGTGGGGATGGGAAGGCAACAGGGAGAGGTTAACTAGACTAAGGTGCAGAAAATTAACATTTTTTGTTGACTTTGGGAAAGGAACTGACAGGAAAGGGGAATGATTGACACATCAAGGTCCCTAAAAAGGCAAGTCAGGGCTGAGATCTAGAGCACAAATCGAAGGATTGATCTTAGGTAGAAGGGTCACTTTACCTCCAGAAAATGGAGGGATCAAGGTAGGGTGGAAATATAAGTAGATTTTATAGTAGGGTTGGAAAATTAAGGGAACCGATATCTGATGGCTTAGGAAGGAAGAGAGGTTATTGGTTGTAGATGAAGTTAGTAACTTAAAGAAGGTAATAAGGATTTAGAACAATACCTTAGAGTAATGCTAGAGAGAATTGATCAAGGACAAGTGAAAGGATTGACAAATCTAGCTAAGGGCGCAGCTCAAATTGGAAACCATAAATTTGGGAATATAATTTTTCACCTAACAATGTCAGTACCCTTTATGTCCCTACTCCCTTTCTTCATGACTCACAAGGAACAGAGTGGTACTCACCTCCATCCTACCACTTCTGTTTCCTTGTCAACAGTATAGTCATTCTTGGCAGTAGATTTCAAGGTTTGCAGCCTTTGAAGGCTCACCTTTGAAATCTCACTCTAAAGGCAAAGCATCTCTGAATTTTTCTGGCCATTAGGCTAGGTACCCTCTAGGGTGAAGGGGTGCTCTGGGATGGTGATTTTTTTATTTACTAAGGTCATTTTAAGGGGTCTTCAGATACACATTCCCCTACCACAACTAGCTTTGCAGTCCCTGGGTCTGAATTTTAGATTATTTGCCTCTCTTTAGTCCTTATTTCTTGACCCTGCCTCATCTTGCCTAAGCTCATTCTTTTTGATCCCTCAGGATCCTGGGTATGTTTACATCCCAACAATGGAAACATCTGAGCAACGATTTCTTGAAGACCCAGCAGGAGAAAAGGCACAGTTGGTTCAAGGCAAGTGGTACCATCAAGAAGTTCCGAGCTGGCCTCAGCATCTTTTCACCCATCCCCAAGTAAGTGCTCCCTAAAGCTGATCATCTGTAAACACCTTGTGATAGCCCCCACCCCCACCTTCTTGATTACATAAACTTTTCTATCCCCTCTCTTCCCTGAATTCTGTCTCTTTAACTACTGACACCACTCACATGATCCTGTTCACTATGTGTCCTTACCTTTCTACTCCTTACCCAAGGTTAATACCTAATCCTTTATGTAAAACAGAATACCTAGCTCGTGATATGTATTTTGAGAAATGTATGCCGAATCTTCCATCTTTCTGTTCTTTTGCCCTGATCCGTTTCCCCATCCTAAGAAGAAAGTGTCAGAGAACAGGCAGTAATTCCTTGCTAGGTTCTGGAAATAAATATTGCTCCATTCTTTGACCCCAGGTCTACATTTTCCCCCTGTGGTGTCTTCTGATATTCCCAAAGGCAAACACAAACCCGGATTTGTAGCTTCCCAGGAATCATTGTTGACAGTCAGATAGTCAATATTAGGCCCTTTAGGATGCAACTACTTCTTGCCTAGTGCAATGTTTAACAATCTCTCTCTCTCTATTTTTTTTTTTTCTCTCTCTCTCAGTAAGAAAAACAGGCAGCCTTTCCAAGGGATTATTCCATACTTGGCTTAGAAACATAATAACCTATCCTCTGCCTCTGCCCACCCTCAGTGTCCCAATGTGAAGAACCCACAGATGATGACATAAAAATTTTAATTCAGATGCGTGATTTACTTGTTTTAATAGTGTTTAAGATACAGTGCAACTTTCCTCAGATATGAGTTTGTCTTTCTTTGGTTTAGAACTTTTGACTTAGGGCTCACTTATCTCCAGTCCCCTCTAGGGCTCCTATGAAATCCCCAGTTTTATCACTTCTCTTTGCTCTCTCTCTCTCCAGGTCTCCCAGTTTCCCTATCATACAGGACTCCATGCTGAAAGGCAAACTAGGTGTACCAGAGCTTCGGGTTGGGCGCCTCATGAACCGTTCCATCTCCTGTACCATGAAGAACCCCAAAGTGGAAGTGTTTGGCTACCCTCCCAGCCCCCAGGCAGGTCTCCTGTGCCCTCAGCACGTGGGCCTCCCTCCCCCAGCACGGACCTCTCCTTTGGTACATGGGCTGGGGAGGGTTTGACTTGGCTATCAGGAGGGTGGGAGTGGAAATGTGGAAGTGTAGTTTCTCAAAATGGGGTGGGGGTATGGTTGTCTAGGCATCATAAATCAAACCTAAGTATGTACCATGAGTGAGTAGAATGGAACACTTCTTTTTTTTGAGACAGGGTCTCACTCTGTCATCCAGGCTGGAGGGCAGTGGTGATCTCTGCTCACTGCAGTCTCTGCCTCCCAGGCTCATGATCCTCCTACCTCAGCCTGTCAAGTAGCTGGGACTATAGGCACATGCCACGACTGACTAATTTTTCATATTTTTGTAGAGACGGGCTTTTGCCATGTTGGCCAGGGTAGTCTTGAACTCCTGAGCTCAAGTGATCCACCTTCCTTCGGCTCCCAAAGTGCTGGGATTACAGGCATGAGCCACCATCCCAGCTGGAAAACATTTTTTAACAGTAGAAAACTTACGTCTAAACTGTCTGGCAAGCTTCTCTGATAGGCCGTGAAGCAGAGAGTCTGGAGATGGGAATCTCAAGGAGAAGTCATGTGTGATTTTATTAGTTTGTGAGTAGGACTGTAGTTAACTGTAGCTGCTGTACTAACCTATTCCGTCTACTTTGAAGGAGGGTTAAGGACAGGTGAGCCCCTTTCCAGAACCTTTGGCAAAAATGTCTAAAAGTCTCCTTTCCAGCTTCGGGATTCTGAGCTAGGGTTTAGCTGCTTTAGGAGAGTCCTAGGTGATGGGCAAGAGTCAGGTCTATCTAGGCCCCAGCTTCATAGGAGGTTCATGGGGTCTGCCTTTTTACTCTCACCAGGTCAGTGGTCACTGCAAGAACATTCCCACTCTGGAGTATGGATTCCTCGTTCAGGTAATCAAGTCAAAATTGTCACTCCAAAGCCCTTCCCTGTTGTCTGACCCATTTGGTCTGCTAACACCTCCCAGCTCCTCAATCAAATACTTCCTGAATTGCTTTGCTTCCAGAACTAATGGTAGAAGGAAAGAAGGCATTGTTCCCATCTTCAAGAACCTGACAGCATTACTAGAAAGACAATACTTACCACTTACGATCAAGTGCCAATGAGGCACTGCCAATTTTAAGTGTATGGGTGTCAAGACTCATATGACATGAATTGAGAGTGAGATTGACACTAATTTCCTTAATGATTCCCAATAGCCCTTGCTCAAATGATCTTTAGTATTCTTCACAGACCCCTTTCACTGCTCAGCTACCACTGGTCATTTGCTTTTTAAAATCTCTTTATTCCCTGGGCATTCATGCTTTCACTTTTGCATCTCTGTTAACCTTTGTTCATGTAATTCTTCCTATCTTCCTCTTGCCATCAAGAGTCAGTTGGCACCTTTTCCATAAAATTGCCATTACGCCAATGCATTACCTAGAAGTGATGTCTCCCCTCACTGAACTGTTATGATTTTTTTTGTTTCGTATGGCACCTATGTGTCGCATACTATGGGCTGCCTTGAATTGTTATTAATTTATAAACATGCCACATCTCTCCTATTGAAGTTCAGCTTCTGAGAAAACAACCTTTAATTTTATTTCATAATCAAGAAGACCTTTCACAGAGCTGGGGACATAATGGGCTTTCAGTAAATCTGCATTAAATGAATAAAGTCTCTTGCATGTCCCATTACCAGCCTAAAATCATGTGAAATGGGAAAAACTTGACTGATGCATAAAAGCTGTGTTAAGACAGGGTGTCATTAAAAAAAAAAAAAGTTGTAGGATATTGCTGCATTAGTTCTGGATTTTCCTATCTTCCTAGCACAGAATTGTCTGTAGTTTTGACCAGTGGACTGGCTAATTGTTCTAGGTAGTTGAAATGGCTTCTCAGGACCTTCTGCCATCTAATTGATTGAATGCTTTCCTATCCCAGAGGGACAGCCTATAATTACAAGTACTTTTAATAGTTTGATTAGCACCCATTTTATATTTTTAAAATGCTTTCATGGACATCATCTCATTTCTTGCAATACCCCTATGAGGCGAATAATGCTCTGCTATATAAACAAAGAAACCAAGGCTCAGGTTAACTGACTTGCTTAAAATTATATATGCCATTAAGTATTAGAAGTAGGATGTTAACCCAGGTCTTCTCAATCAAACATCATGTTCTTATTTTTACTATACCATACAGTCTTAGCTCTGCAGTCAGGCCATCAGTTTAAGTACACAGCCTAAGAATATATCCTACCTTAGGCATGGGGCTGGGAGGATGGAGGGTAGCTGGAAAAAAAAGCTGAAATTATTTCCCATATCTGTGTGTGCCAGGACTTCCAAAAGACTTAGAATCTGTTCTTTTCCCAGATCATGAAGTATGCAGAACAGAGGATTCCAACATTGAATGAGTACTGTGTGGTGTGTGATGAGCAGCATGTCTTCCAAAATGGATCTATGCTGAAGGTATAGGTCCCTACTCTATGACCGTCTTCCTTAACCAGGTCCCCTTCACTTCTCTCCTTTATTTCCTTCTTCCTTGGTCTGTGGTCAAGGTAAAATTCTGTCTGTACACCCTGATACTCTAGAAATTGTTGATTTTTCTCAGAAAACAAATCTCAGCAGTACTGTTTAGAGAAATGAAGATATGAGAATATTTATTTAGGATAGAGTCCACCTGACATTTAAAAATGGGGATCAGATATTGACCAAGATGATTGGATATGATGCTGTCCTCAAGGACTCTAAGTCCAGATGGGAGACAGACAAATCACAATGTATATTAAGTTTATAGAAGAGATATTAGCATTGTTAAAAATCAGGTGAGAGAACATCTGACTTCATAGGAAGATCAGGGAAGGCTTCATAGGGGAGACAGTGTTAACTCCCAAACTTATCAGTAAGGCATTTTAATTAAGACTTTATTGGTAGTTTTCTCCTGATATAGAGGGCCTCAAATTCCTACCCTGTTTTAGAGTTGTCTGAGGTCAAGACTGTCCCTCTCTGCCTACACCTTATTGCACACCCCATCCCACCACCATCTGTTTAATATACCCTTTCAGCCAGCTGTCTGTACTCGTGAACTATGCGTCTTCTCCTTCTACACACTGGGTGTCATGTCTGGAGCTGCAGAGGAGGTGGCCACTGGAGCAGAGGTATAGGGGAGGGAAATGTGGCTGGGAAATTGGGATCAAGAAAGACAGAGGAACCTAGCAATTTCATTCTTGGAATTTAACTTCCAAAAATGCTTTTGTATATAAGATATCCACTGTAGTATTGTTTATTAAATAAAAAATGGATACAACCCCATCTGTAGGGGCTCCAGTTAAAGAAATTATGGGATATCCTTAGAGTAGACATACTATATAGGTATTATTTATGGACAGAAAATTTTAACATAGTTATATAAAAAAGCAAATACAACAGTATATGTAGTAAAATTGTCCATGTAAGAAAATAAAGGGCCGAGCACAGTGGCTCACACCTGTAATCCCAGTACTTTGGGAGGCTGAGATGGGAGGATGGCTTGAGCTCAGGAGGTCGAGGCTGCAGTGGGCCATGATCACGCCACTGCACTCCAGCCTGGGTAACAGAGTGAGCCCCTGTCTCTTTAAAAAAGAATGAGAGAGAAAGAAAAAATACTTCCGTAGGAAAATTATCTGGAAGGATATACATCAGACTCATTAGTACTTAGCTGTGAAGATTGAGATTAAGGGCAGGAAGATGGTTTTTTTATCTTTTCTTTAATTACTTTGGTATTACTTCAATTTTTATGAGCTTGTATTTTCTATTTTAAAAGCCTTAAACATATTTGCTTTTTAAAAGAACATCAGAGAGAAATACTGGATACTCTGTGACTCCCAGTACTGGGAAATCATTTAGCTTCTGCCCTGTTTTTTTCCATTCCCCTAAGGTGGTGGATCTGCTGGTGGCCATGTGTAGGGCAGCTTTAGAATCCCCTAGAAAGAGCATCATCTTTGAGCCTTATCCCTCTGTGGTGGACCCCACTGATCCCAAGACTCTGGCCTTTAACCCTAAGGTATGTTACTTGAGAAAGTCAGGGCTAAGGAACAGAAATGGTAAAAGATAGTGGGAGACTATGGGCTGACATTCTGGTATATACAGGGCTTGGAATAGGGACAGAATTCTTAAACTCTGTGATTTAGCTCTTTCAGTAAATAAATAGCCAAGTTTGACACAGAAAGGGGAGAAGAATTAATATTAGTTACATTATGATAGGGAAAAAGGGCTTTTGGAGCCAGACAGACCTGGATTCCATTTGAGATTCTGCTACTCCCCATTTGAAGGGTATTAGGCAAGTCACTTAACCTTTCTAAACTTCAATCTCCTTATCTTGTAAAAAGGGATAATATTTATTTTGCAGATCATTATAAAAATGAGAAGTAGGGCCGGGCGCGGTGGCTCACGCTTGTAATCCCAGCACTTTGGGAGGCCGAGGCGGGCGGATCACGAGGTCAGGAGATCAAGACCGAGACCATGGTGAAACCCCGTCTCTACTAAAAATACAAAAAAATTAGCCGGGCGTAGTGGCGGGCGCCTGTAGTCCCAGCTACTCGGAGAGGCTGAGGCAGGAGAATGGCGTGAACCTGGGAGGCGGAGCTTGCAGTGAGCCGAGATTGCGCCACTGCACTCCAGCCTGAGTGACAGAGCGAGACTCCGTCTCAAAAAAAAAAAAAAAAATGAGAAGTAGGCTGGGTGGGTGGCTCACGCCTGTAATCCCAGCACTTTGGGAGGCCGAGGCGGGCGGATCACAAGGTCAGGAGATCAAGACCATCCTGGCTAACATGGTGAAGCCCCGTCTCTACTAAAAAATACAAAAAATTAGCCAGGTGTGGTGGTAGGCGCCTGTAGTCCCAGCTACTCGGGAGGCTGAGGCAGGAGAATGGCGTGAACTCGGGAGGCAGAGCTTGCAGTGAGCTGAGATCATACTACTGCATTCCAGCCTGGGCGACAGAGTGAGACTCTGTCTCAAAAAAAAAAAAAAAGAAAAAGAAGTAATATATGTAAAGTACTGTTTTAGGGTTTTCCAGAGAAACAGCCAATAGGAGATATATATGGAGAGAGAAGGAGAAAGAGGTTTATTATAAGGAATTGCCTCACATAATTATGGAGGCTGAGAAGTCCCAACATCTTACAGTTAGCAGGCTGCAGACCCAGGAGAGCCAGTGGTATAGTTGTAGTCCCAGTCCCAAGGCTTGAAAATCGGAGACTGGGCTGGGCGCAGTGGCTTCTGCCTGTAATCCTAGCACTTTGGGAGGCCAAGGCAGGCGGATCACTTGACTGGAGTGAGGAGTCAAAGACCAGCCTGGCCAACATGGTGAAACCCCGTCTCTACTGAAAATACAAAAAATTAGCCAGGCATGTTGGTGGGCGCCTGTAATCTCAACTACTTGGGAGGCTGAGGCATGAGAATCGCTTGAACCCAGGAGGCAGAGGTTGCAGTGAGCCGGGATCGCACCACTGCACTCCAGGCTGGGTGACAGAGAGAGACTCTGCCTCAAAAAAACAAACAAAACCAAAAACTCAGAGCCAATGGTGTAAGTTCTAGTCTGAAAGCCTGCAGGCTCAACATCCAAGAAGAGTCCATTTTCTTTTTAGTTCAAATCCAAAGACTGGAAAAGACTGATAATCCAACTTAAGCAATCAGGCAGGAGGAATACCCACAAACTCTACAAACTCATGGCGGGGTGGGGCAGAGGAGTCAGCCTTTTTGTTTTATTCTGGTCATTGATCGATTGGATAAGGCCCTTCCACATTAGGGAGGACAATTTGCTTTACTCAGTCTGCTGATTCACATGTTAATCTCAACCAGAAACACCCTCACAAACACACCCAGAAATAATGGTTGACCAGATGAGTGGGTACCTCATGGCCCAGTCAAGTTGACACACAAAATTAACCATCACAAGTACCCAGCATAGTACCTCACTATTACTGTCATTACTATACAGAGTATATATGTTATTTAGTCCTCAGAACATCTCTATGGGGGTGATAGGAGTTAATCTTCACTTGCATAAAGGGATGCTAAAGGTTCTAAGAGGCCAAATAACTTACCCTATTACTCCCAGCTGATAAAAGAGAACTAGCATGTGACCCCAGAACTGTCTGACATTAATACTCTTTCCATGACATACTATTGTTTCCTTGGGCCTAGACTTTTTTGGTACATATAGCCCCTTTTCATCACATCTTACTTTCCTCCACTTTTCTTTATTTGGTTCTTCTCTTCCCATTGATTCTCCACAGAAGAAGAATTATGAGCGGCTTCAGAAAGCTCTGGATAGTGTGATGTCTATTCGGGAGATGACCCAGGTATTCTGCCTTCTCTGTCCCCTCTCCTCTGCCTGCCCAGTTCAAGTGTCCTATTCTGTTTGTAATTTGTGGGAGTGGGATGAAGATTTAGAGATGCTACTCACTGTATTTTTTTTTTTCAGTCTTTCCTCTTTAACCTTCCCAATTCCTGTTCTCCGTTTTGTTAGCTCTGTTACTCTTCTTTATTCTCTTTAGTCTTTGTGTCTCAATCTTTACCTTTGCTGTTAATTCCTTTACAAGTTGTTCATATTTAATGTTTTGCCATAATTCTTAGGGAGTTAAGAAGTGAAGGAAAGACCTCTGCCCAGGGTTGGGAGGGTGAGGAGGAGGGGGGCTTGAAGGTAAGGAACTAGACACAGGGGCCTACATCTTCTATCCTTCTAGGGGTGGGGCAGCCACATGGAGCAGTGACCATCCTTTGACTCAAGGCGGTCCCTCACCAGACTTCCCCACCCCTCGTCTGCAATCTCTGCATGAATAGACATTCATTTGTACTCATTTACAGGTGGGCCTCTTCTCAGCAAATCCTGTATATCACAGTTGAGATTTACACATAAGATACACCTAGGAGGAATGATTTACTTGTCAGGAGGACGCTTTGCTTTATTTAAAGATTTACCACAGGATTCTTTAGCCTAATCTTCTTGGGACATTGATTTTATTAATTTTTTGATTTACAATCAACTTTTTAGGGCTGTAGGAATTGCATAAAATGAGGGAGACCCACCTGCATGTTGTTTTGTAAGCATCTTCAGTCATTTTCATATTTATTTATGAGTCTTCCCAGCCTGACTAGGGCTCCTTGAGGGTGGGAACCTCATCTCCTTTTTCCTCTATGTGGCCTTTGGTGCCTACCTTGCCCTGGACCCGAATAGTCACTCTGTGAAAAGCAGAAAGCAGGTAGGCTCCCACCTCTCCAGGGAGATAACGTTATGGCCATTGTCTTTCAGGGCTCATATTTGGAAATCAAGAAACAGATGGACAAGTTGGATCCCCTGGCCCATCCTCTCCTGCAGTGGTATGGATAGAATGGCTCATCCTTCTTGGGTTATGAGGAGGGAGGGAGTTATCAGACATGGAACCTGTACCTTCTTTTAGTGGTGGTTTCAACATCCTTCCCAAGGTTATAGGCAGTAATGGCTGCTTTTTCTTGGAGTTTGTTGATATACCTTGCCTTGAAAATAACACATCCTACAAAAAGCCCACAAATTCTGACATGATTTTTCTTTTAAAAAATTTATTTTTAATCTTGTTTTAATTGTTTCTTTTTTTTTTTTTTTTTTTTGAGATAGGGTCTCACTCTGTTGTCCGGGCTAGAGTGCAGTGGTGCGATCATGGTTCACTGTAGCCTTGCCCTTCAGTGCTCAAGTGATCCACCTCAGCCTCCCCAGTAGCTGGGACCACAGGCATGCGCCACCACACCCAGCTAATTTTTTTTTTTTTTTTTTTTTTTTTAAGCTCCAACAGGCTTTATTGGATTTCAGGGTAATGGTATTATTAAATTTTTTTTTTTTTTTTTTTTTACTTTTTTTTTTTTTTTTTTTTTGCATACAAAAACAATAAACATTTTCTAAAAATACATACAAACAAAAAGATGCGTATCAAACATATTAGGAAGGTTGCACATGGGAAGTCGGGGAATAGAAATGGGGGTGGGAGTTAAAATAAATGAGAGAGGGACTTTATATGGATCAGTGATAATAACTCAATCCTCTATTTGACAAAGAAGAGGGAGAAGGAAGAGGAAGAAAAAGAAAGTGGGATAAAGGATCAGAAAGGGAGGAAAATAGAAAAAATTAGAGTATGACTCCAGGGTAGACCTGTTTTGTTGTCATTGAGTTGGTTGGTTGGTTTGTCTGTTGTAGTCTTCATGTTTCGCCAAGTTGGCCAGACTGGTCTCGAACTCCTAGCCCGAAGTGATCAACCCGCCTCGCCCCCCAGAGTGCCGGGACCACAGGCGTGAGCCACCACGTCCAGCCCCCACATTGCTTTTGGCCTCCGTGGTAGACCTCCCAGACGGAGCGGCCAGGCAGAGGAGCTCCTCACTTCTACCCAGACACGGGGCGGCCGGGCAGAGGGGCTCCTCACTTCCCAGATGGGGCGGCCAAGCAGAGACGCTCCTCACTTCTTCCCAGACGATAGGTGGCCGGGCAGAGGCGCTCCTCACTTCCCAGACGATGGGTGGTCGGGCAGAGGCGCTCCCCACTTCCCAGACGATGGGTGGCCGGGCAGAGGCGCTCCTCACTTCCCAGACAATGGGCGGCCGGGCAGAGGCGCTCCTCACCTCCCAGACGATGGCTGTCCGGGCAGAGGCACTCCTCACTTCCCAGATGGGGCAGCCGGGCAGAGGCGCTCCTCACTTTCCAGACGATGGGTGGTCGGACAGAGGCGCTCCTCACCTCCCAGACGATGGGTGGCCGGGCAGAGGCGCTCCTCACCTCCCAGACGATGGGTGGCCGGGCAGAGGCGCTCCTCACCTCCCAGACGGGGCGGCCGGGCAGAGGCGCTCCTCACTTCTTCCCGGACGGGGCGGCCGGGCAGAGGCGCTCCTCACTTCTTCCCGACGGGGCGGCCGGGCAGAGGCGCTCCTCACTTCTTCCCGGACGGGGCGGCCGGGCAGAGGCGCTCCTCACTTCTTCCCGGACGGGGCGGCCGGGCAGAGGCGCTCCTCACTTCTTCCCGGACGGGGCGGCCGGGCAGAGGCGCTCCTCACTTCTTCTCGGACGGGGCGGCCGGGCAGAGGCGCTCCTCACTTCCTCCCGGACAGGGCGGCCGGGCAGAGGCGCTCCTCACCTCCCAGACGATGGGAGGCCGGGCAGAGGCGCTCCTCACTTCCCAGACGATGGGTGGCCGGGCAGAGGCGCTCCTCACTTCCCAGACGGGGCGGCCGGGCAGAGGAGCTCCTCACTTCCCAGACAGGGTGGCCGGGCAGAGGCGCTCCTCACTTCCCGGACGATGGGTGGCCGGGCAGAGGCGCTCCTCACTTCCCAGACGATGGGTGGCCGGGCAGCGGCGCTCCTCACTTCCCAGACGGGGCGGCCGGGCAGAGGCGCTCCTCACTTCCCAGACGGTGGGTGGCCGGGCAGAGGCGCTCCTCACTTCCCAGACGGTGGGTGGCCGGGCAGAGGCGCTCCTCACTTCCCAGACGGTGGGTGGCCGGGCAGAGGCGCTCCTCACTTCCCAGACGGTGGGTGGCCGGGCAGGGGCGCTCCTAACTTCCCAGACGGTGGGTGGCCGGGCAGAGGCGCTCCTCACTTCCCAGACGGTGGGTGGCCGGGCAGAGGCGCTCCTCACTTCCCAGACGGTGGGTGGCCGGGCAGAGGCGCTCCTCACTTCCCAGACGGTGGGTGGCCGGGCAGGGGCGCTACTAACTTCCCAGACGGTGGGTGGCCGGGCAGAGGCGCTCCTCACTTCCCAGACGGTGGGTGGCCGGGCAGAGGTGCTCCTCACTTCCCAGACGGGGTGGCCGGGCAGAGGCGCTCCTCACTTCCCAGACGGTGGGTGGCCGGGCAGAGGCGCTCCTCACTTCTTCCCGGATGGGGCGGCCGGGCAGAGGCGCTCCTCACTTCTTTCCGGACGGGGCGCCCGGGCAGAGGCGCTCCTCACTTCTTCCCGGACGGGGCGGCCGGGCAGAGGCGCTCCTCACTTCCCAGACGGGGCGGCCGGGCAGAGGCGCTCCTCACTTCTTCCCGGACGGGGCGGCCGGGCAGAGGCGCTCCTCACTTCTTCCCGGACGGGGTGGCCTGGCAGAGGCACTGCTCACTTCCCAGACGGGGCGGCCGGGCAGAGGCGCTCCTCACTTCCCAGACGGGGCGGCCGGGCAGAGGCGCTCCTCACTTCCCAGACGGGGCGGCCGGGCAGAGGCGCTCCTTACTTCCCAGACGGGGCGGCCGGGCAGAGGCGCTCCTCACTTCCCAGACGGGGCGGCCGGGCAGAGGCGCTCCTCACTTCTTCCCAGATGGGGGCGGCCGGGCAGAGGCGCTCCTCACTTCTTCCCGGACGGGGCGGCCGGGCAGAGGCGCTCCTCACTTCTTCCCGGACGGGGCGGCCGGGCAGAGGCGCTCCTCACTTCTTCCCGGGCGGGGCGGCCGGGCAGAGGCGCTCCTCACTTCCTCCCGGACGGGGCGGCCGGGCAGAGGCGCTCCTCACCTCCCAGACGATGGGAGGCCGGGCAGAGGCGCTCCTCACTTCCCAGACGATGGGTGGCCGGGCAGAGGCGCTCCTCACTTCCCAGACGGGGCGGCCGGGCAGAGGTGCTCCTCACTTCCCAGACAGGGTGGCCGGGCAGAGGCGCTCCTCACTTCCCAGACGATGGGTGGCCGGGCAGAGGCGCTCCTCACTTCCCAGACGATGGGTGGCCGGGCAGAGGCGCTCCTCACTTCCCAGACGGGGCGGCCGGGCAGAGGCGCTCCTCACTTCCCAGACGGTGGGTGGCCGGGCAGAGGCGCTCCTCACTTCCCAGACGGGGCGGCCGGGCAGAGGCGCTCCTCACTTCCCAGACGGTGGGTGGCCGGGCAGAGGCGCTCCTCACTTCCCAGACGGTGGGTGGCCGGGCAGAGGCGCTCCTCACTTCCCAGACGGGGCGGCCGGGCAGAGGCGCTCCTCACTTCCCAGACGGTGGGTGGCCGGGCAGAGGCGCTCCTCACTTCCCAGACGGTGGGTGGCCGGGCAGAGGCGCTCCTCACTTCCCAGACGGTGGGTGGCCGGGCAGAGGCGCTCCTCACTTCCCAGACGGTGGGTGGCCGGGCAGAGGCGCTCCTCACTTCCCAGACGGTGGGTGGCCGGGCAGAGGCGCTCCTCACTTCCCAGACGGTGGGTGGCCGGGCAGAGGCGCTCCTCACTTCCCAGACGGTGGGTGGCCGGGCAGAGGCGCTCCTCACTTCCCAGACGGTGGGTGGCCGGGCAGAGGCGCTCCTCACTTCCCAGACGGTGGGTGGCCGGGCAGAGGCGCTCCTCACTTCCCAGACGGTGGGTGGCCGGGCAGAGGCGCTCCTCACTTCCCAGACGGTGGGTGGCCGGGCAGAGGCGCTCCTCACTTCCCAGACGGTGGGTGGCCGGGCAGAGGCGCTCCTCACTTCCCAGACGGTGGGTGGCCGGGCAGAGGCGCTCCTCACTTCCCAGACGGTGGGTGGCCGGGCAGAGGCGCACCTCACTTCCCAGACGGGGCGGCCGGGCAGAGGCGCTCCTCACTTCCCAGACGGTGGGTGGCCGGGCAGAGGCGCTCCTCACTTCCCAGACGGTGGGTGGCCGGGCAGAGGCGCTCCTCACTTCCCAGACGGTGGGTGGCCGGGCAGAGGTGCTCCTCACCTCCCAGACGGGGCGGCCGGGCAGAGGCGCTCCCCACCTTCCAGATGGGGCGGCGGCCGGGCAGGGGCTGCAATCCCAGCACCCTGGCAGGCCAAGGCAGGTGGCCGGGGGGTAGAGGCTGCCGCGAGGCCAGACCACGCCACCGCCCTCCAGCCCAGGCAACACCGAGCACTGGGTGAGCGAGACTCCGTCTGTAGTCCCAGTACCTCGGGAGGCTGAGGCGGGCAGAGCACTCGGCGTCAGGGGCTGGCGACCAGCGTGGCCAAGATGGCGAACGCGTGCCTGCATCCAAAGGAGAAAAGGCAGGCAGCGGTGGCGCGCGCCGGCAGTCCCAGGCAGTCTGCGGCGGGGGCAGCAGCAAGCCGAGTAGATTGTAGCCTGGGCCAGAGAGGGGAAAGAAGAAAGAAAGAGAGAGAGAGAGAGAGAGAGAGAGGGAGGGAGGGAGGGAGGGAGGGAGCTTTTTTTTTTTTTTTTTTAATAGAGATGGAGTCTCCCTATGTTGCCCAAGCCAGTCTTGAACTCTTGGGCTCAAGTGATCCTCCTGATTGGCTTCCCAAAGTGCTGGGATTACGGCCGTGAGCCACAATGTGCAGCTGACGTGATTTTTCAAGTTCTCTGTAGATGTTCCATGTTTCGCAGTAGGTTTTGTTGTTTGTTTCCTTTTTTGGTTTGTTAATTTATTTTTTAAATTGACAAATAGAAATTATAGGGCCGAGCGCGGTGGCTCACACCTGTGATCCCAATACTTTGGGATACCGAGGCGGGCGGATCACCTGAGGTTGGGAGTTCGAGACCAGCCTGACCAACATGATGAAACCCCATTTCTACTAAAAATACAAAATCAGCCAGGCATGGTGGCCCATGGCTGTAGTCCCAGCTACTCGGGAGGCTGAAGCAGGAGAATCACTTGAACCCGGGAGGTAGAGGTTGCCGTGAGCTGAGATTGTGCCATTACACTCCAGCCTGGGCAACAAGAGCCAAACTCTGTCTCAAAAAAAAAAAAAAATTACATATATTGTGTACAACATGATGTTTTGAAATATGTGTACATTGCAAAATGGTTCAGTAGAGCTAATAAGCATATGCGTTATCTCGCATATGTATTTTTTGTGGTGAGAACACTTAAAATCTATTACCACAGTGATTTTCAAGAATAGTACACATTGTTACTAACTATAGTCACCACCAATAGGTTTTTGTGTCCTTTGCATGTAGAAATTAACACTATTAATTTTAACTAAGTTTTCTTTGCATCCAGAGAGGTCTGTCTCTTCCTGCTATCCCCTTGCCCTGTCTCTGGGCCTCCTTGATGATATAGAATGTCCAGAGCCTTGAGGCACTATTGCTGTGCTCTTCTCCTAGCCAAGATTTTGACTGTCCCTGCTGCCATCTATTCCTGATCTCAATTTCTGTTGTTTTCCTGACATAGCTTTCCCTTTCTAGTTTGCCTCCCTCTTCCTAGTCAGCCTTCAGTACTTCCTCAGTGCAACAGCTTTCTCCCTCTTAGCCTGAGGAATAACTAGGCATAGACCATCTGCGGTGGCATCACAGGTACATAGATGAGGCACAAAAAACAAAGACAACAGCAAACTGTATCCACATGGGAGATAGTGCTCTCTTGCTGAGCCCTCAGTGTTTTATGTCTGTTCTCTTCTATCTTCTGTGTTCAGCCTGTATAGAGCTTAGTCTGTCCTTGACTCCTAAGGAAGTTCATTCTAGTTTCTTCTGTTTCTTTTTCCAGCCTAGACAGTAACTTTCTCTCCATTTCTCTCCATTCCTGAGAGCTTTCATGTTTTCTCTTAAGCTCAGGAAGGATGGCTTCTGAGCCCAGGTCTGAATCTGAGTCTAAATCCCAGGTATAAGTTGTCACCATTCTAATTCAGACCTCTTCTTTCTGTTTTTTCTTTTCTTTTTTTGTAGGTGACCTCTGCGCTCTTCCTTTTGTTCTACCCTTTTTACTCCCTACTTGTAGCAGCCCTCCTCCCACCCCTTTTTTTTTCATCCATTGTTTAACTCCCCAGTAATTAGCTTGTGTCTGGTCACTACCTTCATTTTTACTTTTTTATTCACAAGCATTATCACCCACAAGAATATCCAGATAGTGACCTTGACGTTTCACACAATTGGGACAGCCCAGTAATCCTTGTTTATCCTCCTAAAGGCAGAGGAAGACTGGCTTGTTCAGGAAGGATAGCTTAAATACTTAATTATTCTATCCTTTTTATTTTTTTCTCTGTTTCTTCCCAGGATCATCTCTAGCAACAGGTCACACATTGTCAAACTACCTCTCAGCAGGGTAAGTGACCATTCTCCCTCTAAATGCTTTAAATTTCTGGTGAGGGGCAGGGAGGGGCTGTAAGCCAGCTAACCATATTGGTCCTAGATCTGCCTATTTTGCTCTGTCCATCAACTTAGTCTTTGGGCCTTAGCATATTTCCCTTGTGTGGGGTTAATGCAAGCCTGATTTTTTTCCCTATCCCCAACCCTTCCCTCCCTGATCTCGATTTCTGCTCTGTTTTCCTGATTCCACCCCCACCCTGGGCAGCAGCTGAAGTTCATGCACACCTCACACCAGTTCCTCCTGCTGAGCAGCCCTCCTGCCAAGGAGGCTCGGTTCCGGACCGCCAAGAAGCTCTATGGCAGCACCTTTGCCTTCCAGTGAGGAGGCTGGGGGCTGGGCAGTGGGGGTGGTGAGGGGGCGGGGATGAGCAAGAAGAATGCGCTTGAGATATGAGTTTGTGTTACATGTGTCCATCAACCAGTCAGCAGATACTTACTAAATGCTATTGTGGTAGGTGCTATAAAGGACAAAAAGGTACATATAACGTGGTCTTTATTCTCAAACTATTTATGATGTAGTTGAGGAAAAATGACATTTACATGTGAAAAGATGTGGCTGAAGAAATAGATTGGAGAGAACAGATCTGAAAGCTACTTTGATGGAAAAATCCACTATTTATGCCTGATTTTGAGAGGAGGGAAAAAGAAAGAGAGGTATTAAAGAGAACTTATAGGGAGTGGTAGCACCCTTTTATTAAAATAGAACATGAAGTCAGAACTGGAAGCCATATTTGGGGTCAGTGATAAATTTGTTGATTTTCAGATGAATTTATTGAATTTGAAGTGTCAGGAGAATAGGCAAATAAAAATACTGAACCAGCAGTTGAGGATTTAGGATGGGAGTAGCTGAAGCACCAAAGAGAGGATGGGACTGGAAATAGAGACGCAGAGTTTAACCACACACACACATCTTGCGTGCCAATGACCGTATCCATGTGCGTGTCCATCACTAGGTGTACCTGTCCATCTTCATGTCCTGTGTGGGTGAGAATGGGTGGGAATGGCAGTCTTGGGAGTGTTCCTGGGAACCTCATATCAGAAGGAGACATGGATTCTACCCTGCCTTACAGTGGGTCCCACATTGAGAACTGGCATTCGATCCTGCGCAATGGGCTGGTCAATGCATCCTACACCAAACTGCAGGTGAGGCTGTGCCCCTTTCTCCTATATTTCTACCGCTCCCTTCCCTACTCAGTTCTGTGGAAGGCTGCTCTAGAGTAAGCTGTTTTTGCCTCAGTGTCCTCAAGCCTAACCTGTCTTGTGGAGTTCCCTAGAGAGGAAGTTAGAACTGTATGAATAGAGAACGCGGCTGTTGTGTATTTGATCTCAGGCTGCATTTTTTTGGTGGTTTGGGGAATGGGAATGTACTTGTAAGCAGGAATATGGAATTGCTGATTGTAGCCACTGTGATGAATTAATCTATTAGAGCTTTTCAATTTATGTGGCTATTCATTCAAGGAGTACATATGGGAGACTTGTTTCTATGCCCTGAGAGACTCCAGGGAGTGTGTATTGGCCCTCCTTCTGGCTACCCATTCTGTAGTTCCTCTTTTTTGGAATCTGCATATGTACCAAGGCCTGGAGACAGGAAAATGAATGCTGAGGGACTGACTCAGTGGTTCTACCATTTCCCACTCTCCAATGCGTCAGTTATGTAGCACTTCATAGGCAAGCAGGTTAACCTGCATCTGCTTTTCAGCCAGTTGGCTTTCTGAGAATAGGTGCTTAGGGTTACTTGAATGAGAAGGTAGAAGGAGGGACAGAGGGCTGGATAAGCCTTGCTGCTGCCTAATAAATAGCCATGGGAGGGCCCAGGCTCATATTACTCATCCTGGTGTTTCCCTGCAAGCTGCATGGAGCAGCCTATGGCAAAGGCATCTACCTGAGCCCCATCTCCAGTATTTCCTTTGGATACTCAGGTAAGAAATATTCTGTGGCCACCTTGACTCTATTTACATTGCCTCCGTTTGTGAATACATGATTTGTGCTGTCTGTTCCTCCCTCATTATGGATACTTGGTCTGTGTCAGCTCTCCCCGATCATGGGTACATATTCTCTCTCTCTCTCTACATTTTCTTATTAGAAATTTAGATTCTTTACAAGGTGAGGCCAGTTATTGTTAAAAATGATGGTTTTATTCATAGCAGGGGCTTGGCCCTGGGAATGGGTGGAGGAATAACAGGGACATAACAAGGCTTTTTGTAGAACACATGTTTGGTGTTGGCAATTATAGATTGTGTTTGTGTATACTTGTACATATAAGTTTACATGTGAAAACATCTGAAGGCTTGCATCCTTTCCATTGGCTTATATTTCTAGAGACATTGTTCTTCTCTATTCTCAACCGTCTTTTAAAATTTAAACTGTCTATATAATCTTACACTATTATGTTAGTCACATTGAATGCAAGATAAAGCATTTTATTCTAAAGGTGAGGTTCAGATTCTAATCAGGAGATCAGTCCAGCTCAGAAAAGGAAATCTGATTTAGAGTTCTCTCAGTCTTCCTGGCTCATGTCTTAGTTCCTTTTCAGTCTGCTTTTGTGCTTGTTTGATGTAATCTCTTTACAAGGTATAGTCACCATGTAGTTGCATGTTCACCACATGAAGGGGATTGTGCTAGATTCTTAATAGATTATTACTTGATATCCTGTAGTAATTTGTAACTGTTACAAAGATCAGAAAATGTAGTGTCATCAGGAAGCTGAGGCAGGAGAATCGCTTGAACCTGGGAGGCGGAGGTTGCAGTGAGCTGAGATTGCGCCACTGCACACCAGTCTGGTTGACAGAGGGAGACCCCGTCTCAAAAAAAAAAGAAAAAAGAAAGTGCCAGAATCAGAGGCCTAAAAACATCTCTAACAACAGAATAAACCAAACAAAATAGAAGAAAGGAGATAATAACAGGTAAGAACTAACACCTGTGAAATAAAAATAGGTACAATAGATAGTACCAAAAAAGTCCAAAGATGATTTCAAAGAACTAACAGAACAGATAAACCCTGGTTAGATTAAGAGAAAAAGGACACAAATAATATAATCACCAAAAAAAGCAGTACAACTATAGATACAGCAGAATTTAAAAAGGTAATAAGGCGGGGCATGGTGGCTCACACCTGTAATCCCAGTACTTTGGGAGGCTGATGTGGGCAGATCACTTGAGGTCAGGAGTTCAAGACCAGCCTGGCCAACATGGTGAAATCCTGTCTCTACTAAAAATAGAAAAATTAGCCAGGCATGGTGGCATGCGCCTATAATCCCAGCTACTTGAGAGGCTGAGGCAGTAGAATCGCTTGAACCCAGGAGGCAGAGGCTCCAGTCAGCCAAGATCAAACCAGTGCACTCCAGCCTAGACAACAAAGCAAGACTCTGCCTAAAAAAAATAAATAAATAAAAAGTAATAAGAGAGTTCTCTACACTATGCTAATAATTTAAAAACTTTGATAAAATGGATAAATTCCTAGAATAACAAATCTGTCAGATAACAAATCTGACAAGAAATAGCCTGTATAGTCATAATACTATAAAAGAAATAGAAATTGTTTAAAAATTTCCACACACAAAATAAACCTCACGAAGCCCAGATAGTTTTACAAATTAATCTTAAACTTTCAAGGAACAAATTATTTTAGTTTTATCCAAAGTCTTCCAGAGAATAGGAAAAATGGAATTACAAATCATAAAAGATTGATAAATTTGACTATATTAAAATTAAAAACTTCTGGCTGGGCACAGTGGCTCACACCTGTAATCCCAACACTTTGGGAGGCTGACGTGGGAGGATTGCTTGAGCTCAGGAGTTCAAGACCAGCCTGGGCAACAGGCAATACCCCATCTCTGCAAAAAAATAAAAATAACCAGGTCTGGCGGTACGTGCCTATAAGTCCTAACTAGTCAGGAGGCTGAGGCAGGAAGATCACTGAGCCCAGGAGGTTGAAGCTGCAGTGAGCCATGATCATGCCACTGTACTTCCAGCTTGGGCAGTAGAGCGAGACCCTGTCTCAAAAAAGAAAAAAAATTTAAAACTTATATTCTTCAGAAGACACCCTAAAGAAAGTGAAGAGACAGGCTACAAACCGACAGAAGACATTTGCAGCACATACAACCACAAAAGATTAGTAATAAAAATGTATTTTTTGGCTGGGTGCGGTGGCTCACGCCTATAGTCCCAGCACTTTGGGAGGCTAAGGCAGGCAGATCACCTGAGGTTGGGAGTTTGAGACCAGCCTGACCAACAGGGAGAAACCCCATCTCTACTAAAAATACAAAAAAAATTAGCCAGGTGTGATGGCACATGCTTGTAATCCTAGATACTCAGGAGGCTGAGGCAGGAGAATTGTTTGAATCCGGGAGGCAGAGGTTGCAGTGAGGTGAGACTGCGCCATTGCACTCCAGCCTGGGTGACAGAGCAAGACTCCATCTCAAAAAAAATAATAATAATAAATATGTTCAATAAGAAGAGGGAAGTCCCAGAAGACAGAGTGAGACTGTGATGCCTTTTTTATATTGTTCAAAATCAAAATTAAACATTGTTTAGGCATATATATGTGTATTGTGTGTGTGTGTGTGTGAAAACTAAAGGAAAAAGGAAAAACAAAAGAATAATAACGCAAATTGCAGGATAGTGATTACCTCCAAAGGGAGGCAGATAGTTAGATGTAAGTCACTGGTAATGTTTTAGATTTAGAATTTAGTTCTTTGATTGGGTCTCTGGGTATTCATTGTCTTATTAAAAAATAATAATGAGACTGGGCATGGTGGCTCACGCCTGTAATCCCAGCACTTTGGGAGGCCAAAGCAGGCGGATCACGAGGTCGAGAGTTCGAGACCAGCCTGACCAACATGGTGAAACTCTGTCTCTACTAAAAATAGAAAAATTAGCTGGGCGTGGTGGCACACACCTGTAGTCCCAGCTACTCAGGAGGCTGAGGCAGAAGAATCGCTTGAACCTGGGAGGTGGAGGTTGCAGTGAGGTGAGATCGTGCCACTGCACTCTAGCCTGGGCAACAGAGTGAGACTCCATCCCAAAAAAACAAAACAAAATAATAATGTGTCATGAAACAAAGATTATAATTAATCCACACAGGGCAAGTGACCAACACATATTTGTTGAATATATGAGTGGATCTTACTCTGTGTGCCTGGCATCCAAAGTGGGGTTAGGGTTGGAATAGTCTTTTTGATTTGTCTGGATTCTTCACTTTTTATCTTTGTCTCAGCCTAAGCATCCCTCTGATTAAGTTCTTTTGTCTTTCCAAGTAGTGAGATTCTCATGGTTCTTGGTGCCCACTGAGATTCTTCTTTTGTGTTCTCCCTATGCCCTCCCTTTCTTTCTCTTTTCTCCCCCTGGCCTTTGTTTACTACCAAGTGCCTAAATACCTTTAGTTACCAGATGAAGCCAGAAATCTCTGTTGACCTCTTGTCTTTCTTCATCACTTAACCGATTACATAAAGATATCACAGACACCTTTCATCTCCCTCTCTCAAAGGGCAATTGATTATAGATACAAAATGCAATTGAATTTTACTATTGGAGTTACAGATCATCTAATCCCTTATTACTTTACAAATAAGAAAGCTGATATACAGAAAAGTTAAATGATTTTCTCATGGTCACACAGCTATGAGTAGCAGAGATAGGGCTGCAATCCAGGTCTCCTAATTTCTAGGCCATTGTTGTTATCACTATATGATATGGTTTGGTTGTGTCTCCACCCAGATCTCATCTTGAATTCCCATGTGTTGTGGAAGGGACCCAGTGGGAGGTAACTGAATCATGGGGGCAGGTTTTTATTTTTTTATTTTTATTTTGTTTTTTTTGAGACAGAGTCTCACTCTATCGCCCAGGCTGGAGTGCAGTGGTGCGGTCTCGGCTCACTGCAAGCTCTACCTCCCGGGTTCACGCCATTCTCCTGCCTCAGCCTCCCGAGTAGCTGGGACTACAGGTGCCCACCACCACACCCAGCTGATTTTTTTTTGTATTTTTAGTAGAGATGGGGTTTCACCATGTTAGCCAGGATGGTCTTGATCTCCTGACCTCGTGATCCACCTGCCTTGGCCTCCCAAAGTGCTGGGATTACAGGCGTGAGCCACCATGCCTGGCCCATGGGGGCAGGTTTTTCCAGTGCTGTTCTTGTAATAGTGAATAAGTCTCATGAGATCTGATAGTTCTATAAGGGGGGAGTTTCGCTGCACAAGCTCTCTCTTTGGCTGCCACCATCCATTTAAGATGTGACTTGCTCCTCCTTGCCTTCCATCATGATTGTGAGGCCTCCCCAGCCATGTGGAACTGTAAGTCCATTAAACCCTTTTTTCTATGTAAATAAATTACCAAGTCTTGGATATGTCTTTATCAGCAGTGTGAAAATGGACTAATACACTATATTAGACTGACAGAGTAGGCCTTGCTTGAATGATGGGTCTCTGAGGGCCCTATAGATACGTGAGTATGTATAATGGGATGTTGGGGGAGATGTGTGCAAATGTTCCACTTACTGTAGTTACTCCAGCATTTGACCAACTGTCTTGTATGTTTTCTTCTACGCTATTCTGCTCTGGTTTTCTGTTTTTTCTTTCTCACACTATCTTTAGCCTAATGGCATTGGGTGCCCTCTGGAAGTGGGGGTTGGTGTAAATAGGGTTCATATATCTAGTAGAGGTTCCAGTGACTTGGCTATAAAGTTCATGTTGAAAATAGGGGACAATGAAAAAGGAGGTGATATACTCCATCTGTTTGTTTAGTCTTGTTTAGGGACTTCTGTTAAGTGCATACTCCGGACACAAAACTTCTAGGGATTATTCTAGCCACCATGATCTCAGGGTCTGGGCTCAGGAAATGGACAATCATTGGATCAGTACGGAAAGGACGGTGTACAACAGGATTGAGGTGGGACAAGATTTGGGTTATATCATAAGGGCCATCTCTAAGACCTGCCAGAGAAATGAGATTGTTCTTTATTATCTTCTTATCTGCCTCCTCTGGAGTATAACCTGAATGGGAATTTTACTTTTTGTCACTGACATACCCAATTTGAGAGAAGGTCATGATGTTTGGATGGAGAGATGAACCTAGTTAAGGCTAATGGGGAAGGTGTAAACAGGGGTTATGAGTACCTGTCCTGTATAAGGAAGAAATTGGCAATTCAAGCCTTGAGGCTCTTGGTGTCCTGAGTTTTGTTCAGGCCCTACCTAAATCTGTCATGAGACTTGAGTGTAAATACATGATGAATTGACAGCCTGAGCAGTGCAGAATGTCAGTTCAACAGCTATCACTCTGTTTCTACACCATGGCTATCAGAAAACCAAGAACTGATCAGAGTGGAGTTAATAATAATAGAAAGTTCCAGGGTAGAGTGGTGAGAGTGCTTATGACCTGTAATGTTAGCATCTTCTCCATCTTCATTTCTCTCTCTGGTGGACACACACACACACAGGCACGTGTGTCCACACACGTGTGCACACTTTTATCCCTAACTGTGGTAAGATTGGGCCTATGATAAAGCTGAGTACAGAGACTTAACATCCTATCCTCAAACCAAAAAGAGTGAGGAGTGGGAGTACACAAGCACATTTTCATATCTAAATAAGAAAAGTCCAAATTGAGTCTATAAATGTTACAAACAGGGGTAAGGAAGGTAGAGCGTTTAGATAATGTGGAAACTAGAAGGAATGGGTACTTCTTTCTCAAGCCTGGGAAGACTTTTTGAAGTAGGATTCTTCAAGGTAGTTGCCATTGTGATTTCCTGTACAAAATTATTCATCACTTAACTGCTGATGCTTTTCTCTTGAATGACTGGTCAGATTTTTAATGTAACTTTGAGACTAGAGCAAGTCTGACTTGTTCTGCTTGCTTCCTTTCCGTTCATGTCACTCATCCAGGCACTTGACACCAAGGTATTGATGTCCCATTCTCCTGGGCCCCTCATTCCTGGCTGATCTCATGTGCTACTCCCCTATCTTAGAACCCTGCAGTGGTTCCCTAATGTTCTGAGGATAGACTTTAGTTGCCTTAACATGGCCTGCAAAGCCTGCTTGATCTGATCCTAGCTTGCCTCTTCTACATCATTTCTTGCTACTCCTCTGCAATTCACTATTCTCTATTCAACTAACACACACTACCTTATCTTTCCTTCAGGCCTTCTGTATCCTATTACTTCTGCCCAGACACTTCCCTGCTGTTTATTTAATTAACTCTTCCTAATCCTGCAGTTCTCAGTCTAGCTGTCACCACATGACTTCTTTAAACTCTTAGGCTAGGCTAGTTGCCCTCCTCTAGGCTCTAGGCTCACACCATGCTCTATAATCTGCATCACAACCCCTTACCATACTGTGTTGTAATTACTTGTTCTTGCTTGTAATTTCCAGCAGACTAAATTCTGTGGGGGAAAATACCTTGTTTGTTTTATTCTCTGCTGTTTTGATGAGCATCTAGCTCAGTGCTGGGACATAGTAGGCACTTTAGTAAATTTTTGATAAATGAAGTGGGTGTATTGTTCTGTGACAGGAATGGGAAAAGGACAGCACAGGATGCCCTCCAAGGATGAGCTGGTCCAGAGATACAACAGGATGAATACCATCCCCCAGGTATTGGAACTGTTCTAATGAGGCAGGACCTTTCCCTGGGGCTAATTTAGGCTCCAGAGCTGGACAGGGAAACAGTGGGGTGAGAATGGGTTGGGGAGTGATTTGAAGATCATTTAAAGGAATCAGGTATGTTCTAAAGTGAACACATGTCTGGAGTCATATGTAGCTGAAGTCATGAGTATAAAAGCAGAGGCTGAGTTTAGATGAAAATGTAAAGATGGAAGCTGTGACCCTATCCAGACTGATTATGGGAAAGCAGAATTTTCGGGGGTCGGGGGGAGTTGCGGGGAGCCCAGGATATCTCTGATCCCCACTCCCAATCATCAGCTAACCAGCCTCTCTAGGGAAAGCTGTACCCATCTACCTGGCTCTGGTCTCCTTTGCCTCCTTCTCTTCCAGACCCGATCCATTCAGTCAAGGTTCCTGCAGAGTCGGAATCTAAACTGTATAGCACTTTGTGAAGGTAGGTAGCTTGCCCATGTCCTGTTTTTCTGGGTCTCTAACCTTTGTTTCTGATGTAATTTTGGCACATGATCTGGCCAAGAGTGATGTTGAAGTGGCATGGCTTCCTTCTCTTGCCTGGACTCCGTGCCTTAAGTATTGTAGCTATGATTTCTGGCCCTCTTTCTCCCAGTGATTACATCTAAGGACCTCCAGAAGCATGGGAACATCTGGGTGTGCCCTGTATCCGACCATGTCTGCACAAGGTTCTTCTTTGTGTAAGTCTCGGAGGGACTCTGGGGATTACTTGAGGAATGAGGTTGGGGGTGTGATGGTGCGTGGCTACTGGGAAAAGTCTATTTCTGTTATCTGAGACATGTCCTTGGCTACCTGAGTGGAGCTGTCGCTGGGACTTTACCATTGGAGGATGGGAATGGGTATAGATTGTTGGGCTCTATCTAGAGGAAACCAGATAAGCTGAATATCTTCCACTATGAAGAGCAGTGAGAAAGGGCTTTGACTTCTGGGATGGGATGGCCATGCCTTGAAATACAGTTCCACTGATTGATGTTATTCTGGTATTGTTCTCCCTCTTATGCTCACACTTGCCCTATCTTTGGCAGATATGAGGATGGTCAGGTGGGCGATGCCAACATTAATACTCAGGACCCCAAGATACAGAAGGAAATCATGCGTGTGATCGGAACTCAGGTTTACACAAACTGAGGGGGCCCCAGCCCTCGTACCACCCCTGTTACCCCAGGATCCATCTGCCCTCATAAAAGTGTTCAGGTACAGCAGCTGAGGCTGCCCTGAGGAATCAAGGGGCAGGAAAAGGATATGTAAGAGGTGGCCTTCATGGTGGAGCCTGACCCAAGAACTACTCCACATTTGGATGGCCCAGACTGACTCCATCCCCTGACTTTCCCTTTGACTTCACCCTGTTTGTAAATAAAACAATAAAATGGAAGGTGCTGTGGACTGGATATGATCACTGTGGTTTGACTAGCCTTGGAGCAGCACCTGCCCCAAGCCCTCACAAGGGGCAGGGGGTGGGGAGACTGGAATATCCTGTGGGTTGGGACTGTTTATGTTGCATGGTATCAAACTTGTGTCCATTTATTGTAGTATACTACAGATGTGTCAGCTTTTTAATCAGTGGATTAAAGGGAAACTTATCAGTTGTGCAGATGAAACAAACCGAGAATATAGAATACCACTAATGACTATTAGTCAAAATTTAAAAGGGCCCTTGAGGCCAGAGCAGCTAAGATTTACTGTCTTTAGGGCCTATTGCTTTCTGCACAAACCTGCCCAGTCTCCCTTGCTCTATATCTCAGGAACTGGGCCCCTACTCTCTTTCTCCTCCAACCTATTTCTTCAGGGTAAGTGAGGTTAGGGGAGAACTGGTGGGAGCGGGAAGTGGGGTTTGTCTCTAAGTCGAAATCTATGAAGACATCCTAAGGGAATGCAGCTTCACTTAATGAAACAACGCAATTTCACCAAGGTTAGCAAGGTGGTAAAGGAAGGCAGCTCTTTCTAGGAAACCTAATTGTTTTAGTGAATTTTTTCTTCTCCCTGTTGAAATTCCCATTTCAGCCTTTTGCTGGCCTTTCAGGCTGTGCTTCATGTACCCCAAATCCTTAGTTATAAGCATAGCTGAGTCAGTTGGGCATTTCCAAATATTTTGTGAAAAAAAATTTTTTTTTAGACAGGGTCTTACTCTGTTGCCTTGACCTCCCAAGCTCAGGTGATCCTCCCACCTCAGCCTCCCAAGTAGCTGGGACCACAGGCAGGTGCCACCACGCATGGATAATTTCCATACTTTTTGGAGAGATGGCGTTTCACCATGTTGCCCAGGTTGGCCTCCAACTCCTGGGCTCAAGCCATCCGCCTGTGTCGGCCTCTCAAAGTGCTGGGATTACATACTTTATGAAATATTAATGAAGAAAAACAGGAATATAAGCACAGAGAATACAAAAAGCATTAAATAAGCCTGGCATTTCAAGGATAGGGTTTTTTAATCTGTTGTAGTTTGATTTTACAAAGCACACTCTAGACTACCCGTTGTCTTTCATTACCTTCACTGTACTTTAGAGGTACCTTCTTGCCTGGGTACCTTACCCTGGTTTTCAGTTCCTGACCTGCTTTAACATGCAAGTACCATTCTTAAGGTCCATCCCTCTAGAAGCTGTTTCGTAAACTTTGCTCATTCTTGATCAACACTAATACATTCTAATTTACAAGTCTCCTAAGCCCTCTTCTCCCATTCTGGTTTCAAGTCTAGGAAATAACCTCTTCACCAAGTAAATGACCTCGTCACTGAGCCCACTCTAACTGAAATACCTGCCTCCTGAGAGGACTTTGTGCCCATCTCTGTAGTATTAGAGATAGCTGACATTTTTAGTTTTTACCAAGAAGGTGCTGACATTATGCTAAGCACTTTAATAATTTGCTAACAGTTTGGATTACTTACTGTGTGCTCGGTATTAAAAGTTTTCTTTTCTTTTTTCTTTCTTTCTTTTTTTTTTTTTTTTTTTTTGAGATGGAGCTTCACTCTTTTTGCCCAGGCTGGAGTGCAGTGGTACGATCTCGGCTCACTACAGCCTCTGCCTCCTGAGTTCAAGTGATTCTTCTGCCTCAGCCTCCTGAGTAGCTGGAATTATAGGCATGCACCACTACATCCAGCTAATTTTTTGTATTTTTAGTAGAGACGGTTTTACCATGTTGGTCAGGCAGGTCTTGAACTCCTGACCTCAGATGATCCACCCACCTTGGCCTCCCAAAGTAGTGGGATTACAGGTGTGAGCCACTGTGCCCAGCCAGTATTACAAATTTTCTACATATATTTACTCGTAATTCTCAGAACAAGCCTATAAAGTAGGCGTGATTATTCCTATTTTGTAGCTGAGAAAGCAGGGGCACAGAGCATAAGTAACTTATATTCCACAGCTAGTGACAGGCAGCCTGACTCCAGACTGCTGTTCTGGTTCTATGCTGAAAAGTGTCAAACTTCACAAATATTTTGTCATTTAATCCTGACAACAAAGCTGGAAGATAGGTTTTCTTTAGAGATCTTAAATAATGTATCTAAGGTCACACAGCTGGTTAGTGGCAATGTTAAGTTTTGCTTTTTGGTTTTTTTTGAGACTTGGTCTCATTGTCACCCAGGCTGGAGTGCAGTGGCGTGATCATAGCTCATGTAACTTTCTTTCTTTTTTTTTTGAGATGGAGTCTCGCTCTGTTGCCCAGGCTGGAGTGCAGTGGCGCAATCTCGGCTCACTGCAAGCTCCGCCCCCCGGGTTCACGCCATTCTCCTGCCTCAGCCTCTCCGAGTAGCTGGGACTACAGGCGGCCGCCACCACACCCGGCTAATTTTTTGTATTTTTAGTAGAGACGGGGTTTCACCGTGGTCTTGATCTCCTGACCTCATGATCCGCCCGCCTTGGCCTCCCAAAGTGCTGGGATTACAAGCGTGAGCCACCGCGCCCAGCACTCATGTAACTTTCAACTCCTGAGTTCAAGTGATCCTCTTGCCTCAGCCTCCCAAGTAGCTATTACTACAGGCATGTGCCACCATGCCTGGCTAATTTAAAAAAAAATTTTTGTAGAAATGGGATCTTGCTATGTTGCCCAGACTGGTCTTGAACCGCTAGCCTCAAGCAGTCCTCTCAAAGTGCTAGGATTACAGGCATGAGCTACCGTGTGCAGCCAGTGCTGTTTTTAACTAGATCTGCCCAACTCCAGAACCTGAGTTCCTTTAACCACTGTTATCCTAGATGGTCTCCAGCTGTTCTCACTGATGTTCCAGCAACTGAACTTTGGTGTGTGGCTACTCAAATGGTATAACATTTCTGTTCAGTTTCAAAGATTGTTAATAGAGTTTTCTCAGTTGTAAGCATTTCTTATAGTTTCTCTGTATCACTGACATCCAATATAGCAGTACTAGCAAATGATGGAATGAGAAGGAACAAATGGTGTATATTACCAGAAAAACTCAAATAGCTGAGCTAGCCTTATGGGTGTCACTTAAAAATCTGTATAATAATCTTTTTATGCCAATAAAATTGTAATAAAGTTAAATACATCATTTCATAGTGCCACAGAAAAGTAGTAGGACTTTTTGGATCTAAGTTTAGAAGCCACAGATGATAATATCTTAACATATATGAGGTAAAACAAATATAATTAAAACCCCACAAACAAGAATGCCTTCATTGTAGGGAAACTTGGGTGGGACCCCGAGTTTCTGGAGAGGAATCCTCCCACAGCCTGCAGGGGGGATTGAGGTAAAGTTGCCCCTTTTCTCGCCCAGGCCTGGTTCTTCTGGAGGTGGGGAAGCTGGAGCCTGTGAAACCCAGGTGTGAGCAACAAGGCATCATCCTCCACAGGGCCAAGCCTGTTACAAATACCATACATACAGGTTGACAGCGGCCTCCTACTTTTCAGGTAGTCCTGGGCTCACGCAGTCTCACTTCATAGACCTGGACATGCTTAGTTAGGACTAGGGTCAGGAAAAGAACTATTTTCTTCATTAGTTCCGGGTACAGAGTAGATGGCTATTTTTATTTTTATTTTTTATTTTTGTGGGTACATAGTAGGTATATATATTTATGGGTTGCTTGAGTTATTTTGATACGGGCATGGAATGCACAATAATCACATCAGGGTAAATGGGGTATCCATCACCTCAAACATTTATCTGATTTTTAGGTTGAGAAATTACAAACCCCTGGAGTTTAACCTTCTGTTTCCCTCCTCCTGGTAATTTTCCATCAGGCAGGGTGTGACCATGACTCAGTTTGTGGTGAGGATGTGGCCATCCATTGGGGAGGAGCCTGCTCGATTCTGCCTTTCATTCTGGCTGTTGGGGAGAGGGGAGAAGAGTCTCGTGCTGAGTCATTACTGGGTTTCTTACCAGCTTCTCACAGGATGGATTCTGAGGTGGAGGTCTGAGGGATGCCACAGCTTCTGGGACTAATTCAGGAGTGGTGTAGAGGAAGCTCTATGGGTCGTGTAATTCCTCTTAGAGCCCTCCTACCCCAGGAGAAATGGGAATAAGGTAGGCTGCAGCTCATTTGAAGATTCATTGGCTCCTTTGGAGCACAGGACTTGCCACAAATGCATCAGACCTCTCCTCCTCTCACAGTGAGCCAGAAATGCCACTCTTTAAGTTAAAAATTATTTTGCTTAGGAGAAGACCCAAAGTCTCCTCAGTCCTAGCTGTCCTTCCTGGGATAAGTAGGTCAGATTAGCTGGCAGCCAATGAGCAAGGGCAGACACAGGTAGAGAGTGAAGTGTGTCAGGGAAAAAGCAGACTGGTAGAACTGAAGCCAGAGGGCCCCTTCGGAGGGAGTCACTTGATCAGGGCTTCACTGATGCCTTCTTGTTCTTCCAAATCTTGATTGATGCCCCATCTCATCCCCACATGCCGTGTGTCAGGATGCTCCAGTCTCTGCCTCTCCTTGGGATGGAAAGTGCCAAAGTATACCCAGGCAGATTACTTTTGGGGGATAGGGTCTGTTTATAGTGCCACTTGCATCTTTGGGGACCTGAGCTCTGGCTACACTTACAGGGAAAAAAAAGAGCACAGGGCCTCCAAGGGAGTTGCTTGGTGGATAGGATTAGATCATTCCAAGGAGGCTTTGTCCAGCGAGCCCAGCATTTCTGGGCTGGAGAAAGATTACTGGAGGTCACATTGGCTGACAGGGTCACCTTGGCTAAGACTATACTTCCATCAGAGTGACCAAGGACTCCTTAAGCTTCTCCCTTCCATTCTAAGCACTTATGAGGTGGCAGGAGCCTGGGGAAACCTAGATACACAGTTGCATTCAGAAAACACTCAGTATTTGTTTACTGTCCCTCCCCATGGCCGCCCCCCACACCATGGCCTTCCCATACCCATCTCTATTCTAACCAATTTTCCATGTCTAGCTTGAATGTCTCCTCCATGAAGCATGCCCTTTCCACACAGACAGCCTGTTCTCTTTATCCCTAACTCCAAAGTCTAACTTTATCTTCCAGGATTTGTCTGGGGAAACTGATATGCCACCCTCATAGGCCTGAAGAAATTGTAGGAGTTTGAAGGAAGACCTAGAAAAAAAGTTCAGGCCGGGTGCAGTGGCTCATGCTTGTAATCCCAGCACTTTGGGAGGCCAAGGCAGGTGGATCACCTGAGGACAGGAGTTCAAGACCAGCCTGACCAACATGGCGAAACCCCGTCTGTACCAAAAATCAAAAAATTAGCTGGGCATGGTGGCGGGTGCATGTAATCCCAGCTACTTAGGAGGCTGAGGCAAGAGAATCACTTGAACCCCGGAGGCGGAAGTTGCAGTGAGCTGAGATCACGCCATTGCACTCCAGCCTGGGTGACAGAGCAAGACTCTGTCTCAAAAAAACAAAAAAGTTGCCGGGCGCTGTGGCTCAAGCCTGTAATCCCAGCACTTTGGGAGGCCGAGGCGGGTGGATCACGAGGTCAGGAGATTGAGACCATCCTGGCTAACACGGTGAAACCCCGTCTCTACTAAAAATACAAAAAAAAAAAAAAAAATTAGCCGGGCGTGTTGGCGGGCACCTGTAGTCCCAGCTACTCGGGAGGCGAAGGCAGGAGAATGGCGTGAACCTGGGAGGCGGAGCTTGCAGTGAGTCGAGATCGCGCCACTGCACTCCAGCCTGGGGAACAGAGAAAGACTCCGTCTCAAAGAAAAAAAAAAAAGTTCACCTGGGCTCAGTGCAGTGACCCACACCTGTAATCCCAGCACTTTGGGAGGCGGAGGCAAGCAGATCACTTGAGCCTAGGAGTCTGAGACCAGTCTGGGCAACAGTGAGACCCCACCTCTACGTACTATTTATTTAGAGATGGAGTCTCCCTCTTGTCGCCCTGCCTGGAGTGCAATGGCACAATCTCAGCTCACTGCAACCTCCGCCTTCTGGGTTCAAGCAATTCTCCTGCCTTAGCCTCCTGAGTAGCTGGGATTACAGGTGGCTGCCACCACGCCTGGCTAATTTTTTCTATTTCTAGTAGAGACGGGGTTTCGCCATGTTGTCCAGGCTGGTCTCGAACTCCTGACCTCAGTTGATCCGCCCTCTTCGGCCTCCCAAAGTGCTGGGATTACAGGCGTGGGCCACCAAGCCTGGCCCTGGCTAATTTTTAAATTTCACATAGAGGCCGGGCGTGGTAGGCTGCCCTGGAAATTGTATTGTCCTGAGAGAACACCGCCATTTCAGATAGAGGCTAAGATGTCACATAATTGATGTAAAGCCTGTAACCTCACCCTCTTCATCAGGGCCAAAGCTTGTCTTTAGGCTCCAGGATTAGGTTCATTACAGTTTGTTGACACACTTACCACCCCTTCTCCAAGGACTCCAAATGATTTTAGAGAGTTAAACGATTAAACTGCAGATTCTGTGGTCAAGAATCCAAACAGAAAACATACCAATTTCCACCTTTACTCACACCCAAATCCAGTGAACCTAGCAGTTTCCCCTCCCATCCTGGTCAAGTCCAGGAACACAGTGGAAGGGCTGGCTCTAGGGGGAGAAGCCTGTGTCCTACTTCAGCAACCTCAGTTTCCTGTAGTCTCGACCTGTTACTAGGTCAAAGGAGTGATGGCCCAGAGAAGGGCAAGCTTAAATTCAGGAAGACATTCTGGCTCTGGTCAGAAGGTGTTTGTGGAAAAGCCAACTCAGACTGTATTTTTCCTCTGTTCTCTCATCACCACTACAACAATCAACACAGACTTCTGTAACCAAATATGTGGTGGATTTGCCCTCGCACCAAACAGGCAATCAGTTCTGCTGCAGGCATCATGTGGGTGTCCTCCAATTCAATTCTGGCACTGTACCTGGAGATAATATCAGATCCCACAGGTTGAGGTCCCAGTCCCCAAGAATGCCCCTGGTTTGGACATCAGTAGTTAGTATGGGCCTCCAGAACTTCTGTCCGACCAACTTCAATTTGGGATTCCCATGATCCCCTTTTTGGGTTCAATCAATTTGCTACAGAGGCTCACAGAACTCAGGAAAATACATTTACTGGCTTATTACAAAGGATATTATAATGAATAAAGATGAAGAGATGCACAGGGCCAGGTATGGGGGAAGGGGCATGGAAGCTCCATGCCCTCCCTGGGAGTGGCACCCTCCAGGAACCTCCTATCTGAAAGCCCTCCAAATCATGTCCTCGTAGGCCTTTTATGGAAACTTCCTTGGATAGGCATGATTGATAATCATGTAGAGATGTGCTTGGACCATAAGGTATGATCTCATAGTGATACTCTAGACTGAGTGAGGGAACCCAGCAAGGCCTGTCGAGATTGTCTTGGCCTCTGTGCAGCATCCCTTCCTCCAAGGTACAGGGCAGGACCCCTTCTGAAATGGGGGTCTTACAACCTACAATCAGAAAAGGTATGACAAATAACTTATTTATAGCCAGCTCCAAGACACAAAGTTGGGGGAAGATTTCTGCCTTGGGGGAAAAGGAACAGGTGAAAGGAAGGCAGAAGAAGGTCAGAGAGGGAGAGAGAGAGAATTCTGTTCTCTGAGGCCTGCTTCTCAGCCTAAAGTGCCCCCAACATTATAAACAAAAGACTAACAAGAGCTGTGGGAGTTATAAGCAAGGAACTTTGGATGAAAACCTCTGTGTGTGTGTGTGTGTGTGTGTGTGTCACACAAGGACAGCCCTCCAGGACTAGTCAATTCCCAAAGAAAGAGGATGCCTATTGGGCAGTGTTGGAATCATTCACATACATCATCAAACCCCACCATAAAAGTAAATTGTCCTCAATTTACTTTTGAGGAACTGGACTTCTACACATTAAATTACAGTATTTGGTCATAGCGAACTGGAACTAAGGTGTGATGGAACCCAAGCTTGATTTTTTTTTTTTTTTGAGACAGAGTCTCGCTGTTAGCCAGGCTGGAGTGCAGTGGCACAATCTCGGCTCACTGCAACCTCCGCCTCTCGGGTTCAAGCGATTCTCCTGCCTCAGCCTCCCGAGTAGCTGGGATTACAGGTGCGTGCCACCACGCCTGGCTAATTTTTTGTATTTTTAGTAGAGATGGGGTTTCACTGTGTTAGCCAGGATGGTCTCGATCTTTTGACCTGTGATCTGCCTGCCTCGGCCAACCAAAGTTCTGGGATTACAGGCGTGAGCCAACGGTTGGCACCTGGCCTCCAAGCTTGATCTTCTATACTGTGCTACTTATAGGCAAAAAGAAAATTACCTTCAGTGTGACAAATTTTTACTATGCACTTATTTATTTATTTATTTGAGATGCTGTCTCGCTCTGTTGCCAAGGCTGGAGTGCAGTGGCGCGATCTCGGCTCACTGCAACCTCTGCCTCCTGGGTTCAAGCGATTCTCCTGCTTCAGCCTCCCGAGTAGCTGGGACTACAGGCGCCCGCCACCATGCCCGGCTAATTTTTGTATTTTTAGTAGAGACGGGGTTTCACCATGTTGGCCAGGATGCTCTCAATCTCCTGACCTCGTGATCCGCCCGCCTTTGCCTTCAAGTGCTGGGATTACAGGCCTGAGCCACCGCACCCGGCCTACTCTGCATCTAACGTGAGCAAGGATTCGCTGGATTTGTCTCTGCCAGAGGCTCGTGGACAGTATTTCTAGAACTGTCAGATCAAAATCTGCAACTGAGGAGTTACAGTTTGCCATCAGTTCTACATGTGCATTTCAGTCTTGGGAACATATCTAGATTTAGAACTTTTTCGTTTGTTTGTTTTTGAGACAAGTTCTGGCTCTGTCACGGAGGCTGGAGTGCAGTGGAGTGATCTCAGCTCACTACAACCTCCACCTCGCGGATTCAAGCGGTTCTGCCTCAGCTTCCCGAGTAGCTGAGATTATAGACGTGCAGCATCATGCCCAGCTAGTTTTTGTATTTTTAGTAAAGACGGGGTTTCGCCACGTTGGCCAGGATGGTCTCAACTCCTGGCCTCATGTGATTCGCCGGCCTCGGCTTCCCAAAGTGTTGGGATTACAGGCGTGAGCCACTGCACCCAGACAATTTAGAACTTTAAAATACAATATAGTCCAGCATCGGCCAGATCCTTGCCATCCCAGTGTTGTCCACCACTGTTCTTAGTTTGTCCTCAGCTCAGGGGCCAGGGAGGGCCTTTTATGCCATCCCTCTTTCTCTGATAGGGAGGAATCTAACCCTCCCTAGGGGGGCATGTCTTTTTTCCTTCTCAACAACTTCATGTTCTTTCACCACCTTAATAATCAAGCATTTCCTTCCCAATAACAACTAAAGGGACCAGGAAAGGCTTACAGAAGAAAGTGAAAGATTTTTATCTGACTTCAAACAGAAATTTACTTTTAGGCTGTCACTGTCTCCTCCCAGCTTATCTGAGCTAACAGGAAGCGAATGAAGGCCTGTGATTCAGCTGCAGGCAGCGGGTATGCCTGAGCAGGTCACACTCATTTGGTCTCTTTTGCCAGGAAAAGAAAAAAAGAACCTAAGAGAACTGTCTTCACATTTTGAATGCGCAACATTGTATCTGTGAATGAAGGCAAGAGTTAACAGCTGTTTAATTGATAACTGCTCGCATCATTGGTTGCTGGCTAACAATTGGGAAATCAGAAAATGTCTTGTAGAAAAATGTAACAAAAGTTCCAACAATACTGACTTAAATTCACGACAAGGGTGAAAACAGAAATGCTGACTCCTGCATAGGTTATCGGCTCTAATGTTCTGACTTGGTATTTCCAGATGCCCAGCTAATATCAACACCGTCTATTTGCTTTCTACTCTCAGGCATTCGCTCTGCAGGATTCCAGACCCTAGTAAATTATTCACATGGCCCCAACCTGTCCTTCCTTGTTCCGCGGTCCTAAGACAATGAATGGTCCTAAGAGGAAAACGGCCTCGCGCTCCCGCTCCATGACCACTTCGCAGTCCCTAGTTCTCCCTACTGCCGCTCCAGTGCCAGAGCACCTCCGAAGGCGGCCAGGACCTCCAACCACGCACGAGTCTGCAGCTCTCCCCAACTTCCCGTTCAGCTCAGTCTCCGAGGGTGCGCCAGGGCAGACACCCGGAGGAGTGGGGGGTGGCAGGGCGGGGCCGGGAGAATGCTGCCCCGGAACCCATAAATCTGGGCCCTGCCCAGGTAGGCCGGGACAGCTGGGGTGGCCTGGGCCGAGAGCCAAGAAAAGAGACCCCATCTGTCAGCCCAACTTGGCGGCAACAGGTGGCCCGGCGCCCGGGGGTCTGCGAGGGAAGTCGCTCCGGGGGTCTGCGAGGGAAGTCGCTCCGGGGGCGGGCCCCGTTGCCCCGCCGCGTCCCCATTGGCCATCAGGTTTCTTAAACTGTGACTTCGAATCTGTGTCCTTCCGCCGCAGAATTTAGTCCCACCGAAAGGGCAACCTGCCCGAGCGTTCCGCCGCCGCCGCCGCCGCGCTTCCTCCTGAAGGTGACTGCGCCCGCGAGGACGCAGGGGGCGGGGCCCGGGTCGCCGGGAGCCGGGATTGGGCAGAGGGCGGGGCGGCGGAGGGATTGCGGCGGCCCGCAGCGGGATAACCTTGAGGCTGAGGCAGCGGCTCCTCGTACAGCAGCTGCACGCCCCGTGGCGCTAGATCTCTTCGTCTTTCCATCCTATCTCGAGTCGGTCAGCGCCGAAGGTGAGCGGTGTAGGAGGCTAGCCATCCGTCCCCACCAAGGGCCAGTGCGCCCGGCTAGTGCGGAATCCCGGCGCGCCGGCCGGCCCCGGGCACGCAGGCGAGGCGGTGCAGGATCTGGGGCGTCTGGGATGCGGTGGAGCTCAGAGAGAGGAGAACGGCTCCTCACGCCTGGGGCCTGCGCCTCAAGTCCCCAGCGCCGTTCCTTGCAGATCAGGCGGGTCCGCCGGCTCCTTTCCCGCCCCAGCCCTACCCCCTCATTCTGGTCTCATCCTCTTCCTCCTGCCCTAATCCTCAATTCGCCTCCATCCTCGCCTGCTTTCTCTCGGTCCCTCGTGATTGATTCCACCCTTGCCTCCCCTTTCTCCGCGCCGCCTGTTCCGTGCTCGTTTCCCCCTCTTCCTCCTTAAGTCCGGTCCTTCCACCCCCTCCTCTTCACCCTGTGCGTGTCCCCTGATTCTAACTTTCCTTGTAACTCATTGAAACTGCGTTCTGGTTCCCCTCCCGCGTCCATTCTCCATTCATGCGCGACCGCCCTTCCCGCGCCCCAGTTCCCTCTCGCCGCCCCTCCCCCTCTCGCTGGTCACGTCCGCTCCCCCGCATCCCCTTCCTCGCCTGGCGTGTCCGCTCCCTCCCTCCCGCTCTGCTCTGGTCGCGCCCGCCCCCTTGCTCCGGGCTCCGAGCGCGGTCCCGCGCCCTTTTTCCATCACCGCCTCCCAGCTCCCAGCAGGCTCGGGCGGTGCTGGGGCCCCGTGTCCGGGACGGGCGGGCGGAGGGCTGGGCTGGGTGCCCCGCGCGGCGGGCGGGATGCGGCGGCCCGGGGGCAGCTGGAGGCTTACGTAACGTTGGCCTGCCCCGCTGCCGGGAGGCAGGGCGGCTGCCCCTGCGGCGGGGTGCCGTCCCATGTGGCCGGGATTAGATGGGCGGCCTGCGAGGGCCTGGGAATGGCTCGGGGCCCGAGAGCTCGCCCAGCCCTTGCCGGGTGGCCGCCAGGGACCACGCTCCATCTCGCCGCGGCCGGGCTGCACGTAGCGGCCGCGCCCAGGGCCCACCCCGCTTCACCGGGCGATGGCCTTGGGCCGCGTAACGGGCCGGATAAACCTCTGCAGGCTTTGCTGGGGCCTCCTGGCCCTCGCCCGTTCCGCGCCTCTCCGGCACGTTTCTTTTTTTTTTCTATTTTCTTTCTTTCTTTTTTTTTTTTTAAATTATCCGGCACGTTTTTTAACAAATGCGTCCTGATTGTGGAACGCGGAGGTCGCGGGGTGGGTTGGGGGTCTGGTTACGGAGGGGGCAGGAAATCTGTTGCGTTCACTGAACGCAAACGGTGTGGGTCAAGGGCTGTTTGGGGGTCGGTGTTAGAGACCAGGATGACTAGACGAGTCATACCCCACCGAGTTCACAATCTTAAAACGTATCCCCTGTAATGCTGGGAGTGGGGTATGAGCTTCCTGCTGTGGGAGGGAGGGGGACAGGAAGCCTCGTAAGGTCTCACCAGGTGGTAAGCACACTGGATTAGAAGATGCAGGAAAGCACCTTCCAGTCTGAAGGTCATTTAAAGACTCAGTCATGTAAAGACATCCCTTGGCTTCTTAATCTACGTACTCCAGACTCAGGGCTTGGACCTTTGCTGGTACGGGTTAAAGTGAGGCCGACAGTGAAGGTCCACGTGGAGAGAGACATTGGGAAGTTGTCAAAAAGGCGTTTAGAATCAGGTTTGACTCATTAATTTCCTGAGACTCTGAAGGAGTTCAGCCTCTACACCTCAGTTTCCCCTGGGAAAACTGGGAGTAACATTTTCCTCATGATGGTTGAAAAGATTCATGCTGGCCGGGCGCGGTGGCTCACGCTTGTAATCCCAGCACTTTGGGAGGCCGAGGCGGGCGGATCACGAGGTCAGGAGATCGAGACCACGGTGAAACCCCGTCTCTACTAAAAATACAAAAAAATTAGCCGGGCGTGGTGGCGGGCGCCTGTAGTCCCAGCTACTCGGAGAGGCTGAGGCAGGAGAATGGCGTGAACCCGGGAGGCGGAGCTTGCAGTGAGCCGAGATTGCGCCACTGCACTCCAGCCTGGGCGACAGAGCGAGACTCCGTCTCAAGAAAAAAAAAAAAAAGAAAAAAAGAAAGGATTCATGCTTACGTGGATGTTGCACTCAAGTTAAGTGTCTAATCTCTGGCGAAATACCCAGAAGAAAAGCCTGTGACTGAATATATTATTTTTGAGCACAATTACTTAGTCCACAATTGAGCATAAGGGCCTTGATTCATTATCTTCCTTCTGTCCCCAAACGCCTACAGCTAATCGTGGGGAATCAAGCTCTCTGAATAACCACATGTCTCCTGGAAACCAGTCCCCTCAGGGATCTGGTTTAATATTGACAAAGTAACTGATAATGTAACTTTCCAACTCTCTACTTGGAGCAGATGCTTTTTGGTCATCTGAGATTGGGACCTCTAGACAAAGGCAGGCAAGGAGGGGCTGAATTAAGCCTTTGGTGTTCCCCTGTAAGTGGAATACTACTTAACAGGAACATTCCAGCCCTTGACTTGCTCTGCCTGCTGGTGAGATTAGGATTGGAGCCAGGGTCAGTAGCCCCCAGTTGGCCGTCTTGAGGGTGTGGCCACTCCCTAGGCCACAGAGGAGATGGAGGTCAGGACTCCCCTGCTGCAGCATTGTTAGCAAATAATTTGCCCTTTGGTGGCCTGAGGTGCTGTGGGGGCAGGAGTGGGCTGTCTTGTGGGGAAAGGAAATGTAACGTATCACCAAATCTGTGGGGGAGTGGGGCTCTGTGGGGAAGATGACTCAACCTTTCGATTATTCTGCTTTTGAGAGAATTATCTTCGCTGGGTGAGTGGGGAAACTACATTGTGGTTATTGCAGGCTTAAAAAGTCCCTTCTCCCCTTTCAGTGAGTCAAATAATGAAGCATGCATTTCCCCTAATTAAGAATGCCTCAACTACGGAGCTTGCAGTGAGCGGAGATCGCGCCACTGCACTCCAGCCTGGGCGACAGAGCGAGACTCCGTCTCAAAAAAAAAAAAAGCCACAACTAATTAAAAAATGATTGGTCCGGGTCGCCTGGTTCTCTGTATTGCCTTAAGAGCTTAAGTGCAGAGTGGCAGAGCCCGGTGCCCAGCTAATGCAGTCTGTGCAGCTTCATTCTTGGCCCTTTTGTAGCGGGCACAGCCGCCTCTCCTGGGACTTGATTAATGATGACTTAAAGAAGGTTCTTGAACTCATTTCTCAGTTACTGACTTGAGCCAAAATGTATGGATGTTGGTATCCTGTCTAGCACAGCTGCTTTCATTTTAAGCATTGCATTAGAAATAATGTTGTATTCATATTTTAGCAAAGAGCATCATTAGCTCTTTAAGAACCGTACCCCCAGTGACTTAGCAAATTTGGTGGCTGTGCCTCTAAACAGCTAGCACTTTATGGGAGTTGCTTCTGTGCCTTGAATGTTGTGACACTGATGTGGGGTCACAGGAAAAACCATTTTATTTCCTAAAGCTGTTTATTTCTTAATATTGAGGCAATGGAAGAAATGAGGAAATGGCCATGGGCAGGAAGGTAGAAAAAAGTGCAGCACTTACATTACAAACTCACTTTACTTGGGTTTTAGTTTATTTTGCTTCAGTGTTTTTTTTTTTTTTTTTTTTTTTTGAGACAGTTTTGTTTTTGTTGCCCAGTCTGGAGTGCAGTGGTGCAATCTCGGCTCACTGCAACCTCCACCTCCTGGGTTCAAGCAATTCTCCTGCCTCAGCCTCCCGAAGTAGCTGGAATTACAGGCACTTGCCACCACGCCCAGCTAATATTTTTGTATTTTTAGAAGAGATGGGGTTTCACCATGTTGGCCAGGCTGGTCTTGAACTCCTGACTTAGGTGATCCACCGGCCTCGGCCTCCTGAAGTGCCAGGATTACGGGCATGAGCCACTGCACCTGGCCTGTTTCAGCTTTTATGAAGGCAAGTCAGGATGTGTTATCTTGGCCAAGAGCTAAGAATGAGACCGGAGTAGAGGAGAATGACTCATTTGACATTACCCTTCTTTCTGAATCACTCTAAAAGTCCACAGTCAAATCTCAGCTGGTATAACACAAGAATGCGTTGCCCCTGCGAGCAGAGTTTTATTCCAACTTCAAGGGTCTTTGTAAGATTGGTTTATTTGGTATGAGGTCTTAAGGATTTTAAGTTGTCCCTTTAAGCATCAGTTCTGATACAGATGGGAATAAAGCTAAACAACCAGATATATGAAGACCATTTTTGATACCACCATACTTGCGGGGAGCTTGCATTTTTTTTACCAAGGGGCAGACTGGATAATTGAATAATTTGAATACTTGGGGCTTTGTTAAAGAAGCTGTTGGGGGAAGGTGAGCCTCGGTGAGTGGTGGAAGGTGATGTGCAGCATCTGCTGGGCCTTCCGGCCTCTTGGTATGACTGCTCAGCTCAGGAGTTGGGGGCTTTAGGGCCCCTACCATGCAGTGTGGTGAAGCCCCGCCCCTGCAGTGGTTTGTGCTTGTCTGCACGTAGGAGGGAACAAGTCGGCTGCAGTACCTTCGGTGGCCTCTGAGACTCACCTCCCCCACTTCTGTCCATAGACAAAGCTCCTGGGGAGCCCTAAGCCTCTTTTCTCATGCCAGCAAGCAGTCTTGGAAGCAGGCTGGGGCTGCGGTGGGAGAGATGCCAAGACCAGTTATTCAAGGGCAGTGAGGTTGCCAGTCCTAGCATTTCAGACTGTGGACCAGCACAGCTGCTGGCTAAACACTGCAGTCAAGATTCTCTGAAGGGAGTCCTATCCCTTCCAAACATCTTCAGTTTACTTGCAGATAATGTTTCTTCATTTTTTATTTTATTTTATTTTATTTTATTTTATTTTATTTTTTTTGAGACGGAGTCTCTCACCATGACCCAGGCTGGAGTGCAGTGGTGCAATCCTAGCTCACTGCAAGCTCCACCTCCCGGGTTCACGCCATTCTCCTGCCTCAGCCTCCTGAGTAGCTGGGACTACAGGCGCCTGCCACCACGCCTGGCTAATTTTTTTGTTTTTTTTTGTAGAGATGGGGTTTCACTGTGTTAGCCAGGATGATCTCGATCTGCTGACCTCATGATCCACCCATCTTGGCCTCCCAAAGTGCTGGGATTACAGGCGTCAGCCACCGCGCCTGGCCATGTTTCTTCAATTTTAGACAACTGATATCTCCCTTGGCCATGAACGAAAAAGAACTGCCCATCAGGCCGTGCGCGGTGGCTCATTCCTATAATCCCAGCACTTTGGGAGGCCGAGACGGGCGGATCACCTGAGGTCAGGAGTTCGAGACCAGCCTGGCCAACATGGCGAAACCCCGTCTCTACTAAAAATACAAAAAATTAGCTGGGTGTGGTGGCAAGCACCTATAATCCCAGCTACTTGGGAGGTTGAGGCAGGAGAATCGCTTGAGCCTGGAAGGTGGTGGTTGCAGTGAGCTGAGATCGTGCCACTGCACTCCAGCCTGGGCGACAGAATGAGACTGTGTCTCGAAAAAAAGAAAGAACTGCCCATCATTGGAGTCAGGGCACATAAGACCACCATGCCATTTCAGAGGAGATTCGATCGAGTTAAGTGGGGAAATAGAGATGTTGTAAACGTTGAAACTATCTGAGTATCCCTCTTTGGTTATTAACATTAGATGAGCAGAAAAACAAATGTCACCGATGGGCAAACATTTAAAAAGTCTGGCAGTACCAAGTGTGGAAAAAGGTGTGGAAGGTAGCAACTCAGTGTTCATTGATATAGCCACTTTGGAGAGCAATTCAGCCATATTTAGTAAAAATAGAAATAAACATACTGCATGACTTAAGACTTCAATTTCTGGATATATAGAAACTCACAAAGTACAGGGAGACATGTACTACAAGAGTATTGATTAGTAGAAGAAACTTAGTTTAACGGGGAGGGAGAGTGGCCACCAGTAAGGCAGTCCATAAATAAAATGGCCTGTTGTACAGTGGACTAGTGTAACAGTTCAAATGAATTAGCTAGATCCATATACCCACTGGATGGATCTTAAATGTGCTGCTGAGTGAAAAACAAGTTACTCAGTGATATATACAGTATACCACTTAGGGCATTAAGAAAACCACAATATTATAGGGTTCAATATAGATATAGATACACTGTACATAGACTTCAGTGAACTGGAAGGATAGAAAGTTCATGACAGTGGATTGGGTGTCCAAATGCATGATGTGGCTGGGAGCAGTGGTTCACACCTGTAATCCCAGCACTTTGGGAGGCTGATGCAGGAGGATCACTTGAGGCCAGGCGGTCGAGACCAGCCTGGGCAACATCGCAAGATTCCCATCTCTATTTAAATAAATAAAATAGAAAAAAAGTTTATGATGGCAGTGGAAAGGGTTGGAGGAGCTTGGGGATGGAGAAAAAATGAACTGTATAAAATTACAATTCTTGTTTTTATATTTAGAAAGTAAAGAGGGCTGGGCACAGTGGCTCATGCCTGTAATCCCAGCACTTTGGGAGGCTGAGGCGGGCGGATCACGAGGTCAGGAGATCGAGACCATCCTGGCTAACACGGTGAAACCCCATCTGTACTAAAAATACAAAAAAAAAAAATTAGCCGGGTGTGGTGGCGGGCACCTGTAGTCGCAGCTACTCAGGAGGCTGAGGCAGGAGAATGGCCTGAACCTGGGAGGTGGAGCTTGCAGTGAGCTGAGATCGCGCCACTGCACTCTAGTCTGGGCAACAGAGCGAGACTCCATCTCAAAAAAAAAAAAAAAAAAAAAAATTAAAGAAAATACAGCTCAGCCTTTATTTGTGTGTTTTTTTTTTTTTTTTTTTTTTTCCTTTTTTTCTGAGACAGAGTTTTTCACTCTGTTGCCCAGGCTGGAGGGCAGTGGTGCGATCTCCATTCACTGCAACCTCCACTTCCTGGATTCAAGCAATTCTGTGTCTCAGCCACCCAAGTAGCTGGGATTATTACAGGTGTGCGCCTGGCTAGTTTTTGTATGTTTAGTAGTGACAGTGTTTCACCATATTAGCCAGGCTGGTCTCGAACTCCTAGCCTCGAGTGATCTGCTGCCTCAGCCTTTCAAACTGTTGGGATTACAGGCGTGAGCTACCACAGCCAGCCATGGCTCAGTGTTAATGGTCAGTTCTGGGTGGTAGAGATGCAGATGTTAAAACTTTTTTTTTCTTTAATTGATAACAAAACAGAAGCAAACCTATAAAGGCTGCGGTAGGAAGACCAGTCACACTAACTAGTTCAGTGCTCTTGGAGAGTTGGCACTGCCTTTCCTCCTTTCTCCCCCCCGACTAGAATGCAGGGCCACCCTTCCAGTAAATATTGAGCCAGTGCCTCACTTTGCTGAGGCCATCACCCACCTTAGTTGCACTTAAGAGGACCCTAAATCAGGGTCCCAGGTCCCTTGCTGATTTTAGAGTGTGGATATCATACCCAGAAACACTGCCGTACTTTTAATCCTAGTAAGGAGGCACCATGTCCCAGGGCAACTAATGCTCCCCCCAAACCACCTCCTTCAGGCTGAAACCAGTTCTCTGCACTGAGCAGCTGGGATGGAACCAGGAAATCCTCGGCATCTGAGGACATTGAGGGTTCTCTGACTTACGACTTCTTCACCTGAAGTTGAGTGGTCTTTGAGGGAAGTAGGCCCATTTAGCATCAGCTGCTCTTCCCTATTCCACACTCGAGTTGAAAATAGGACCTTAGGTTCCTGTTGACAAGTCATTTACTTTTAGCCCTGAAGAAATAAAAGAGCCAAGATTTTTTTTTTTAAAGCCAGGGAATTTTACTAGAACCTACAAGTGGGCTCGTTTTGTTCTGTGTAGCCTGGTACCACCATACTGCTTTCTGCTATGGGGCCTCCTGGGGTTAAAATGTGGCCTTCAGACCCAGGTCTCTTAGCTAAAAGATATCTTATCCTCTGTATCCTGCACCCATATGCAAATACATTATTGTCATTACCCATTACTGTAGATGAAGACGAACAGTGCCTACTCTAGACCTTACTAGGTTCTGCTGGCCCATCACCCATTTTGGTCATGTTGCTGGCCTAGTTTGATTAGGGCAAATCTTAGAAATTCCATTTCCATTGTTGAGGAAGAGAGCTAGAGAACAGGCTGACCTGAATGCCAGCATATCATGATGCAAACTTTCTAACGGATGCAGGTGTTCAGAAGAGTTGAGGATTGAAAGGCCTTCATGATGGCTTGGAGGTGTAGGTAGCAAACTGACGTCACAGGAAGGAACACAATCTTGGGTACCTACTGGCAACGTTGGAGGGAGAAAGTGAGCATCAGGTGCCATCATTTTATAGTTGATCTATGTGATGAGGTTAGTATTGGAGCATAATTGGTACAAAGGAAGAATGACTTAGGCAGATGCAGACTCACGGGCCAGGCTAGTTTATTAGGGCAGAATGATTTGGTCCTTTGTGAAAGAATTGGTGGAGTGAAGCGTGAATCTTTCCCAGCACAACCCAACAACAGTCCTGGCCCTAAGAAGTGGAGCATGGGAGCTGGGTGTGGTTCGTGCCTGTAGTCCCAGCTACTTGGGATGCTGAGGCTGGAGAATCGTTTGAGGGTGCAGTGAGCTATAATATAATATAATCACACCACTGCACTCCAGCCTGGGTGACAGAGTGAGACCCTGTCTCAAAAAAAAAAAAAAAAAAAAGATTGGAGGGAGGAGTGTTGGGTATTTTTTATGATTTTTGTCTCCTGGTTTCTGAAGAATGGCCCCCAAAAATTGTGGCTGACACAAAGGAAACTAATATAAAAAGCCAGGAGCTGTCTGAGATGAGAAAGGAAAGGGAGAATAGGGCACTTGGAGCTGAGCTGTGATTGTGCCTGTTCCAACCTATCACTCCAGACTAAGGCCTCTTAGAGATGGTGTCTCCTTTCTCACAGAGGAGACATGGCTCTGAGGAAGATCTTACTGCAGGGGCTCAGGCTCAAGAATAAGGCTCCTGGACCTGGGCATGGTGTGTGCTGCTATCAGTGGATACGCCAGGCTTCCACTACTGGCTGGAGGTTGGCTCTGCATGTCTGTGCCTTCCTAGGAGGAGGATGCAATAGTGAGTCAGACTGGCATGGGTGGGGCCACATGTCCTGGCAAGCACTGTCCAGGCAGCTGGCATGAGGGAGAGGAGTCTTTCCCAGAAGTCCTCTCTGAGAAACCAAGGCTGGGCTGCTCTCCTGGAGCCAGGGGAGTCCAGTGAGTGTTTTATATACAACTCTCGGTAGGTGGTTGGTGGGATGGGCAGTTTGTGCTGGGAAGAGGCTTGTGGAGGATTTTGGAGAAGGCAGGAGAGCTCTGGCCCTCCCTGCAAGGGAGGCTTCAGGTCGGAGCCTGAGGAAAGACCTGGGCGTGAGATATGAGGTCTCTGGCTCGGTAGAGAGCATGAAGGACACATGAGATCTGGAGTCTGGATGAACTTGCTGACAAGCAAGCTTTTTTTTGACTGCTAATGTGTAAATCCACTATAGAAATTTTCATTTGTCATTTTTGTGCTTATTGGCAAAAAATTAGAGCTTATAGGCATCAGATTTAATTTGAGATAGTTGAAATAGGGTTTTTGTTTGAGGCCAATATAATTTTATCTGCTAATGGCATCTCCCGGACTTGGAGGCAGCCCTTCTGTACCAGAACATTGTCAAAAGCTTTTACTGTAAAGCTTGAGAACAAACTAGTTTGCTGGATTTGGGCATGTAACTAACAGGTTTGAGGCATGGGATTATCCTGTGGACTTTTTTTTTTTTCACTTTAAGGTTCTGAATGTATTAAGGTTAACCTTCTTAAGCCATTGAAACTGTCCTGCAGTACATTTGGGATGTAGGGCCTAAGACATGTATCTTTTTTTTTAATCACAACCCAGTGTACAGAACTTGAGACATGCATCTTTTCTCTGCCACCTTTTAAAAGCAGATTATTCTTGAAGTGCATAGAGCAGCAATTGATTAATGGAATTGGTATCTTCACATTTCATTTACTTCCTCCCAACAATTTTATAGGATGTATATAAATATTTCCAAAAGAGGTACACATAATTTCTTACTATAAAAGTATTTTTATATTTATATCAGTAAATTTGTTAATAAAGAGGATTTTTTTTTCTGTAATCCTACCACCCCAATGACATCCTATTAAAATTTCAGTATATATCCTCCCAGGTCTTTTAGTTATGTTTAATTTGGTGTCCCTTCCCCGCTCCCAAAAGGGGAGGGACCAGGTTCTTGTATAGAATAGTGGAATGTTAGTAAATCACAGGTTTAAAGAGACATAACAGCAGAATCTCTAGAGCAGCTGCCATCTGGATACCTGGTTATTAAGGTAATTTTTCCATTACCCCAAAGAGCTGTAGTTACACTCAGCTTTTACCTTAATCCTTGTACAGCTCTCCAGGGCACACCTTATTCAGCTCTGAGTGGTCTTTGCAAGTGAGGCCAAGGAGCCACCCTGAGCCAAAAGGGGAGCATTATGTCACCGGAAGCTCAAGCCCAGAGAACCAAAGGTATGACCTGATATTCAGTGGCCCCAGCTAGGTCTTTACAGGAAGACCCTGATATCTCAGGTCTAAGAAGAGCCAGCTGATGGTTTTTAAAAAGAGTGGAATTAGTTACTCCAACCCACTTATTCAGATCTTATTTTGTTCACAATACAGTCCCTAGATTGTAGAGCCATTGGAGGCCACAGCAAAGCCTTTGTGTTCCAGTTGGCCTGATGTGCCATCTCTCAGTAATGTTCCCTTAACAGCCAGACTTCCCTAAGCCCAGCTGGGAGCTCTGAAGGTATGCAAGCCCTCCCTCAACCATGAGTGTAGGGAAAGGGACCAGGGGCCCCAGGCTTTCCTGTCAATAATGCAGAAGTTCCTCAGATTTAGGGAAGGGGGAGCAGAGGCATAACTTTGATTCTGACAAAGAGGCATTCAGAGAGACTGAAAGGTCATTCAACAAACACTGGAATGCTTCCACATACTAAGTGCTAGGAGATACAAAACCATATAGGTCCTGGAAGAGAGGATTGATTTTTTCATTTTGGTACGTAGTAGATATTAGGGGCTTAGGAAATATACATCAAAATGAAGAGTGCATTTGCCATGTTGAACAGTTATCCGGTATCTTATTTCCCCATTTTAAAAGTTTTAGAATCTGTGGTTGAGGACTTGTGGCCATCAGTTTTCCATAGCCAACAGACTGTTCACTACTGCCTTCAGAGCTCCTTGGACTTTAATGGGCCTTCTTTGGAGATAGCAGAGATGGATTTAGATGCATACTCTACTCAAGCCACCCAGAGAGCCCATAAAGTCAGGGATGGAACGGGGTAAAGGAGTAAGGGTCATATGTGTGAGATGCCTTGATTTGGAACTTTGAGATTTAGGATGAGGTGGGGAAGGGCTAAAGAGGGGCTTGTTCCTGAGCCTTGCTTGGCTGAAGCATTTAGGCTCAAGGGTTTTAGAAAGAGTAGCCACTTGGTCTGAGAACTCAAGGAAACAGCTTTCTGATGAGACATGTAGCAAGCTTCTGGTTCACATCCTTATCTGATAGTTCTTCAAACACTGCCTGGTCTGGTTCACATCCTTACCTGATAGTTCTTCAAACCTGTCTGGAAGCTTCTCCTGAGTCTTTGCCTCTAATCAGCTAACTAACAGGCTGAGTGAGTTTAGTTGTAAGTCATTAATGAAGAAAGCAAAGGTCGGGGCCATTGTCAGGATTGTGACCTGGGCTAGTTAGTTACCTAGAACTGATGGTCTGTGTTACAGAGTGGCGGTATACTTGTCAGGCTTAGAAAAGAAATGAGGACGTGTATCAAAAATCATTTGGGGAAAAGATTTGACCAGCAACTTTAATTTCTCTATGTTACAACTATCCTGTTAATGTAGTTGTGATTATTTTATTTTATTTTATTTTATTTATTTATTTTTTTTGAGACGGAGTCTCGCTCTGTCGCCCAGGCTGGAGTGCAGTGGTGCAATCTTGGCTCACTGCAAGCTCCACCTCCCGGGTTCACGCCATTCTCCTGCCTCAGCCTCTCTGAGTAGCTGGGACTACAGGCGCCCGCCACCACGCCCGGCTAATTTTTTTTGTATTTTTTTTAGTAGAGACGGGGTTTCACCGTGGTCTCGATCTCCTGACCTCATGATCCGCCCGCCTCGGCCTCCCAAAGTGCTGGGATTACAAGCGTGAGCCACCGCTCCCGGCCGTGATAATTTTAGAATTATACCAGTGCCCTTATGTTATCCTTGCTTTGCAAATTGCTTTGCATGTCTTAACGTCGTTCTGGCCAACAGTAGATGTGGTTTTAGGTTTAGACTCCTGGGATGGAAGCTTTTGCATTCAGGGGAATGACTTTGGGTTTGGGTGAGGATTGTAAAGAGGCAATATGGGTGCCCCATGACAAAGCATCTATTTGTGGCTTTGTGACAGCCTGACATACAGATCTAGGCTTATCAAGGCACTAAGCTAGGAGTCAGTTGTTTGTATCACTGGAAGATTGGTTACAACTTCCTTCATTGGAAGCTCCTTCAGTGCATGTTAAATGATGTTATTTATAGATAGGGTGGTAGGAAAGCTGTCTAGGTAGATGTCAGCCCAGTGTAAGAGAGACCTGCTTACTGTGGGTGCTTGGGACTATGTGGAGTGGGTGGGAGGTTTTAACTTGTTCAAGTAAGGTCCTTTCCATTGTTCACAATCTTGTGAACCCTTTTTCTAACATGAGGAGCAACCACATAACCAGATCATGTCTGGCTTCCCTGTGGCTTGTGTACAAAGTGTGCTTATTGAGTTAATGTGTAAGCAGGAGACAGCCTGTGCTAAATGGTATATTAACCACTTCTCAGTCTTACCACTCTCTTTCAATTTGTCTGGACCCAGGACCTCAGCAGCCATGTCGAAGCCCCATAGTGAAGCCGGGACTGCCTTCATTCAGACCCAGCAGCTGCACGCAGCCATGGCTGACACATTCCTGGAGCACATGTGCCGCCTGGACATTGATTCACCACCCATCACAGCCCGGAACACTGGCATCATCTGTACCATTGGTGAGTGGGTGTGCCCCTTCCCCCAAAAAAGGGCTTCATGGGCAGTGACCTTTCTTTCCTGAAAAGAGTAACTAAATGTCCTAACAAACCTAGGTGCTACATGGGATACTACACAGATTCTTATGAAAGGACTCAGGTCATAGGAAGTTGCAGTAAAGAATTAGTATGTGCACAGGATGGCAAATACAGTTAATTAGAGAGTATTAGACATTTCAAAATTGCTAAGATGGCCAGGTATGGTGGCTCCCAGCACTTTGGGAGGCCAACATGGGAGGATTGCCTGAGGCTAGAAATTTGAGACCAGCCTGAGCAACTTAGACCGTGTCTCTCCAAAAAGTAAAAAAAAAAAAAAAAAAAAAAAAATTAGCTGGGCATGTTGGCGTGCACCTGTAGTTCTGGCTACATGGGAGGCTGAGACAAAGATCACTTGAGTCCAGGAGATTGAAGTTGCAGTGAGCCATGATCACACCACCGCACTCCAGTCTGGGCAACAGAGCAAGATCCTGTCTTAAGAAAAAAAAATTGTCGGGGCACGGTGGGACATGCCTATAATCCCAGCACTTTGGGAGGCTGAGGCAGGCGGATCACCTGAGGTCAGGAGTTCGAGACCAGCCTGGTCAACATGGTGAAATCCCGTCTCTACTAAAAATACAAAAAAAAGTAGCCGGGGGTGGTGGCGGGTGCCTATAATCCTGGCTACTTGGGAGGCTGAGGCAGCAGAATCGCTTGAACCTGGGAGGCGGAGGTTGCAGTGAGCTGAGATCTGACCATTGCACTCCAGCCTTGGCAACCAGAACGAAACTCTGTCTCAAAAAAGGAAGAAAAAAGAAAAAAACATTGCTAAGAGTAAATTTCAAATGTTCTCACCACATAAATGTTAAGTATTTGAAGTCATAGATATGTTAACTAACCTGATTTAATTATTCCACATTGTATCCAAACTGTATGTGTTGGATTACATAACTTTGTAACCCAAATTATAAATTACCAGTTTATAATAAAAAATAATTTGTTGCAAAAAGAATCCATATGCTTTAGGTTTTATGCTAGAGGCAAAATTTAGAGGATGTTTTCCTTAGCAGGTCTTTGTAGGAGCAACTTAAAGACCTAGGAAAGATCTTTTTAACATGTTCTGTGCTACCAAGATTCTGTGGTTGGACATCTGGCTGGGTTTCAATGAGGGTGGAGAAGGCTGGCCAAGTCTTAACCTAGGCTTTTCTGGTACAGTGGGAGCCTGCAGAATTTGAAGGAAATGGTCGAAGTGTCCCAGTAAATCAAGAAAGTAAGCTGGCACGGTAGTAGCCTTCCATGCACTTTTTAAAGACTTTTGAGCTATTTGGGAGAGGGAAAATTTTCAGGGAAAAAATTCTTTAAACTTAAGCAAACTTAAATGTTTTTCCTTCTTTGAATAATTAATACTTGTGGCTTTAAAACTTTTCTAATAGGCCCAGCTTCCCGATCAGTGGAGATGTTGAAGGAGATGATTAAGTCTGGAATGAATGTGGCTCGTCTGAACTTCTCCCATGGAACTCATGAGGTGAGCTGTGGCTGGACTCTGTGGCCATTGTGATGGCCTGTAGGAAACAGGGAGGGTGTGCAGTGTTCATTTAGCCACAGTGGACTAGACAAGGATGAGTCTGAGTTTCACAGCCAGTGTGAAGTTTGTCTTTACTAGCCCATCCCTACTCTCCTTCCCTCTTGTCCTGACAAAGCAACTGGCTGAGTCTCTTTTAGCAAAGAAGACCCCCTTTGTTGCTGGCCGTGGTTCTCCCACACACCTCTCCTACCCTTAGGTTTCACAAAGGAAGATATGGAAAGGTTCTACTGGAAAACCCTCTTAAGCCTTAGGTGTCCTGGCCACAGCGCTTGACTCTCCTGTCCCAGGGTTTCTGCTACAGCTTGTATTGCCATGGTAAACCATCTAGCAGATTGATTCTGGCCTAGCTTAGAAACAGAATAACTGGGCAGGCCCATGAGAAGGGTTTCCACTAAGTTTTGAAGGACTGAGCCTAATGCACAAGCACTATCTGGCATATAATACACCACTTTCTCAGCACTGTGCCTTCCCAGCCTGTGCCTTCCCAGGGGTTCTGGTACATTAAAATAACACCAGTTAGCACTCTTCCTCAGGAGCCTAGTAGGACTGTATTTGTGCTGGGCTCTTTATTAGCTGGCTTTACCTATGGACAGAGGCCTTGCCCAGGAGCCAGGTAGCAGCTGTTGGGATGGCTCCATTCCTGCCTCCATTGCCAGATTTAGAATAAACCCATTCTGAGGAGTTTGGGGTTCCCTGAGGTACCATGACTTACTTATTTTTTCATTTTATAAAACAAAATTTTGCTCTGTCATCCAGGCTGGACTGCAGTGGTGTGATCATGGCTCACTGGATCCTTGACCTCCCAGGTTCAAGTGATCCTCTTGCCTCAGCCTCCCGAGTAGCTGGGAATACAGGCATACACCACCACACCTGACTAATTAAAAAAATTTTTTTGTGGAAATGAGGTCTCACTATATTGCCTCGGCTGGTCTCAAACTCCTGGGCTCAAGTGATTCTCTCAAATGTTGGGATTACAGGAATGAGCTACGACGCCCAGCCTGGGATTGTGCCTTTTTAAAACTTTCAGACTTAACCATAGATTTCCCATAGATCATGGGATTTCATAATGGCATTGATAAGAGGAATTACAGAAGAGGCAAACTTTGCACCTGTCTTGGCTTCTGTATTTCCTGTTGAGAGTAAAGAAAATGCTATCCTGTAAGGCCAAGTGCCTTACAGAGGTTGCCCTCTGGCATTTGGAAGTTGGTATTAAGTTTGGACTAAAAATAAAGCCTCAGGAAATGCAATCCAAGAGTGAATTCCTCCTTTTGGGAAACATGAGACTCTTCATCATAGATCCCCTAACCTGTATTCATAAACAGCCTATGGCCTGGCTAGTGGCTGGCCCTAAATGTCATGGGGACCTGACCAAGTCCAGCAGACATACCATGTAGGTTAAGACATGTCCCTGTACCTTTTGGAAAATTCTGTAGTTTTCCAAAAGCAAGGGGTCCTTAGGAGTCACCGAGAATTACTACAAGTGTTAGTTTAGCTTAAAGAGAGAGCTGAAGACAATGCTGGAGGTCTGTTCGCTGTTGATCCCTGCTGCTGTAGTCTGCCATGGGCTCCTGCGTTCAGGGGAAGGAGCAGAAATAGATTTTTAGGAAGTTGACCTTTAAGTAGGCTTTATGGTTCCTTCATCCAGTAAAATAACACCACATAGCTCTTATGTGGCAAGGGCGAGTGATACCTGCCGCACCTGCTGGATGAGAGCTGGCTCCAATTTTGGTTTTTTAAACTTTAAGAGGCTTTTGGAGATTATCTCTACTTTCACTCCTATTCCCAGATTATAATTAAGATTTTTTTTATTTTTTATCTATTTATTTTTTAAAGACGTCCCTCCTGTGTGTTTATTTTGAAGTTTTAGACCAAGATGAGGTTGTCTGTGGGCTTGGCTTGGAAACTGATCTGAAATTATTCTAATTTATATAATGTAATGTAAACAGTTTCAGCCTTACCATACGTCAGGGCTGTTGTTTCATATGCACCTTTGACTAGGGGCTGGGGCATACTTTTCCAGTTTCTGACTATTTTAAATGCTCTTCTGAGCAGAACGTTGAGATTACTGTCTTCCCTCTCACTCTGACAGAGAGACATCAAATGTCTGCATCTGATCTTTTAACAGCTTTTTTTTTTGAGAGAGCAATCTTGCTCTGTTACCCAGGCTGGAGTGCACTGGCACAATCTCTGCTCACCACAACCTCTGCCTCTCAGGTTCAAGCGATTCTCATACCTCAGCCTCCTGAGTAGCTGGGATTACAGACTTGTGCCACCACGCCCAGCTAATTTTTTTATATTTTTAGTAGAGACAGGGTTTCGCCATGTTGGCCAGGCTGGTCTTGAACTTGTGACCTCAGGTGATCCGACTGCCTCGGCCTCCCAAAGGTGTGAGCCATCACGCCCAGCCGTCATTTGACAGCTTTGGCAACTAGTCTTCAGCCCTCACTTTTGGCAGTTCACATGGGCAAGATGCATTCTTGCTGAACATGTGGTTCCATATGCCATGTTTTCCAGATTTATTTATTTATTTATTTAGAGAGAGAGTCTCCCTCTGTCATCCAGGCTGGAGTACAGTGGCATGATCTTGGCCCACTGCAACCTCATCGCCTCCTGGGTTCAAGAGATTCTTCTGCCTCAGCCTCCTAAGTAGCTGAGATTACAGGCACCTGCCACCACACCCGGCTAATTTTTGTATTTTAGTAGAGACGAGGTTTCACCTTGTTGGCCAGGCTCATCTCAAATTCCTGACCTCAAGTGATCCGTCCGCCTTGGCCTCCCAAAGTGCTGGGATTACAGGCGTGAGCCACCGTGCCTGGCCTAGAAATAATGACTTTTAAACAACCTAAATGTAGAGCCTTCCACAGGACAGCATTGATGGATGCTTTACCACATAACATCCCAATAAAGGCACAGCTGTAGTGGAAGACTCAGTACACCTCCCAGAGATGCTCTAAGAGATTATGATATATGACATAGATTTGAATAATATACCTAATAATTGGTATGTTTATAATACATGGTTTTACATCCCCAAGACCAAAAATGCATGTTTGCATGAAACACTCATGGTTACAAAAATATATTAGGCCACCAAAAAAAACCCCAAGTTTCATAAAGTAGAAATTATACAGACACATTCCCTGATAAAATTTTTTAATGGAAATTAAGAACAAAGTCAGGAAAACTGAAGTGTGCTTACTTTAGAAAGCAAAGATCTCAAGGTAGATGAAATAAATATTTAACTCAGAACACTAGGGGAGGAAAACCCTAAAAAGGGTGAAGAAAATAATTTTGTAAGATTGTAGCTCAATGAAATGAAAATAAATTTGACAGATTAAGAGCTGATTCTTTGTGGGGAAAAAATAGTAAAACAGAAAGTTCTGAGAAGCCAGGTGAAGAGTGCAAGGATGTGCAAATAAGAGTATGAATAGAAAAGAGAATATTTCCTACACATTGGAGATTTTAAAAGTCAAGAAAGACTTATAACTTAATTCCTATATAGAGAGATGACTCTGGCTATTTTCCAAGAAAAGAAAAATATCCAAAAGATAGAAAATATGAATAGACCAGTGGCCATAAGAAGTTGAAAAGTGGGCTGGGCGTGCGGTGGGTCACACCTGCAATCCCAGCACTTTGGGAGGCCAAGGCGGAGGGATCACTTGAGGTCAGGAGTTCAAGACGAGCCTGGCCAACATGGTGAAACCCTTTCTCTACTAAAAATACAAAAATTGGCCGGGCGTGGTGGCACATGCCTGCAGTCCCAGCTACTTGGGAGCCTGAGGCAGGAGAATTGCTTGAACCTGAGAGGTGGAGGCTACAGTGAGCCAAGATCGTGCCACTGCACTCCAGCCAAAAAGTTGAAAAAGTGATTAAGATCTGGTTCACCTCAGAACACTTAAGTCCAAATGGTTTTAGTGGCTGAATTGTCTCCCCTTCAAAGTTCAGTTACATTGTTAAACTGTTCCAGAGCCTAGAGAAATATAGTAATCTTCCCACTGTGTTCTTTGAAACCAATATACCCTGATACTGAGATCAGACAAGGACAGTACCAAAACCAGGCAGGTACTAACAGTTAGTGTGCTAGACCAGTCTCACTTAGATGCAGAAAACAAATAAAATTTAATAATCCAAATCCAGTAGTGATTGAAAGGAATGTCTTGATCCATGACCAAGTAGATTTTATTCTAGGAGAACAAAATTCTACATTGGGATTAAGTAGAGTTAAGGCTGACATTTTTTTTTTTCTGAGACGGAGTCTCGCTCTGTCACCCAGGCTGGAATGCAGTGGCGCAATCTTGGCGCACTGCAAGCTCTGCCTTCCGGGTTCACACAATTCTCTTGCCTCAGCCTCCCGAGTAGCTGGGACTACAGGCGCCTGCTACCACACCCGGCTAATTTTGTTTTCATATTTTTAGTAGAGACGGGGTTTCACCATGTTAGCCAGGATGGTCTCGATCTCCTGACCTTGTGATCCCCCCACCTCGGCCTCCCAAAGTGCTGGGATTACAGGCGTGAGCCACCGCGCCCGGCCTGAGTTAAGGTTGACTTTTAAACAACCTAAATATAGCTCAATATAGAGCCTTCTGCAGGACAGCATTGATGTGTCGGACTCTTATCCACATGATAACATCCCAACAAAGCCACAGCTGTAGTGGAACTCAGTACACCTGAGTCTTATCATTATAAGATGATAATAGGTAACATTTATTAGATAATTACCATGTACTTTGTCCTAATACTTCATGTATTCTTTTACTCCTCACATCAACTCTGCAGGAAAGGCACCACCTATCCCCTTAAAAGAAAACAACTATTTCTATTCTATTTTTTTTTTAGAGACGGAATCTCACTCTGTCACCCAGGCTGGAGTGCAGTGGCACGATCTCGGCTCACTGCAACTTCTGCCTCCTAGGTTCAAGTGGTTCCCTTGCCTCAGCCTCCTGAATAGCTGGGACTGCAGGTGCGCACCACGACGTCCAGCTAATTTTTGTATTTTAAGTTGAGACGGGGTTTCACCATGTTGGCCCGGATGTTGTCGATCTCTTGATCTCATGGTCCACCCGCCTTGGCCTTCCAAAGTGTCGGGATTACAGGTGTGAGCCACCGCGCCCAGCCTCTATTCTATTCTATTTTGTTCTACTTCTATTACAAGCCAGTAAGCAAGAAAATATCATAATTTATAAAGAACTCTATAAAAAACAAGCCAAGGGTCCCTTATTAGGGAGTATGCCTGAATAAGAAGCTGAAGATTTTTAGATACAGGTTTCAGGCAACACTGTCTTTAGAGGCTAAGCTCTGGCTCCAGCTCCCTCCAGCATCCTGTGAATAACAGGCAGGCTTACTTGCAGGTGCCGCTTTCCTGGACAGTGGTGGTTAAAGGACAAGGCCCAGAAAGTGCTGAATTAGGTGCCCTTGTTATCAGTAATGTCATACTGATTACACTATCTTAGAGCTCTTTTGACATCTTGGCTCGGCGTCTTTTTTTTTTTTTCCTTGAGATAGGGTGTTGCTTTGTTATCCAGGCCGGAGTGCAGTGGTATGATCATGGCTCACTGTAGCCTTGACCTCCTAGACATAAGTGATCCTCCACCTCAGCCTCACAAGTAGCTGGGACCCCAGGCACGCACCATCATGCACAGTTAATTTTTGTGTTTTTTTGTAGAAACGGGGTTTCGCCATGTTGCCCAGGCTCATCTCAAACTCTTGGCCCAAACTGTCCTCCCACCTTAGCCTCCCAAAGTGTTTGGTTTACAGGCATGAGCCACTGTGCTTAGCCTGAGTCCCTCTTTTAAACAAACAAAATGGTAAATGGAAAGGAGGAAAGGCTTAAGAAAAAAGATTGAAGCCAGGATTTGTTGTAAGCAAGGAGTAATAAAGGGCAGTTCATTTAGAGAAAGGCATACGACCACCTTTCCCCCTCTCCAGTCAGAATCTAGAAAGTGATTGAGGCCGGGTGCGGTGGCTCACGCCTGTAATCCCAGCTCTTTGGGAGGCCGAGGTGGGCGGATCACGAGATCAGGAGATCGAGACCATCCTGGCTAGCATGGTGAAACCCCATCTCTACTAAACATCCAAAAAATTAGCCAGGCGTCGTGGTGGTCGCCTGCAGTCCCAGCTACTCGGGAGGCTGAGAGGCAGGAGAATGGCGTGAACCTGGGAGGCAGAGCTTGCAGTGAGCCTAGATAGTGCCACTGCACTCCAGCCTGGGCGACAGAGCAAGACTCTGTCTCAAAAAAAAAAAAAAAAAATGATTGGGAAAATCAGGTCTGTGTGACCTTAGCAATGAGTTGTTTAGCTTGGGCCACTGTTAGCTTAAGTCAACAACTTCAAGTTTGCGTTGTAGTTGGAATCAATAGAGGAAAAGCTCTCAGCATTACCACATATATCAGAATGTGACATTGATTGCCAGACCAGCCTTATCCAAACACAAGTCCTAGGCTTTTTGCCCTGTTTATCAGCTTTATATGCTGAGGGTATTTGATGAGTCTTAGGGAAAAAAGAACAGCCCTGCGGACACAGCTGCTTTTATGATGAGACATGTTTGCACCCATACCTTAATGGGTTTTGGTGGCAATATTCTGAAACTTGCCACCAACGTTTCAAAGATTCGCCCTTAGGGTGAATTAGTGCTGTAGTAGAAGTGGGTGGAGGCTGAGGAGGTTGGATTAAGCAGGTGGAGGATTTCTCAGTGCATGGATCGTGCTGAGGATGGAGATAGAGCTCTAAGACATCCACAGGCCTTTCCTGAGTGATCAGCTTTGGCTCCTGGGCAGGGGAATTGGAGCTGGATTCTAGTGTGGGAGCATGCTTGTCATCTTCCTTCTTTTCCCCCAGTACCACGCGGAGACCATCAAGAATGTGCGCACAGCCACGGAAAGCTTTGCTTCTGACCCGATCCTATACCGGCCCGTTGCTGTGGCTCTAGACACTAAAGGACCTGAGATCCGAACTGGGCTTATCAAGGGCGTGAGTATTCTGCGGAGAGCGAGGGGAAGGCTCAGTAGGCAATATGCCCCAGAGACATATCCTCCAAAGCGCTAGGTTGCCGTGTTTCTTCCCAGCACTATGAAGGACTGCAGAGAAGTTGAGGAGTTGAGGTCTACAAATGAGGGTTTATTAATCACTGTTAACAATATTGATTTGATCTACTTTGCTAGGAAATGGTACCACAAAGGAACCTTTTTTTTACCCTAAAAACCTAAACTTTAGGCTTTCTAACTTGGGGAACAATCTCTTTGTATCTTTTTCCCCATCATTAAGTAGCATAACTGAAACATTATATTCTTGGATTATTTCCGTGAAGTATACTGAGTTAGAGAATAAGAGCAAAAAACTGTATTACTTTTAGCAGTGACTTGAGCATTGTTCCCTGGAGGAAAGAGCTTTTCCATTCCTTCTGAGGTGATGCTGCTACTAGGGTCTCCAGTTTGGACTCTTGCTTACTCTCTTGTCCCTAGAGCGGCACTGCAGAGGTGGAGCTAAAGAAGGGAGCCACTCTTAAAATCACGCTGGATAATGCCTACATGGAAAAGTGTGACGAGAACATCCTATGGCTGGACTACAAGAACATCTGCAAGGTGGTGGAAGTGGGCAGCAAGATCTACGTGGACGATGGGCTTATTTCTCTCCAGGTGAAGCAGAAAGGTATGTATGGGAGCTGGAGTCCAATTGTCTAAAACCATCTTTTGTCTCTAAAGTTCCTTGACACAAGGAAGATGGGAAGGTTGGTTGCCTGGCAGTGAGATTGAGTCTGTGTGTTCTCAGGAATCCCTGGTATAACTCATTTATCCTCAAAAACAGGCTTTAATCCAGCATAGTTATATTCTTCTGGTTCTGGAGAACATAGGAACATTTTATATATATATATATATATATATATATATATATTTTTTTTTTTTTTTTTTTTTTTTTTTTTTTTCTTGTTGTGTTGTGTTTTGTTTTGTTTTCGAGACAGAGTCTCACTCTTTTGCCCAGGCTGGAGTGCAGTGGCACGATCTTGGCTCACTGCAACCTCTGCCCCCGGGTTCTAGTGATTCTCCTACCTCAGCCTCCTGAGTAGCTGGGATTACAGGCACCCCCCACAACACCCGGCTAATTTTTTTGTATTTTTAGTAGAGATGGGGTTTCACCATGTTGGCCAGGCTGGTCTCAAACTCCTGACCTCAGGTGATCTGCCTGCCTCGGCCTCCCAAAATCAGAACAGTCTTAATTATCCTTATTTATGGGTGAGGAAAGTGAGGTACAGAGAGGTTAAATGGCTTGCCCAGGATTACACAGTTAGTGTAGTAGGGTTTCAACTCTGGTAAAACAGCTCCAGCATCCATAATGCACCACTTCCCAGCTCACTGTACTCGGGGGAAAGGTGCCTGCATCCTGTTGACCTGTGCCGTTGGTGCTCTGCCTCCCCTACCTATGCTTTTTCACACAGGTGCCGACTTCCTCGTGACGGAGGTGGAAAATGGTGGCTCCTTGGGCAGCAAGAAGGGTGTGAACCTTCCTGGGGCTGCTGTGGACTTGCCTGCTGTGTCGGAGAAGGACATCCAGGATCTGAAGTTTGGGGTCGAGCAGGATGTTGATATGGTGTTTGCGTCATTCATCCGCAAGGCATCTGATGTCCATGAAGTTAGGAAGGTCCTGGGAGAGAAGGGAAAGAACATCAAGATAATCAGCAAAATCGAGAATCATGAGGGGGTTCGGAGGCAAGTCCCCGTTGTCCCTGCTCCAGTCCCAGTGCAGCTCTCTGAAGGGCATGGTGCATCCTGTGAATGTCTGATTCCCAGCCCCTAGCCCATCAGAATGTAGACTCCCAAGCCAGTTCCAGACTTGCTGAATCAAAATATCTTAGCAGAGTAGAAGGCATTAAGGTTTTTTTTTTTTTTTTTTTTTTTTTTTTTTTTAAAAAGCTTCCCAGGTAATTGAGATACTCGCAGCTTGACATTGTTCCCTGGGCCTGGGGACCAAAATTTGAGAGAACAGGGTCACTGCTCACAGGACCGGGGGCCATGATCTGTTCCTGATCAGAAACACTACCAGTGTTTGCTGGAATGGGGCGGGCCAGGGGGAAAGATGACAGCAGACACTTAAGAAGGGACTCTTTTTGGCCCTTCCTGGGGAGCCATGTGGAATTTCAGGGCCTGTTGTCCATGCTAAAGCTTATGGCCTCCTGGTTTTCACTTAGAACGCAGCTGGCTCAGTGATCATGCTAACTCTGGTATGGTCCATTCCACTCTCAGAGGAAGATGTGTGGTTCTTCTCCAGGTTCAGATTGCCCCAACTTAGCTTACCCCCTCCCCAATACTCACAAGGTAGAGCCCAGTGGGCATGGCCACCATTTTTGGCATCTTGCTAGGAATACAACTCAGCACAACTAAGATGCTACACATACTCTTGTGGATTAGAAGTGTGTTTGGGGAGGGTCGGGGAGCAACCCTGTGCACCCACTGTAGTGGCCTTACTGTCTGAGCTTTGTGTAGATATCATCTGTACCAGGCAATTTGGGGCCCTCCCCTTTGCCATCCTGATAAGCCATAGGCTAGCTGAACTTGGCCCTAGGCCAGGCAAAGCCACATTCCCTCTTGCCTTCAGCAGGTTGGAGTGGGCCACCTCAAAGGGCAGTCCTCAAGTGTCCTTGACTAGATGAGGCCATGGGTCTTTGTGGTGGAAGCAGTCAGCAGGCCTCGGGTTCCCTGTCTTGAAGTGCTGATTGGAGAATGAAGGCCCTAGAGAGACCCCTAACATGCATGGGATTTGGAGAGGAGACCTTGGGAATAAGCCCATTTGGATTTGCCCTTTCCCCTTTCTTCCGTCAATGAAGCATCCATATTGGTGTTGAAGCCCAGCAGGCAGAATTGTTGGCCCACTCTGGGGGCCTAAGGTAGCTGGACTGCCTTGCCATCTGTGTGCACCCATGATGATATCATGGATGTCTGTCCTGGTACAAGGACATCTAAGTTAGGGAATCCCAGGGAAACTTCTTGTCTACTGCCATACTTGTGGCCCCTGTTCTATATAACCTCTCTCCCCCCAACTTTGTCCATCAGGTTTGATGAAATCCTGGAGGCCAGTGATGGGATCATGGTGGCTCGTGGTGATCTAGGCATTGAGATTCCTGCAGAGAAGGTCTTCCTTGCTCAGAAGATGATGATTGGACGGTGCAACCGAGCTGGGAAGCCTGTCATCTGTGCTACTCAGGCATGTGCCCACCCTTCCCCACATTCTCCTGTGCACACTGGCATGTTTGTATGGGAAAGCTCTGGAGGCTGTCTGATCTCTTCCCATGGAATTGTCACACGTAACACACAGATAATCCCCTTCCCCCATGCACCTATACAAAGCCATACTCTGTGCACCTACTCACTATCCAGAGGATCAGCTTGCTGTCATTTGTCTCTGAAGACAGCCCAAACCACGTCTCACTAATGCTCTGTCTCCTCCCAGATGCTGGAGAGCATGATCAAGAAGCCCCGCCCCACTCGGGCTGAAGGCAGTGATGTGGCCAATGCAGTCCTGGATGGAGCCGACTGCATCATGCTGTCTGGAGAAACAGCCAAAGGGGACTATCCTCTGGAGGCTGTGCGCATGCAGCACCTGGTGAGTTCTGGGGCCTGCCCCATCCCCCGGGCTTGGGACTGGGCCTGGGATAGATGCAAGCTCTGGTGCAGAGCTTTTTAGGTTTCTCCATCCTCTTATGCACAGCCTTTCATTATCCTCCAAGTTACAGTAGCAAGAGGGTGGGGGTGGAAGTGGAGGTGGCTTTTTTTTTTTCTCCTGTTCTGCATTCCTGCCCACACCCCCACCTCTCCATTTCCTTCTGCTCTGGAGGCATCCTCCTTCATTGGATACCACACAGTTTATTTCACTTCTGACTTCAAGGTTGTGAATTCTTCCCACGGCTTAAGTCCTGGGATACTTCTGCAGTGAAAGGAGGTCTTGTACCTCTTCCTCAGAGTCAGAAGTTCTGAGTACCTTTGCCCTATTCTGAAAAGGGCTAGGGGCTCCTGCTCCCAGCTGCCCTCTTCCTTTGGCTTCCAATTCAGTTCTCCCTGCCCCGCATCCTGCAGACAGGCGCTCCTGCAGGGGGCCCTTGTGGACCTGCACTGGAGTCTGTTGCCTGCACTAAGCTGCCTGTGCTGGCCTTGCATGGTGCCTGTAGAGGGATTTGCTTTGCTGTGCCATTGGGGTACAGCTGCTGCTCTTACTCTAGACCAAAAAGTTGGGTTGAGTGACTGGTGGCAGGGCCACAGATAGAGACAGCGGAGAGGGTGGCTGACCCTGGTGGCCCTGGACTGAGCGTCTGGAGGAGTCGTGGAGGCTCTTTCCCTTCTTTCTCCTTTGAGAGCTCGTCCTTCAGGCTCTTCCAGCTTGTCATGTCAAGTGCCTGGCCACTGCTCAGGGTTGGAGGTTCAGTCCCTTTGCACTGTCTGTTCAGCTCTGGAGCTAACTCAGGGATCCCTGATCAGGGTTATACAGGTTTGGTAAAATGAGTGCTGGAAATTAATTTTCTCCCAGTAGTCTTAGGTCATGCTCAGTGAACTTAAACTTTATCCGGATATGGTTTTCCTTCAGCCTTTCTATTCCCTTTCTAGCCAGTGAAAGACCCGCTGCCCTTTGACCTCAGCCCCTCCAAGCCCCCAAGTTTAAAACGCCACCCCCTGCCACCAGAAAAAAACAAAACAAAACAAAACAAAAAACTGAAACACTCATCTGGTCTGGGCATCTTCCTTTCCTTATTCATGATGCGTCCTGTTACTGGGCTTAAACAGCTTTCACAGAGAGATGTCGTTTCTATTAAATGCTCTTTCAGTAGCGAACTGAGTTCATACTTGACTAAGGATATTTTCTGGACTGTCATCAGCATGCTTAGTGGGTTTCCCCATATTTAAATTGGTAGAGGCCAGGGATGGTGGCTCACACTTGTAATCTCAGTACTTTGGGAGGCCAAGGTAGGCGGATCACTTGAGCTCAGAAGACCAGCCTGGGCAACCTGGCGAAACCCTGTCTGTACTAAAAATTCAAAAGTTAGCTAGCTGGGCATAGTGATGCACTTCTGTAGTCCCAGCCACTTGGAGAGGGGGTGGTGCTGGGGCAGCAGGATCGCTTGAACCCAGGAGGTTGAGGTTGCAGTGAGCCAAGATGGTACCAGCCTAGGTGACAAAGTGACACCCTGTCTCAAAAAAGAAACCAAACAAACATAAAAAAACAAAACACAAAAAATCGGTAGAGAGTGATTTCTCTCCCAGGCCCACTTAACATAGCCTGGGCCTGGCTGACCTCACCGTTCGTGCGATGTGATTGCTGTTCTGATGCTTAGATACTCTTGGCGCAGTCTCACTATTGCCCCCATGGTAGGAAGGTGTCCCAGGAGACAGTGCATCTTGAACCAGTCACCACTAAAGTGGCTGCCTTTCTGGGGTCTCTCCACACATCCCCTCTCTAATTCCCTTACTTAATTATGTGACTTCATGGCCTCAAAGGTGGGACAGAGGCTGATCTTGACTTAGATATACTGAACCATGAAATCACTGCATAGAATGTGGGGACTTGAATGTGTCTTTGGGCAAGTCATTTAACCTCTCGAGACCTCATCTGTAAAATGGATTAGATATGTTTAATTATAGCCTTAGCATTAAATATTCATTGCTGTTATTATTAAGTGTCTGATAAGTCTCTGTGTACATGGATGTAATCTTCCTAACTCCCATTACCTCCATTTATAGATGAAGGTTATATGGCCAATAAAACCTGGGTTCGAATCTAGGTCTACTGACTCCAAAGCCAGTCTTCTCTCCTGCAACATCATGCTCTGTCTAGCAGGAGATGAGAACAGGTCTCCATTTGGAGCCTGTCAGTGGGGTCAGAGACTAAGATTCAGGCTCAGGTTCTAAATTCCATATCCTTTCTTCCATACCCTGGTGTTTCCTATGAACAGACAGATACTTTAGAGCTGCAAGGCTTGGACTGCATGGCACTGCTCAGAAGATAAGTTACAGGTCTGGGCTAGGCTGTAGCTGCCCCTCCAGGTGGCTAGACCTTTCCTTTCTGTGTCACCAGTTAACACTGGCCAACAGTTCCTTCCATTAACTGTTCACTGCTTTCTCCTGTGTCTAACTGATGCAGTTAATGACCCATAACTAAGAGCAGTACCAGGTATGGCTCTGTTTCCTGTTCATGTCCCCTGTCCTCTGGGCTGCATGCGTTCCATTCTTACAGAAAGAATACCTTTAACCTAGTACATCCTGCCACACATCTGCTTCTACTGTGAAATTAATGAGGGGTATTACCAATTCTTCCCTCACCCATCATTTACTAAGATGCTGGTGATTGCATTATAATCCTCTAAAGCTTACATTGTCTTTCTGATTCTTGGTCTTATCTGAGCAAGTGATCTATAAATAACTCAGTGGCTTTCTCATGACTGTTTTAATTATTAGATTTTAATCAAGTGTCTTATTAAATATATCTGCATGCTTCCACAGGCATCTGTCTCTTCACATGGCTGTTCAGTGTGCCTCTCACAAGTTAGCCCAAGTTTTCTGTTCTCCTGCTTCAAACTCAGTTGAGCTGCCTTGCTTTGGCTTTGATCCCAGCTTTCCAGCGCTGCTCAATCTGTCGCCATGGCAGGCCATTGGAAAGGCTCAGTGCATCCCCATGCCTGAAGCCAAGTGAGCGCTCACTCCATGCATGCATGGAGGCTGGGCAGGAGTCTGCCTAACCAGCCAGCCATGTGAGGAGGGAGGGCCTGTTCCTTCCTGTAAGCTGTGTCATGAGGCAGCGTGGTCAAGTCCTCTGCCAGGGAGTGGCCTGGGCCCAGCCTGGGCATGTTTTCATGCCAGGGTGCTAGAGCCTACTGCCAGATTGTCTCCCTCCACCCGCAATCAAAAAATCCTTCCAGAATGGAAGAGCCGATTTCCCCTGTATTGGAGGGGAAGTGGCAGCACCTCCTGAAGCAGTTGGACTTTCATCACCCTACCTCTGCATCTGCCTGAAGGACAGATTTAGCCAATTAACCTAAGGTTACCTTCCTCTCTGATTAATTCCCCATTCTGTCTTCCCATGTGTTGTGTCTCGTTTTTTTCCTCCTCCTTCCCTCTTCCTTGCCCCCTCTTCCCCTAAACCTTACAGATAGCTCGTGAGGCTGAGGCAGCCATGTTCCACCGCAAGCTGTTTGAAGAACTTGTGCGAGCCTCAAGTCACTCCACAGACCTCATGGAAGCCATGGCCATGGGCAGCGTGGAGGCTTCTTATAAGTGTTTAGCAGCAGCTTTGATAGTTCTGACGGAGTCTGGCAGGTAGGGCCCTAAGGGCAGGTAACACTGTTAGGATAACCAGCCTCTTGCTCCAGCTGCTCTGGGAGAAGACCGCCAGGCCCAACCCGGCACCTGGGCACAGAGCCTCTTCTCGTCTGTAGGAACACCGCCAGGGAGGTCATGTCAGGGCAGGACCAAAGGGTCCTTTGGCTCAGTAGGCACAGTAGGTGTCACAGGCACTTGGTGAAGGACTGGTTTCTGTGGAGTCTTGATCTTGGCTCAGCTCAGAGTCTCCAGTGATTGGGCTCCTCTTGGCCTTTGTCCTCAGGAACATGTTCCTCACCAGCTGTCCGGTGACTCTTCCCCTCCCTCTTCTTTTGTGACAAAGCTCTGACAAAGCTCTGTCCCCTTCTCGTCCCTCTGGACGGATGTTGCTCCCCTAGATTGCCCGTGAGGCAGAGGCCGCCATCTACCACTTGCAATTATTTGAGGAACTCCGCCGCCTGGCGCCCATTACCAGCGACCCCACAGAAGCCACCGCCGTGGGTGCCGTGGAGGCCTCCTTCAAGTGCTGCAGTGGGGCCATAATCGTCCTCACCAAGTCTGGCAGGTAGGAGGCGGCAGCGGCTCCCTGGGATGCCCTGCTCAGTGGCACCTCTCCTTGGGGGTCCTGGGAGCAGTCCATTGAACAATGCTCAGGTGGCACTGAGCCAAGGTAAGACCCCTCTGCCTCCCACCTTGGGCCTGCAGAGAAGGATTGAGCAGAGCCCCTTCCCTGGGCCCAAAGGACTCTAGGTAGCACTCATAAGGAATGTCAGAATATTTGGATCAAAAGCAAGTTTATGCTGGAGATTTATTACATAATAGTGCATAGGCTGACTACAAATGGTTGATATTGAAAATTTAGTCCTCTAAAATTGTGAAAGATAACCACTTTTGCTTATTCCAGTTACTACGTGCTCTTTAAAAATTTCAGTTGGGAAATGGATTTATTTAAATGCTGTTTACTGTGCCTCCATTTGGAGCACTAGCCCCTGCTGTTTCCGAGCCCTAAAGACAAACTGGGCTCCAGCTCAGGAGAGGTTGCTGTGCTATCTTGGCTGACATTCTATGGGGCCTGGCAGCCAGGCTGAGGACTGTGTGGCCTATGCTGGGCCTCCAACTTGGGATCCCTTCCTTGGCCCAGGACACTGAGTTAATAATGTCCGTCACTCTCCTAGTTAGGGAGTATGCTCCTTGTCCCTGCCCACAGGGCAGCGAGGGTTTCCTGGAAGAGAGGAGCAAACAGGCAGTGCCCACGCACTGAGGAGCAGCAGGTGGGCGTGGGCAGCCCAGAGAACCGACACAAGCTCTGTGCAGATGCCCTCAGCACAGGGCTCCAGCCTCCCACTCTTCGCTGAACAGCTCCAACCTGTAGGGTTGACCTTTCTTAAAAGGTCCAGTTCTTGCTGTTTGGCTATTTTAAGCTCTAGTCTTCTGGGGTTTCACTCAGCTGGTCCTGGCTTCAGCAGTTGCTTCCCTCTGAAGGCCTTGCATAGAGGCCAAGCGTGGAAGTGCAGGGACTTCTCTGCTGTGATGTGGCTTAAGTTTCCCTGACACCTGTTGAGTGTCCTCATAACTTCCCTTCTGGTGCCCCTCCCCAGCTCCTGAGACACAGCTGCAGCTACAAGCGTGCAGTGTCAGTGTTCAAGAAAGTGCCTGGCAGAGGGGCTTCAGAAGGGTCCCCTGCCTTCCAAAGGAGCTTTGGCAGGCAGAGCTGCTCCTGCAGCAACACTCCCATTTCCTGTTCTTGCCTGCTGAGTAGCACCTAGATTTCTAAGCCTCACCTAGATACTCAGATTTGATTCTGGGCCTTTATAGCCCAGTTGCTGGGACTGTTTCAGGAGCTAGGGGCTATGTGGGGCAGGGAGAGGGCACAAAAGTAGAGAAGCCTGATGTTGATTCCCAGGGGGCTGGTCAGCTCTGCTACTGCTCCTTGCAGATGTCAAGAGTCAGGTGCTAGTCACATGCTGCTTGGCTTGTCGCTGTCATTGGCAGCGAGAGGAATGGGTGCTGGTGACATTGGGCCAGGGCTGCCTCTCTCTGTCAGAGTTCAGAGTGTAGGAGGGGTTCTGCCAACCATGGGCTGTGTGGGGTAAGTGGGTGAGGCTGACCTTGCTGGGTCAAGCTGATCCTGAGCCCTTGGCCTGTGGAATGGGGGTAAAGGGCAAATGGTAGCCTAGCATGCTGTGGGGGATATAGGATGAGGGGCTGCCCGAGCCTCGGGAGAGGTCCTAGGGAGCAGATGTTGAAGAGGCCAGAGCCCTCAGTGAGCTGGATGAGAGGGTGAGCTGTTTGAACACTCTGAGGTACTTCCTGAGGCCTTGTGTAATGGTCTCTTCTGTGTGTCCCCCATCCCATCTCAGGTCTGCTCACCAGGTGGCCAGATACCGCCCACGTGCCCCCATCATTGCTGTGACCCGAAATCCCCAGACAGCTCGTCAGGCCCACCTGTACCGTGGCATCTTCCCTGTGCTATGCAAGGACCCAGTCCAGGAGGCCTGGGCTGAGGACGTGGACCTCCGGGTGAACTTTGCCATGAATGTTGGTATGTGGCTGGAGCAGGGGCTAGAGCCTAGAGGAGTCTGGGGATGCTTGTGGGACCCTTGTCAGAAGCCTGTGGGACCCTGAAAGTTTGGGGAATAGAAAGGGGGAACACGCGGACCTTAGCGGGGCAAAAGGCCCAGCCAACTGTTCCTCTCCCTCATTGGGAATGTTCGTTCTGAATCTCTCATTCTCCGAAGTCCTAAGCTGAGCCAGGAGGGAAAAGAGTCCTTTGAGTTGTAGGGCCGAGCAGTTCAGTTCCTCTTCTCTTCTAGTCTGGGGCTCAAAGCAAAATTGTCCATTCTTTGGCATCTGCTCATTACTGAGGGTTTTTTTTTTTTTTTTTTTAAATAAAATTGGCCACAGCTCCTGTGCTGTGGGGTGGCATACACAGATTACGTACTGATGTGGCCATTGTCCCTGTATAAGGTAGGGTATCATCAGATGACAGGAAGCAGCTAGCTCTGACCCTGGGCAAGGCTTTGCACCCTCTCCAGGATAGTGAATGATGTCCAAAGGTCCCTGCCAACCCTGCCATCTGAGTGATAAGGACATTTCAGAGCCTCCCTCCTGTTTGCCTGGGCTGTGAGTTTGGTGCCACCTTGTGGTGTGAGGAAGTAGTGGTCAGCCTGCCTAGTTCAGTGTTCAGGCTATGGGGCAGCTGCCCAGGTGCAGACCTGCCTGGCTTGGCTTTTACTCACCAACCTCCCTTCTCTTCCTCCAGGCAAGGCCCGAGGCTTCTTCAAGAAGGGAGATGTGGTCATTGTGCTGACCGGATGGCGCCCTGGTTCCGGCTTCACCAACACCATGCGTGTTGTTCCAGTGCCGTGATGGACCCCAGAGCCCCTCCTCCAGCCCGTCCCACCCCCTTCCCCCAACCCATCCATTAGGCCAGCAATGCTTGTAGAACTTACTCTGGGCTGTAATGTTGCACTGGTGGGCTGGGACACCATTGAAGAAGATAACGCCTCACTGAAACATGGCTGTGTTTGCAGCCTGCTCTGGTGGGACAGCCCAGAGCCTGGCTGCCCTTGTGGCCCCACCCAATCAAGGGAAGGAGGAGGAATGCTGGACTGGAGGCCCCTGGAGCTAGATGGCAAGAGGGTGACAGCTTCGTTTCCTGTGTGTACTCTGTCCACTTCCTTTAGAAAAAATGGATGCCCAGAGGACTCCCAACCCTGGCCTGGGGTCAAGAAACAGCTAGAGTTAGGGGCCTTAAGGCACCGGCCTGTTGTTCCATTGAAGCCGACTCTGGCCCTGGCCCTTACTTGCTTCTCCAACTCCCTAGACCTCTCCAGTTCGCACCTGTCCCCGCCCTCCACTCAGCTGTCGTGCAGCAAACACTCCACCCTCCACCTTCCATTTTTCCCCACTGCTGCAGCACCTCCAGGCCTGTTGCTATAGAGCCTACCTGTATGTCAATAAATAACAGCTGAAGCACCTGTTTCCTCTCTTTTCTGCTGGGGAGGGGGAGGTGGTTGGACCCTGCCCTCTGAGCAGGCTGGGAATGGCTGCAGCCTCGTGCCCTGCGGTGGGAGCTATGGTGGTGTCACCTGCCATCCTGCCCACCTGGTGCAGAGGCGCTGGGAAAGCAGTAGCTGACTATCTTAGGGTTACAGGTTGCCCCCTTCAGTGCTGCGGGGAGACTTTAATGGCTTATGTGAACCAAAGATGGGAAAGAGCAGGGACAAGGCCTCCTCCCTCCCACTCTGGTAGATAAACCCAAATTGCAAAGTGGCCCTGGCCATGGTTCTTCCACTTTGGTCTCCTGCAATAGCGTGTCCCTTACGGGGGCTGTAGGAGGTGTCAGCTCTGGGCGCCTGAGACTGGGTTTGGCTCCCAGGTCTTCAGTCGTGGACCTAGGCTCCCCTTGGGACCCCTCCTGTTTGCTGGTGCCCTCCCACCATGATGCTGTAGTGCCAAGGGGCTGGGGGAGAGAGTTGGGAATGGGACCAAATCTGGCCTGCGCCTTTCCTCTCCTGACCACACTCCCAAGGACCAAGTGACCTGGTGGGGATGGAAGAGGAAAGGGCCTGCAGGTCAGGCAAAAGCTCATTGTCGCACACAGCTGTGCCTCTGCTTCTCTGCCTTTGATTTGTGTCCACCTTCAGCCCCTTTGCAGACTCCTCCAAAAGTGTATTTCCTTGGAGGAACTGCAATGTTAACTCCGGCAAAAGTGCGTGGGACCATCCTGGCTCCCGGGCTCGTGGTGGTGACTTGGCTGTCAGACCATCGTGTTCAATATCCCCTTTGGTGTTCCCCACTCACGGTAAACTTGAAACTTTCCTGGAGCTCTATGTTAGGAAGGGTTAGGTTGGAGAGGGGCCGGAATTGGTTCCTGCAGAGGGACCCAAGCTCCAAGACTAGGACGACAGAAGTGTCCAGAGGGGACACAATACCCTCGACGTGAGGGACAGGAGGTGCCGCGCCAGGCCCTGGCCTCCGGGACCTTCCAGTCCGGGGGACCGAGCGCTAGGATATGCTCAGAGCTTGGGGCCCCACCTGGGGAAGGTGGGGAAGGAGAGAAGCTGGGGAAGCTGGGGAATGAGGGGGAGGAACGGCCAATGGGCTGGGCCCGGCCCGCGCGACCCGCCAATGGGCGGGCGGGGCGGGCTTTCGACGGGGCGGGCGGGGTCCAGCGGGCCCTGGGTCCCGGCGCGCGGTCAGGGGCGCTGGGTGCAGGCGTCGCGATGACCGCTTTGAGCCGGAGCGAGGCTGCCGAGGCGGGCAGGTAAGCGGTTGCGGCCCGGGGGCCGCCGCGAGGGGCTGCTGCCGCGCGGGGCAGGACGGCTCCTGGGGCCGCAGCAACTTGGCGCGTTCTGCCCACGGGGCAGGCACTTCCCGGCCGCCGGAATGCGGGCTCCGGGCCAGAGCTGCGCCGCGCGCCCAGGCGCCTCCCGGGGCCCGCGAGGTGTTCGCGCTAGGACCGGGTGTCCTGGCTGAGTCTGCTGCGACCTGGGGGATGAGGGACGGTCCTGGCAGCATCAGGGCAGGGAAGGGCACCCTCCTCGGGACGCCCCGCATGGCCCATCTCCGCCTCGCCACTCTGTTCATCCTTTCATTTATTCATTCATCATTCGTTGCCCGCAATATCGACTCCCAGTCCTGATTGCCCCCGACCCAAAGGTTGGATTTCCCTGCGTCCCCTGGAGGGCCAGACTCTTTTCTCGCCGCCAAATCCGCACTCGCAGCGGCCTGCGGCTGCGGGGAGGCAGCTCGGAGCTGTCTCAGCACGACGCGGCCTCCCCCGGGCGCCAGGCCCATCCCGGTCGGGCGGGCTGGGGCCGGTCTCCCGGCCTCGAGACCTGGTCCAAAGTCGCCCTGGGAGAAAGGGATAAGGAGGCAGGGCAGACAGGAGATGGCACTGCACGTAACATCCAGAATTGTGGTTTCTGCTGCTTGAGGTCTTGGGGTCCTGGAGGTGACATTGTTTGGGGGAACCTGTCAATTCCTGCCCCGGTCCAGGTTCCAAGCCGCACAGCCTGAGGTCGGGTCCAGCCTGGCATCCTCGGCCAGCTAGCACTGGGGCAGGTAGGATGAATGTGCGAGCCTTGTGTCCAAATCAGCCCGAGACACACAGGGACGTGGACCCCAGCGGGGCTCCCTCTGCCTTATCCTCAGAGGGACTGGTGGGGCTCCACCTCGCTGTCGTTTGTGTCTCTGCTCTGCTTGCCGCCCCACTCACTATGCTTGATTGTTTAAAGGTGCCCCTCCTTGCAGGGGCCAGGCTCCTAGGGAACGAGCGAGGGTGCCCTGGCAACCTGATGTCTTCACCCCATGTACACCTGTAGCCAGTTCCAAAGTCTGGCTCCTTTCAGAGCAAAGACTTATGGCCTTGCTTGGAGAGGTAGAATAGAGGGTGTCTATCCCATTCTTCAGTGAGGAGTCAGTATGCCCCTGCTTCTTTTTTCTTTTTTTTTTTTTTTTTTTTTTGAGACAGAGTTTCACTCTGTCGCCCAGGCTGGAGTGCCGTGGTGTGATCTTGGCTCACTGCAACCTCTGCCTCCTAGGTTCAAGTGATCCTCCTGCCTCAGCCTCCTGAGTAGCTGGGATTACAGGTGCCCACCACCATGCCCGGCTAATTTTTGTATTTTTAGTAGACATGGTGTTTCACCATGTTGGCCAGGCTGGTCTTGAACTCCTGACCTCAGGTGATCCACCTACCTCAGCCTCCCAAAGTGCTGGGATTACAGAGAATACAGGCGTGAGCCACGTTCCTGGCCCCCTCCATAGTCTTCTGATTAGGCTGGCTGGAGACCATACTGCAGACACTCTTAGGTTTAAGTTTTAGTTTGACAGGCATTGAGGTAGCCTCAGTGGGCACCTCTGGGACAAATGGGCAGGTCCAGAGGGGAAAGCTGACAGAGGCCCCATCGAGCTTCCAGGAGAGTTTAGGCTGGGGCCAAATAGAAGTTCTCCTTCCCAACTTCCCCTTGGGAGAATTTTCTGAATAGCCTGAAGAGGGTAGCTCAAACTCCATCTGTACCTTGATGTTGCTGGCTGCTTTCAAATTTCTTTCTTTTTTTTTTTTTTTTTTTTTTTTTGAGATGGAGTTTTGCTCTTGTTACCCAGGCTGGAGTGCAATGGCATGATCTCGGCTCACCGCAATCTCCACCTCCTGGGTTCAAGTGATTCTTCTGCCTCAGCCTCCCAAGTAGCTGGGATGACAGGCATGTGCCACCACACCCGGCTAATTTTGTATTTTTTAGTAGAGATGGGGTTTCTCCATGTTGGTCAGGCTGGTTTCCAACTCTCGACCTCAGGTGATCTGCCCACCTCAGCCTCTCAAAGTGCTGGGATTACAGGTATGAGCCACTGCACCCAGCCTCAAATTTCTAAATTTAGCAAAGCCCCAAAGCTTTGGCACAGACCAGAGAGACTTGTATGCTAATTTATCCACCTAAGGTGCTCCCGTGACCCCCTGAGGTTGAGGTCGGCAGTGCCCAAGGTGGGTTGCTGCCAGCTGGCCTCTTGGAAGCTCTCCCATGAGCTGCTGAGCTGTTAGTGCCTCCTGGGTGGCTCCACCCCGCCCCTAACCTGCTTAGGTTCGCTCTGGTCCTTGCCTGCCACGGACCATGTTTATCAGCTGGAGGGAAGAGCCTCACTCTGGAATCAGAAGTGAGTTCTAAGCCTCAGGCTGTTCCTGTTTTGCTGCGACTTGGGACAAGTCACTTCCGCTTTCTGGGCCTGCTTTACACCATAAGGTAGGGAGATTGGACTGTAGCTTCCCTAAAGGCCTTCTGCGTGCAGTCATCCAGTGATTCTGCTAACTAGATACTTCTAGCAACTTCAGGGGAAGTTTGTCTACACTCAGGCTACAGTATTTTCAGCAAACGTGATTGGACAAGTGGGCCTGTGCCTTATCTTTTGGTAGAGTGAAAAAATTTGAGCCAGCGTAGCCAAATCCTTACAGCAAGCAGCAGGCAGCATACCTGGCTCTTTGCTGATTGCAAATAGGCATTTAAAATATGAATTTGAGCCGGGCGCGGCAGCTCACACCTCTAATCCCAGCATTTTGGGAGGCTGAGGCAGGTGGATCACCTGAGGTCAGGAGTTCAAGACCAGCCTGGCCAACATGGTAAAACCCCATCTCTACTAAAAATACAAAAATTAGCTAGGCGTGGTGGTGCATGCCTGTAATCCCAGCTACCTGGGAGGCTGAGGCTGGAGAATCTCTGGAACCTGGGAGGCAGAGGCTGTAGTGAGCTGAGATCATGCCACTGCATTCCAGCCTGGGCGACAGAGTGAGACTCTGTCTCAAAAAAAAAAATAAATAAATAAATAAATAAATAAATAAATAATAAATAAAGAAAAATAAAATATGAGTTTGGAATCAGATATCTCCATTACTTCCAGCTAAAGCGTCATCATAGGTATTTCCTAAGTTTTAAGTTCTGGATAAAAACTCCACCAGTGTCTACCATCTCCACTATGAACTCTGTTAAGGAACCTTCACTTTTGTATATGCCTGCTCTTTTCATTTCCCTGTCTTCTGCATAAGCATGCCCTCTTGCTAAGTAATTCAAGCATAAGGTCTCGGAATACTAAAATAATAAGCTTAGGAGAAAGAATAAAATAAAACTTATTTTCCTCCCCAGAAAAATCCCTCCAATTTCCTTCCCAGTTTCGGAAGATGTTTCACTTATTTTCAGAATTTCTCCTCTGCTGTGGCTACCCATGGAAAGCCCTTGAAGTCAAGAACAGTGTAGCATTCCACTCTGACATCTGGTGTGAGCCTGAACACCAGAAAATAATTTTTCTCCCTTCCAGGAAAGTGAAAATGATTTCCCGCAATTCTGCAGCCATCTCTGATGCAAGTGTGAGTTTCACTTGAGGTTGGCCTTGGCCACTGTGCTGCTATTCACCTGGACTTCAGGGCATCAGTCTGTCACCACCGGTCATCACCAATCTTTGAAGCTTTAATTCCCCAGCTATTTGCTAATGTAGGAAAGGAAGGAGGAGGGGGAGGGCAGAAACCCCTGGGAATGGAGCTTCCTGTGTAATTAAGAAGTAACAGGCTCCCCGAGGTGCACCTGCGTGCTCCGGCACAAATTCCAAAAGACAGGCATTGTTCTCAGGGATATAAGCCACTGTAGGAGAAAGTGATTCCTCACCCCTCCTTCCCACTACTATACATTTTTATTAGTTTAGAAATGCATGGCCTGGAACGGTGGCTCACACCTGTAATCCCAGCACATTGGGAGGCTGAGGCGGGCGGATCACAAGGTCAGGAGATCGAGACCATCCTGGCTAACAGCGCAAAACCCCATCTCTACTAAAAATACAAAAAAAAAATTAGCCAGGGTTGGTGGTGGGTGCCTGTAGTCCCAGCTACTCTGGAGGCTGAGGCAGGAGAATGGAGTGAACCCGGGAGGCGGAGCTTGCAGTGAGCAGAGATCACGCCACTGTACTCCAGCCTGGGCGACCGAGTGAGACTCGTCTCGAAAAAAAAAAAGAAATGCACAAGCCGGGTGTGGTGGCTCACGCCTGTAATCCCAGCACTTTGGGGGGCTGAGGCAGGTGGATCGCCTGAGGTCAGGAGTTTGAGACCAGCCTGGCCAACATAGTGAAACCCTGTCTTTACTAAAAATACAAAAAATTTGCTGGGCGTGGTGGTGGGCACCTGTAATTTCAGCTACTAGGGAGGCTGAGGCAGGAAAATCGCTTGAACCCGGGAGGCAGAGGTTGCAGTGAGCCAAGATCACACCATTTCACTCCAGCCTGGGCAACAAGAGTGAAAAAAAAAAAAAAAAGAAATGCTTGGTCATCATTTAGGACTGGAGGCGTGTTTTAATAACCTGTGACGACTGAACCAATCTTTATTTATTTATTTATTTATTTATTTATTTATTTATTTATGAGACGAATTGTCACTCTTGTTGGCCAGGCTAGAGTGCAATGGCACGATCTCAGCTCACTGCAACCTCCGCCTCCCAGGTTCAAGCGATTCTCCTGCCTCAGCCTTCCGAGTAGCTGGGATCACAGGCATGCACCACCATGCCCAACTAATTTTTTGTATTTTTAGTAGAGACGGGGTTTCTCCATGTTGGTCAGACTGGTCTTGAACTCTCGACCTCAGGTGATCCGCCCACCTCGGCCTCCCAAAGTGCTGGGATTACAGGCATGAGCCACTGCACCTGGCTGACTGAACCAATCTTTAAAGCCTTGTCGTAAATTAGTGTTTCCTCAGTGATGTTTGTAATTACATTGTTAATTTTTAAGCAGTTTTTGGCTGGCTCTATTTCTTTTTAACCTAAAGTAAAGATCACAGGAAGAATTAGTTTAAATCAAACATGAATTGCTTTTCCTCCTAACATCTATATATGGCACATCAATGGTATAGTAGTTAATTGTCGAGGTCCCACTGGTATTTTATTTCATCGCCTTACCCACCGCACAGCAGCGTGGGCGGTGTGCCTGACCAAACAACTGTGACTGATTATCAGGATTTTTTTTCTCTCTTCTGTAGGAAAAAAGTTTAGATATTTCTAATATGTGTTAGAATTAACCAGATTACTCAAAACCTGCCAGTAATCACTCAGGCCACACAAAATGCTATTTTAAAATAAATTTTGAATTTTCGAAGGATTACTTGGAAATTTTATTTTAAAATAACCCAGTGACAATACTTCAGAATTGGTATTCCTATTGGGCTTCCTTCATTATCAGACAAGTTGAAACATGTTTATATTCTGATTGCTAACTTTTTATTGTGGAAAATTTCAAACATATACAAAAGGAGAGAGAATAGTATAATAAGTGGCATGTACCCATCTCTTGGTTTTAGCAATAATCAAGTCATGGGTAAAGTTTGTTTCATATATAACTTCCTTCTCCCTGTCTCCTGGATTATTCTGAAGCAAATTGCAGCTATTATATTATTTTATCCAAAAATATTTCAGCGTATATCTATAAAAGAGCCTTTAAAAATATTTCTACAATATCATTATTACATCTAAAAAATGACAGTAACTCCTTAATCAGATAGCTAGTCAGCATTTACATTCACTCCATTGTCTCATAAATGTCTTTGTACCATTTAATAAGGATTCAAATGAAGTTTATACTTTGACTAAAGTCAAAGAGTTGACATTTTGAATCTATATATCTTTATCTGTGTAATCTATTTTAATCTATGGTTTCCTCTTTTCTTCCTTTTTTTTTTTCCTTGCAAATTATTTGTTGAAAAAAAACAGGCTATGTTTTCTATAACTTTTTCTGATTTGTTGATGTTGTTTAAACCATTCCTTTGATTTATGTATTTCCTATAAATTGGGAGTTGGACCTACAGTCTTGGTCAGATTCTGATGGTATTGTGTGCTTCAAGAAGTGTATAATATCAGTTATTTCTCTTTGAAGAATGTTAGCAGCCATTGATGATTATTTCATGCAGACCCATTATTGCATTAGGGACTGAAAAATGGTATTAGTCTAATCCTACCAGTTTTTCATCATTTATTAGGAGATGCTTTCTATAAAAAGATGTGTTCCCGGCTGGGCATGGTGGCTCCTGCCTGTAATCCCAGCACTTTGGGAGGCCAAGGCAGGCAGATCACCTGAGGTCAGGAGTTTGAGACCAGACTGGCCAACATGATGAAACCCCGTCTCTACTAAAAAAAAAAATACAAAAATTAGCTGGGCATGGTGGCACCTGTAATCCCAGCTACTCAGGAGGCTGAGGCAGGAGAATCGCTTGAACTCGGGAGGTGGAGGTTGCATTGAGCTGAGATCACACCATTGCATTCCAGCCTGGGCAACAAGAGCGAAACTCCGTCTCAAAAAAAAAAAAAAAGATGTGATCCCTCTTCAACTATTTGCCTATCCTGAGGTATAGCCAGTACTAGAAAGGCAGAATAAATACTTGACTCTTATTTCTTAGTTTTCAAAATCATGGTACGGGCTCTAGTAGCCACCAAAGGTGGCCAGTGAGTCATTTTGGTGTATTATAATCTCATGGATTTAAACATATTTGATGTGTTTCAATCCATTCTTATTGATGCTCAAATGGTCCCATCTTTAAGTTGGTTCCTGAGTTCTTGAGCCATGACTCCAGGCTTCAGTGACTTCCTTAGTTTCTAGTAGACGTTTTAGGCTCCTTTTTGCATTTCCTCAGATCTGGAATCAGCCATTTCCTCAAGGAGCTGCTTAATTAGAGGATTATTTTCTATCATTTGGGGGTCATAGGCTACGTTGAGAATCTAATAAAAGTGAAATGCTCTCTTCCCAGAAACATACCCCTTTGTTCAGATCCAACAATTTTGCCCAAAGTTCCAGGAGTTCACAAATCCACCCTCCAACTCTTGCCTGGACCTCAGAGGCATGTAATTTACATTAGATTGTCAATCTGCGTCCATAATGATGGAAGACTTGGGAGAATGGGAAATAACCAAGTGTCCCCATGTGAAAACAGAAACTGGAAAAGTTACTGAATCTTGCAATATAAGAAGACACAAGAGAAGAGAGAGTTGTGGAGCAGACTTTGCCCTGGTCACACCAGCAGTGGAGATCCAGTTTTATTAAGGAAGGAAAATGAGGACAAAGGTTTGTTCCTTGGTGAAGGATTATTAGCTAGAAGGAGGTCCATTTAGGTATTGGGAAGAACTTTTTTTTTTTGAGACGGAATCTCGCTCTGTCGCCCAGGCTGGAGTGCAGTGGTGCAATCTTGGCTCACTGCAAGCTCCGCCTCCCGGGTTCACGCCATTCTCCTGCCTCAGCCTCCCGAGTAGCTGGGACTATAGGTGCCCACCACCACGCCTGGCTAATTTTTTGTATTGTTTTAGTACAGACAGGGTTTCACCATGTTAGCCAGGATGGTCTCAATCTCCTGACCTGGTGATCCTCCCGCCTTGACCTCCCAAAGTGCTGGGATTACAGGCGTGAGCCACCTCGCCCAGCTAATTGACTATTAGAACTTTCTAATAGTCAGGGCTGCAGTGACAGATCTAATAGATGATATTCATGTATAGGCATACATTTTGAAATTTCTGTTGCCTAGTTACAATGCATCTTTTTTTCCCCACTCACTCAAATATTTATTTCTTTACATGGAGTTTCTTGATCTGGATAACACTGAGTAAGGGTTTGGTTTGGTTTTGTCTTTTAAGCCATTCCCAGCCATGTAGTCAATGTGATGTGATAGGACAGCCTAAGCTTTCAGACAGACCTGGGTTCACATTCTTGCTCCACAAGTTACTGCGGAGTTACTACTGGCTCTGAGCCTCCCGTTATCCATCTATAAAATAGACTCGCATCTAACCTGCTTCAGAGGTACTCTGGCTGTGTAATGGCCTAGTACACAGTAGGTGCTCACTAAAACATACTTTCCTTTCAGTGTCTCTAACTTTGAGAACCTGAAATGGGACTTCTTAGTGATAATTCAGCTACAGCTCTAAGAAAAGCTACCTCTGTTTTACTTTTCCAGGCACAAAGTTCACTTTTTAAAATACACTTTTTGTTTTGAGAGAATTGTAAATTCACATTCAATTTTATAAAATACTACAGAGAGATCTCATGTATTCTTCACCCAGTTTACCCCAATGGTAACATCCTGAATAGCAATAGAACAGTATCACAACCAGAAAATTGACATTGTTATAATCCATCTACCTTAGTCAGATTTCACTAGTTTTATATGCACTCATTTGTGTCTGTGCATGTGTGTGGACCTATATTTAGTCTTGTGTGATTTTTATCACATGTAGATTTGGCAAAGTTCATTTTTAAAACCAAGCTTTATTTTTCTGTTGGTTCTGAAAGTTTCCATGTAGTGAAGAATGAGATTTTAGGAATTTTGAATTTCAGAGGTGTCTATTCATTAATAATATTGCAGTGCCTTTGGAACAATTCTTTTTCCTGCCTTCTCCTTGTCCTCCTTTTTAAAAATTCTTTTACTAAATAAAAATAGTATGTTTATTCTAATTATAAAATTCAGGCAAAGTGGCCTGAATACTTTTTGTTGAACTTATTCTAACAGGTGTATAATACTTTTAAAATCAAAACCAATAAAGATCTTAAAGGCTGGGCATGGTGGCCCACACCTGTAATCCCAGCACTTCAGGAGCTGAGGTGGGCAGATCACTTGAGGTCAGGAGTTCGAGACCAGCCTGGCCAACATGGCAAAACCCCATCTCTACTAAATATACAAAAATGTAGCCGGCTGAGGTGGTGGGCACCTGTAATCCCAGCTACTTGGGAGGCTGAGGCAGGAGAATCACTTGAACCTGGGGGTGGGAGGTTGCAGTGAGCCAAGATCATGCCACTGCACTCCACCTTGGGCGACAGAGCAAGACTCTGTCTCAAAAAAAAAAAAAAAATTTAGGCAAAGTATACCAAAAATACAGAAAAGTATAAAGAAGAAAATAAAAAACATGTAAAATCCCAATTCGTGGAGGAAAATGTTAGAATTTTAGTGAGCATCTTTCTATATATATTATTAGGCACACTGTTCTACAGAACGCTTTTCCAATGTTATATAATGCTATCTTTCATGTTCATATAGACTTTTTAATAAGTCTTAATAAATATTGATAAATATTTTTAATGGTTACATAGCCTTCTAGTCTACAAATAAAACCTAATTCGTGCCTTATTGATGGACATTTATAGTACTTCCTTTTTTCTCCTCTAACTACACTTTAATGAGCATTCTTTTTTTTTTTTTTTCTTTGAGACGAAGTCTAGCTCTGTTGCCCAGGCTGGAGTGCAGTAGGAGGATCTCAGCTCACTGCAGCTTCCGCCTCCTGGGTTCAAGTGATTCTCCTGCCTTAGCCTCCTGAGTAGCTGGGATTATAGGTGCACGCTACCATACCCAGCTAATTTTTGTATTTTTAGTGGAGACAGAGTTTCACCACATTGGTCAGGCTGGTCTGGGACTCCTAACCTCGTGATCTGCCTGCTTTGGCCTCCCAAAGTGCTAGGATTACAGCCGTGAGCCACCACACCCAGCCAGTGAGCATTCTTATTATACATTGTAATTTGTGCTCAATTATTTCCTAGCAATAAATTGTTAGAAATGGAACTTATGGGTGTGACAGGTGTCTACATATAAAATTTATGTACCTTTTTCATACTGTCGTACCATACAGGTATGTGAGACTGTTCATTCACAATATGTTGATCAACATTAGATAGTATTAACTTTAAAGCTTTAAAATCTAAAAAGTTAAAAAAAAAAGAGATATTATGGCCAGGCACAGTGACTCACTCACACCTGTAATCCCAGCACTTTCAGAGGCTGGCTGAGGCTGGCAGATCACTTGAGCCCAGGAGTTTGAGACTAGCCTGGCCAACATGGCGAGAACCCTGTTTCTATAAAAAATGCAAAAATTAGCCAGGCTTGATGGCATATGCCTGTAGTCCCAGCTACTTTGGAGGCTGAGTGGGAGAATTCCGTGAGCCCAGCAGGCAGATGTTGCAGTGAGTTTATATCACACCACTGCACTCCAGCCTGGGTAACAGAGTGATACCCTGTCTCAAAATATATATATAACTTATATCTTTAATTTACTATTTTTTTTTTTTTTAGTTTTTCTTTTTTCTCTTTTTTTTTTCTTTTTTGAGACAGGGTCTTGCTCTGTTGCCCAGGCTGGAGTACAGCGACATGATCATAGCTCACTGCAGCCTCAACATCCCAGGCTCAAGTTATCCTCCCACCTCAGCCTCCCAAGTAGCAGATGGGAACTTATACCTGTTAGTATAAGTTCAAACAAAACAAAGAATATAAAGAGTGAACATCATCCTTTTATTCTCCTGGATGTAGTCATGATTGATGTATACCCTTAAGTATAGTTTTTTTATGTTATAGGTTATATCAGACTGATCTGTATTTTTCTTTTCTTTTCTTTTTTTTTTTTTTGAGACGGAGTTTTGCTCTTGTTGCCCAGGCTGGAATGCAGTGGTGCTATCTCAGCTCACTCTACCTCTACCTCTGGGGTTCAAGCGATTTTCCTGCCTCAGCCTCCCAAGTAACTGGGATCACAGGAGCCTACCACCACACCCAGCTAATTTTTTTTTTTGTTGTATTTTTATTAGTAGAGATGGGGTTTCACTATGTTGGCCAGGCTGGTCTCGAACTCCTGAGCTCAGGTGATCCACCTGCCTTGGCTTCTCAAAGTGCTGAGATTACAGACATGAGCCACGGCATTCAGTCTGTACCTACTTATCACTTACAATACATGTTGGACTTTTTTTCCATATTAGCACATATAGGAGCTCTAACTTACTCTTTTTTATCAATTGCATAGGAATCCATTATATTGATAAAATACCATTTTGGTATTTCTACATTTTTCCCCATAATTGTTAATTATATGAATATACATTTTTGTCCATTTATTTCCTTACATCAAGTATCTTAAAGGGAATTGTGGGGTTAAAGAATTTATATTTCTTGGCTGGGCACAGTGGCTCACGCCCGTAATCCCAGCACTTTGGGAGGCCAAGGCAGACAGATCACGAGGTCAGGAGATTGAGACCATCCTGGCTAACACAGTGAAACCCCGTCTCTACTAAAAATACAAAAATTAGCCGGGCATGGTGGCATGCTTCTGTAGTCCCAGCTACTCAGGAGGCTGAGGCGAGAGAATCGCTTGAACCCAGAAGGCGGAGGTTGCAGTGAGCCGAGATCGTGCCACTGCACTCCAGCCTGGGCGACAGAGCGAGACTGTCTCAGAAATAAATAAATAAATAAAATAAAATAAGAAAAAAAAAGAATTTGTATTTCTTAAGGCATTTGATGTATATTAGAAAGGTTAACTCAGTCTTTAGTCTTATAATGGGGAATAATGAATATTTTTCACATCCTTGGTAATACTGAGCACTATAATTTTAGTGTTTACATAAGATAGGTAAGATACATTGTTTTGTAAATTGCTTGTTCATATTCTTTGCTCACTTTTCTATTAGGTTGTTTACCTATTTTTATTGACTTGGATGAGCTCCCTACATATGAAGAATACCAATCCTTTGTCCACTTAAATTTTGATATACAGAAGTTTTAAATCTTTATGCAATTAAATCTTTCATGTGTTCTGGGTTTTATATCTTGCTTAGAAAATCTTTTCCTGATATTTAAAAATATTCTCTTTTATTCTAGCTATTTATAGATTTAGAAAATATTTAGGTGTTTTATCTCCCTGGGTTATCTTTTTGTGAATGGTGGGAGGTAGCCAATGTCCCAATATCATTTATTGGACAACTCATTACTTCCTTGTGTGAAACACGTTCTTCATGATATACTAAATTCTCATATACTCACAGGTCATTTTCTGGACTGTCTTATGCTCCATTGTTATAGTAATCTTTCCTAGGCCAGTTAATACCTCACTACTTAATTATCCTACCTTTGTAATTTGTTCTGACATCTGGTAAGGCAAAGTCTTTGCATCATTTTCTTTTTCAAAATTTTCTTGCTGTCTTTCACATGTGTGCACATGCACCCTGTTGGAACATTTACACATTAATTTGGGGTAAATTTGCTCCTTTAAAACTTTGACTCAGGCCAGGAATGGTGGCTCACACCTGTAATCCCAGCACTTTGGGAGGCTGAGGCAGGTGGATCACCTGAGGTTGGGAGTTGAAGACCTGCCTGACCAACATGGTGAAATCCTGTCTCTATTAAAAATACAAAAATTAGCCAGGTATGGTGGCATGTGCCTGTAGTCCTAGCTACTAAGGAGGCTGAGGCAGGAGAATTGCTTGAACCTGGGAGGTGGAGGTTGCAGTGAGCCGAGATTGCACCACTGCACTCTGACCTGGGCAACACAGCAAGACTCCGTCTCAAAAAAAAAAAAAAAACCGGAATAAAATATATTTTTGTTGTCATATGAATATAGTTATTTTCCCACATATACTTTATAACTGTATTGTAGGTCTACAGGAAAACGATTGATTTTTACAAGTTAAAAAATCAGTCGTTTGGGAGGTAGCCAATTGCCCCAATACCATTTATTGGACAAGATCTATTGATCTTGTAACCGTTAAAGTAGTAATTAATTCCATGACTTAATTATGTGTCTACCCCATCACAGTTCTGCCTATTTTGGTGCCCAAATATAAAAATATCTGCGCCACGTTTTTATGATTTATCGGTTGATTATGTGTTGTTTAGGTAGTTTGACCATCTTCAAACGATAATTATCCCTTTTTAACACGTAAGTGAACTTTTTATTTGTTTTTCTCGCCTGTGTGCGGTGGCTGGAAGCTCCAGGACAAGGTTGAATAACAGTGGCGAGAGCAGGCATTCCTAAGGAGCGTTCCCGCAGTTAGACAATCTGGGGTTCTCCCTGGAGGAGGAGGTCCCAGGACCCAGCAAGCTCCTCAAGACGAGGTCATTGGTCAGGAATCTGAGCCCTCGGCCGGAGCCCAGCCTGGGGGAGCCGAGTTGGCAGGAGCCTGGGCAGGGCGCGCAGCCAGTCCCCGCGCGGGCGTCCTCAGCCAGGCCAGTTACCATGCGTCGTACAGGCACCGCACCAGGAAGGGGCTCAGAGGGGGCGCGCGCTCCGGGGGCACGGCTGCGGCACTCCTGACAGCTCCCTGGCCTGCGCAAGCTCTGGCTGTGACCACCAGCCTCCTGCAAAGGGTCATCTGGGGCCAGCCGGGCGGCATCAGTGCCGCCGCGGGCGCCGCTTTGGAGCCACTAAGTGTGGCTCTGGAATGCTGGGTGCGGCGGCCTCACCAGCTTCCCAGCCCTTTCCAAGGCAGGCGCAGAAAATAGGCTTGTGGTTCTTGCCTGTGCTAGCCGAGGGGTGGAGGTGCTGCAGGTGAAGATGGCTTGGGGAACTGGGGAACCGGCCAGTGAGGCCGTGGGGCGAGGGCAGTCCCTCTCCCTTCCCGACTGCAAACAACCCCCTCGGGGAACCAGGAGAGAAAGATGCAATCCTATCTACCCGTTCCCACCATCTCCGTGGTCTCTTCCCGCGAGGGAGGGCGGAGGGCAGGTTCAGAGGGGATGTGGCGCTGAGCTGGGCTGGGACCGGGTTTCCAGCTGTGCTCAGCAGCATCCTTGCTGGTGGACAGAGACCTGTCCTCACCATCCATCCCTGGGATGCAGTCACCGGCCTAGGAGAAAAGGAGGAGGAGCAGACCCCACTACTGCACCAAAGTTGTCCTGACCAAAGTTACTCATCTGCAGTGTTAAATTCAGGGACTGCCTTTGCGTCCTGCTCTTACTTGGCCTTTCAGCAGACTTCAGCATTGCGTTCTCCTCCATCTTTTGAAACACTCCTTTGGCTTCCATGACAGCCTTACACCTGGTTTTCTACTTTTTGTTGTTTTGTATTTATTAATTTTTATTTTTTTTAGTAGAGACAGGATTTCACCGTGTTGGCCGGACTGGTCTCAAACTGCCGATCTCAGGTGATTCACCTGCCTCGGCCTCCCAAACTGCTGGGATGACAGGCGTGAGCCACCGCGCCCGGGTTTGTTGTTGTTGTTGTTGTTGTTTTTAATGGAGACATGGTCTTGCTCTGTCACCCAGGCTGGAGTGCAGTGGCGCAATCTCAGCTCACTGCAAGCTCCACCTCCCGGGTTCACGCCATTCTCCTGCCTCAGCCTCCTGAGTAGCTGGGATGACAGGCACATACTGCCGTGTCTGGCTAATTTTTGTATTTTTAGTAGAGATAGGATTTCACCTTATTGGCCAGGCTGGTCTCGATCTCCTGACCTTGTGATCTGCCCACCTCGGCTTCCAAAGTGCTGGGATTACAGGCATGAGCCACCGCGCCTGGCCAAGAGTTCTTTTGGAACAGTTTTAAATTGTAGTTAAGAAAAAAAAAAAAAACCCTACCATCTGGGCACAGTGGCTCACACCTGTAATCCCAACACTTTGGGAAGCTGAGGCAGAAGGATCCCTTGAGGCCAGAAGTTTGAGACCAGCCTGGACAACATAGAGAGACCCTATCTCTACAAAAAATACAAAAATTAGCTGGGCATGGTGGCATGTGCTTGTAGTGCCAGCTACTCAGGAGGCTGAGGTGGGAGGATCACCTAAGCCCAGGTGGGTTGAGGCTGCAGTGAGCCATGATTGTGCCACTGTACTCTAACCTGGGCAATAGAGTGCACAGTTCAGTAGTGTTAAGTATATTCACGTTGTTGTGCAATCTTCAGAACTTTTCTTCTTGCAAAACTGAAACTCTATACCCAAAGAACAACAACTCATTATTCCCTTTGCCCCCAGGCCCTGGCAACCACCATTCTACTTTGTTTCTATGAATTCAACTACTCTAGATACCTAATTTAAGTGGATTCATATGTGTTTGTGTTTTCGAGACTGTCTTATTTCACTTAACATAACGTCCTCAAGATTATAAGGGTTCTCTATATATTTGGGATAGTAATCCCTTATCAGACAGATGACTTGCAAATATTCTGTCCCATTCTGTGGATTGTCTTTTCACTTTCTTGATGATATTAACAGCATAAACATTTCTAATTTTGATGAGATCCAATTTATCTGTTTTTTTCTTCTGTTTCTTATGCTTTCGGTGTCATATCTAAGAGATCATTGCCTGATAGGTCATAAAGATTTACACCGATGTTTTCTTTAAGAGTTTCATAGTTTTAGCAAATTTTGGCTTTTTTTTTTTTTGAGACAGTCTCACTCTTGTCGCCCAGGCTGGAGTGCAGTGGCGTGATCTCGGCTCACTGCAACCTCCACCTCCCGGGCTCAAACAATTCTCTTGCCTCAGCCTCCTGAGTAGCTGGGATTACAGACATGCGCCACCACGCCCAGCTAATTTTTGTATTTTTAGTAGAAACAGGGTTTCACCATGTTGGCCAGGCTTGTCTCAAACTCCTGACCTCAAGTGATCCACCCTCCTCGGCCTCCCAAAGTGCTGGGATTACAGGCATGAGCCACTGCGCCTGGCCGAATTTTGGCTAATTTTTGTATACAGTGTGAGCTAAAGGTCATGTTATTCTTTTCCATGTGGATATTCAGTTTGTCCCAGCATGATTTGTTGAAAAGACTTTTATTTCCCCCTAAGTCTTGGCATTCTTGTTGATAGCTTCTGTTCTTTGTGTACCCACTTTCCCTGGCACAGTCTTACTAGCTCCTCTTCTCATTTATGGGCCAGTAACTCAGAAATTTATCCCTCCTGCCTAAACCTTTCTTCTGAGCTTCTTAGTCATATATAGTTTGACATCTCCACTTAATTGTCTCTCACACATGTTCAAGGCTGAACTCATGACTGTTTCTTCCAACTAGGCTTTTCTTGGAGTCCATTTTTACCTCATTTAGTTTCAGCAAAAGAGCCCACTATCCTACTCGCTTACGCCAGAAATCTAGAGTCATACTTGACACCTTCTTCTTTTTACCTCTCATCCAATTCATCACCATGTCAGATCGATTCTATTTGGAAATACATATTCTGAATCCATCCCTGGCCCTCCATCACCACTGCCACCCAGTCCAAGACATTATCTCTCTGCTGAGCTACAGCCTTTCACCTGATCTCTCTCCATGGAAAACTGTAAACATAACAAAGGACGAGAGAGTTGTCCAGTGGATCCCCACGTATCCATCATCCAGCTACGATAACCAACAACACGAGTCATTCCTGTTTCACCAATATTCACCCTCCACTCCCCTGCCCCACTTCCATGGGATTACTTTGAAGCAAATTATTAACACACAAAGCTGATAGTATACTTTCCTGTTTAAGTCTCTACATCGGTTCCCCATTGCTTTTAAGAGAATGACCAAAACCATTATAGAGGCCCATGGGCCCTGCATGATCTGGCCCTGCCAACCCCTCCAGCCTTGTTGCTTACCACTTCGCTGCTCACCTCTGCCCTCCAGACCCAAAGGCTCTATTTAGCTTTCTCACACACGCTGCATACTTCTGGCCTTGGGGCCTTTGTATATGGCAACCCCTCTACAGTGACCCTCTCCGCCCAGCATCCCCCTTCTCCATTTGGCTAGCATCCCTTGGAGATGAGCTCCAATGCTGTGCGTCTTCAGAAAAGTCTTCCTTGCCCTCCATGGTTGAGTCAGGACGCCCTGATAGAGGTCCCTCCTGGGATGGGGGGTTCATCTGACCACAGAGGGCCAGTGGCCATCTGCAGTTTATACAGTTCCTGGCCTCTGCTTTTTTCCCTCAGACAACATTTGTCGTCCCTCCTGGGCTGTGACTTTCTCGCCCCTTTGCAGAGGAGTCACTGAGGCCCAGAAAGGAAGAGTGGCTTACTCAAGGCCCCTCAGCAGTGAGAAGCAGTTCCAGGCCTGCATTCCTGTCTTCCTGTCCCCAGCCCCAGGCTCTTTCAGGACCCCAAGACCCTTCACACCTGTCTGTGGTCCTGAGAAGAGCCTGATGGACCCACAAAGCCAGAGTAATTCTGAGGTGGGTATCCCAGGGTGGTTGGGGTGGGCTGTCTGGACAGTATCCATGGATGGACAGAACTGACTTGTCCCCACAGTAGCCACAGCCCCTGGCAGCCCTGAGTGGGGGCATATGAGCAGCTCAGCCTGTCTGAGGGCCCCCCACTTAGCAGGCCTGGCCGGAGGGCGGCCACCAAGAGCACAGGGGCGTTCTGTTCCTTAATGAATGCAAGTCTGTTTTTAGACCTGAATGACCAGCTTTTTGTCTGGAAATGGCCAAGCCTGAAGTGGCCTGCCAAGAAAAAGTGGTCTATGAGCAGACCCGGGGGTGCCAGCTCAAATAGATGCTGCTGCAGCTGCGGGCATGATGGGATGAAGCCAGCAGCCGGCAGGGCACTCTCTGCAGAGCCGGCTCTGTGATTTGGCCTATGCTTTGTAGGAAATCCTGGATATCCCCAGGAGGAAAGCTTCCCGGTTTTAGCTGTTTGTCCCTGTCTGTCTCCGTGGCGACTGTTCTCACTGCACAGGCCTTTGAGCTCTGGGCAGGAGGGGGCAGCAGTTGCTGGCCTCTAACCTCTGGTGGAGGGAGGAGAAGAAAGAGAGGAACCCTGAGCGTGGCTGGGCCTGAGCTGCAGTCGGGTGGTGCCTCCGAGCCCATGGTGGTGGGAGGCAGTCGCTGGGTGTGGCCCAGGTGGAGAAAGGGCCATGCTGTGGCCGGTTCCTTGGACTGTAGTCCCAGTGGAAAGATTCAGGCATGGAGGACATGTATGGAGCTTTCTGGGTGCCTTTGAGGCCCAGTGGTGCCCCCATCTTCACTTGCCGTGGGTAGATGCCCCTCTAGGTATCCTTCAAGGATGTGATGGGACAGAGGCTAACACAGCACTCAGCGGTGCTAGTAGGGGACGTGCTGCTCAATGGGCAGGGTTGTGGGTGTCCCCAGCCCCACCCCAGACTGAGTCAAGACCTCTTGCAGATCCTCACAGTAGCCCTGACGATCTGCAGGTCACAGAGGGGATTATTTTTTTCTCTGTTTGCCAACTTGTAGAGACACAAACGCAGAAGGAGTTAATGGGCATCTTAGGGGAGCAGACCCTCTTCATGCTCTCCTACACTGGAGGCCTGGCCCATGGCCCCTTGCTTCTCTCTGCCTCCTGCCCCCTCTTCCCTCGCTCTAGAGCCAGTCTCCAGGGGCACCCAGAGGTTCTGCTCTAGTGTAGCTGCAGCTCGCACCTGCCCGGCTCTCTCTCACCTGTTCCCTCCTGGCCGCACATCTCCACATCTCGGATTTCCCAGTTAGGATTCCTTAGGAAGGGAATCTGACAGGCCGGCTCATCTTTTCACTCTAAAGAGGCTGCTGGTCAGCTTGTGATGGCTTTTCCTGGGCCTGGAGCACACCATGGTTCCGCTGGCTGTGGCCAGGGTCACTTGGTAGGTCTTGGGAAGATAGGCCTCTGGCCCTCCACATCCCCCCTTCATCTCAAAGCTGCTACAGAAAGTGATGGGAGAGCAAGCCCATTCTTGGCCTGGGTGTTCTCAGAACCCTTCCTGGAATAAGGGATTGTGATGAGGTTGATTCCTGCCCCTCTGGAGCCCGCTGCCGGGGGAGCTGAGTGGGACCCCAAGTCACTAAGCCTCACCCCCTTACACTCAGTATGAGACTCAATTATGGGATTTTTCTCCCCTCCTCCAGTCAGTGGAAAGGACAAAGCAGTTGTCCTAGATATGGAATGTCACCTGAGAAAATAAAAAGGGAGGTGCAGCTTCTATGAAAGTGCAAGACAGCAATAAAGCAATAATGACATTACTTTTGCAAAAGAAGGAAATTACCTTTTATCTTCAAGTTTCAGCACGTTGACGATAAGCCTGCCTCTCTCCACAGAATCCTAGTTTGCCATCAGGAAAGGTCTTGTCACCCAGTTTCTGACTGTGTGTGAGGACTGTGGCCCTGAGAGCACGTAGGGAGTCTCTCGGGAAGGACACAGTGTGTGGTTCAGAGCCGGCCTCTGCCACCTGGAAAAGCTGGTCTCGTGACTTCCGTGGTACAACCTAGGAAATGGGCCCCCAGGCCTTAAACAGATGAAGGAAATCTTATTGGCAGTGGAGTTCCCTGCCTTGCCAAGGAAGTTCCCGAAACTCAAGAGGGCCAGGGTGAAGAAGGCTCAGGAGGGTCAGGACCCCAGTTTCAGAACCCAGGCAGGCGGATTGGCCTTGGAGAGAAGCCACAAAGAAAGGCGGGGTGAGGGCAGGATTCTTCCCGTGGTTTCTTAGTTGGCTGGGGGTTTACAATCAGCTGGGAGCCTTTAAAAGCTAAAGCCGGCCAGGCGCGGTGGCTCATGCCTATAATCCCAGCACTTTGGGAGGCCGAGGCAGGTGGATCACTTGAAGTGAGGAGTTTGAGATCAGCCTGGCCAACATGGTGAAACCCCGTCTCTGCTAAAAATACAGTAATTAGCTGGGCATGTTGGCACATGCCTGTAATCCCAGCTACTCAGGGGGCTGAGACATGAGAATCTCTTGAACCTGGGAGGTCGAGGCTGCAGTGAGCCGAGATTATGCCACTGCCCTCCAACCTGGGTGAAAGAGTGAGACTGTCTCAAAAAGAAAAAAAAGAAGCTGAACATACACCTGCCTTATGACCTAGCGCTTCTAATCCTAAGTGTTTACCCACAGAAGTGAATACTTGCATGCACAAGACTGGTACTAGAATTTTCATAGCACTTTCATAAGAGGCAAAAACTGGAAACTGCCTAAATGTCCATCTGTAGTAAAATGAATAAATTGTGGTCTATCCATATTTCAAACACATTGCTGAGTAAAAGCAGACATATATGCGAGTATGTATGGTATGATTCCGTTCATGTAAAGTCCCAAAAGCAGCAAAAGCACTCTGTGGTGCTGGAAGTCAGGATGATGGCTATCCATGGCCAGGAGGGTGTGGCCAGTGAAACTAGAGGAAGCAGCAGGTAGTTCTGGGGGCCTGGTTCCCGGATGTGTACTCATTTGTGAAATGCATTGAATTGTACATTTACTTAACATGTGCTTTCCTATATGTAAATGATACTTCAACAACAATTTAAGAAATCTATAGTTATTTAAATGCTATTCCCAGATACTCTGATTTAACTGGTTTGAGACAGCTCGGGCATCATTTTTTTTTTTTTTAAAGGACTGCAGGCTGAGCACAGTGGCTCATGCCTGTAATCCGAGCACTTTAGAAAGCCAAGGTGGGAGAATCGCTTGAGGCCAGGAGTTCCAGACCAGCCTGGGCAACATAGCAAGACCTTATCTCTATAAAAAAAAATTAAAAAAAAAATAGCTGGGCATGGTGGCATACACCTGTAGTTTCACCTACTTTGGGAGGCTTAGGCAGGAGGATCACTTGAGCCCCAGGAAGTTGAGACTGTGGTGAGCTATGATTGCACCACTGTGTTCCAGCCTGGGCAACAGAGCAAGACTCCATCTCTTAAAAGAAAAAAAAAAAAAAAAGCACTGCAGGTGATTCTAATATGCACCCAGCCGGCAACACTTTACAGTTAAAAGGAGAGTGTCTTTTCCCCCTGAAGTTGAAGTAGGAGGTGAGCTGAGTGAGAGGTGCGGGTGGAGTGAGGAGACCTTGTTGGGGAATCTGGAGCAGCCACTGCGGGGAAGAGTCCCAGGTCCAGCCTACTGAGCCCCAGTTTGCGAAGTTCTATCCAGGACAGATGTCCATGAAGCTTCCTGTCCTTGGATGGCTATTTCCCTGGTTTCTGGGTTTGTACCGTCAGGGCCTGTTGCCATGATGTGTTTTTGTTTGGAAGAGAGCAGTGGTGTTTTCAGGTCTCTGCTTGGAGCTCGCTGGGGCCGAGCGTCCTGGCTGGCTGCACAGGAGGGTGGAGCTGTCTTTGGCCTGGCCTTGAGAAGAGTTGGCAGGACCCACAGGGTCCGCAAGAAGTCAGCTTGGGAGAGTGTGGTCACCTCCTTGGAGGAGGACGTGCCCAAGGGGACCACCCCATCCCAGCTGTGGGGAAGGCCCTGCCTGTGACCACGCAGGCCCAGCTGAGGTTTGTGCTTCAGCATCAGCCACAGGCTTGGCCACTACCAGAGGCTTGGATGAGTACTGGAGGGAGGTTTGCCCTGTGGTTAGGAAGGGCTGGGAAAGCTGGGGGAGTGTTGCCAGGGCATGGCCCGCCCAGGGGCGTGCAGCCCACGGGAGACAGGAGGGGCCCAGCCTGTGCTTTCACCCAAATACCCCATCCTGCCCAGGCCCTTTATTCTTTGCTTGGGCCTCCTACCTACCTCCCACCTGAGTTCCTCTTTGATCAGTCAACCACCCTGGGCTGAGTGCCTTGAGGTACCGAACCAGAGCTCCTGGAGGAAAGGGCCCTGGTGTGGGGGACCCCATCAGCTCCTGTCCAGCCTCTCCCCTCCGTTCCTGCTGGGTGTGTCATTCTCTGTGCCCTCCCACTCTTACTGCCTTGCTTTTTCCTCTCCTTCTCCCTCTTGGGGTGTTATCTCTTTTTCCCTGTCCTTCATTCGTTCAGCAAACACTGGGTGCTGGCTGTATGCTGGGGATACAGAGATGTACGGGACACGCCTTGCTGGAGCTCAGAGTCAACTGGGGGACACAGATGTGTAAACAGACAAGCACACTCTGGTGTGGTAAGTGCTGGGGCAGCAGCCTGCAAGAAGCGACTGTGGACCACAGAAGAGGGATGAGCCCCTCTGCTGGGGGTAACTGAGGAAGGCTTCACAGAGGTGGTGACATTTCACCTGGGGCTTGAAAGATGACCGGAACTCCCCAGGTAGATAAGCATGAGAAGGGTAGGCAGGTAAGCAGGCAAAGCACGCAGGTGTGAAGGGCTGCTGTGGCATGGAAGTGAAGGTGCTGGGCTGCACTGCAGAGGAGGCAATGACGGGGGTGAGGCTGGAAAGCAGGAAGGTCTGGGAGGCCAGCTGAAGAAGTGACGGGAAGTGAAGAAGGAGCATCAGCAGGAGAGTGGCAGGATCAGACCCGGGCCCCAGCTGGCCCTCTGGGCAGTGTGCATATGGGAGAGAGGCAGTGTGTACCCGCACAGCCGGAGGCAGTTTTGGTCAGGGAGCTGTTGCCAGCATCTGGGAAAAGGATCATGGCCTGGGCTTGCGTGGTGTAGCGGGAATGACAGATGGTTTCATGGGTTATCTCGGGGGGACCTGAGGGCTTGATTGGCTGTGGAGGTGAGGAGAAGAATGAGTGGGGTATTCTGGCCTGGGTAACTGTGGGGAGATAGAGCCTTTCACAGACATTGGATGCCAAGGAGGAAGCGGGTTTGGGGGGCCGCTACTAAGTTTACATGCATGGACAGGTCTAGATGGCAGGGTGTGAAGCTTGGGAGGGTGTGGGTGTCAAGGTTACAGAGGTAGACTTGGGAGTGACTGCCTGGCGTGGGTATTTGGAACCTGGGGGAGGTGTGCAGAGCAGAGTGCCTGTGTCAGGTGCACCATGAGGCCCCTAGACTCCTGTGTATCTGGGCTCCACTCACTGCCCCCTCCTCTCCTGCCCTGTCTCCCCATTCTTGACATCTCCCTGTGCTGGTGCCATCCCTGCCCTCTGGCAGCTTCTCAGGCTGGGGAGCTCCCTACCCGCTTCATGATGTGAAAAGCTCAGGGAGTATTTTTTGCTGCATGGGGCTGGAGAGCAGGCAGACACCTCCTGTGCCCTCTAGGGAGGGGCCTTCCTGCCTTCAGACCATGCTCAGCCAGGGGAAGGGCCTCATCGGAGGGTTTCCAATCTTTTGTACCCCCTTTAATGTCAAAATACTGCCACTCCCCTGCTCCATACCTCTCCTGACAGAAGTTAGAGTTTGTTACGGCTTCCAGGACTCCTGACATGAATTCCACAGCTGGGGCGTGGGGAAGGGACGGGACTGGATGGGACAGAGCGGGAGGAGATGTGGTTCACAACCCACAGGGCATGAACACCTAGCGCGAGGAAAAGTCTGTGAGTAGAGTCTGCAGCGGCTGCCTGCAGGGCGGGGGACCAGGCTGAGCCCTGTGCTCTTGAAGCCTCCTTCTTGGCCCTCTGGGTCAGGGCCCAGCTGGTCACTGGGTGTCCCCTGCCTGACTGGTTCTGCTGGTGAATGCTCAGTGACCAGTCTGCCCTGTACTTCTTCGTGTGGCACTGCTCTCATTTCTTTATTTTCATTCGTCAAAATAAACACTACAGGGGAGAAGACACTACTGTCGAGTGGAAAGTGAACTGAAGATCGTTTTGAGAGCGCGGCAGGTTTACTCATTTTGGCCATAGGCAGGGTTTCTGAGCCAAGAGCATTATCAGCAGAGAGACAGGAGGAACTGGCTTCAGTGGGCAAACATAAAGGAGTGGCTTGCAACCATCCTCTTGATCATGTGTAAAGGAGTTGGCTTTTTTTTTTTTTTTTTTTTTTAGACAGAATTTCACTCTTGTCGCCCAGGCTGGACTGGAGTGCAATGGTGTGATCTCGGCTCACTGAAACCTCCACCTCCTGGGTTCAAGCGATTTTGCTGCCTCAGCCCCTTGAGTAGCTGGGATTACAGGTGCCCGCCACCGTGCCTAGCTAATTTATATATTTTTAGTAGAGATGGGGTTTCACCATGTTGGCCAGGCTGGTCTTGAACTCCTGACCTTGGGTGATCCACCTGCCTCAGCCTCCCAAAGTGCTGGGATTACAGGCATAAGCCACCACACCCAGCCAGGAGTTGGCTTTTAATTTAAAGAGACTTGAAAGTTGGCCGGGCTTGGCGGCTGAGCCTGGTCTGAAGGCAGGAAAGCTCCTCCCCAGAGCTGTCGTGAGCACCTGCTGCATGCTCAGCACTGGACTCAGGGGATTCAGTGAAGCACCAGGCAGAGTCTGTGAGCCCCTGGAGATGCACAGTCATGGCACACGCACACAGTGTGACAGATGCTGAGCAGAGACTTCCGATCAGGGTGCTGTGAGTGAGTATCTGAAGCAGGGACTCCTCACCTAGGCTGGGGGAGGGCTGAGGGGAGGCTTCTCTCCCTGAGAAAGTCACATTTGAACCTAAAGATATGTTTGGTTTAGAATCCATGCAAAGATATGATTATCTATGCAAGATTAGATAATCCATGCAAGATTATAATTATACCCAGTTTCTAAGGCTCAGCTTCCTTTTCTCTAGGAACCCCACTGTATTTCAGTTCCCAGGGATCTGTGCATCCTCTGAGCTCCTGCAGTCCTGAGAATTTGAGTCACACTCTCAAGCAACAGGCTCCCTCCCTTTGAAAGCGCTGTCCAAGCTCCTTCCCATTGTCATCCCATTCTATCCCTCATCCATCCTTCAGGCTGGAGTGCAGGTTCTTCAGAGCTGAGCCCACAGGATTTTTCCCTGGCGGCCCAATGGATTCACTGCCAGGCTCATGCTGTAATGGCTCAGTGGTCTGACTTGCATATGCTACTCCTCCGAGGCCTGCCCTGTGAGAGGACTTAGACCAAGCGAGAAACATACATGGAAGAAACAGATGGAATCTCCCATGCAGTAATTACACATAGGCACAGCAGAAATACCACAGACAAAAGAGAAATGACAAACTGGTGAAAACATCACAAAAATGATAAACTAAGGATTAACATTCTCAATAAAGAATTTACAGGCCGGGCATGGTGGCTAACGCCTGTAATCCCAGCACTTTGGAGAGGACAAGACAGGTGAATCACCTGAGATCAGGAGTTCAAGACCAGACTGGTCAACATGGTGAAACCCCATCTCTACTAAAAAATTTATATATATATATATATATAAATTAGCTAGACGTGGTAGCAGGTACCTGTAATCCCAGCTACTCGGGAGGCTGAGGCATGAGAATCACTTGAACTTGGGAGGTGGAGGTTGCAGTGAGCTGAGATCATGCCACTGCACTCCAGCTTGGGTGACAGAGCAAGACTCTGTCTCCAAAAAAAAAAAAAAAAAAAAAAAGCTAGGCATGGTGGCTCACACCTGTAATCCCAGCACTTTGGGAAGCTGAGGTGGGACGATTGAGCTCAGGAGTTTAGGACCAGCCTGGACAACACAGTGAGAACCCCCCTCTCTAAAAAAACAATTAAAAACTTAGCCCAGCATGGTGGCGCATGCCTGTAGTCCCAGCTACTCGGGAAGCTGAGGTGGGAGGATCACATGAGCTCGGGAGGTTGAGGCTGCAGTGAGCCAAGATTGCGCCACTGTACTCTAGCCTGGGCAACAGAGTGAAACCCTGTCTCAAAAAAAAAAAAAAAAAAAAAAGCCAGGCGTGGTGGCTCACGCCTGTAATCCCAGCACTCTGGGAGGCCGAGGCAGGGGGATTACAAGGTCAGGAGTTCGAGACTAGCTTGGCCAATATGGTGAAACCCCGTCTCTACTAAAAAATACAAAAATTAGTCAGGCACAGTGACGCATGCCTGTAGTCCCAGCTACTTGGGAGGCTGAGGCAGGAGAATCGCTGGAACCCAGGAGGCGGAGGTTTCAGTGAGCCAAGATCACGCCACTGGACTCCAGCCTGGGTGACAGAGAGAGACTCCACCTCAAAAAAAAAAAAAGCCAGAAAAAATTTATACAAATGAAGAAAGAACTTCAATACAAATGAAGAAAGAATTTCACCTATGAATTGTCTATAAGAAAATGAAATTCCAGTGGTTAATAATTATTTGGAAAAAAGTGTTCAACCTACCAGTAAGCAGAAATACAAATGAAGACAACGTATTTTCACCTATCAGATTTGCAAAGGTGAGCGAGAGACAATATCCAGAGAAGGGACTGAATATGGGGAAACAGGCACCCTCATATCGTGCTGATGGCTGGGTTAACTGAAATAGCATCTGTTCATTCTCAATCCACTAATTCCACTTCTGAGAATCTATCCTAGGAATAGTGAGTGACATGGGAAATTTCTCATGAAATCAGGTTAAGCCACAGAAGTAGGGTACACAAATGATAGATTATATAACCATTTACATAGGTTATATGTTTATCACACATTTTTTCTTTGGGTGATTTTTGGGGAATCTTTCTTTTAGGTGATTTTGATCTTATACATATTTTTCATATTTTCTATAATCTTTAAAAATCAAGGGAAAAAAAAAAACCTCTGTGAAATGTGACATGATGGAACCAAATAAATCCAGAAATCAACTTTGAGAGTCAAATCTCTAGCAAAATCTCTCACTTCACAAGATTGTATAGGTATATGTTGATATGTGTGGCAAAATCCTCTCTAAGGTTGAGGACAGAGGTAACCAGGCCACATGGCCATGGCTGGGCTGATTTTGTGGGTGAGGTCACTGGCTGTTCACTGTAGTACTGGACACAGCCTGTCCCTTGGCAGGTCTCGGTTTCGTAATCTGTACAATGGTATGGTGGGAGGGGGTGAGGCTGAATCAATCTCTGAGGGTCCTGGCAGATCTCGGGCTGAGGCGAAAACTCTGTTCTTGAAGAAGAGAACTTTGGCTAGCCTCAGTCACAGAGCGGAGTGTGACTGAGCATTGAGGTTTGTAGGTGCCAGGCTCCAGCCCCTAATCTGCTGCGGGACCACTGCACGTGACCTTGTTACCTGTTCCTGGCCACCACACTGCCCCAGCATGGCCCTGCTTCTTGGCCACCCTCTCTTTCTTGGTCAGCCCCTCAGCCCACTTGGTTGGGGCTGGTTTGATGGCTCAGGCTTTATTGATGTGTAGCCTGGAGGAGCAGGAACAGGGTAACGATTCTTTGGAGCGATTAGTGGAGGCAGGAACTCAAAGGCCATTGGAGAGCCCCACCTGCCCAGGGAGAGAGGATCTGTTGCCTCCCACGCTCTCCCTCAGGGACATTTTTGAGATGGTTTGGCTCTCATCACCAAGCTGTCCTGACTGTCCGAGGTGACTGAGGCCACTTCCTGGTATAAGACGGCTCCTCCCCTCCTGGCCATACTCACCTGTAGGCTGACAGGCGTCCACCTCCCACACCTTCAGCGCATCAGCTCCTGAGCTTTGATAAAGGCCTCCTGTGCTCAGCCTCCTTTCCTGGAACCTGATAGTTTACAGTCATGCTGCGCGGGTACTTTGGACACTTTTGTTCTCGGCATAAGCAAGTCTCAGGGTCCTCCCTCTCAGTGTGCCTCCTCTAGGGTGGGGCTAGAGGCCTCACTCAGCCTGGCCTACGAGCTGCCTGGCACTGGAGATGAGGTACACAGGTTGATTTTCCTCCCAGCCCAGGCATAAGCAGAACTTCTGGCTTTCGGGAAAGACACTGTGTGAGACCCTCCTACTCCGTCAGCCATCCCAGAACCTCTGCCTGCGCTGCTGCCTCTGAACTGTGATGTCTTCAGTGTCACCCTTGATATCAGGGCCAGTCTTGGGTGCGGGACAGAGGCAGCAGCCCTGGGCATGGTGGGGCTGTTAGGGAAAGGTGTCCTCATGAAGCCCCCTTCCTGATACGGTCCTGTTTTTCCCTAGCAACCAACAAATGCACGGAAAGACAGCTTCTCTGAACAGTCCTGTGTCTTGCAAAGAGAAACCAGACAGAGTTGAGGAGCCCCCGGACTACAGGTGAGGACCCCTTTCCCAGTCAGAGATACACATAGACTAGGGGGTGGGAAGCCGTCAGGAGATGACCAGTTTGTAAGAGGACCTCAAGGCTGAGCCGGGGCCCCTTTGCAGGTCTGTGAGGTCGGGCAGAGGCTGCCCCAGGCTTCTTCCTCCCGCCCCTCAGGCCTGTCCCAGTGCACTGGGACCTAGCAGAGTCCATGCTTCTTGGGTTTCCAGCCTCCTCCCTGCTCACCTGTGCTCTGGGCCAACCTGGCCAAGGCAGAGGTTTACCTTTTTTTCTCAGTGCCATCCCCCTCTCCCAGTGTGGTAGCCTCAGCCAGGTCAGGTGAGTCTGTGCCAAGCTCCCCGCAGCAGAGCTCAGGCCACAGGGAGGAGGCAGCAGGGAGGGCAGTCCTGCTAGCATCATGGCCTGCGGCCAGGCCCTGGAGCTGTGAGTCTGACACCTTCACCTCACCCACACCCCAAACTGGACCCTATTCCAGCACTGCCTGCTCCCCTGCTTACCCCTTGGCCAGAGAAATGGGACAGGGTCTTTGACACCCAGGTGGGCAGCTCCTCAGCATCTCTGGGAGACCAGGTGCACCTCCAGGAGATGCTGCTCACCCGCATCGGGGAAGGTGGGCCCTTGGCGACCACTCCCTGCCTCCCGCAGTGCCCTCCCCCAGGGATGAGCTGTATAGCTGTGTGCTTGCTGTACTTGTCATTTTGCTGTGTCCCCTAGAGAAGGGTCCTAGTCTCCGATCTCTGCCTCAAGCTTCTGGCTCAAGGCCAGGGCAGAATTGGCACTGAGGACGCATGGGCAGGACTGGGGTTCCTTGTCCCCAAAATGGAATGTCTCCTTTGCAGTCTGCACTGGCCAGAAGGCTTGAAGGGTGAAGAGATAAAGAAGTGTGGCCGAGAAAGGGTAAGTCTGGAGGCTGACTTCTCACTATTCACCCAGGAAGGGGTCCTGGGCTGCCAGAATTCAGTGACTTTTGGCTCCTTGGCCACCAGGCCTGTTATCAGGAAATCAGGAGACCTGAGTGGGTATCCCTTCCTGGGTGGGAGTAGCGTGTCCCCCTCTGCTAGTACAAACTGCCTGTCAGGACCTAGCAGCACCAGGAGACAAGCTGTGCTTGGCACACAGCCCTCCGTACTCACTGGCTGCTTACTAGCTGCCTCATGCTAAGTCCCTAGCATGGGCCAGGGGGCTGTGGCATTTCCTGTTGGCTGGAGCAGGGCCCCTTTGGCGGTCTCACCGCCCAGGGCTTCTCAGACGCAGCCCGTGTATTTGCAGATAACACTGAATAAATACAACCAGCAATACCACAAGCTGTTTAAGGATGTTCCCTTGGAGGAAGTGGTTCTCAAAGGTGAGCTGTCTCCCTGGTATAGCTGGTTAGGCACCCAGAATGCCTGGGGCCATGGGCCTCTGCTCTGGAGCCTCCAAAGCATGACTTAGAAATGGGAACTGGCTGTCCTTAAGATGTGGACCGCTCCCCTAGAATGTGAGAAGACTGGGCTGGTTTGGACATAGCATTGCATTTTTGAAGGTTTTCTTGGGGAAACGTCAGAGCTTTGGAATCTTGTGTCTGTTCTGCTCTTATCGGTGACTTCTTACCTGCTCTGGCCTCTCACTGAGCATGTGGGGGCATTTGCACAATCAAGGCCCTTGGGGCAGAGCAGAGCAGGGAAAGGTCAGGGATTCTGCCTGAGGTTGTGAGAATGCAGGCTCAGAGATCAGGGCAGGAACTTGCCTGGACCCCCTGGAGCATGGGTGGAGAAGGAAGAAACATCCAGCAGGCTGGTGGAGTGGAGGAGCAGTCAGGAGAAGGACCCTTCGATGCTGGGGAATGGACTGTTTGGGGTTTGGGGCCTGCGGTGGGGAAGGGGGAGTCTGAGGAAGACAGGTCCTGAGGCGGGACTCTGGACTCCACAGCGTGAGGACCCAGGTCCTGGGGCTTCCTGGGCTGACCTTGCTTATGGCCATTTTCTCTCCTGTGACATCCTAGTGTGCTCCTGTGCCCTCCAGAGGGACCTCCTCCTCCAGGGCCGGCTCTACATCTCCCCCAACTGGCTCTGCTTCCATGCCAGCCTCTTTGGCAAGGATATCAAGGTAGTAATGAGTGGTAAGGGCTGCCATGACCCTGTGAGGGGAGAGCCAGCCTCCTGCCCCACGGGCATGCCTCAAAGTCATGCCTATCTCTCTGCATGCTGGGCCCCAGGTGAAGCCCCTTGCTGGTTGGATGCGTAGCTTCGAGGCATCCCATCCAGTGTCCAGGAAAGTAGTCCTGCCCCTTCAAAAACAGGGGCCCCAATCTGGACCCCACATCTGGCCTGAGCTGGCCTGAACAGTTCACAGCCAAATCATTCTGCCTCTGGGTATTTCAGAAATGCTTTGAGAATCAGAGTGGGATGTCACATTTAGGCGGAGCCCTAGTTGTGGCCAAGAAATAGCCTAGGGAGCTCTATTACTAGAGTATGAGATTTACCAAAGCCACCATCCTTGGCCTCCTGGGTAACAGGGATCATACCGATGTGACAGCCAAGAGTGACGCATCTTGCCAAGGCGGGGGCAGGGTGGCGGGGACAACTGGAAGGGGAGCCTGGATGAAAAGGTAGAAGGTTCAGAGACTTCCTCACATGGGGCCAGGCTTCTCCATGGTGGCCATGCTGAGCTCACAGCTGGGTCCCTAGGCAGGGAGCAAAGGGACCATGTCCTTGGGGGTTAGTCCTGAGAGAAGCATCCCTTTCCCTCTCAGGTGGTCATTCCTGTGGTGTCTGTGCAAATGATCAAAAAACACAAGATGGCACGGCTCCTTCCCAATGGACTGGCCATCACCACCAACACCAGCCAGAAGGTCAGTGCACTGGGCCCGTGCTCACCTGTCAGTCTCCCGCTCCCAGCCCCGACAGCCCACAGTCTGACTCGGGCACATTCCCAGGTCTTTATTTCTCCCCACCCTGCAGCTCTCCAGTACATATTTCAGGCCGTACAACAAGCTGGAAGAGAAGTTCCTAGGCAGAGATCCTGTTGGCTCTCACGGCCTGATACCCCTGTGGGCCTGTGCCCAATCCACAAGGGGGCTGGCTGGCACAGCAAGGAGTCTCATCTCCCCCTACCCCTGTCTGTTTTCTTTCCATGTCCCAGTATATCTTTGTGTCACTGCTCTCCCGGGACAGTGTATATGACCTGCTGAGGAGAGTCTGCACCCACCTACAGGTATGGAGCTCGGGAGCAGGAAGGCCAGGGAGGTGGCTCAGGCCTGGATGAAAATCTTGCACAAGGGTGTTGGGGGAGGTCGCCCATCTCTCCAGCACAGGGAATGGGGCAGGGAGAGGGGAGTTAAAGGCTCAGGCTCAATGTGCAAGAGACAGTACTTGGATTGTGTGTCTATGCTTGCAAGCATGTCTTTGAGGCCAGTGGGCCCCCGTGTGTCCCCATATACAGATGCTCCTTGTTCATGGGCTTATGTCCCATGAACCCATCAAAAGTTGAAAACATCATAAGTCAAAAATGTATTTAATAGAGGTACACATCACCTACGGAACATCATAGCTTAGCCTCACCTCCCTTAAACGCCTCAGAATGCTTTCATTAGCCTAGAGCTGGGCAAAATCATCTCAGGCAAAGCCTGTTTTATAATGAAGTGTGGAACATCTTATATAACTTATTGAATCCTGTACTGAATGTGAAAAACAGAATGGCTGTATGGTCCCAGCACTTTGGGAGGCCGAGGCAGGTGGATCACCTGAGGTCAAGAGTTCGAGACCAGCCTGGCCAACATAGTGAAACCCTGTCTTTACTAAAAATACAAAAATTAGCCGGGTGTGGTGGCAGGCACCTGTAGTCCCAGCTATTTGGGAGGCTTAGGCAGGAGAATCACTTGAACCCGGGAGGAGAAGGTTGTAGTGAGCCGAGATTGCACCATTGCCCTCCAGCCTGGATGACAAGAGCAAGACTCCATCTCAACCAAAAACAAAAAACGAAAACCAGAATGGCTGTATAGGTACTTCAAGTACAGTTTCTACAGAAAGCCTATCACTTTTGCACCATCATAAAGTTGAAAAATCCTAAGTGGAACCATCGTAGGTCAGGGACCATCTCTATGTCCAGGCCCTCACTTGTGCTTCCTTAATGCACAGATAGGAGTGCGTAGCTGCTTCCCAACATGCCCTATGACTCTCTCTGCCTATGGTGAGGAAGAGGGGAGGGGTGGGGCAGCAGGTGGGAGAGTAAGTTGCCTGGGGTTTGCCTCTCTGCTCCAGCATTAAATAGGGTGCCCCCTATAGACCCTGGGAGCTGGGCTTCACCTGACACAAAGTGGCTTATTTGGAGGTAAAGCTCTCTTGGAGAGGGCTGATGCTTCCCCCTGCCTGACCTTGCCTGTTCCAGATGGACAAGTGACTGCTGTTCACTTTCCTCCTCAGCCTTCCAGCAAGAAGAGTCTGAGTGTAAGAGAATTTCCAGGGGAACCTGAGTCTCTGGTGAGAGCTGAAGCTGGGAGCAAAGACTGCTGGACTGACAGTGCCTGGAGCTCTGAGGCTTCTGGGCCTCCCAGGGGGGGCCCACAATGCAGAACTGGGGCACCAGGCTCAAGAGTCAGTGGCCATGCTATGCCAGGGCATCTCCTAAACCTGCCACACCATAATGCAGAGCCACCAGGGCCTCAGCAGATAGGCTTTCTTTTCTTTTCTTTTTTTTTTGGGGTGACAGAGTCTTGCTATGTTGCCCATGCTGCAGTGCAGTGGCACCATCTCAGCTCACTGCAACCTCCACCTGCTGGGTTCAAGTGATTCTCCTGCCTCACCCTCGCAAGTAGCTGGGATTACAGGCACTTGCCATCACACCCAGCTAATTTTTGTGTTTTTAGTAGAGATGGGGTTTCACCATGTTGGCCAGGCTGATCTCAAACTCCTGGCCTCAAGTGATCCACTGGCCTCCGCCTCCCAAAGTGCTGGGATTATAGGCGTGAGCCACCATGCCCAACCGATAGGCTGACTTTCTGAGTAGAACAGAAGTCCAAGCTCCAAAACACTGGCCAGGTTGGATTGCACACCTGTACAGATGCAGGGCCAGTGGCCCATCCTCTTTTCTTCAGCTGAGTCAAGAGGGCCTTCAAGAGCATAAAGATGTCCCTGGGAGCTGAGTGTGGTGGCTCACGCCTGTAATCCCAGCACTTTGGGAGGCCAAAGCAGGAGGATGGCTTGAGCCCAGGAGTTTGAGACCAGCCTGGGCAACATAGTGAGACCCTGTCTCAATAAAAATACAAAAATTAGCAGGGCATGGTGGCACATACCTGTAGTCTCAGCTACCCAGGAGGCTGAGATGGGAGGATCACTTGAGCCTGGGAGGTTAAGGCTGCAGTGAGCCAAGATCACAACACTGTATTCCAGCCTGGGCAGCAGAGGGAGACCCTGTCAAAAAAAAATAAAAGATGTCCCTAGGGAAGAACTCCAAAGACTATCCCTGAAGAACCCAGACAGACTTATTTTAGATTTGCCAAAGTTCCAGAAGTTTCCTTTGGCAGCTGGGGCCCTGGGTAGGCAGAATTGAGTTTCTAGGGCAGGGATGGTGTAGAGATGACCCTAGGGTGTTTGAAGGCTCCTTTAGTAACAATTAGTGTTTAGCCAAGCATGTGATATGCATAATACCATGTGCCGGATAGAAGGTGAAGTTCCCATTTTTGTGGATGGGGACCCTAAGTCCTCCCTGCCGAGGTTAGGGCTTGGGATAGGAGCCAGAACTTATCCTACCTAAGACATGTTGTGCTGAGCTTTCTTGGCCTCAGATCTGAGCATGTATCTGGGTTGGCTCACATCTAAGATCCCACTGTGGTTCTACACTTGCAGTGTTCAAAGACATCGTTTGCTGGCAGAATAGCTAGTCACAGCAAGGGAGCAGAGAGGAGAGGCATATGGTTGCTATAGCAACTGCCCTCCCCCCTTGTACCTGCTTCCATCCCTGGCTAGGCGTCTATATTTGGTAATATCTGGAGAAAACTCTGATAAACCTGGTGTGGGCTCCTTAGGACAAGTGAGATCCCAAGGGCCATGGTAAGATAGCTTCTCCTGTCTTACTGCAGGAAGTCCTCATCCCTGAGATGAAGTGGAGAAAGGTATGCCCTTCCTCCAGGTCCCTGTCTCTCCCAGACAACATCCCTTGTATCCCTCCATCATCCGTGGACACCACAGACAGTTTCTTCCCCTCCAGGAAGCCTCCAATGTCTGGTAAGTTCGGGGGGAGCTTGTCCATGGCAACTACTTGCAAAGGCCAGACTTTCTGTCTTCCCAGTTCCATAAAAAGGGCTCACTACAGCCAGCAGGGCTTCTGAGAGCTTATTTTTTTTTTTTTTTTCCCCAATCCATAAAGAAAAGTCAAGAGCCCAAGTAGCTTCAGAAAATGGTGGGAGGTGGGCATGGCCCTTGCCAGGCTGGGGTCCTGCCTGCCCTAAGAAGATGCCGAACTGCTCTCCCACTGCAAAGAATGCTATCTATGAGGAGGACGAGCTGGAGCAGGAGCCCGGGAGCACTGGGGAGCTGAGGCTCTGGGATTACCGGCTCCTCAAGGTCTTCTTTGTGCTGTAAGTGACTATACTGGGGAGGGGGACAGACCCACCTGAGTGTCTAGGTGCTTGGAACAAGGGCCTTGGAGTGTGGGGAGTTCACTATTCGAACCAGGGGGAAGTTTCTGAGTCAAATTCAAGCTCTTGGGTGGTATCTGAAGGCCATGTGGCACGCCCTTCTGTAGCAAGAGAAAGGATCTCCAGTTTTTATTCTTGAAACCCTGTAATTTAGGGTTAAGACTATTTGGTGGAGAGGGGCAGGATATGGAGATGTTGAGAAGAGGAAAAGGATTTGGGAGAAGGAGGGCCAGGAAAATTGGAGAGACAGAGGAAAAGCTTGGCTTCGCCACTGCCCACCACTAGGGCAGCTTCTCGAACCCCTGACTTGTCTCTACCTCTGTCTAAGGACCAGTAGAGCAGGGAGCATCGTGGGAAGTGACATGAACAGCCAGCCCCTGCTTTCCCTCACCTTAGCTCATCAGCCTCCTCTGGCTCTGCTGGCCGGGTTTTGACCATCAACATCAGCACCTGCTAGGGGAATGGGCCCACCACCTAGGGGGTCATCATCATGGCCTCCCAGAGGAGGCACAGGAAGGACCACGGTGGCTGGTGAGAGGGAGGGTAGGATGACGCTCTGGCTGTCTGGCCAGAGCGCCCTCCAGGGCTCAGCTGAAGGGCCCAGAGCTCTAGCTGGGCTATGAGGACACTTCCATGGGGACGAATCTCAAGACCCCTACATGGCCTCTGGGAAGAAAGATGCTGAGGCCTGAACTGGCTGCAGGACAAAGGGCTCTTTAATTCTTCCAACTGCAGGGGTAGCTTGGTCCCCACTATTTCTGGTGAACTTCCAGAAATGCTCTTTCTGTGGAAGAAATATTTAACTCCATATTGCCCCTTTCTTCAGGATCTGCTTCCTGGTCATGTCCTCATCCTATCTGGCGTTCCGTATTTCTCGGCTAGAGCAGCAGTTATGCTCCTTGAGTTGGGACGGCCCAGTACCTGGGCACAGGTGAGGCCTTTTCTCTTTCTAATGCCTTCGATATTGAGGGTCGAGGACAGGAGCCAAGAACCTCAGGCCAGGCTGCCTGGCAGGACTTGGTCCTGTTTTGAGCTGGCTTCTGACCCTAAGCAAGGTTGGGCAGCATGCAGGGTACACCGGTCCCATCCTGGCCCACTCTTGGGGGAAGTAAAGTTATCACTGGCCCTTCTGCCCATGTCCGTCTGCATTCTGGGCCCTTTCCCTGATGTGGACATCTTTCCTGTGTGCAGGTAACAGCCACTTGGCCTTTGTCCCCATTCCTTCTCCAAGAAGAATGTTCTGGGTGCTAAGTCTCCACCAATGATCCCTGTGGTTTATGCTGCTGCTGTGCTAAGACTGCCTATGAAGGAAAATATTCCAGATCCCTCCTCCCCCCTGCAGCTCTTCTCTTCCCTCTATGAGAGATCTGAAGTACCTTTTTACAAAGTAACTGGCTTCTACAATTTTTGGACTCAAACAAAAAGCTAGATTTTTTGGAACCAACTGAGGAATTCTGTATACAAAGCTTCAGCAACCACTTAAATGAGAAAAAACAAACAAACAAACTGGGTCCTTGGAAACAGTTCTGGCACACAGGCAGAACACTGGAGGCCACCTCAAGGGACAGAGGCCATGCTTTCATATTTGGAATGTGGCTCTGCCACACAGCTCACTCCTATGGTGGGGTCAGAGGTCAGAACACAAACCACCCATGTTGGCTCTGCTCCCTCCCAATACTCTGTGTTCCCACAGGGCTTCTCTGCGGGCAGCCAGGCACCTGTCAGGCTTGGGCAGGGGCCTGCTGAGAAGCTGTGAATGCAGAGGGGAGGGCTCACGGCCAGGATTCCAGCCAGAGATGAATTTCCATGCTCTGGGCCAGGGCTCTGTGCCGGCCCCTCATGAGGTGGCTGGCTGCATTATGGGGAGATGCTGCCCATGACGGAGATGGGAAGCTGTGGAGAACAGAGGTACCCGAATTCTGTGTCCTCAGCTGTCACTTTCTGGTGAGACAGGTGGAGCAGGGCCTTTGATCACTGTGGTCACAGACCTGGTACTGGGTTTTGCCCTAGTGTGTGCAAACATTTCTAAGGTGTCCCAAGCCCTGGAAACAGGGAAGGGAAGGGTGGAGGCTTGGATCTGAGGTCTTGCTGTCCACTCCCTGCCTGCCTGCCCGGATCTCAGGCATGGCCAACAGCAGCCCGTTGAGGGGGGCCTGTCCGGACAGCTGCGTGTGATGGTGTTGAGCCATCACAGGGCAGAGGTCACTTGTGTCACCCCCGTAGTCACTGGGTTGCAGGCCATGGAGGAGGGACCTCCACTCCATGGGGCCTAGTCTCCATTAAGGTGGAAGTGTCCACTGTGGGCCTAGTACAGTGCAGGAACCAGGCCAGGGGGTCTATCTCATACCTCTGGGGACAGGAAAGGTAGAGGATGAGGAGGTTGGACGTGGTGGTGGTTTTGCCTTGGATATTCCTCTTCCTCTGTCAAGGCCTTCTCTTCTTCTCTGTGCCCCACAACTCTGGCCTCATCGCCCTGGGACTCCCATCTGCTAAGATAGTGGCTTTGGAGGTTCTGGAAGGGCCTTAGTGAGGAGGCCAGAAGTATCAGGGAAAGTTGCTGGTGATGGGGCGGGCAGTGTCAGAAACAGCCACTGTTTTCCCCTCTTCAGACGCTGAGAGATTAATCAGGGAATGAAATCCAGGTGGAAATTATTTATTGTGGAGCAGACGACTGTCTGTCCTGTTTATGACAAACCCAAATGAGGATTGGAGGGACTACCAGTAGTGGTCTCTTCATGTTCTCCCCATCCCAGTTTTTAGGATGAAACTTAGAGCCTGGCCTTTTGCACCAAATCTGTATGTCTCAGGTGAAACTCACTGTTCCATGAACAGCCATCCTTTTTTTTTTTGGAACCAGCCCCTTTCACCCTTTCATCCGTCTTTTTTAGGAAAATAACCCTTCTTGCTTCAGTGCTTCTCCCTGGTCCTTGCTGAAAGACAGAGATAAAAATCCATTCTCTGAGTCTTGGTTGGTTGTCAGAGGCCATGAGAGGTGCCAGTTATAGGTGGATGTGCCAAGATGCTGGTGAACTTGGTCTTCAGCTATACCCAGGCTCAGAAAGGGCAAGAGCCATGCTGCAGGGTAGGTGACTTTGGAGGTGCACTTGGGGCCCAGGACTTTGAGTGTTGTGGGTGTGCCTGTCCCTCCAGATGGCGCTCTGTTTCTCCCTGTTGTCCCCCTGCCTGGTCCTCTGGGGCCACTGTGCCTTCTGCTGTGTGCATTTATAAATGATGTGTATTTTATATAGACCTGCTTTCATTGGCTGATGCTCCTCTAATTCCCTGAGTTTGGTTCAACCACCCTTCGGTTGTTTTGCTATGGCCTTAGCCTTTGACAATATTTTAAAATAAAAAACTTGATTTTTCTAGTGTATTATGGGATAGAAAGTTCATTTTTATCCTCTGACTACTCACTACAGGTACTCTTACTGACATACTCAGCCCCCAGGAGACTGATGGAGCCCAAGTCATTCCTATAATCCCAAGTACTCTGCAAATCTCAAAGGACTTGGCACATGGGGAAGAGTGAGGGTGGCCACAGCAAACCCCCACAGCCCTCTGCCTCTGTTGGGTGGACACCAGGAATACTTACCCATTTTCTCTGAGCAACTCCAAAGCAATATCCCTGGCTCAAACAGGACTGTGCCTCTGATCCAGGAATTAACGTGTGGAGTTCAGAGCCAGAAAGCTCGTGTGGTCTTTTCTATGACCCAGAGCCTACGTAAGGAGGTAAAATTCCAATTTGGGCCATATCACCTTTCTTCTTTCTCCCTTTGATGCCCCCTCTAATAGTGATTCATTCATTCAATAAATATTATTGAGCCAAGACTACATGCCAGGTACTACGCTGGGCACTGGAGCCATGAACATGGCAAGCATGTCTGTGTCCATGGAACTTAACTTACATTCCATGTACAGGTAGATTCCAAGTAAATATGTAAACAAACAAGATAATTGCAGATAGTGATTTTCAAGAATAAACAGTGACATGATGAAGTGTGATAAACAGTGATAAAGTGGGAGATGGCTTTAGATGAAATGGTTAAGTTCTCCAAAGTGACAAGCTGGGGCTTAAAGGATGAGAAGTCAGTCATGAGAGGAGCTGGGAACAACACATTCCTGGAAGAAGGATCAGCAACTGCAAAAGGTAGGAAAGGACATGTTTGTCTCTGAGGAGCAGAGAGACTATCTGCATGTTAGTATCCTAGGATACTAAGTGGGAGAGTGACATGAAAAGAGGTTACAGAGGTCAACACAACAAAAAAACCCGATTGAAAAATGGGCAAAAGGCTGGGCCCAGTGGCTCATGCCTATAATCCCAACAGTTTGGGAGGCTGAGGCAGGTAGATCACTTTGAGCCCAGAAGTTCGAGACCAGCCTGGCCAACATGGGCTCCCTGTTGGCCTATGTATCCCTAAAAATAGAAAAATTAGGCCAGGTGTGGTGGCTCACTCCTGTAATCCCAGCACTTTGGGAGGCCGAGGTGGGTGGATCACGAGGTCAGGAGTTCAAGACCAGCCTGACCAACATGGTGAAACCCCGTCTCTACTAAAAATACAAAAATTAGCCGGGTGTGGTGGCGGGTGCCTGTAATCCCAGCTACTCAGGAGGCTGAGGCAGGAGAATTGCTTGAACCCGGGAGGTGGAGGTTGCAGTGAGCCGAGATCGCGCCACTGCACTCTAGCCTGGGTGACAGAGCAAGATTCCGTCTCAAAAAAAAAAAAAAATTAGCCAGGCATGGTGGTATGCACCTATAGTTCCAGCTACTCAGGAGGTTGAGGTGGAAGAATCACTTGAACCCAGGAGGCGGAGATTGCAGTGAGCCGAGATCATGCCACTGTACTCCAGCCTTGGTAACAGAGCAAGACTGTCTTAAAAAAAAAAAAAAGTCAAAGGATTTGAATAGACATTTCTCTAAAGAAGATACACAGATGGCCAATAACCAATGAAAAGATCTTCAACATCACTAATCGTTAGGGAAATACCAGTTAAAACCACAATGAAGTACCACTTCACACTCATTAGAATGGCTACTGTCAAAGGACAGAAAAGAAACAGAATATAACAAGTGGTGGTGAAGATGTAGAGAATTAGTAACTCTGGGAATGACTTGGGCTGGGTTGGTGAAAATATGGAGAACTGTACTGTTGGTGGGAATGTAAAGTGGTTTACTGTGTAAAACAGGACAGCAGCTACTCAAAAAATTAAAAATAGAATTACCATATGACCCAGCAATTCTAAGTATATAGCCAAAAGAACTGAGAGAATAATCTTGAAGAAATTTTTCTTTTTTATTTTCTTTAAAGACACGGTCTCACTCTGTCACTCAGTCACCCAGACTGAAGTACAGTGGTGTGATCACAGCTTACTACAGCCTCAACCTCCAGGGCCCAACCTGAAGAAATATTTGAACACATGTTCTAGCAGCATTATGTACAAACTGAAAAGTAGAAGCAACTCAAGTGTCCATCCATGGATGAATAAACATATATATATGTTTATATATAGAATATATAAACATATATATATGTTTATATATAGAATATATAAACATATATATATGTTATATATAGAATATATATACACACACAATGAAATATATATGTATATTCATCTATTCATGGATATATAAATATATATATAGACACACAAAAAAATATTCAGCCTTGAGAAGGAAAAAAAGTCTGACACATGCTATAACATTGATGAACCTTGTGGACATAAAGCTAAGTGAAATAATCCAGTCCAAAAAAAAAAAATTTCTGGCATCCATGCTTGTAAAACGAAAAAAAATCAAAACCCCTCACAAATACTGGGCAGGGTGTAGTGGCTGGCTCATGCCTGTAATTCCAGCTACATAGGAGGGAGGATCGCTTGAGGCCAGGAGTTTGAGACCAGCCTGGGCAACACAGCGAGACGCCATCTCTTAAAAAACAAAGACAAATACTGTATGATTGGGCTTATAGGTGGTATGTGGAGTAGTCAAATTCATAGAGACAGAAAGTAGAATGGTGGCTGCCAGGGCCTGAGGGAAGGGGGAAATGGAGGACTATTGTTTAATGGGTATAGAGTTGCAGTTTTGCAAGATGAAGAATTCTGGAGATTGGTTGCACAATAGTGTAATATACTTAACACTACTGAACTACATGCTAAATATGGCTAAAATGGTAAATTTTATGTCATTTTACCACAATTTCTTAAAAGTTAAAAGAGTTTGGTGGGATAAGCAGAAGAGTTTGGATTTTATATATTCCCTGGGTATTAGAGTTCAGATCGGAAAGTTTGGCAGGGCAGATCAGTGGTTGTTGAAACCAAGTGCTTTCCTTTGCTAGAGGAAATAAACACCTGGATATAATACACAGAAAAATATAGCTAATAATCTATAGGCTTTTCAGGGACTTAGAGAAACCAATCCAATCTCCTCATTATTCCCAGGGACTGATTCATAGCAGCAGCATCACAGGGAAGGCATATAATCATATATTTATCATGGCAATGAGCTAACTTTATCAGGGAGAAATAACTGCCTTAAATTTGGGGAAACAGAAGGGAAATATACATTATGCCAGAGCCTCAGTTTTGCAACATGGGCCTTAGCAGAAAGGAAGGGTCATAGGAGGGGCAGGATTATTAGCGAAAAAGGCATTCAGGAATGAGAGGGACTCAGGGACAACTTCATCCCACTGAGATGTCCTGGGAATAAGAAACTACCCCCACCCCCTCTCCCAGGTGCCCAGCCAGCCAGCCATGGCCCCTCTGCCTGACTGCCAGACTGAGTGAGGCCTGGAAGCCCATGGTGCTCCTCTCTCCTAGCTGCTGGGCCACAGAACCAGGGAGTCCTAGAGCAGAGAAACTTCTCAGAGAAGGATCTCCGGGTTGCCTCAGGACTAGACTGAGAGGCTAGATCCTCAAACTCAATCCAAGGCTGGTTCTCTCTCTCTCAGAGAAGGAAGTGATGACAACTGAGCCACTAGGCGGCAGCAAAGTCCAGCAAAAAGACCCAGAGGCAGAAGGGTGAGTAAGACTTCATTCTCCCCCCTCAGAGAAAGCTACCCGTCCCCTTGCTGGGGAAAACGGGCCCAGGGCCCCTCCAGTCCAGGTCACCTACCTATCCAAAGGAAGAAGAGAATCTTCAGGAAGTCTTGTGTGGCCGTTTCCCCCAAAAACAATGGCTCTATCCGCTTCCGCTTTGGTCCTCCTCTCCCTCTTCTCTCATCACCTGGGGAAGGGCCAGCGCTGATTCTGAAAGGACAGCGTTTCCGAGGGCTCTCCAGACTTCCCCCAGCTCTGGCCACTAGGAAGGCAGGTGTGGAGAACAAGTGTTTGTGTGTGTGTGTGTGTGTGTGTGTGTGTGTGTGTGTTTCTGGGCTGCAAGGGTGGACAGTGCAGCTTCTAGGGCATAGAAATCCCAGGCTGTTCTCCAACCTGCCCTTGTTTGGAGTAGCATTTTCTCTTAGACACAGAATCACCGAAATCTGGCTCCTGTGAAGTGTGATTTCATGATGGCAACAACACTCTTTCCGCTCCTACCTTTATTTAGAGAGCACGGGCTGGGCCCCAGAGCAGAGAGTTTTAACGTTTAACGGTTCCACATGCCCTGTCAGCTGACAGCGAGAGGGTGGGAGGCATTTAAGCCTCTGAAATGATATTCTAGAGAAACCTGAGTTCATTCCCCTGCGTGCCTGACCTCCACAGAGCCAAGGAACACCTGGTACCCAGCAGAGCCCTGCTTTTGCTGCTGCCTTCGTGCTGGCAGGGCTCCTTGCCTTCCCGGAATGTGTTCCTTCTTGTTTGCCACTCAGTGCCTGGCCCAAAGCCAAACCTGGGCTGCTCGGAATGCCATGCCCCCACTCACTTCTCTCTCAAGATCTGAGACAAGGCTCTCTTCCGCCTGGGGAAAGGCCAGGCCCTCGCTGCAGCCTCATCCCACTGTGCAGCTTCTCTAGACACATCAGACTCTCCACCGGCTGAAAGCAGAAGCACTTAGGGAGAGGACAGCAGGGTCCCCAGGAAAGCAGACAGTGTGGCATATTGATATCCTATTGGCAGCCTTCTTTTGGGCCAGAGTTGGCGAAGAGTTATTCACAAGCTGTTCATTAACTTGCTAAATGCAGAAAGGTTGGGTTGGGCACCACTCTGGGAAAACATGACACCCCTGCTCTTGGATTCAGTCTAGCATGAAAGCGTGTTAATTGGTGTAGGATTTCTACGGAAGTTTTTCTTTGCTGTTACTTCCAAATACCAGACTAGTCTGTGTGGCATGCTCTCTTCAATATATAACTACATTTAAACAATTTATTAAGCACCTTCTATGGGCTCCTGAATGTATGCTTCTATAGATACTATGACACTATAATTTTCTGAGCACTTGATTGTGTACCAGGCACTATATAGGGTGCTTTTTATACTCATTATCCCATTGAAGAGAATCTCAATACACTAATACAGTTTTCACACTTTACGCTGTGTAAACTGAGATCAATAGGCCAGAAATACAATATGGAACCCTTCAGGGAGTAACTGAGGAGGCGAGGTAGACAGAATAGCAATGTAACAGTGTAAGACAGGTGAATCCGTGTAAGTGCAAAAGGCAGTGGTATGGGCAGACTTAATGTTACAGGGGCATGAAGCATGCGTGGGCCTCAAAGAATGAGTAAGATTTGGATCTGAGGAGAGAGGTGGGGAGGATCTTCCCAAAATGTGTGTTTGCGGGGTAACATAAGTTAAAGTATGGTAGTGCTGAGGGCGGTGCAGATAAAAACTTGAAAGAAGCAGAGTCTGAATATGTATGTGGGCAAAATCCCTAGGATCTAAGTGCCAGGATGACAAGGACAGACTTAGTCTCCCCGGGCTGAGGAGCTACTGCAGTTTAGGAGTGAAGGAGAAAAGTGATCGTTTAGCGATATTGGTTTCTCAGTAGAGTACAAGGTGGATTAAAAGTTCAGTAGAAGAGTCTAGATCATGGTTTCTCAACCTCAGCACTACTGATATTTTGGACTGGCTAATTCTTTGTTATAGGGGGTTATCTTGTGTACTGAAAGATTCTGGGCCACATCCTTGGCCTCTGCTTACCTGATGCCAGTAGCACCCCCAACCCCTGGTTATGACAACCAAATGTCTCCAGAGCAGGCAAACTACCTCTAACTGAGTATCATTGCTTTAGATGGCAGGAAATTAGGGCCTGGACCTTATAATATTGGCAGTTATTTTGATAACTGCGTCAGTCTACTGACTTTCAGAATAGCTGATAAAAGTAAAAAATGGTTTCCTTGCCGCAGGAAATTCATCATCAGTGCCAAAGAACTTAATGGCATAGAGAAAAGAGGCTTCAGAAGTAGATCATTCTGCCTATTAGAAACCTCTAGAGAATACTCCAAAGCTTCAGATAATGTACTCAAGACTTATTAGCAAGACAGTGCCTGATAGCAGGATTTCTCTCTCTACCTCACCCCCCAAATCACAACTTACTCAAGGGCCACATTGAGTAAGGAATGCCCCCAATGTGCATGCAGGCAGAGAAGCTAATGATCTATAATTTTGCTAGGTTTGCATTCACCCTTCTAGAATTCTGTTTTTGGCAATTGGGAGAAGGGATGAATAGAGACTGGCCTATCAATGAAGAGAGCTGATTTACCAAGATGTGTCTTTGTCTAAAGCAGGAATCAGCTAAGTACAGACTGCTGTACAGCCTGGCCAGCTTTTTGTAAATACACAGTTTTACTGGAACTCAGCCATGCCCCTTTGTTTATGTATTGTCTCTGGCTGCTCTAGAGCTCCAACGGCAGGGTTGAGTAGTTATGACAAAGATCATCTGACCATATCTGGCCCTTTAAGGAAAAGTTTGCTGATTCCTGGCCTAAAGGAAAATGCTTTTAGACTCCTAGGGGTGATTTCTTTTTTTCTTTTTCTTTTTTTTTTTTAACGGAGTCTTGTTCTGTCGCCCAGGCTAGAGTGCAGTGGCGTGATCTCGGCTCACTGCAACCTCTGCCTCCTGGGTTCAAGTGATTCTCTTGCCTCAGCCTCCGAGTAGCTGGGATTACAGGTGCCCACCACCACACCCAGCTAATTTTTGTATCTTTTTTTTTGAGATGGAGTCTCACTCTGTTGCCCAGGCTGGAGTGCAGTGGCGTGATCTCAGCTCACTGCAACCTCTGGCCCCCGGGTTCAAGCAATTCTCCTGCCTCAGTCTCCTGAGTAGCTGGGATTACAGGCGCCTGCCACTGCGCCCAGCTAATTTTTTATATTTTTAGTAGAGACGGGGTTTCACCATCTTGGCCAGGCTAGTCTGGACTCCTGCCTCGGCCTCCCAAAGTGCTGGGATTACAGGCATGAGCTACCACGCCCGGCCTAATTTTTGTATTTTTTTTTAGTAGAGATGGGGTTTCACCATGTTGGCCAGGCTAGTCTTGAACTCCTGACCTCAAGTAATCCTCCCACCTTGGCCTCCCAAAGTGCTGGGATTGCACGCCTGGCCTTTTTTTTTTTGAGATGGAGTCTTGCTCTGTCACCCAGGGTGGAGTGCAGTGGTGTGATTTCGGCTCACTGCAGCCTCTGCCTCCTGGGTTCAAGTGATTCTCCTGCGTCAGCCTCCTGAGTAGCTGGGATTCCAGATGCTCACCACCATGCCTGGCTAATTTTTGTATTTTTAGTAGTGATGGGGTTTTACCATGTTGGCCAGACTGGTTTCGGACTCCTGATCTCAAGTGATCCTACCATCTTGGCCTCCCAAAGTGCTGGGATTACAGATTTTCCAGCCCAGATTTTCATTTATTTTTTCATCAAAATAATTATCATTGAGTGCCTACAATGGGCTAGGCACTGTGTTAAGAGCTTGGGATATATTAGTGAACAAAGCAAATACAGGTCTTTGCCTTCGTGAAGTAGATATATTCTAGTGATGAGGGGAGAGAGACAATAAGCCACTAAGATAATAAATTATAGGCTGGGTATGGTGGCTCATGCCTATAATCCCAGCACTTTGGGAGGCCAAGGCGGGTGGATCACCTGAGGTCAGGAGTTCAGACCAACCTGACCAACATGGTGAAACCCTGTCTCTACTAAAAACACAAAAATTAGCTGGGCGTGGTGGCGGGCACCTGTAATCCCAGCTACTCCGGAGGCTGAGGCAGGTGAATCGCTTGAACCCGGGTGGTGGAGGTTGCAGTGAGCTGAGATGGTGCCACTGCACTCCAGCCTAGGCAACAGAGCGAGACTCTGTCTCAAAATAAATAAATAAAATAAATAAATATAGTATGTTAGAAGGTGATAAATGATAAAAAAGAACAAATGTAGAACAAGAAAAGGGAGATTGGAAATGCTTATAGGGCATCACATTAGATGATTATCAGGGAAGGTCCAATAGAGAAGTTGATATTTAAGTAGACTTATAAGAAATGAGACAGTAGGGCTGGGCACAGTGGCACGTCTGTAATCCCAGCACTTTGGGAGGCTGAGGTGGGTGGATCGTTTGAAGTCAGGAGTAGAAACCCTGTCTCTACTAAAAATACAAAAATTAGCTGGGCGGTAGTGGCACATTCCTGTAATCCCAGCTACTTAGGAGGCTGAGGCAGGAGAATTGCTTGAGCCTGGGAGGTGGAGTTTGCGGTGAGTGGAGATTGCATCACTGCACTCCAGTCTGGGCGACAGAGTGAGACCCTGTCTTAAAAAAAAAAAAAAAGAAAGAAATGAGAGAATAAGCTTTGTAGAACATTCCAGGTGGAGTGAATAGCCAATGCAACAAGTCTAAAGTGGGAGGGAGGGTGCCTGGCTGGCTTGTTCAGGAACAGCAAGGATGCAGGTGTAGCTGGAAGAGAGAGAATAAGAAGGGACAGAACTAGATGAAGTCAAAGGGGGAGGGCTGGGAAATCATCTAAGACCATTATAAGAACTTTGGCTTTGACTCCCAATGAAATGAGTAGATGAGTGAGTAATAGTCTTTTGTTATTCAGATTTCAAAAGAATCAAACTTGACTGCTAGGGAGGGAAAGGTGGAAGCAGGGAGATCAGTTAGGAGACAGCCTCCCTTACAAGTTAGGGAGGACAATGACTGACTAGGGCAGTAGTAGAGATGGTGGAAACATGCAGATTCTGGATATATTCTGAACGTACAAACGACAGGACTGCCTGTTAAATTGGATATGGGGTATAACAGAAAAGGAGTCATAAGGATGACTTCATGTTTTTTGGCTTGAAAGAATGGAGGTGGAGAAAGCCATGAGTGGTAAAACTTTTGGAAGGAGAATCAGAAATGTAGTACTGGACATATTCAGTCGGAGATGAATTTTGGACATCCAAGTGGTGGGGATGTCAAGTGGGCAATAGGCTATATGAGTCTGGGGTTCAGGAGAGAAGTCTGAAGTCTGGGAGATATAAATTTGGGAGCTGTTGGCTGGACATGGTGGCTCACGCCTGTAATCCCAGCACTTTGGGAGGCTGAGGCAGGCGGATCACGCGGTCAGGAGATCAAGACCATCCTGGCTAACATGGTGAAACCCCGTCTCTACTAAAAATACAAAAAATTAGCTGGGCATGGTGGCACGTGCCTGTAGTCCCAACTACTCGGGAGGCTGAGGCAGGAGAATCACTTGAACCCGAGAGGCAGAGGTTGCAGTGAGCCTATACTGCGCCATTGCACTCCGGCCTAGGCGACAGAGCAAGACTCCGTCTCAAAAAAAAAAAAAAAAAAAAAATTTGGAGCTGTTGGCTGGGCATGGTGGTGCACACCTGTAATCCCAGCACTTTGGGAGGCCAAGGCAGGCAGATCATGAGGTCAAGAGATCGAGGCCATCCTGGCCAACATGGTGAAACCCTGTGTCTACTAAAAATACAAAAATTAGCTGGGCATGGTGGCATGTGCCTGTAGTCTCAGCTATTAGGGAGGCTGAGGCAGGAGAATCACTCGAACCCAGGAGGCAGTGGTTGCAGTGAGCTGAGATCATGCCACTGCACTCCAGCCTGGTGACAGAGCAAGACTCCATCTCAAAAAAAAAAAAAAATAAATAAATAAAAATAAAATAATTAAAAATAAATAAATAAATAAATAAATCTGGGAGCTGTCAACATATGGATGGTATTTAAAAGCATGCTACTGGATGAGATCATCAAGGGACTGCGTCTGTAGACAGACGAAAGAATGGACGAGTGAACCCTGTCACACACTGTTAATAAAAGATCAGGAAGGAAGAACTAGGACAAGGAAACTAAGGATGCCTGATGAGGAAGGAGGAAAACCAGAAGGGTTTGGTGTCCTGGAAGCTAATTATTTATTTATTTATTTATTTATTTATTTATTTATTTATTTTTGAGATGGAGTCTCACTCTGTTGCCCAGGCTGGAGTGTGGTGGCGCGATCGTGGCTCACTGCAAACTCCGCCTCCCGGGTTCACGCCATTCTCCTGCCTCAGCCTCCCCAGAAGCTGGGACTACAGTAGCCCGCCACCATGCCCAGCTAATTTTTTTTTGTATTTTTAGTAGAGATGGGGTTTTACCGTGTTAGCCAGGATGGTCTCGATCTCCTGACCTCATGATCTGCCCGCCTCGGCCTCCCAAAGTGCTGGGATTACAGGCGTAAGCCACGGCGCCTGGCCGAAGCTAATTATTTCATATGATACATCAAGGCAAAGGCTGTGACAAATGCTGCTAATACATCAAATTTATTTTACTGTGGTTCAAGCTGTTTCTCACTTCAGTGTAACCCAGAAATTTCCAAACTTGGACAATCCCAAATAATTTAGTGTTCAGGGGTCATTCTTTCAATACGAAATGGCCTGAGACCCATTTCTAACCACTGTGGGAAGTCCTGTGACCTAGTTTCTCCAAGCTTTTTAAGGTTGCTTCTGTGCCTCCTGCAGATGTGATGCAGCCTGCTTGTCCCCTGTCACCTGTTCCTTTGGCTATTTCCTTTTTGCCTTATCATGTGCCACTCCTCATCCTTCATTCCTCCAAATGATCCACCACCAACATGGTTGAGTGTATCCAAATTGCATGAAAGGTTTAATGGAAGGCTATATCACAAAGCAGAAAACTTCAAACTCAATACATAGATGATTGCTTAAAGAAATTTAGCAGCCATTCTCTACTATAGCAGGGAGCTTCTCCATGGCCATGTCTTACAGTAGGCCCCTGTCTCCTGCCGTGTTTCTGGAATGCTTCTCATCTTAGTTCTCTTCGTTAACCTTTCCCTACATCTTTCTTTCCTAGGCCTCATTCTCTTTCTCTAGGGCATCCAATGAAAATCCAAATTTATTTGATTTTATTATTTGGAGTAACTGATCTCTCTTGTATTGTCGTGGCCTACACATGTTAAACCCTGGGAGTTGACCTTTCTTAACCAAAAAGCTCCATCTGGATGTTTACCTCAACGAAACAAGCTCTCTAGCAATAAATTACACCACATTCTTGGAAATCAGAAAGGTTACAGATTTTATTAATAATTTTTCCTGTCTGTTAAATATAACAGAAAAAACATTGCCACTAACAACCAGGAGAGACAGTACAGCGTAGTAGTTAAGAATACAGGTTCTGGAATCAGTGCATCTACACTTAAACTCTTCCAATTTACTTGGACAACTGTAAGCCTTAGTTTCCTCATCTCTAAAAGGGGGATACTAATAGTACTTACAGGTTTATGGTAATTTATTAAATGGGAAACCTCATGTCAAATCCTTAAAGTTTCTGACACACAGAAATAGCCCAATAGATATTAGTTTTCTGTTAAGTTTCAAGAAATAAATGTAGCAAATGCAAAATCTAATGTTGGCCAGGTGTGGTGGCTCATGCCTATAATCCCAGCACTCTGGGAAGCAGGAGGATCACTTGAGCCAGGAGCTCAAGACCAGCCTGGGCAACACAGCAAGACCCTGTCTCAAAAAAAAAAAAAGTTAGCTGGGTGTGGTGGTGTGTCCCTGTAGTCCAAGCTACTTGGGAGGCTGAAGCAGGAGAGGACTGCTTGAGCCCAGGAGTTCGAGGCTGCAGTGAGCTATGATTGTACCACTATACTCCAGCCTGGGTGACACAGCAAGACCTTATCTCTAAAAAAACAAAACAACCCACCCTCAGTGTTGGTAGGGCTATACAGAACTAGAGATATGTTTGTATCATAGAATTTTAATGGTATTATATATTGATTCTTTCTTTTTAGACAAATCTCTGGCTATCTATATGATAGGATATAAACTGTTCATATGTTTTGAAATCTTAATCCCACTTTATATTCAAGGAGAACATGTAAAATAAGTTACTTATGAAGAATGTTTGTAACACTGCTGTTCATAACAATCTCAAATCAGAACTAACCAAAAAGCCAGGCAGTGGGGAAATGGCTAAGAAAATCACAATCTATAATGTAACCCAATGTTACCTTTAAGCACAAGTAAACAGTGATTAAGGGTGGAAACTTGTAAAAAGCAGAATTAAGATAGTGCTTAGACATGGATCACAGCTATGTAAAATGTAAAAATCTCTAAGAAGTCAGCAGATAAACTGAAGAGATGTCCACAGTTAGATGTACAAGTTTAGGGAGTTCCCTATTTTCTGTTAGGTTGCTTAAGTTCATCAACCTCTGAGCTTGGTCTTAAGCAAGCATGAATAGTTCTACTGATTAATGTTGCATTTTGACTTCTGCTGCTATGCCAGGGAGGACGATGGGCTGTTTTTTCTTTGATAAACAGCTTCTATGTTCTCATTTATCCATTCAACAAATAACAATGTTTATGTGCCAGGCACTATATGAAACTGCATGGATTCAATAGTGAACGAGTCAGACATGGTTCCTGGCCTCCATGGCTCTTGTGATTTAGTGGGAAGGAAGGACACAACACCAAAAATCATATGTGATTTGGGCATACTGAAAGGATTCATGATTCTGAGGAAATACCAAGGAAAGCAAATTAGTCAGGTGCACTGGGGATGGTTTCTTTGAGGAAGAGATGACACAGAAGATTCTCTGTTGAGGACTATGGGAGAGAGCGCAGGAGGGAACAGCAAATGGGGAGGCTGGAAAGGGAGAAAAGAACGTGTGTGTTTGAGGAACTAAAAGAAGGCCTGCAGGGCTGGAACACAGAAAGGTAAGGCAAGAGTGGTATAGATTGCAAAGAGGCAGGGAAAGTGGGAAGGGACCAGGTTATAAAAAGCTTTCTTAAAGGTATTGGCAGAATATAAAATGGAGTGGGGGTGAAGAGTAGATAAGTGAACACTGAAGAGTCCTTTAGAAGCTAGTCTAGCAACCCAGATGAGAGGGCATGATTATCTGGACTAGAGTGATAGCATTGGCAATAGAAATACATGGATTTAAAGTATTCTTAAGATGTATAGCAACAGGACTACGAGGCTGATAAATGTGAAGTGAGAGGAAAGTCAAGGATGACTCCTAGATTTCTGGCTGGAGCTGGGTTGCACAGTGGTGCCATTTTCCGAGGTGGGGAACACTGATGGAGCAAGTTTGATAAGGCAAGAGCAGTTTGGGGGTTTGTTAGGTTTGAGGAGCCTAAGAAATACCTAAGTGAAGATGACTAGCAGGCAGGTAAATGGATTACAAGTTGAAGTTCAGGAAAGAAGTGTACATATGAAGTGTGTCAATCAGTCATTGACCTTGGTAGTGAACGGGAGAGCCTAGCAAGTATGTACAGGCTGGAGAGACAAAACCCTGAGAAGCTATAGCAAGTAAAGAAGAAACTGGCAAATAAGAGAGAGATCAAGCTGGGTGTGGTGGCATGTACCTGTAGTCTCAGCTTCTCAGGAGGCTGAGGTGGGAGGATTGTTTGAGCCTAGGAATTCAAGGCTGCAGTGAGCTATGATGGTGCCAGCCTGGGTGACAGACCCTGTCAAAAAAAAATGTAATTTCAGAGAAGAGGAAAACTAGGAAGAGTGGTTTGAGAAGGAGGGTTTAATGTTGCTAAGAGGCCTAATAAAATAGAAACTACTAGTGATCTTAATGAGAATGTTTTGTTAAGTAGTTGGGGCAGAATCTAGATTAAACTGGGTAGAAAAGTGGGAGAGAAGTGAGGAATTGTGATTGACTACAGATACTTCAGAGCTGGCTCTGAAGAAAAGCAAAAGGTCAGTGTCTAGAGGGAGACATGGGGTCATGCTTCTATTTATTTTTAAAGATGGGGGAGGCCGGGTGCTGTGGCTCATGCCTGTAATCCTAGCACTTTGGGAGACTGAGGGAGGTGGATTGCCTGAGCTCAAGAGTTCGAGATCAGCCTGGGCAACATGGTGAAACCTTGCCTCTACTAAAATACAAAAAATTAGCTAGGTGTGGCAGTGTGCGCCTGTAGTCTCTGGTACTTGGGAGGCTGACGCAGAATTGCTTGAACTCGGGAGGTAGAGATTGCAGTGAGTGGAGACTGCAGTGAGCCGAGACTGTGCCACTGCACTCCAGGCTGGGCGACACAGCAAGACTCCATTCCCTCCCACCAAAATAAACAAATAAATAAATAATAGGCTGGGCATGGTGGCTCATGTCTGTAATCCCAACACTTTGGGAGGCTGAGTCGGGCAGATCACCTGAGGTCACGAGTTTGAGACTAGCCTGGCCAACACCACAAAACTCTGCCTCTACTAAAAATACAAAAATTAGCTGGGTGTGGTGGCACCTGCCTGTAATCCCAGCTACTTGGGAGGCTGAGGTAGGAGAATCACTTGAACCCGGGAGGTGGAGGTTGCAGTGAGCCGAGATAGTGCCACTGCAATCCCGCCTGGGAGACAGAGTGAGACTCCCTCTCAAAAAATAAAAAAAAATAAAAATAAATAAAATAAAATAAAATAAAATAAAAAACAGTAAAGGTGGGGGAGATTTTACACACTTAAATGCTGATGGAAAGGAGGCAATAGAGAGAAGTTGATGGTGATGATGTGTGTAAAGAAATTGTTTGCAGGATATCCCTGTGCAGATGGAGGGATTAGCCTTAGCTCTGAGGTCACTCTGTAACAGAAGTGAAGAAGGCACCAAAACGGGCAGATATAGGTAGGCTTGTAGACCTGGTGTCAGGGAAGTTGAAGGAGTTCATGTCTGACAGCTTCTATTTTCTCTCTAAAGTAGGAATGAGGGTGGAAGTGAGCATTGTCCAGGTTTGAGGAATGAAGACTGAGATAGCAGCCGTGGGGAGCTGGAGCAGGAGCTGGCTAGGGAAGCAAAGCCTAGTGTAGAAACCCTTGCCTGAGCCTGCATCATGGAGAAAGGGTTTTCTTCTAAATCCAAGTTGCTTGGTTTTGGTACATGGAGGACAAAGATCCAGGAAACAGCCTTTGTCTTTTAATGCAAACTGCAAGATGTAAGATTTTTTCTGGAGTAATGATAACTCTTCCCTACTGCTGACACTGAAGATGACTACCACTTCGCTTGACACTCTGAGAGGTTAGTTTTTCCCTACATAAGAAAATTTAAGTGTATTCAGGACTTGATTTTTCCGCCAGGCAGGGTGGTTCATGCCTCTAATCCCAGCACTTTGGGAGGCTGAGGTGGGCAGATCACTTGAGGCCTGGAGTTCAAGACCAGCCTGGCCAATGTGGAGAAATCCCATCTCTACTGAAAATACAAAAATTAGCTGGGCATGATGGCGGGCACCTGTAGTCCCAGCTACTCGGGAGGCTGAGGCAGGAGAACTGGTTGAGCCCTGGAGGCGGATGCTGCAGTGAGTCAAGATCACATCACTGAACTCCAGCCTGGGCGAGAGTGACTCCATCTCAAAGTGGAATTTCAGCCTCATATTGGAACTTAGTGACCAATTTTCCCACTATTGTGCAGGGCATCTTGCTTAGTCCCATTTATTTGATGCAATTCCTTTAAGCCCTCTTTTTTGGAGATTCCTCAGGCTGCTGCTCTTGTTCAACTTCCCGTCTTTCATATACATGGAATATGAAAGGTAATTTAACACAGGACATAAAATGTAGGGTTTTTTTTTTTTCAGATGGAGTCTCGCTCTGTCGCCCAGGCTGGAGTGCAGTGGCGCGATCTCAGCTCACTGCAAGCTCTGCCTCCCGGGTTCACGCCTTTCTCCTGCCTCAGCCTCCCGAGTAGGTGGGACTACAAGGTGCCCACCACCACACCCAGCTAATTTCTTTCTGTATTTTTAGTAGAGACGGGGTTTCACCATGTTAGCCAGGATGGTCTCGATCTCCCGACCTCGTGATCTGCCCACTTCGGCCTCCCAAAGTGCTGGGGCTACAGGCGTGAGCCACCGCGCCCAGCCAATGTAGGGCTTTTAAGGTGCCCTACACCAGCAGATCAGTATAAGGAGCTGATCCAAATATGACTTAATATATAAAACCAAGCCAGTTATTATATAGGTCCTTCTGCCTAGCAGTTAATTCAGATGACAATTTCTCACTATTAGTTTCTGTAACATACCAGCTGAATATATGAAATTTAGAAACTGAGGCTAGACTACATTTAAAATGTTCAAGTGTGGAGTTCTTGCCATTTTCTAGGACAGGGAGAAAGGAATAGGTGGAAAAAGTGTGAGACAAGATGGAGGCCACGTGACTGAGCTTCTGAGTTTATTTATAAAATGAGAATAACAGTACCTGTTGAAACATGAGAACATAAGAATTAATGAGATTATATGTTTCTACAGAACCTCAAAAATGTACAAGGTACTTTATATATATGGTGATATATATAATGATGCATATATAATATGCAAGGTACTTGTGTAATATGTGTGCATAAAGTACCCTGCACCTTATAGAGTGATAAAAAGGTTAGTTGTTGCTATTCACTGTCCTTGAATAAGTTTCTCTTTTGTACATAACAGTAATTATCAGCCATTTTTTACATATCTATTTAGCTGCATAGCAATATAAAACTAAGTTTTCAAACTTGTTGTTAGTCTTAAAATGGAACTGAGTAGGACAGAAGGAAAATAAGGTTTATTTTGTAGATGAGACTACTGAATCTGACAGACCCTGGATTTGACATTCATGCTCTAACACCATAGCACGTACATTTCTGTAAATACTTTATTTTATTTTATTTTTTTTTGAGATAGAGTCTCGCTCTGTTGCCTAGGCTGGAGTGCAGTGGTGCAATCTCAGCTCACTGCAACCTCCGCCTCCCAGGTTCAAACGATTCTCCTGCCTCAGCCTGCTGAGTAGCTGGGATTACAGGCGCCCACCTACCATGCCCGGCTAATTTTTGTATTTTTAGTAGAGACGGGGTTTCGCCATGTTGGCCAGGCTGGTCTTGAACTCCTGACCTCAGGTGACCTGCCTGCCTTGGCTTCCCAAAGTCCTGGGATTACAGCGTGAGCCATTGTGCCCGGCCTGCCCCATGTAACTGAGAAATTCTACTTTGTCATTTCAATTGAATGTGTTATTAAAACATATATGGTCAATATGGATATAGTAAAATTATAGTAGTCAAAATAATTAGGTACATATCAGAAACATAATCCACTTTATCTGATCTAGTTAGGACCAGTGCTTGTGAACTTCAACATATACCTAGCCAAATTGTTGAAATATTTGTGTTTTAAACACTATTACATAGGAAACCCACTGATACATTTTCTACAACCATGTATAGCTGGGTTTATATATGGTAACCTTTCTGAATTCCATATTGAGACACGGGTTGGACAAGTGTGAGTATACTTACTGGGCAATACAACAGGATATCTGAAAGCAGGTTAGTTCAGTTTGATAATTGCTTAGCCCAGTTTTGAAAAACCTGCTTTCCTTTTGAATATTTTGATTAATTTTGCAGAATAGATCCTTTTGACTCTAAGAGAGAAGGGAACGCAATACCAGCAAAAGATTTTTTCCTATTTTGTGTCATGTAACATGAATGGTATGTGGTCAAGCAGGTGTGTAACTTACTGGGTACTACAGTATCCAATGAAATACAAGTCAGTTCTTAAATTCTCCTGTAATTTATAATGCTAACATTTACAAATGATATACTCAAAATTTCATGGGAGGACACTAATCTGTGGCACAGTCCAATCAGGCTAATGCATTTGGAAAATGCATTATATACATATAGATTATATATATATATATGTATGTCTATACGTGTGTATATATATATATTTCTATATATATTTAAAAGACTAGTTTAGTTTAAAAATTTACTTATAAGATGAATCTTAGGGAGTTAGGAAAGATTGCTCTCATATGCTTTAACTCTCAGATGGAAGATACTCTGATATTTAAATAAACATACTTTGCATTGTCAGAAAGATAACTTTTCCCAGAGAGGATTTGACTTTGTCTAGATTAGCTGCCTAAGTCAACAGTCACTGAAATAACATTGTTTTCTTATCTTTATCTACACTTGTGGCCTATCAGCGACCTTTGTCACTTCTCTTGCTGTCCCTCCCTCTGTATTTCACCTCTATGGATGACTGCCAGTTCCTAATCTTTTTCCTAGCCCCATCTTCCATTAGGACTGGTTTTTATCCAAAACGTACCGACTTGAAATGGAAACTTTTTTTGATAGCTTTCTCTTTGACTTTTAGTTTCAGCTCCTGCTCACTCAGGCCTGCTATGTAACCTGTACTTATTTACCCTTACTGTGTTTTCCCTTCTTGGCTAAAAGGAACCAAGTTGCTTTCTCTGTGGTCACTGAGTGGTGAGGTTATTTTGGGCCATGCGGGCTGGGGGCAGGGTTAGGCTGGGGAGGTAGCTGAAATAAGTTTCACGGCTGAAGCTCATCTTTGGTTTTCAAGTCTCATAGGCCTTGCAATCTAATTCTCATTACGAATAGAATTAATGTGTGTACCTAACATGTCATCTGGTTGTTTACTATTTGAAACAACTGAAACACATCAGTGCTTCTGGAGGGATAGTATTTCGTTGTACTCTTGGTTCCACATTTTACAAATTACATTCCCTGCATTTTTAATTAAGTAAAAGGGCTGAGAAAGGTCACTTTTCTTCCTTTATATTTAAAAAACAAACCAACTCTAAGTCTGTTAAGTTTCAGATACAAAAATCATCCTGAAATTACCATGACATAACTAAAAACAATTCTGCCAGAATTAAGGACAGAGAGGAAAACCTGTAACCATCAGGAAGCACAAATATTTATCTGAAACAACACGTAACCTTGGGAAGGTATCAACTCTGAATTTTAGAACCAAAGAACTTTGGATATAAGGAGGAAGTATGTGCATGGCTAATATAGACAAGGCAGAGAAAAGCAGTTATTAATCCAGAGTAGCAAGTCTACCCAATCAGTGAGCAAACTGAGAGGTCCACCAGACATTAATTTTAATGAGGTTACTCAAGATTTCCCCTTTCTTCAAGCATTCCAGGAATCAGATGGAGGAAGATAGGGTAACATCATCTTTATCAAATATTTGCAAACGTTATACAGATAGCTGGAAAAGCCTGTGCATGGTGAATGGAAGAGATATCACACAAAACCGAATAACTGAGTCTCATAATATTTAGGTCTTGAATGAGGTTAGGCCTTGATCTGCTTCCAGCCAGTTGATCTCTTAATTATGTAGGCTGTGCAACAAGTTTTTGGTTCTGTTTTATAGTTTTCTTTCCTGCATTCCTCTAGATTTAATATATTCTTGATTTGTTTTACAGATCACTGCTTTTCCTCCAGAATAAGCCAATGTGGATAAGGGAGACCAAAGGAAATTAATTATATACCAATAAGAAAAGTCTTACTTAAACCTTGTGTATAATAAATGTTCAAATAAGTTGGTTGTAAGGTTTTGGTGTACAGTTTCAAGATATTTTCACAGAACATATTGCTCTCCAGTCAGGGTTAAAGTGAAACATTCCATGGGGATAACACAGAGGATGATATTCTTTCAGGAAAAAGAGTATTAAGCTTTCCTCTACTAGGCATCTTCCCTCAGGCACTGAGATTGCAGCCATCCAACAAATGGGGAAGGGCAGAAAGAGGAGCCTTCAAAAGTCGCAAATATACTTCAATAGCTACTTTTTAGCAAGTGTGGCAATGAGATCTTTCCATTCTCCCCTCTTCTTTGTGATGTATATAGGGGTGAGTAGCTGTAGCAGTGATTCTGTCTGTTGCCTAAAGAAGTTCTGACACAAGGCCTCAGTGTTACATATCACGTACATCCCACAGTCATAGCTGTTTTGTTGGGCAGGGGCTTTCTCTTCCACAAAGGCCAGTTTGTCTCCTTTTCTGCCTAAGAAAGCTTCCAGTTTCTCTGCTACCTGCTTTGCGTGAACTGAGTTGCTCCTGCTATGAGAATCATAATGAAAAAAGCTATTTTTATCTTGGAGGTAGACCAATAAACTCCAGTGGGTTCCTCCAGCTGCCTGGTTGGAGTTATCATTGATGGCTAAAAATACAACTCTCTTGTGGGGGAGGTCCAGTGGTTCAAGGAACATGGCGATCTCTGCTGGGCTGCTAGTGCACTTGATGAACTGGGTGACTTCAGGGCTGATGAAACTGACATGATCAGAGCAGTCATGAAACTGACTGTTGGCAAAGTACTCAAACGCAAACCCAATAATATGGTCATTGAGCCAGCTTGGCGGATCCAATAGTGAGACATCTGATTGCCGCAGTAGACTGTCCATGTAACTCAAGACTACAGGGTCCATCTTGTACTGACGAGGGCGGCTCAGAAATTCCAGAAGCTGAACAAGAGCCAGAAGAGAATATTACTGTCAATAAATACCTGACTGTAAAATGTGGCTGGAAAATAGTAGTTACTTTTATAGGGTTGTGGTAAAAAAAATACACATTTGACCCTTGGACAAGGTGGGTTTGATCTGTGCAGATCTACTCACACATGGATTTTCTTCCGCCTTTGCCACCGCCGAGACAGTAAGACCAATTGTTCCTTTTCCTCCTCCTCTTCAGCCTACTCAACATGATGATGAAGAGGATGAAGACCTTTATGACGATCCATTTCCACTTAATGAATAGTAAATATATTTTCTTTTCTTTATGATTTTAATATTTTCCCCAGCTTACTTTATTGTAAGAATGCAGTATATAATACATTTACAAAACATGTGTTAATTGGCTATGTTATTGGTAAGACTTCTGGTCAAGAGTAGGCTGCTAGTAAAGTTTTTTTTTTTTTTTTTTTTTTGAGACGGAGTCGCACTCTGTCGCCCAGGTTGGAGTGCAGTGGCACGATCTCAGCTCACTGCAACTTCTGCCTCCTGAGTTGAAGCGATTCTTCTGACTCAGCCTCCCAAGCAGCTGGCATTACAGGCATGTGCCACCAAGCCCGGCTAATTTTTTTTTTGTATTTTTAGTAGAGACAGGGCTTCACCATATCAGCCAGGCTGGTCTCGAACTCCTGACCTCGTGATCCGCCCACCTCAGCCTTCCAAAGTGCTGGAATTACAGGTGTGAGCCACTGCACCTGGCATATTTAAGTTTTTAGGGAGTCAAATCTTACACCTAGGCCGGGTGCGGTGGCTCATGCCTGAAATCCCAGCACTTTGGGAGGCCAAGGTGGGCAGATCACTTGAGTTCAGGAGTTTGAGACCAGCCTGGCCAACATGGTGAAACCCCGTCTCTACTAAAAATACAAAAATTAACCGGGCGTGGTGGGGCATGCCTGTAATCCCAGCTACTCGAGAGGCTGAGGTGGGAGAATTGCTTGAACCTGGAAGGCGGAGGTTGCAGTGAGCTGAGATCATGCCACTGTGCTCCAGCCTGGGCAACAGAGCAAGACTTCATCTCAAAAAAAAAAAAAAAAAAAAAAAAGTTATACCTAGAATTTTGACTGCATATGGGGTTGGCACTGCTAGCCCGTGTTGTTCAAGGGTCAACTGTAACTATAAGAAATTCTAGCTTATGTGCTACATGTAAACGATTAGTTAGAATGAAAACTGGAAACTTGCCATGTACACAGTAAGCATGAATTTTAAATATCCTCTTGAAGCACACAGATTGATTAAAATTATAGCTAATGTTTTACCAAACACCATACCATTAACTGTATTATTTGGCTCCTTAATGAATAAGTATAATGATAAATTATTTTTATATTAAAGATGAATTCAAAGAATCTAAAGAAAAAAGTTACTAATTTCCAAGGGAAATACTTTCCATTTCAACATTAATTTTCTTTTTCTTTTTTTTTGAGATGGAGTCTCGCACTGTCACCCAGGCTGGAGTGCAGTGGCGTGATCCTGGCTCACTGCAAGCTCCGCCTCCCAGGTTCACGCCATTCTCCTGCCTTAGCCTCCCAAGTAGCTGGGACTACAGGCGCCTGCCACAATGCCCGGCTAATTCTTTGTATTTTTAGTAGAGATGGGGTTTCACTGTGTTAGCCAGGATGGTCTCCATCTCCTGACCTCGTGATCCACCCACCTCGGCCTACCAAAGTGCTGGGATTATAGGCGTGAGCCACTGCGCCTGGCCTCAACATTAATTTTCAAAAGATAAGATAAAATATTGCTTCCTCCTTCCATAATGGAACGTGACAGTGATTACGGCTGTAGTTAAAAGGAATTGTAATTTTAAAAACAGAAAATCATGAGACTAATACGAATGAAACTCATTCCTGATTCTGCCCTGCTATGAGCATGAGTGATATAACATGTGTTTGCCTGTTTCATAGCTTTAGCCTCAAGGGGTATGATAAAGATGATGTAATGTTTACAATATAAGTTAGAACTTATTTTGACTTCTTTTAAAAGGTAGTATGGGATAAGATTCTGGAAACCTGGGTCTAGTCCTAGTTTTACCACTGATTTGCTGGTATCATCTTGAGCAGTCATTTAAATGACTTTGTCCTTGTTTTTCTAAAAAGGTATACGCCTTTTTTACAGATGGCATATAAAATCATTTAATCATTTTTGTATGCCATCTGTAAAAAAGGCATATACCCACCTTACATACCCTAGAGAGTTGTACAGAAGACCAAATAATTTTACTTGAAAGTACTAAAAGAGTTTAAAAAGTTGTACAATAATATTTATCAATTAGATGACATTAGTAAGATAATCGGAAAATCCAGATAGAGCTCCAAACCAATCAAAGCAAATGAGGTTTGAAAACAAATATCCATTCACATTATCTTGTCTAAATAAAAGAATGACTAACTTAGAGGAGAAGCAAGACAAGTTGTGTGATGAAATTAATATGCTTGTGATCACCCAAAGTGAGACAAGTCTGATGAGTGTAGAATATTTGAGCCTAACAGACTCAACAGAGTTAGCTGTTATGTACTGACCTGGCAGCACGACAATATTTCTGAAAATCACACAGCAATAAACTGTCATATGCAGATTAAGAGTGCAAAACAAAGCATATTATAAGAAAATAGTAATAATGCTGTAAAAGACAAGACTAGAATTATGACATCAATTTAATCAATTCTGACCATTAGACCAGTTATTTTACCACTTGACTACACTATTAAGCAATAATTTTATGTTTTTTTTTTTTTTTTTTTTTTGAGACTGAGTCTCGCTCTGTCACCCAGGCTGGAGTGCAGTGGCGCGATCTCGGCTCACTGCAAGCTCCGCCTCCTGGGTTCACGCCATTCTCCTGCCTCAGCCTCTCCAAGTAGCTGGGACTACAGGTGCCTGCCACCACGCCCGGCTAATTTTTTGTATTTTTAGTAGAGACGGGGTTTCACCGTGGTCTCGATCTCCTGACCTCGTGATCCGCCCGCCTCGGCCTCCCAAAGTGCTAGGATTTCAAGCGTGAGCCACCGCGCCCGGCCTAAGCAATAATTTTATGATATAACCATTTTCGTGTAACAAAACGCTGCAAAAACCTGTATGAAAAATCAATACACCCCTCAAGAAAAAAAGCCAAAGTAAATGAAGGGGCATCCAACATGGTTTTATGTAGACACAGTATGTCATAATCTGACTACCTGAGAAACAACATAAGGCTGCTTATGAGAAAAAAGAAAAAATATATAATAAGATGGCATGAATTAGGATCTTCTTAAGAAAAAAAGACTAGTGGAGAGACACAAACTGGAGCCAAGAATAAAGTTAATGAGGCATAGAGCACATTTGTTATGGGTGGGCCACAAATTTGGCTCTAAGCTTTTTGGCATCTGACCAGACAAAGGTAAACATTCACAATGTCCATAAGACAAAAACAAAGCAATTGCTCAGGAGAGGTAAAATAATTCTTTGTATTATGGTCCGATAGTTTTTTCTGAAGAGATTTTCATAAAATACATGGTGCATCATAACAAATAGTGCCTCACAGTATCCTTACAACAGATGAAACAGATAGGATTGTTTCCTATAACAATCTTTACTATCTAGCCTTATGGCAAATGGGCACAGATCAATCAAACAAAAGCAATTTGACAGAGTTTAGGTAATCAGCTTGTCGATGTGACTTGATGTAAGAGTTTATGAATATAAAGGCAGAATCACCGCTCCCTGGCTACAGCATCTGTCTCCTATGTCTTCAATAAACACTGAATAGTTGTGAGCGCCAGGTCATGTAGCTTGGCAAAAACCCGGAGACCTACTCTCTATACTGCCTGCTGAAATCACACCCACTCTTCAACACCAACCCAACTAGGGAAAGGAACCTACAAGAAGACTGCCTCAACAGTCAGTTATCTCTCACCTTGAAGGGAATGTCCACAGGCTGGGCTGAGATTTTCTTCAGAAATAGTTTTTGTGTTTTGTCTGTTTGATTTTTAAAATACCAAGCACACAGACAAAATGTTAATCAAGGCCCTAATTCTGTTTCATACAGCATGACAGCAAGTTTAACTCCAAAAATTCTAATGCAAATAGAACTCAACTAGCCTTTAGCCAAACCCACCCTTTGCCAAAAATAACTCTAAACTTCGTATTTGAAGACTTGAATTTTAGATTCAATTCTGTTACTCATTGGCTGTGTGATCATAAATAAATTACTAAATTTCCTTAACTCTCACTTTCCTTTTCTGTAAAGTGAAAATATTTTCTATTTTTATTTTTTATAGTCCAGAGTTTTTTTTTTTTAACACCTACTAGCAGCTCAGGCTTCTTTCTATTATTTCTCACAAAATGTGCTTCTCTCAGGCTGGGCATGGTGGCTCACACCTGTAATCCCAGCACTTTGGGAGGCTGAGGTGGGCGGATCACTTGAGGCCAGGAGTTCGAGACCAACTTGACCAACATGGCGAAACCTCGTCTCTACTAAAAATACAAAAATTAGCCAGGCGTGGTGGTGGGTGCCTGTAATCCCAACTACTAGGGAGGCACTCCAGCCTGGGCGACAGAGCGAGACTCTGTCTCAAAAACAAACAAAAAACAAACAAAAAAGTGTGCTTCTCTGGGTGGAGCAGGCTGGTGCTTCAGGTGAACCCAGGCACCTTTCTCTTTGGCTTCCTTCTTTTTCTGATCATTTTCCTTCACGATTTTAGGAAGCTATCTCTGTTCTCAGAGTGCTTAATGCGCTCAATATGCACATTAATTCTCTTGGCAAGAATCTTGCCTTTGTTTGTTTACAACAATGCCAACATCATGCTGGGTATCACTGTAAACTCTTCCAGTTTTGCCATGGTTAACACTTCTGGGCGTTCCTTTTTGAACAGTATCCATTCCCTTGATGTCTACGATATCATATTTCTTATAGATTTGCATATACGTGGCCAAAGGAACAACTCCATGTTTTTTCCAAGGCCTAGAGAACATATATTGGATGTCTCTCCTCTTTCCCTTTGTGTTAGTCATTTTGGCGAATTACTGGAAGATGGCATTTTGGGCCAAAAGACAGTATTTTTATTTTTATATTAAAGACAGGGTTGCGCTCTGTTGCTCAGGCTGGAGCACAGTGGTGCAATCATAGCTCGGGGCAGCCTCAAACTCCTAGGTTCAAGCGAGTTTCCTGCTTATGCCTCCAGAGTAGCTAGGACTGCAGGTGCATATCACCATGCCTGGCTAATTTTTAAATTTTTGTAGAGACAGGGTCTCACTTTGTTGCCCAGGCTGGTTTCAAGCTCCTGAGCTCAAGTGATCCTCCTGCCTCTGCCCCACAAAATGCTGGGATTACAGGTGTGAGCCACCGCGCCCAGCTTAAAGTGAGAATAAGAATACATGACCTTTATCTTGTGGTATTTGTCAATATAAAGAAACATACATAACTAGGATTTTAAAATACAACATAAGGCTAAGGCAGGCAAACTGCCTGAGCTTAGGAGTTCAAGACCAGCCCCGGCAACATGGTGAAACCCCGTCCCTACTAAAATACAAAAAATTAGCCGGGCACGGTGGGTGCCTGTAGTCCCAGCTACTAGGGAGACTGAGGCACAAGAACGGCTTGAACCCAGGAGGCAGAGGTTGCAGTGAGCCTAGATAGCGCCACTGCACTCCAGCCTGGGTGACAGAGCGAGACTCCATCCAAAAAAACAAATAAACAAAAAAAGACAAAGTGTTTCTAGGTATCTATTATGGCATCAGGAAATTTATAACCCAATGACTGATAACTGTAATGTATTTCATTTAACAAATGTTTACTTAGTGTTCTCCTTTGTGTCGGGGGTGGCAATATAGAATGAGAATGAAATAGTTTCTACCCTTTCTGAGCTTAAACCTATTTTGTTATAATGAACACATACTGCATATACAATTCTTTTAGTCAAATACCTACTGAGCACCTAATATTAGGTGCTACAGGAGATACAAAGATGTATGAAGTGGCTTGTAGTCAATGAGATAAGAAATCCATAAGAGGCACAAACAGAATGTATGGGAATTCACAAGAGAGAATAATCATTCCTGGCTAACAGGATGAAAAGGAATGAGTGCTCAGATCAGAAATGGCTTTGAGGAAAGTGGCATAAAAGTGGGCTCTTGAAGGGCAAGTGGAGTTGGATGCATGTGGAAGACAGAGAGGCAAAGAAAGTGCTTTCAAATGTGGAGAGAATCCTGAATAGTCTAGCGTGGCTAGAATGAAGTGGGAGTCGTAGGGGTGCAGGCAAATATTAGAGGATTCTTAGAAGCTAAGTGGTGACGGACTGAATTCCAGTGAAGGAGTTGGAAATTTATACTGGAGGAAGCGGGAGCCATTAATGGCCAGGTCAATGCTTTGGGAAGATAATAATTCGGCTGTAATACATAGAACTAATTGGTAGGGGGAAAAATTGAAAGCAGAGATCAATTAGATTTTTTTTTTCTTTTTTTTTTGAGGTGAGTCTCACTCTGTCACCCAGGCTGGGGTGCAGTGGCACGATCTTGGCTCACTGCAACCTCTGCCTCCCAGGTTCAAGCGATTCTCCTGTCTCAGCCTCCCAAGTAGCTGGGATTACAGGTGCCTGGCACCATGCCTGGCTAATTTTTGTATTTTTAGTAGAGACAGGGTTTCACCATGTTGGCCAGGCTGGTCTCGAATTCCTGACCTCAGGTGATCCGCCCGCCTTGGCCTCCCAAAGTGCTGGGATTACAGGCATGAGCCACTGTGCCCAGCCCAATTAGATTTTTATTGCAAGTAAAGGTAGGAGGTAATGACCTAAAGCAGGAGAAATGATAGTACGAATGTGGAGGAATAGATATTGTAGACAGAGAATCAATAACCCTCAGTAAGTGATCAGAGGAGGGTAGATAAAAAAGAATTATGAGGCCGGGAGGCAGAGGTTGCAATGCGCCGAGACCGCGCCACTGCCCTCCAGCCTGGGGGATAGAGTGACACTCTGTTTCAAAAAAAACAAAAAAAAGAATTATGAAATGGTCTGAAGGTTTCAGTTGGGGTGAGTGATCGGATGATAATAACATTATCCATGGGGTGGGAGAAAAGGAGACAGAAGGGGACCTAGCAAAAAACCAAGAGCCATCTATAATCATTTAGGAATATTTCTTTTCTATGTAGTGAGCACTGTGCCTGGCATATCTGAAGTGCAATAAATGTTTGCCAGATGAATGAAATATTTTTAAAGGGAAGTCAGAAAATCTAGATTACGGGAAAAAAAGAAATAAGGCCACTTAAGATTTCTGTATTCCTTGTAACATCCTTATTCTTTGGTTTTATGCTTTGCCTGTTATCCTTTATTGTTCTGTTGTTAATAGTAAATTCGTTCAGAGTTAAAAGATCTGTGTACTTGGTCTTGGTGGATGGTAAGAAAGACTAGGGGAAGGGCAAGAAAGGTGAGTCAACTGGGGAGCCAATGACCTCCTTATAGTTCTATTTGTAAAATCTTACCAAACATATAGTTCTATGTTTTGGGGCTAGGAAGTCTTGGGTCTAGGCTCTGACTTTGCCACTTACTATTTAAGTGATCATGGGCAAGTTATTCATCCTCTTTCTGGGCCTCATTTTCCTCATCTGTAAGATGAGGTAGTAATAACATAATCACAGGTTACACGAATTAAAAACATGAGTGAAAACACTCAGCACCTTGTCTGATCTACAGTAGGCTCTCAAAAAAAATTAGTTTCCTTCCCTGTTCCCTATATTTGAGGTGGCAATAATGGACCCCAAAGATTTCTTGAAAATAAAGCACTTGTCTCTTTATATAAAGCCACAGAGTTATCAAAGATGGAACTAGCCATGGCATGACTCTGCTCTTGTGCTTTATCTTTGGCATAAGGAGAGAGAATGCTAAGTCCAAGGAAAACTGTTCTCTCAATCTGAGTGAAGCAATGATGTTAATGTGTTGTCAGTATACACAAACCCTGTCATTACAGGGGTTAGTTTATTGTATCTTCCAAATTCTGTAACTAAATGAAGCTAATATTGAATTCATAAGTGTAGAACACTTCCTTAACTAAGGTTTAATTTTAATAGAAGGAGGAGATTACTTCTTCATATTAATCCTAAAATCCTTAAGATGCATACTACTTGAATTTGTTATAAAAAGCAAATTAATTAAATAAAAAGTAATAAAAACCAACTTGAAGGGAGAATTCACAATTCAATAGGAGCCATTCTGATGGCCTGCTGATACAAGGGAAGAAGCTGCTGGTTCAGTAGAAAAAATAGTTTGGGAGTCAGACCTGGGATTCAGTTGAGATCTACAATTAACCAGTTGTTTGACTCTGGAAAAGTCACTTAACCTATGGATTTCAGCTTCATCATCTGTAAACTGAGTGGTCCGGACCAGGTAAACAGTGGTTCTAGCCAGGGAAGTGTATTAGAATCTTCTATGAGATTTAAAAAAATTATTTTAAGAGATGAGGTCTTGCTGTGTCGCCCATGCTGGAGTGCAGTGGTGTGATTATAGCTCACTGCATCCTTGAACTCTTGGGCTCAAGACCATCCTTCTGCCTCAGCCTCTTGAGTAGCTGGGACTATAGGTGTGCACCACCATGCTCACCTATCTGTGGGGATTTTAAAGAGCATACACCTGGGGTAGGATCTGGGCGTCTGCATTTTTAAGATATTTCCAAGTTATTCTGATGTCTAAGTTTCCACTAGCTCTTTTCTAAGTTTCCACTAGCTCTATATTCTATGATTCTAAGCTGTCATCTCTGCCAATTTTTAAATTCTGTCATCCTGTTTATAAAAATCTTGCCGGGTGCAGTGGCTCATGCCTGTAATCCCAGCACTTTGGGAGGCCGAGGCAGGCGGATCACCTGAGGTCGGGAGTTGGAGACCGGCCTGACCAACATGGAGAAACCCTGTCTCTATTAAAAATACAAAATTAGCTGGGCATGGTGCATGCCTGTAATTGCAGCTACTCGGGAAGCTGAGGCAGGAGAATTGCTTGAACCTGGGAGGTGGAGGTTGCGGTGAGCCGAGATCACGCCATTGCACTCCAGCCTGGGGAACAAGAGAGAAACTCCATCTCAAAAAAAAAAAAAAAAAAAAAATTCCTAAAAAATTCTGGTTTTCTAGTCCAAAGGTCAGCAAATTACAGCTTGCAGGCCAAATCTGGCCCACTGCCTGTTTCTGTAAATAAAGTTTTATTGGACAAAGTCATGTTCACTTGTTCACATACTGTTTATGGCTACTTTTGAGCTCTAAGGACAGAGTAGTCTGCAAAGTCTAAAATATTTACTATTTGGCCTTTTAGAGAAAAAGTTTGCCAATCCGTATTCTAGATCACTGTTATGTAATCTGTAAATTTCCAGGTTGAATTAATTTTAAGAACTTTTACAGTTCTAATAAAGCACTGGGGATATTTATTAAACTATCTTAAAGGCAGTTTCCAGACAGATTAACTTTTTTTTTTCTTTTGAGACGGCGTTTCGCTCTTTTTGCCCAGGCTAGAGGGAAATGGCGTGATCTCAGCTCACTGTAACCTCTGCCTCCCAGGTTCAAGCAATTCTCCTGCCTCAGCCTCCTGAGTAGCTGGGATTACAGGTGCCCACCACCATGCTTGGCTAATTTTTTGTATTTTTTTTTTAGTAGAGACGGGGTTTCACCACGTTGGCCAGGCTGGTCTCGAACTCCTGACCTCAGGTGATCCACCATCTCGGCCTCCCAAAATGCTGGGATTACAAGTGTGAGCTATGGCGCCTGGCCAGATTAACTTTTAACTGGAGGTGTTACTGCTGTTTCAGTCTGGATTTTTTTTTTTTTTTCTTTTTTTGAGACTGGGTCTCACTCTCTGTCACCCAGGCTGGAGTGCAGTGGTGCAATCATGGCCACTGCAGCCTCGACCTCCTGGGCTCAAGTGATCCTCCTGCCTTAGCCTCCTAAGTAGCTGGGACCACAGGTGCCTGCCACCACGCCTGGCTAATTAAAAAAAAAAAATGTGGCCGGACACAGTGACTCACGCCTGTAATCCCAGCACTTTGGGAGGCCGAGGTGGCCAGATCACCTGAGGTCAGGAGTTCGACACCAGCCTGACCAACATGGAGAAACCCAATCTCTACTAAAAAAAAAAAAAAAAAATACAAAATTAGCCGGGCGTGGTGGTGCATGCCTGTAATCCCAGCTACTCTGGAGGCTGAGGCAGGAGAATCGCTTGAACCCAGAAGGCGGAGGCTGCGGTGAGCCAAGATGGCACCATTGCACTCCAGCCTGGGTAACAACAGCGAAACTGTCTCAAAAAAAAAAAAAAAAATTTGTAGAGATGAGGTCTCATTATGCTGCCCAGACAGTCTTGAACTCCTGGGCTCCAGTGATCCTCCTGTCTAGCCCTCCCAATGTGCTGGGATGATAGGCGTGAGCTACCTCACCCGGACTCAATCTGGATTTTTAATGAATGGAAATGCTTAAAAATACTAATTTACAATGGATATTAACGATAATTGTCTATTTTATAGATGTGTAAGTATTTATTTTATGGGATTAAAATATGTATTAGAGTCTTAAATTAACAAGGATTTTATATGGCATACAGCAATTCTCAAAACTTCAGGGAAAATAAGCCTGTTGGCTATTGACTTAAGTAGTACTCCAGATAAATCTGTTTTACTGAAAACATTCTATTCCAGAATTGTGACCTTTACTCATTTTTTTCTAATTATTCAGTAAGTGTTCCTTAAAAAAATAAAAAGAGAGAAACAGCCTCATTCAGGTATGTTTTTTAAAAACATTACAAAGTAAATGCAGATTATAAAAGTCAGTTGTTTCTAAATGCAATTGCCTTCCTCACTCCCTTTGGCTACGATTTCAAGATTTTAAGTTGTACCAAACTACAAATGCTCGGAGATGCATCTATGCTTCTCTAAATGGATACATGCCCATGTGCCAGCAGATAGCAACAAAGAAAGTCCAAGAAACAAACACAAGTTAATCACAGGGCATCTTCCTAGAGCTTTAATTTGACCAACTTTAGGGGAAAGAGCTAAACAACTTAATCATTGACTTAAAACATTTAAATCAGCAACTAAAAATATTTTAATTATTAACATAAACTTGGGCATAAAATGCAAAATCAGCATGAAATTTAAAAATAAAATATGAGGGTCTCATAGAACTTTTGCAACTGTGGCAGGCAATTTTCTGTGTTTCATTCAGTCTCCTCTGTTGGCTTGGATACTTCAGGGGAACAGTCTAATAATTACTCATAGCTGATGTGTTTATGACATAAACCTCAAATTCTTAGGAACCAGATTCCCTAATAATAAAGGAATGAGCACAAGCTTATGCTTTAGCAGCTTAAATGTGTACAGGAGAGAAACATTTATTAAAGCAAATTTATTCATTTGGTTAAAATATATTTATTGGTGTCTTATGTGTCCCAATTTTGCCTGCCATAATCAGACTGAAAATTGAACCTAGTTACTATATAATGGATTACAGACATCATCCAAGAGTTAGTTTTTTTCTTTCTCTCTCTCTCCACTCTCTCTGTTTTTTCTTCTTCCCCTCCCCTCCCCTCCCCCTCTCCCCTTTCCCTCTTTCTTTGAAAACGTCTCACTCTGTTGCCCAGGATGGAGTGCAGTGGCGCAATCATAGCTCACTGCAGCCTCTAACCGATGGGCTCAAGTGGCCTTCCAAGTAGCTATATGCACTATCGGTGCATACCACCATGTCTGGCTAATTAATTTTTTTTTTTTTTATAGAGGCAGGGTCTCACTATGTTGCCCAGGCGCATCCTAGAGTTTTCTATTGTCTTCACACCTCACATCCAATTGACAACAAGTCCTGTTGATTCTATAGCCTAAATGTTCTAAATCTGTCCAATACTTTCCATCTTCACTACTATCCCCTTAGTCAAATCTATCACCATTTCTTTCTTGACTTAGCCTAACAGGTCTCCTATTTCCACTACTGACCCTGCCAATAAATTCTCCATCAAAATTGTTTAAAAATTTAAATTAGGTCAGGTCTATTCCCTGCTTAGCAGTCTCTAGTAGCTCACTATCATACTCAGAAAAAAATGAAAATTCCCTACCCTAGTTTACAAAACCCTACATGAAAATGTGGCTTCAGCTATTTCTCCAACCTTATCTCCTATTATTTCCCTGCTTGCCCACTAAGCCCCAGCCACAAAGACTTTCTTTTTATTCCTCAAATACACCAAGCTTTTTCCCTCCTGAGGGTGGTCCTAGCTGTGCCTGGACCATCTAGTAGTTAGCTCCTTCTGTTGGATAGATCTTAGTTTAAATGCCACTAAGTCACAGAGGTCTCAGGGCAGCCAAAACAAAGAGGTTACCAGTTACTATCACTCTAATTTCAATTCCTTGAATAGCACTGATGACTATGTGATAGTTTTTAAATTTATTTATTGGTTCATATTCTTTTTTCCTCCCCCTGCCTCTTCTCTTTCCCTCTCCAAAATAAGAATGTAAGCTCTATGAAAATAAGACGACAAGGGGCCTTGTCTGCCTTGTTTGCCATTTTAACTCCAGGACCTAAAACAGTGCTTACCAGGCAGGTACTCAATAAATAATTGTAGAATAAATGAATAAATAATTGAGTATACAGCTCAACATAATATAAATCAAGTTTGGCAGAGAAATGTTTACATTTACAGAGTCTGGGAAGTGAAAGCGCCTTTACTATCACTTCTAATCTAATTTCCTACTCCATGCAAGAATTCTTCATTTTTGCTCTCAGAGAGAAAGGTGCAGAACCTTGAATTAAAACTAGGGGTGTGGTATTGGAGCAGAAATAGATAAATCAATAGAATAAAAAAAACTGTAGATTAGAAATTTTAAATATGATGATGGAGTCTTTACAAATCAATGAGAGAGTCTGTTCTTGTAGTGTAGTAGTAATCATGTTTGCCTGACAAATCAGCAGGAGAAATTATGGATTATTCCAGTGTTTTCAGCGTGTTCGCGTGTTCCACTGAACATTATGTTTCTATAGCAGTGCTGTCCAATAGCACTTCTTGTGACGGAAATTTTCCTTTTTTATTTTTTGAGATGGAGTCTTACTCCATCGCCTAGGCTGGAGTGTAGTGGAGCCATCTTGGCTCACTGCAACCTCTGCTGCCTGGGTTCAAGCGATTCTCCTGCTTCAGCCTCCTGAGTACAGGCGTCTGCCACTGCGCCCGGCTGATTTTTGTAGTTTATTAGTAAAGACAGGGTTTCACCAGCTTGGCCACGCTGATCTTGAATTCTTGACCTCGTGATCCACCCGCCTCAGCCTCTCAGTGTGCTGGGATTACAGGCATGAGCCACTGTGCCTGGTCCGGAAATTTTCCTTTATCTGCAAAATGTTCAATACAGTAGCCACTAGCCCCTTGTGGCTATTGAGTTCTTGAAATATGGTCAGTGTGACTGAAGAACTGAGTAATTTTAATTAACTAAAATTTAAATAGCCACATGTGGCTAGTGCTAGTATACAGTTCCACAGGCTTTCATAAGTATTTCCTGAAATACCTATGAAGTGAGATTACATGATTAAAAAAAATTGCTCACACCTGTAATCCCAACACTTTGGGAGGCTGAGGCAGGCAGATCACCTGGGGTCAGGAGCTCGAGACCAGCCTGGACAATATGGCAAAACCCCATCTCTACTGAAAATACAAAAACAAGTTGGGCATGGTGGTGTGTGCTTGTAATCTCAGTTACTTGGGAGGTTGAGGCAGGAGAATCGCTTGAACCTGGGAGGCAGAGGTTGCAGTGAGCCAAGATCACCTCACTGCACTACAGCCTGGGTGAGAGTGAGACTCCATCTCACCAAAATAAATAAATAAATAAGAAAAAAGATTACATGGCCAATTAAATTAGGAAATGCTAACTCCTAATGCACACACAAACACTAGAAGCTAACGAGAGTCTGGCGATAAAAAATTTTAACTTTTTTTGGTATGATCTTTTCCCAAACTTATTTGACCATGAAATCCTCTTTCTTTTTTTGGAGGACTATCTATCAGTACTTTATTATCTGTATATTGAAGTATGGAATATGCTTGCTGGATTTTTTAATAAGTAGCATTGGCACAACTTGTTAATTATTTGATTAAAAAAGTAAAGAGTTTTACTTCATACTTTACATCAAATTATATTTTAGATAGAATACAAATTTAAATGTTAAAAAGTTAAAAAATTATTAGAAAATATTAGTTAATACACTTACATGACTGGTCAATAAACACATGAAAAGACACTGGACATCAGAGTAGTAATCAAATAAATGCAAGTTAAAATAAAATTTCATTTTTTTACCTGTCAAGTTAGCAAAGATGAAGAAAACTAATAATAACTAGCATTGCTGAGAGATTATGGGAAATGAGTAAATGATGCCTCATTTTGATAGGAGTGTCATACATATAAGCCTTTTCAAGGGTAATTTGCCATTATATTGGAATTCTTAAGAAATTTATATATGTAGGGATTATACTTTCAGAAATTTATCTTAAGGGAAACATTAACAATGTGTGCAAAAATTCAACAAGATGGTCACCATGGCAGTATCTGTAACAGAAAAACTGGAAATAATCTGGAGTTCAAAAAAGGACTGGTAAATTAAATAACAGGGTTTCCACACAACAGAATAGTTTTCAGCCATTAAATATAATATTGTCAATACAAATTTATTAACAGAAAAATGTTCATAATATGCTCTGACATAAACATCTGTATATGATAAAAATATACACAAAAAATAAGAATGATATCCATCAAGTGCAAATATCATTTTAAGAAACAGGATTAATATTTTTTTGCTTTTTTCCTTCTACCTTTTGATATTGTGCTTTAATTTTTCCTCTTTTAATAATGAACACATAATTAGTAAATACAGTGATTTCCATATTGAAGAGGAAGAAAAGATATACCAGTTCCCACTCTTACAATGACATAAAATATTTCCATTTTTTCAACTTCTGAGTCTTACTTCTGTCCTCTGGATAAAACAGGTAAGTCTAATCTTTTTTCCATAAATGTTCAAACACAAATATTTAAAAATAATTTGATGTTTACTAAAATTAGAAGATTACGTCCAACTTGTGATGTCTGATTCAACTTGCACTTTCACAAAAATAATTACATCCAAGACCAAATATGCTTTTTTTTGAGACGGAGTCTCGCTCTGTTGCCCAGGCTGGAGTGCAGTGGCGCGATCTCGGCTCACTGCAAGCTCCGGCTCCCGGGTTCACGCCATTCTCCTGCCTCAGCCTCCCGAGTAGCTGGGACTACAGGCGCCCGCCAACACGCCCGGCTAATTTTTTGTATTCTTAGTAGAGACGGGGTTTCACCGTGTTAGCCAGGATGGTCTCGATCTCCTGACCTCGTGATCCGCCCGCCTCGGCCTCCCAAAGTGCTGGGATTACAGGCTTGAGCCACCGCGCCCGGCCTCAAATATGCTTTTTATGGCAAAAATATTTTCAGGAAGGAAGTTCATGGCTTTTTTCGGGGGTTTCAATTTCCCCCCAATTAAACATTTCCTTTTAAAACTAAGCCTAAGCCATCTGGAGATCTGTATAATGTGGCACGTAAGAATGACCATCAAGATTTATTATATAACCCTCTTGAGTACACAGGTTAGATTTTACTCAACCTTCTAACTTCAGTGCCTGACGAACTAGAGTTTTAATAAATAAATATTTTTCCTGAGTGAGCAAAATACAGAAGTGAAACATATCTTGAAAAACTCAGGAAAACACAACACTGTTATAAATGTAAGAAATATTCTCAATTTTATAAATGAACTATGAATTTAAACAACATTCCTGTAACATCAATATTTCACAGAGGAATTCAGCTCTCAAAGTACAAAACCTACTTGGTGTGATGATGATGCTTGGTAACTCTATTGCTATAAATTCCACTTTATTCTGTCTGGGGCCAAGGAGATAAAACAGGTGACTTTTTAGGATTTCATCTAACACCAAGGCTCCCCATTTATTGCTCTGTAACTAGGCATAGCTATCAATGGCTAAGATGCCATTGACCATGAAAATAATTTTATTCCTGGTCTACCATTTCTACGTCAAGAGTTCCATTTGTAGGCTGGGTGCAGTGGCTCATGCCTGTAATCTCAGCACTTTGGGAGGCCAAGGTGGGTGGATCACCTGAGGTCGGGAGTTCTAGATCAGCCTGACCAATGTGGAGAAACCCCATCTCTACTAAAAATACAAAATTAGCCAGGCGTGGTAATATACAACTGTAATCCTAGCTACTAGGAAGGCTGAGGCAGGAGAATCGCTTGAACCCAGGAGGTGGCGGTTGTGGTGAGCCAAGAGCACGCCACTGCACTCCAGCCTGGGGAACAAGAGCAAAACTCCATCACAAAAAAAAAAAGTTCCATTTGTAATTGTGTCACAGTTTTTGTCCTCAATATAAACCTGGTGTATACCAAGTTTTTCTTGTGGTGACTTTGCTTCAAATTTTCTGAGAAATGACTTTACACAATTGCAAACTTTGAAATGACTAAGAGTGAGGGTCAGGTGTGGAGAGGCCATTAGAATTAATAAGACGTCTGTGTAAGATAATATTTTATAAAGGTGTAGACAGAACTTTATTTTAGTACATGTGGTAACAAAGTCTGATAAGGAGTGGTTAAGCTAAAGCCATGATTTACCTCATTTCATAGATAATCACTGTGGTCAGCACATGGCAGCTCTATGCAAACACACTATTTGAAAGAACATAAAAAAGCTATGATCTTTTAATCTCATTTGTTCTGAGGATTTCAAATCCTGGCAAGTTATTTTTTTCATAGATAGTTAAGAGGTAAATTGTCATTAGAAATTGCTCATTAGTGGGTTTCAAAAATGTGCCTTGCACATAGTGGAGGTTCAATAAACATCTAATGAATGAATGAGTAATGAATCACACGACTTTGAGAGTTTTATTCATTGGCCATCAGGGAAAGCAAGCCTAAGGTTTTCAAACAATAATACAGATGCTCAAAATAGTAACTATAGTTTGAAAACTTTTTGGGATCAAGACAATGATCCAGTGCTTTTATAAGTTGATTGTGGAGTAAGCCACTTAATTGGGAGCCAGAGAAAGGAACTTTCAGAAATTTTCTATAATAAAAATTATTTAAAAAGCCTCATAAAAGTATTATTTCTGATTTCAGATAGACCCACTCCTCCTCCTCCCACAAAAGGCGTCAGATAGCTGAACCTCAAGTTCTGCATAAACTTGAATTTTCATATCACCACCCAAATGGCCTCCAATTATTTGATGGACAGAAAGCCACTATAAGCTAGTCATGTTGAAGAAGGTGGTAATGGTGGCCTCTCTGAGAACCTAGTTCTGGAAGTTAATTTTATAGGACTCATTTGGATCAGTAATACCTAAACCCCAAATTCAATTTTTTAGAAAACATTTAAAAAGTACGTACTTTGGGTACTAGCTGGATTTGAGCAGTAAGTTTTTATAGTCTGGTATTGATCAGTTTCAAAGGAGATGGGTTGCCTGGGCCTTGAGGACTTTCCATTCTTTTGCTAATGTGTTTAAACTAAACTTCTTTCCCATCCAAGAAGTTTAAGGAATTGGCAAAAAGAGAGGAGTTCTGACTTTAAAAGTCAGAAATGTAGGACTCACAGGTATAGATGGAATTTGACTGAGGAAGGCCTTGGCAAGATCTGTGAACTTATACTTAGGGTAAGGCCATTGCTTTATTAGAAGTACTAACAATATCATTTATAATACAAAAGACTGGGCTAGCCTCTTGACCACATAAAGTTAACTGACTCCCACACTGGGGTATATATTCCTGTTGAAAGGTATGCCATTTATTCCAATGTATGTTACTCTGGTCAATGTATGTTAGACTGGTCAGCACATTGTGGAAATAAAGGAATTTAGCAGACTCTAGAGATCACCTCAAGATTTTTTTTTGAGACAGGCGCTCTGTCACTCAGGCTGGAGTGCAGTGGCATGAACACTGCAGCCTTGACCTCCTGGGCTCATGTAATTCTCCTGCTTCAGTCTCCCGTGTAGATGGGACCACAGGCAGGCACCACTATGTCTGGCTAATTTTCTTTTTTTTTTTGGAGAGACAGGGTCTCACTATGTTGCCCAGGCTGGTCTTGAACTCCTGGGCTCAAGTGATCCTCCTGCCTCAGCCTCCCCAAGTGCTGGGATTACAGGCCTGAGCCACTGCACCTGGCCCAAGATTCCGTTTTTTAAAAATTAATTAACTTATTAGTCCAGTCTCTTCATTCCTATCTTCTCTTTTGATAATCTAACCTGCACATTATTCTAGATTTTCAAACAGAACTCTAATCACATTATTCTACTCCAAAAATTTTAACAACCCTCCATTGTCTACCAAAGTAACTACAAATTACAGCCTGGCATTCAATGATTTCCACAAAAATAGCCCCAATCTACCTTTCCTGATTTATTTTCTGGTATTGCTCTCACAGACATATACATCCACAAGCTCAGTCCCTCTGCAGGCCCTGGTTATTGGGAAACAGTGGGATAGTACTGGTTGCTGCCCCAGAGGTAAAAGAGACACAGAAGAAAACAGCCAGCTTCTCATCCCAGCAGAGGTTGGGAAGTGAACACTGCTTCATCATTTTTCTGAAACACAGATTTGATGTCATGCTCTTGCTTAAAACCATTATACTGAGATATTTTTAAACTTAGGATCCATAGACCAGGATGTGGCTAGAATATCAGGGTTCTGTGAACTTAGACTGGGAAAACAATTGCATCTTTGTTTTCAATAATCAGTAGCTGAAATTTAGCATTTCTTCAGTAAGTGTGGACCATAAACTACAGTATTAGCACTCTTTTTTACCAGTAGAAATCTGATATTTTAACATCACATTAAAGTTGCTGCAGGCATTTCAAAATATAATTTATAGTCATCACTACTTAGAAATTACATAATTAGACCTGCTGCCAGATTTTATTTAATGCATAAAGTGCATATATATCACACATTTGTTTTAATATTTTAAAAACTTAACAAAATTAGTTTCCTTTATATTACTATGTATTCTATTTTATACATTCAAGAACATTTTTCTGAGACTGAGTCTATAAGCTGGACTGCCAACGAGGTCCATTGGGTAAAAGAGATTAAGAACATTTTTTGTACTTATTACTTCTAGTAATATAATCTAAACTCTTCACCATGGAATTCAAGGCTCCTCATAATCTGTTCACACCCACTTTATCATCTTCATCTCTGTCCCACCTCTACTCTCCATACTATGCTCTAGCCATACTAGACAACAATAACTCGTTTTTATCTGGGTCTGATAGACAGGTTTTTGGATTAACCCTAGTTAATAGATAGCAGCCATACACTGTCTTGGTCTTTACCTCATACAGCTTCCCTGCCTGCCAAGTGAATTCTTTGTTTAAAGGCCTGCTTTCCCTAATACGGTAATTTTCGATCCTAATTGAGCTGTATTTTAAATATCTTTATATCTCATTACTAACTTAAATGATAAATAACAGAAAAAGATTCTAAATTAGCAAGGCACTGTATGTAGTAATCTCTATGAGAGTGGATGTTGGTCTTTGCATCTCATAAATTGGCTTAACTCTGGATGTTGGTCTCTGCATCTCATAAATTGGCTTAGCTCTGATCATTCTGGGGACAGAAGTGGGGATGGCCTTTGAGCTGTAAGGCTGGAGACAACAGCTGACCAATCCTGGACGGAAGGGAAAGGGAGAGCAAAGAGACAAGTAACTAAGTTGGACCTGATAAACACTGAGGAATGAACAGTGCTGAAGAGAAACGCAAGAGTGGCTCCTTCTCCCATTTCCCAGACCAGTTATTCCAAACATAATGCCGCTCAAGTTTCTCATTCCATCTCCAAGCCTCTCTGTAGTTAAATGACCTCCATCTTTTTTTTTTTTTTTTTTTTTTTGGGACGGAGTCTCGCTCTGTCACCCAGGCTGGAGTGCAGTGGCACGATCTTGGCTCACTGCAAGCTCCACCTTCCGGGTTCATGCCATTCTCCTGCCTCAGCCTCCCGAGTAGCTGGGACTACAGGCGCCCGCTACCACGCCGGGCTAATTTTTTGTATATTTAGTGGAGACCGGGTTTCACCATGTTGGCCTGGATGGTCTCGATCTCTTGATCTCGTAATCCACCCGCCTCGGCCTCCCAAAGTGCTGGGATTACAAGCGTGAGCCACCGCGCCCGGCTAAATGACCTCCATCTTAATGTTACAGAGCCAACTCTCTCAACTTCCTTCACTCTAGTTTAGTGGGTCTCAATCTTTAGCATTAGTCACCTGTGGAGCTTTAAAAAACAGTAATGACACCTGGCACAACCCAGAATTTAATTGGTCTAGAGCGGGGCAACAGTATTGGTTTTATTTAACAAAAAGTTTCCCAGGTGATTTAAATGCACATACAAGGTTGCGTTCCACTAGTAATCTTGATCTTATAAATTAGCCTCCCTCACCCTCGAAGAGGCCACTTCTCAGTTTCATGGTACACTTTTGAGTCTTCTACCTAAACAGAAAACATTCCTGAGGGCCATATTCTCGTTCCTCATTTCTCACTTTATAACGATGCTTCTTTAAAGGGAAGTCTACACCAGTACGGTTTCCATCAGGTTTATTTTTACTTCTTTTTTGACTCTTTCAGACCACCACTGTCACATGCTTTTGCGCCCGTTATTCTCTCTGCTTTTACCTCCTTTCTTATTTCTTTGACCAGGTACCGGATTACTAGTCTTAACACAGTCCTCTAAAAGTGACCCAAAAGTCGCCCTGGAAAGGGCTTCCTCACGTTCCCCTCCTACACAACCTGGGACCCCTCTTCTGTGCGCAGACAGCATCCCGCGCATTTTTCTCTATTGTCACTTTATTGTACTACCACTGCGGATTCTCTCACGGTCTGCTATATAAAAGCACTTCAAAAAGCTGAGACTATTTCATTCGCCTCTGACATTCTGGAACCCAAGGCATGGAAACCACTCAGTGAAAAAGTCTGAGGAATGAATGGAAACGAAGACTTGGAAACGGGAGGTCGGGGCGGGGACAATGGAGGGGGCAGTGGGTGGAGGGAGCGTGCGTGTTTGAAAAGGGGCGGGGGCTATGGCCGGCGGCGCTGAGAATCCAGGTCCAGAATCGGGAGGGAGCACGGATATGCCAGAATCTGAGTGGGTGGGAGAGCGATCCACTGCCGGGACAAACTGAGACAAACCGAAGTGGGGAGGAGGCTTCTTACCTGCCTCGGGCCTCACCACCCCAACCAGCCTTCAGGCACCTCTGTATTGGCCGGAAAGCGACAGCTACAGTCGCAAACTCAGAGGTTTCTTCCCCAACCTTGCGACATCCCTCTCCAGTACAGGGAGAATCTAAAGCTGAATTTCTTGCTCTGCCGTAAGGTGAGGAAGAAAAATTTGGGCGGGGCCGCCTGGGGCGTAGGAAATGGGGCGTGTCCGCGCAAGCGCACGCCGTACTCTCCAGTGGCGTCACGTGCGGGGGCGGGACAGGGCGGGGTCGACCCGTGCTGGCAGTAGGGGGCGTGGGAGGTAAGTGCGCGCGCGCCTGCTCGCCTGCAGCCGTGGAGTCGCGCGGGGCGGGGCCGCGTGCGCGGGGTCGGGGGCGCGCGACCGAAGCGGACAAGGGACGCGGAGGCGGTTGGCTGTGGCTGTTGAGGGAGTACAGGACAGCCAGGACCGCGAAAGGCGGCGGCGGAGGCAGTAGTTGTACTGGCAGAGGCGGCCGCTGGCAGCAGTTGAGGCGGCGGTCCAACGCGTGCTCTCTGGGCGGGGTGCGGCGGGGGATGTGCCTGCCCAGGCCGGGCGGAGTCTCTCTGACAGGGCGGGGGATGCGCCGCGGCCGCTCGCCCGGACCCTGAGGCTGCTGGGCCCACCCTCCCGGAACCGTCCGACCCTCGGTGGCCTCGACCTCTTCTGCCATCTCCGGCCCGACCCTGGGGCGGAGGGTGGAAGGCAGCTTCCGTCGAAGAGGAGGGGGCTGCGGTGGCCACCGCGGCGGAGCCCGAGGTAAGACCCGCCCAAGCGCCCAGCGGCCCTACAGCCAGTCCTGGCCCACGTCTCAGTCTTGCTATTTGGCTCCGGTCGGGCCGCCCCGCCCCGTCCCAGCGGAGACGACCCGCGAGCGGGTCTGCGCCCAGCCTCCCAAACACCGGATCACGGCCCCGGATCCCCAGTAGACCCCACCCCCCGTATCTTCCATTGGCCGGGCACCATTCCGATCCTCCAGCCTCCCCGGAGATTCTGTCACGGTCCCCCCAACCCAGCAGACCCCATTAGTACCCCTCAGAGTCCCTTAGGACTCTTAGTGGAGCTTCCAGACTCCGTTACATCCTCCCTTGGGCTGACCTGATTACAGTTCTCAGACAAAGTCTCGACCGCCTCCTAAGCCATTGCGTCCCCCATCTGCCCCTCGCCCTACCCTTCTTAGTAGACCCCCTCCCACCTCGCTCATCACCAAGCCGACTAGCGCTAACCCTAGCCATCACGGCTTTCAGGTAGCCGCTGTCATGGTGTTCTTACTCCCGGTAGATGTGGTGCAGCCCCTCTAGACACCGTCACAGACTTTGGCTTCTCTCCCACCACCGACTGTAGCCTCTCTCAACAGACCTCTCCTCAAGCAAACCTTGTTATCTTTCTCCTCAGTCGCGATCCTTTCTTTGGTTGAAAGGGCTTTGCCATGAAATCCTGAGGGAATATTTGCTTAGCCTAGTGTATTCCCTCCATTGTGGCTTAAGGGGACCGACCGAGACCCATGTTTGGAGGGGTTGGGCTGAAAAAAGCGGGAGGCAGAGTGAAGTTATGGAAGCATGGGGCCAGTTGTGTGTGTGCCATTATAAGGTCACAGAGCCTGCGCCTCGTCTTGTCTGTTCTGTGTAGAACGTGTGAGGTTGTCCAGCTCTGACGTTTTAGGGACCTCTGTAAGGATTAAATCACGTTGCACTAGTGGATATAACTATGTCGTCTTGTAGTATTACTTCACCTCCTTGTCGATTGCTGCAGTTACTAGAACTATTTCTTATTTTTATTTTTAAAGGATACTAGGGGACTTTTTTTGGATTCACTGTTTTTGGATTTGTAGCTTTCCTTAATCCCTGAATGCTTCAATGTCGATTTAATAATAAACTTCTGTTGCCTGGTGCTGCTGCCTTGCTTCTCCAAGAAGCAAGTACAGAAATCATGCAGTGTTCACTGAGGTTATTACCAACAACAGCCTTCTCAATAGCAGTAAAATGTTGAATAAAATGTTTGTAGAAGTTGAGCTCCTGAGTTGTCAAGAAAGAAATGTTGCATCAAGTGATCAGTACGTAATTTTAATATTGGTATAAAGATGAAATATAAAGAGGTCTTTGTAGTCATGCACACACACACAGTAAAAAATGTTAAAGTAACAGAAGGAGAAAATACATTAAAATTATAGATAATAACTAGACGTAAAAGCCAAAAGTTTCGGAAGAGTAATGTAGTAAAAAATTTCTGTTCCGCCTTCGTTCTCCAGCCACCCATTTTTTCTCTTTAGAGGCAACCACTATTTCCAGCTTCATGTATATCCTTTCTGTGATATTTCCAATATATAAACCTACACATTTATATTTTTAAGACACTGTATACAAATGGTTTCATACTTTACATTCTATACATAGCCTGTTTTTTTCACTTAATACTACATCCTAGAGATCATTTATTAACTACATATGGGAGTGCCTCATTTACTGGCTGGATAGTATTCCATTTTTGTGGACTGGTGGTTATTTTTGGTGTTATGCTTTTACCAACAATGTTACGTGCTTTTCTTTTAAATGTGTCTGCTGTTATATGTATGTTTAAATAATTTTGTGATTTGAAAAAAATTCCTGATGATTCTTTTATGTTGAACCTACAGAAAGGATGTAACTAAATTTCTCATTGAACCTCTGAGCTTCCACAGTGACTAACTGTGATGATGATTATAATATTAAATTATCGAAGGATTTTAAAGCAGGGGACTGGAATGGTCAGATTTGCATTTTAAAAAGGTCATTCTGGCTGCAGTGAATTGAAGAGTAGAATAAGGCTAAAGGCCAGGAATATTAGGGTTATCCAGGCAAATGGTGAGACTGGATCTGAACTTGGATATTGGGAGTTGAGTTGGTGATTTTATTGTATTTGGGGTTGCGGAGAAGTTGCATAGAGGATAAAATCTAGGTTTCTGGCTTGTGCCTTTCACTGAGGTGGGGATTCCTGTGAAGGAGTGGGATTTTATTTTTATTTTGTCAAGGAGGAGGGATAGAGGGGTTAATTTGTGACATGTTCAGTTTAGGTGACTGTAGTTCTGTCAGATGTAGATGACCATTAGGCAGTTGGATTTGTGGCTGAAGCTCAGTATCAGGTTCTGGGTTGATAGTAGTAGATTTTGGAGGCAAAATCATACAGAAGGGAGGAGAAAAGGTTTTAGGATGGAAACCCAACATTTAAATTACAGGTAGCGTTGAATATTTAAATTAGTAAATTATGTGATTAAGTTCCTTAAAAAATCTTATTCTGGTTTAAGCATTAACAGTGAGATTCACTATCTAATATATGAATTTTTAACAGTTATTTTCCCTTAGTTATTTTAGTAGTATATAGTTCCTGAGGGAAATTGGATAAACTTAGATTTTTTTTTTTAACAAGTACCTCAATAGAAGTTAGCAATATAAACTCCCATCTTTCCTAATCATTGGGATTATACTATGTGGAAGTTTGTTCAGTCTTTAATAATTGCAGAGAAATGTAGGAGGTTTGAAAATATGATTTGCCAAGAATATCAAGGTTTTTAGTTGGAGTGATTTTTGGTTATATTAACTCAGTTTGAAATAAATATCAGTCAAAGACTTTTCAGACATTTTAAAAACCACAATATTGACTTAATGTATTGATTCCTACATCTAGAACTGCTGTCTAGAGTGCTTGCCTTTGCTCTAGACCCCTGTAAAAGCACTGCCTAATGGATATCACCACCTTGATTCACATTTCACAAACACTTCAATCCAAACATTTAGGAAACAAAACTCCTCCTGCCTCTTTTCCCCCCAAAAACAGTGGAGAGAGAGCCGGGAGACAGAAACTGCAACAAAATTCTTCCTCCCGATTTCCTACCTTGATTGATGGCACCACTCTTTCCTCATGAAACCTTCAGGAACCTGGGAATTGCTCTCCGCTTCACTCTGTACTTCGCTGCCAACATCCAGTCTGTCACTGCTTTGTACATTTTCCCTCATGATATTTCAGGTCATTCCTTATTACTTTTTGTTGCCTCTATCTTATTTTAACTCAAAATATCTGTTTCTTGGGCTTCTGTAATGCTGAGTGGTCTTCTTGCCTTCTGTCTTCTGCCTCTTGTCATGCCCTCCAGTTTATTCTCTTGACTGCTGTTGGAGTCAGTATTCTAAAATGCTCTTTTAGTCATGCTCTTTCACTTGCAGGGAAGAGACTCAAGTTACCTTAAGTAGTGAAGTGCTTATTGATGGGAACCATACACAAGGGAACCCAGGAAAAGTTAAACAACTTGCTCTCAAGAAAAACAAGAACCTAATAAAACTGCTCTCAAGAAAAACAAGAACCTAATAAAACTGCTCTCAAGAAGAACAAGAACCTAATAAAGCTGGAGATTTCACTCCAGTGCTCCATTGTTAACTTGTCCTAGATACCCTTTCTTTCTTCTCCAGTTTTTCCCCCGTGTCATAGCTTCCATTTATTCCTAATTTCTGCTCCTTATAACTACTGTGTGACCCCCCATGCCAACATCTTGCCTCCTGGCTGCAATTGTTTTAACTTCAGCTCCTGTTGCTAACCTCTTCCTTTTCCCTAGGATTTTCGGGTTTGAATTCCCAAGAAACAATTTCTTTGGCTCAGCTCTTTTTCTCATTTATTGCTAACAAGTCTGTGTACTTAGGTTATGTCACCACTCTTGGCCATTTATTGTTGGCTGTGTGTTTGTATGTATATATGGGTATCGGGAAAGATCGTAATGGTGGAAAGTATGGGACAGTGTGCAGGCTAATTTACTGCAAAATGGGGTTGTGAGTATGGCCCACACCATAATTTTGACATGTATAGTAGAGATAAAAATCAAATCATGTCCTTTCCTATTGAACAATCTTCAAAAAAGCTGTCTCATTGTTTTCAGGATAGAGTTTAAACTGTAGCATGGCATGTGTATGAGATCATTCATGATCTAACTCTTAATTCTCTAGCTTTTCTTCACTTGCTGTCTTCCTTACGTACTTTAATCCACTCTTACTGACTTTAGGCTTCCTCTCAGGTAACGTGCTTTCTCTCTTGTCTTTTACATTTGATGTTCTATTTCCCTGATTTCCACTTTCCCCTTTCTTTGCTTGGCTAATTTCTGTCTGACCTTTAGGATTCAGTTCAGATGTATATTCTTCGGGAAGCTTTCCTTTACCCCTTTCAGATTAAGTTAGGTACCATTCTTATGTGCTCCTGTAGCACACAGTAATTACTTCCATCATAGTCCTCTAATGAAATAGCTTAATTACTTATCTGTTTTCTTCACTAGGGTTTGACTATTTTGGTAAGAGGGATGATATCAGTGCTCTTTAGTGAGACAAATTTTTAGATTGAGCATTTTAAAAAATATAAGTTAAAAAAAATAGGGTCTCACTGTGTTGCCCAGACTGGTCTTAAACTCCTGGACTAGAGCCATCCTCCCGCCTCAGTCTTTGAAAGTGCTAGGATTACAGGCTGAGCCACCATGCCCAGCCTAAAAATATAAGACTTTATAAATTATAAAATATACAAAAAGCACACAGCTGGTAAATATATAGCTCAGTGAATTTTCACTAAGAACATACCAGTGTAACCAACATCTACATCAAGGTACAGAACATCACTAGAACTCTACAAGCTGCCTCATGCCTTCTTCTAGTCACTAATCCAGCTCATAGAGGATTTAATTTACATGGGAAACCCTTTAACATATAGGTTTCTGTACCTATTTTATGTGTATCTTTAGACATACAAGGAGTATAGGTATTGGAATTTTGATCCTGTAGAAAGAACATAGATAATTTATGTTATAGAAACAATTGTGGCATAGTTTCATACAATAGACAAGTTCAAAATAACATAATACTACTAAGGTTTATTTGTGAGATGTTATATTTAGGTGTTCTTGTTTATACATTTAATATGATTTTGGAGTGGCAGAAAATAATATGATAGAACAAAGTATATTTGCTGAAAATGGCATATGAATTATGAGTGGTAAATATGCTTAGGATAGGTATAGTAAACATGTAAAGCACTTTCCAAATAGTGTTAGGCCTCTGGGTTTTAATGTGAATTATGTTGCTGGCATATTTTGGCAGGGGGGTCATCCAGCGGGCAACTGAAGTGTAATTTTACATGTACAGTGAGGAATGGACTAGCTGTCCTGTCATAGACAGCTGGCTTGCTAAAAATTGTGTGTGTGTGTGTTTTTTTTTTTTTACAATTAGCAATAATTTTGGAGCGTACTTTTTCTCAGTTTTGATTTTTCTTAAACTGTAAGATTGTGTAGCTCTTTGAATATATAACTATATTCTTTTAAATATTCTTTTTCCTTAGATAGGCTTTTATATCTGTGAATCTTAAATCCATTAAGTGGAGAGAATATGGATTCTCAAACCTAGATTTCTAACAGACCTGGATTCAAGTTCTAGCCTTATAACTTTTGAACTGTCATTTATGGGCAAGTCAGTTAACATTTGAGAGCTTGTCAGAATTTTCATCTCTCAAATGGGGATAATTGGGAGGCAGAGGTGGAGGCAGGAGGATCAGTTGAGCCTAAGAGTTTGAGACCAGCCTGGGCAACATAGGAGACCTTGTCTCTACAAAAATGACAAAATTGTTATTAAATAGCTGAGTGTGGTGGCATTCACCTATGGTCCCAGCTACTTGGGAGGCTGAGGTGGCAGGATTGCTTGAGCCTGGGAGGTCGAGGCTGCAGTGATCTGTAATCATGTCATTGTACTCCAGGCTGGGCAACAGAGTGAGACCCTGCCTCAAAAAAAAAAAAACAAACTGGGGGTAATATTTGCCTCATAAGATTATCATTGGAGTTAAAAAAATTTTTATGTAAAGCACCAAGCATATAGCAGGTACTCAATAAGTCTTCCTTTTCGCTCTTGAATACGTCTATTTCCTGTTTTATTTCTTCTTTTTTTTTTAAGACAGTCTCACTGTGTCACCCAGGCTGGAGTGCAGTGGTGTGATCTCGGCTCACTGCAACCTCTGCCTCCTGGGTTCAAGTGATTCTTGTGCCTCAGCTTCCCAAGTAGTTGGGACTACAGGTGCACACCACCATGCCCGGCTAATTTTTGTATTTTTAGTAGAGACAGGATTTCACCATATTGACCAAGCTGGTCTTGCACTCCTGACCTCAAGCGATCCGCCTGCCTTGGCCTGCCAAAGTGCTGGGATTATAGGTGTGAGCCACTGCGCCCAGCCTATTTCTTGTTATGTTTAAATATGAAATCAATAATTTTTTTTTTTTTTGAGACGGAGTCTCGCTCTGTCGCCCAGGCTGGAGTGCAGGGGTGCGATCTCAGCTCACTGCAAGCTCTGCCTCCCGGTTTCACGCCAATCTCCTGCCTCAGCCTCCCGAGTAGCTGGGACTACAGGCGCCTGCCACCACGCCTGGCTAATTTTTTGTATTTTTAGTAGAGACGGGGTTTCACCATGTTAGCCAGGATGGTCTCGATCTCCTGGCCTTGTGATCCGCCCGCTTCGGCCTCCCAAAGTGCTGGGATTTCAGGCGTGAGCCACCACACCCGGCCGAAATCAAGAATTTTAAGAATTTCACTGTGTGGCTTTTAGAATAAATGGCTAATCAAAGTTTGTTGCTAAAAGAAGCAGATGTTAGGACAATCTGTCTATTAGTTGTCTTTCAAGTGTGATTTTTTTCAGTTAAAATATTTCTTGTGGCATTGGGGCATTTAAAAAAAAATTTTGAAAAAATACTGCAAAGAAATGCTTCTCTTGATGTCTTAGCATATAAGATTAATGGATTTTAGAATGTATTTGATTCAGTGTGAGTTATCATAACAAAATGTGTTCTGTTTGTCAATGACAAACATTCCTTAAATAATTGACAGATTTTAGTACTATTGGTGTTTGTAGTGTGTAAGTATTTGTTTGAAATCTGTTTACTTTTATTGATGAGATGATTGTGGGCTGAGTAATCTCTGGAATTTTCTTTTTTTTTTTTTTTTTTTTTGAGACGGACTCTTGTTCTGTCTCCCAGGCTGGAGTGCAATGGTGCAATTTCGGCTCACTGCAACCTCCGGCTCCCGGGTTCAAGTGATTCTCCTGCCTCAGCCTCGCAAGTAGCTGGGATTACAGGTGCCTGTCACCGTGCCCAGCTAATTTTTGTATTTTTAGTAGAGATAGGGTTTTGCCGTGTTGGCCAGGAAGGTCTTCAACTGCTGACCTCAGGTAATCTACCTCCCTTGGCCTCCCAAAGTGCTGGGATTACAGGCGTGAGCCACCACACCCGGCCTGGAATTTCCTTTTTGTTTTTTTCTTGAGACAGTGTCTCACTGTATTGCCCAGGCTGGACTCAAGCTCCTGGGCTCAAGCAGTCCTCCCACTTCAACCTCCTGAGTAGCTGGTACTACAGATGTGTGCCACTAAGCTGCCTGGCTAGATTTTTTTTTTTTGAGACGGAGTCTCGCTCTGTTGCCCAGGCTGGAGTGCAGTGGCACGATCTCGGCTCACTGCAAGCTCCGGCTCCCGGGTTCACGCCATTCTCCTGCCTCAGCCTCCCGAGTAGCTGGGACTACAGGCGCCCGCCACCACGCCCGGCTAATTTTTTGTATTTTTAGTAGAGACGGGGTTTCACCGTGTTAGCCAGGATGGTCTCGATCTCCTGACCTCGTGATCCGCCCGCCTCGGCCTCCCAAAGTGCTGGGATTACAGGCTTGAGCCACCACGCCCGGCCCCGATTTTTTTTTTTTTTAATGTAAGGAAGAAAGTTCTTAGGTGACTGTGTGGAGATGTTTATAAACGATTTTTAGATTTTTTTTTTTTTTTGCCTTGTTTATTTTTTTGTGAGACAGAGTCTTGCTGTGTTTCCCAGGCTGGAGTGCAGTGGTGCGATCTTGGCTCACTGCAACCTCCGCTTTCCAGGTTCAAGTGATTCTTGATTCTTGTGCCTCAGCCTCCCAAGTAGCTGGGATTACAGGTGTGTGCCATCACACTCAGCTAATTTTTGTATTTTTAATAGAGACAGGGTTTCACCATATTGGCCAGACTGGTCTCGAACTCCTGACCTCAAGCCGTCCGCCTGCCTTGGCCTCCCAAAATGCTAGGATTACAGGCGTGAGCCACTGCACCCGACCAATATTTTTGTCTTATTTTGCTTTTGCAACTCTATTTTCTTTTAGTTCTCTTTCTTCCCTCCCCTACTGTTTTATAATTAAGATCGTAAAGAAATAGAAAAGTTGGAAGAGAACACTAATATGTCTACCAACTAGATTCAAAAGATAGCATTATGCCATCCATATTTGCTTTATTGTTCCCTATGTGATTGTCTGTGTGTGTGTGTGTGTGTGTGTGTGTGTGTGTGTGTGTGTATTTTTTTTTTTTTTTTTAGGCGGAGCCTTGCTCTGTCACCCAGGCTGGAGTGCAGTGGCATGATCTTGGCTCACTGCAAGCTCCACCTCCCGGGTTGACACCATTCTCCTGCCTTAGCCTCTGGAGTAGCTGGGACTACTACAGGCGCCTGCCACCACGCCTGGCTAATTTTTTGTATTTTTAGTAGAGATGGCGTTTCACTGTGTTAGGCAGGATGATCTCGATCTCCTGACCTCATGATCTGCCTGCCTCGGCCTCCCGGAATGCTGGGATTACAGGCATGAGCCACCGCACCCGGCTGTGATTGTATATATTTTTGCAGAACCTTTTGAAAGTAAGTTGCGGCTGGGTGCCGTGACTCATATCTGTAACCCCAGCACTTTGGAAAGCCAAGGCAGGTGAATCACCTGAGGTCAGGAGTTTGAGACCAGCCTGGCCAACATGGTGAAACCCTGTCTTTACTAAAAATACAAAAACTAGCAGGGCGTGGTGGTGGGTGCTTGTAATCCCAGCTATTTGGGAGGCTGAGGCAGGAGAATCACTTCAACCCGGGAGGTGGAGGTTGTGGTGAGCCAAGATTGCACCATTGCCCTCCAGCCTGGGTGACAAGAGCGAAACTCTGTATCAAAAAAAAAAAAAACTGCATGTATTGTGACAAGTTTACTGCAAAATGCTTGGTATATATTTTCTAAGAAATACATATTTTTCATATCACCAGTGTGCTATTACCAACACCTAAGAAAAATAATACCCTAATTTAATATTGAATTTATATTTGAATTTTCCCAACTGTCCTGAAAAATGTTTTTTTTCAAGAGAACTCAGTTAAGTTTTTGCATTTCATTTGATTATCTCTTTTTAGTCTCTCAATGTAGGAAGTTCCTTCCCACATTTCTCTTCCCTATGACATTGAAATGTCTTTGAAGAGACCAATCATCTTGTAGAATGGCCTGTTTTCTGGAGTTTTCTGATTGTTTCTTGGATTGTTTAACTTGTTCTTCTGGTGCTTGTATATCCTGTAAACTGGAAGTTATGTTGTAAAGGATTGAATAGATTCATATTAAAAAGTTTTGGCAAGAACACTTCGTAGGTGATGTTGTATATCATGTTGTGTATTATGGGAGGCACATAATGTCAGCTGTCCTGCTATCAGTGATGTAAGTTTGATAGGTTTAAGGTGGTGTTTGCTTATGTCTCCATTTTAAAAGTAAATTTTTTCTCCCGTTATGTACAATAATCTGTGGGACTGATACTTTAATACCATACAAATATTCCATTTCTCAGTATTCTTTCTCTAATAATTTTAGCATCTTTTTTGATCGTTAGGTATTTAATTAAGGATTGCAAAATGGCAATTTTTCTAATTCTGTAATTCTTTTTCATTTATTAGTTATTCTTCAGTTAATAAGAGCTTTGTAACCTTTATCAACTGGGAGTGAACAACAGTTCCTATTAAAAGAGAACAGTAAATGCTTAATTTTTTCCTTAATTTTTAGAGGGAGGATTTGTGTAATAGTCATCTACAATAGTAGCAAATGAGGTTTTTAATGGTCTCATGACTTTTGTTGTATTATAGTCATTTGCAGACATTGTTTTTGTTTTGATGCTCAAATTGTCTCAAATAAGGGCAGTGGGAGCTTCTTCAAACAGGTTCCTGAATTATTTTTTCCTGAACCCATTAGTCTTTGAATGATTCCTTACTCTTGGGTACACGATATCTTGGCTCACCATGGACTTTTCCTGCTTTAGACTTGGAATCAGCAATTTCTCCAAGAAGCTTGGTCTTCTTACAGTGGAGGATTGTATTTACTTATATATTTATTCAATTAAAATTTTTTTTTGGAGAGGAGGGGCAAAGTCTTGCTCTGTCGCCCAGGCTGGAGTGCAGTGGCACGGTCTTGGCTCACTGCAGCCTCTGCCTCCGGGGTTCAAGTGATTCTCCTGCCTCAGCCTCCGGAGTAGCTGGGATTACAGGTGTGCGCCACCATACTTCGCTAATTTTTGTATTTTTAGTAGAGACAGGGTTTCACCGTGTTGACCAGGCTGGTCTGGGACTCCTGACCTCAGGTGATCTGCCTGCCTCAGCCTCCCAAAGTGCTAGGATTACAGGCATGCGTCACTACACCCTGCCGAGATTGTATTTAGAAACCAGTATTTAGATGCTAAGTATGCTCCTTGTTATTGGGCTGTCACTGAGACTCTGACAGGAGGGAGTAAAAAGCATGATATCATCTTGATAATTCTTACTCAAATTTAACATTATAGGTTTCTTCCTTCTCTTCTCCCTAGTCTTCTTCCTCCTCCTCCTTTTAGTTTGTTAAATTATTTTTATTTTAATCTCCTTTATGTTGAAAATCATAGTTTTTATTAACATTGGTGTATGTTTTTTCTAAGTATTTATAGTTTCAAAAATAAATGAAAGTACTCAGTGAGACTCAAAATTTCTTTGCATTTCTTTTTGTCCTTAGACTGTATCCTACTAAGAATGTACCTATTGTAAGTAGTGCTATGTTCAAAAGTCACTTGAAATAATGATTTTCTCAGTTTGATTGTTACCAGTTTGATATGCAGTTAGGTCTACTTATTTTATTTTAGGATTTGCTTTTCCTGTTTTTAGACTTAATTTGGCTGGGTGCTATGGCTCATGCCTGTAATCCCAGCACTTTGGGAGCCTAAGGTGGGAGGTTTGCTTGAACCCAGGAGGTTGAGGCTGCAGTGAGTGACCTGTGATTGCGCTGCTGCAGTCCAACCTGGGTGACAGAGTGAAACCCTATTTCAAAAAAATAATTAAAAAAAAAACCCTTGATTTTATTCTTTGAATATGTAAAGCACTTACATAGTTCAGAAAGAGAAACCATATAAAAAAAGGATTCTTATTTTCTTTGTTTTTAGAGATGAGATCTTGCTCTGTCACCCAGGCTGGAGTGATAGAGCAAGTGCAGTGGCACAGTCATACATCATTGCAGCCTTGAACTCTTGGGTTCAAGCCATCCTCCTGCCTTAGCCTTCTGAGTAGCTAATACTATAGGTGCGTGCCACTGTGCCTTGCTAATTTTTTTTTTAAATTACATTTTATTTTAGTAGGGATGGGGTCCTGCTATGTTGCCCAGGCTGGTTTTGAACTCCTGGCCTCAAACAGTCCTCCTGCCTCAGCCTCCCAAAGTGCTGAGATTACAGGCATGAGTCATTGTGCCTGGCCAGGAATCTCATTTTCATCCCCATCTTTTTCATCCTGTTTTCTCACTCCTCGATACGTAACCATTTTTGTAAGTCTTTGATTAATCATCCTATTTTTCAAAAATAAAATATATGTATTCTCTTTTCATATGCTAAAGGTAGCATACCATATATTCTGTTCTGTACCTTTTCTTTTTTTCCACTTACTATATGCTGGAGAGGACTTTGTATTGGTACATAAGATGTTTCTCATTCTTTTTTACGGAGACACAATAGTCTATTATACGGATGTACTATAGTTTTATTCAGTGAGTTTGGTTCTGAAGGATATTTATGTTTAATCTTTTGAACTATATATAAGTAATACATATTGAATAAATTGATTAAGAAATAAAGCTTTCCCAGCCGGGGGTGGTGGCTCATGCCTGTAATCCCAGCACTTTGGGAGGCCGAGGCGGGTGGATCACCCGAGGTTGAGAGTTCAAGACAAGCCTGACCAACATGGAGAAACCCCATCTCTACTAAAAATACAAAATTAGCCAGGCGTGGTGGCACATGCCTGTAATCCCAGCTACTAGGGAGGCTGAGGCAGGAGAATCGCTTCAACCTGGGAGGCGGAGGTTGCGGTGAGCCAAGATCGTGCCATTGCACTCCAGCCTGGGCAACAAGAGGGAAACTGTCTCAAAAAAAAAAAAAAAAAAAAAGCGCCTCTGCCCGGCTGCCCCGTCTGGGAAGTGAGGAGTGCCTCTGCGCGGCCGCCCCGTCTGGGACGTGAGGAGTGCCTCTGCCTGGCCGCCCCTTCTGGGACGTGAGGAGCGCCTCTGCCCGGCTGCCCTGTCTGGGAGGTGAGGAGCGCCTCTGCCCGGCCGCCCCGTCTGGGAGGTGAGGAGAGCCTCTGCCCGGCCGCCCCGTCTGGGAAGAGGAAGTGAGGAGCACCTCTGCCTGGCCGTCCCGTCTGGGAAGAGGAAGTGAGGAGCGCCTCTGCCTGGCCGCCCTGTCTGGGAAGAGGAAGTGAGGAGTGTCTCTGCCCGGCCGCCCCATCTGGGAAGAAGTGAGGAGCGCCTCTGCCCAGCCGCCCCGTCTGGGAAGTGAGGAGCGCCTCTGCGCGGCCGTCCCGCCTGGGAAGTGAGGAGCGCCTCTGCCCGGCCGCCCCTTCTGGGAAGTGAGGAGCGCTTCTGCCCGGCCGCCCCGTCTGGGAAGTGAGGAGCACCTCTGCGCGGCCGTCCCGTCTGGGACGTGAGGAGCGCCTCTGCCCGGCCGCCCCTTCTGGGACGTGAGGAGCGCCTCTGCCCGGCCGCCCCATCTGGGAAGTGAGGAGCGCCTCTGCCCGGCCGCCCCGTCTGGGACGTGAGGAGCGCCTCTGCCTGGCCGCCCCGTCTGGGAAGTGAGGAGCGCCTCCACCCGGCTGCCCCGTCTGGGAAGTGAGGAGCGCCTCTGCCCGGCCACCCATCGTCTGGGATGTGAGGAGCGCCTCTGCCCGGCCGCCCCGTCCAGGAAGTGAGGAGCCCCTCTGCCCGGCCGCCACCCCGTCTAGGAAGTGAGGAGCGCCTCTGCCCAGCCACCCATGGTCTGGGATGTGAGGAGCGCCTCTGCCCGGCCGCCCCGTCCGGGAAGTGAGGAGCCCCTCTGCCCGGCCGCCACCCCCTCTAGGAAGTGAGGAGCGTCTCTACCCGGCTGCCCCGTCTGGGAAGTGAGGAGCACCTCTGCCTGACCGCCCCGTCTCGGATGTGGGGAGCGCCTCTGCCCGGCCGCCCCGTCTGGGAGGTCTACCACAGAAGCCAGAAGCAATGTGGAGGCTGGACGTGGTGGCTCACGCCTGTAGTCCCAGTACTCTGGGAGGCCGAGGTGGGTTGATCACTTGAGGTTAGGAGTTCAAGACCAGCCTGGCCAACATGGTGAAACGTATGAAAAATACAACAGACAAACCAACCAACCAAGTGACAACAAAACAGGTCTACCCTGGAGTCATACTCTAATTTTTTCTATTTTCCTCCCTTTCTGATCCTTTATCCCACTTTCTTTTTCTTCCTCTTCCTTCTCCTTCTTCTTTGTCAAATAGAAGATTGAGTTATTATCATTGATCCATACAAAGTCCCTCTCTCATTTATTTTCTTTAATTCCCATCCCCCATTTCTATTCCCCGTCTTTCCATGTGCAACCTTCCTAATATGTTTGATATGCATCTTTTTGTTTGTATGTACTTTTAGAAAATGTTTATTGTTTTGTGTGCAAAAAAAAAAAATTAATAAAGGTCTAGACAACAGTCCAACATAAAAATAAATTCTTTGGAAAAAAAAAAAGCTTTCCCAGCATTTTGGGAGGCTGAGGCAGTAAGATTGCTTGAGGCCAGCAGTTTGAAACCATCTTGGGCAACATAATGAGACCCTGTCTCTACAAAAACAAACAAAAAAACTAGCCAAACTATAGGTGTGTGCCTGTGGTCCTAGCTACTGGGAAGGCTGACATGGGAGGATCACTTGAGCCCAGGAGTTCGAGGTTACAGTGCGCCATGATGATCATGCCACAGTAGTAGTCCAGCAGCCTGGGCAATAGAGCAAGACCCTGGCTCTTAAAAGAGAAAAAAGGAAAAAGAAAAAAGTGTTTTTCCCAAGTAACTGAGAAGGAGCTGATTTTTTCCAGAAGAGTCTTGTAGCTTTCAGAGGTATCTTTGTTCTGTTTTGTTGTTGTTGAGATAATTTTAGGAAAAAAACAGTAGATACATTTTGGTATGGTGCCTAAGTCTGAAGGGACAGGAGATGATTTGCCTGCTTTATTTCACTGTTTCCTGACTCCTTGAATCGTTAGAACTAAAAAAAAGCCCATGTCTTGGATGTTTTCATGTAAGGATACGTTGTATCTTCACTGGGTTTTCCCCAAAATTCCCCTCTTATGTACATCTTATGTACCATTTCCCCTTAACTTTAACCTTTGTTCTTTCTCTTTTTTTGTCTTAAATCTCAGATTATGTATAGGATTCTAAGCATTTAATGTACAGCTTCTTACAGTATAGTAGGGCAGAACAGATGTATCCTGTGAATGAAGAGAAAGAGATCAGGAAAATGCTAAAGGCAGAGGGAAGAGTCCGTTGGGATATAAAGAATTCAGTCTCTGGGCTTGTAGAATGAGAATTGGTTTAGGGAATCATTCAGATCTAAATTGTCTTTTACTCCATTATTATAATCAGAATGGAAGTTGTTTCATTTATTGATCAAAATATTTGAGCATCTACCATGACCAACTTCCTGATGTGTAGGCACTGTGGAGGATACAGAACATTTTCTAATTATGGTAGCTTTTAAAAAATGCACACTAGGTACCAGACTTATATTATCATATATTAAATTACCATACTAGTTATATGCAGTTGTTATTTTTCATTTTCATTCATATACTGATGCTCCCTGACTTACAATGGGTTTACATCCTGATAAACCCATTGTAAGTTGAAAATAGCATAAGTCGAAAATGCATTTATTACACCTAACCTACTGAATATAATAGCTTAGCTTAGCCTTCCTTAAATGTGCTCAGAACACATTAGCCTACAGTTGGACAGAATCATCTGGCAACACAGTATACTATTGAGGATTAGTTGTTTACCCTTGTGAGAGCTGCTGCTTTCTGCTGCTGCCCAGCATTATGAGAAAGTATCGTACTGCATATTGCTAGCCTGGGAAAAGATAAAAATTCAAAATTTGAAGTATGGTTTCTACTGAATGCATATCGATTTCGCACTGTGCTGAAGTTGAAAAAATTGTAAGCTGAACCGTCATAAGTTGTGGACCATCTGTATACAAGAGAAGGCATAAAATGTTCAGTTTAAGGGAAATAATAAAGTGAATATTAGTGTTGTCATTGCCCAGGTCAACAAACCAGAAGTGCTTCCCTCCAACCTTACCATCCTTGTCAACATATCCCCCTCAGTGGAGGTAGCTATTATCCTGACCTTTGTGACTGTTTTTTGCTTTGCTTCATAATTTTAAGTCCTAGCTATACATCCTTAAACAATATAGTTTTCCTTGTTTTTGAACTTCATGTGCATATAATAATACTATGTGTATATTATGTAATCTAAAAAATTAGTTCAGTATTTGTGAAATTCTTCTGCTTCTGCTGCTTCTGTTTCTTCTTCTGCTTCTGTTTCTTCTGCTTCTGTTTCTTCTTCTGCTTCTATTTCTTCTTCTGCTTCTTCTGTTGCTTCTTCTGCTTCTTCTGTTGCTTCTGCTTCCACTGCTTCTGCTTCTGCTGCTTCTGCGCTGCTTCTGCTGCTGCTTGCTGCTGCTTCTGCTTCTGCTGCTGCTTGCTGCTGCTTCTGCTGCTGCTTGCTGCTGCTTCTGCTGCTGCTGCTTCTGCTTCTGCTGCTGCTTGCTGCTGCTTCTGCTGCTGCTGCTTCTGCTTCTTCTGCTGCTTCTGCTTCTGCTGCTGCTCGCTGCTGCTTCTGCTGCTTCTGCTTCTGCTGCTGTTGCTTCTGCTTGCTGCTGCTTCTGCTTCTGCTGCTGCTTCTGCTGCTTCTGCTTCTGCCTCTGCTGGTGCTGCTACTTCTGCTTCTGCTGCTGCTGCTGCTTCTGCTTCTGCTGCTGCTTCTGCTTGCTGCTGCTTCTGCTTGCTGCTGCTTCTGCTGCTGCTGCTGCTGCTACTGCTTTTTTTTTTCTTGAGACTTAGTCTTACTCTGCCACCCAGGCTGGAGTGCAGTGGTGCAATCTTGGCTCACTGCAACCTCCGCCTGCCAGGCCCAAGTGATTCTCCTTCCTCAGCCGAGGAGAATCACTTGAACCCAGGAGATGGAGGTTGCAGTGAACCGAGATCGCACCACTGCACTCCAGCCTGGGTGACAGAGTGAGATTCCATCTCAAAAAACAAACAAACAACAAAAAAAAACACCATATATAATTTGAATTTATCTGTAGATTCTTCTGGATTTTCTGTATATACAATTATGTCATACGCAAATAATGACAATTTTGTCTCTTGTTTCTAATCCTTATACCTTTTATTTTTTTCCTGCTTTCCTTTGCTGCCTGAGATCTCCATCATAATATTGATAGGACTTTATAGGGCCATCTTTGTGTTGTTTCTCATCTCAAGGGAAAAATGTCCAACCTTTCCTCATTAAGCATGGTGTAGGCTTTGTAGATACCTTTTATCGAATCAAGGAAGCTTCTGTTTTTCATTTGCCAAGACTCCATTAGAGATGTTTATAACTACTGAATTTTTTTGGATTTTTTTGAGATGTGGTTGATTGTATTGATTGGCTTTCTGATATATCTGTTATTTCTGGATTCAGAGTCCAGAGTGCTCACCATTACACCATGGAACCATCTAATCTGTTATTTCTGATGTTAGTTTTTATCCCTTTTTCCATTCCTGATCCTTTGCTTTTTTTTGAGATTGAGTCTTGCTTTGTCATCCAGGCTGGAGGGCTGGAGTGCAGTGGCTCGATCTTGGCTCACTGCAGCCTCAGCCTCCTGGGTTCAAGCAGTTCTCCTGTCTCAGCCTCCTGAGTAGCTGGGACTACAGACGCACGCCACCATGCCCGGCCAATTTTTATATTTTTAGTAGAGTCAGGGTTTCACCATATTGGTCAGGCTGGTCTCAAAACTCCTGGCCTCAGGTGATCCACCCGCTGCGGCCTCCCAAAATTCTGGGATTACAGGCATGAGCCACCGCGCCCAGCCTTGATTTTTTTTTTTTTTTCTTTTTTTGAGACAAGGTCTCGCTGTTGCCTAGGCTGGATTGCAGTGGTGTGACCGTGGCTGGCTGCAGTCTTGACCTTCCAGGCTGGAGTGGTTCTACCACCTCAGGATCCTGAGTAGCTGGGACTATAGGTGTGTGTCACAAGACCTGGTTAATTTTTTTTTTTCAAGACCAGGTCTTGCTCTATTGCCCAGCATCTCGGCTCATTGCCAACCTCTGCCTCCCAGGTTCAAGCGATTCTCATGACTCAGCCTCCTGAGTAGCTGAGACCCCAGGTGTGCACCACCACACCTAGCTGACTTTTGTATTTTTTAGTAGAGATGAGGTTTTACCACGTTGGCCAGACTGGTCTGGAACTTCTGGCCTCAGTTGATCTGTCTGCCTCAGCCTCCCAAAGTGCTGGATTACAGGTGTGAGTCCCTGCCCCTGGCCTGGACCTGGCTACTTTTTGAAAGTTTTTGTAGAGATGAGGTCTTGGCTGTGTTGCCAGGGTTGATCTCGAACTTCTGGGCTCAAATGATCTTTCTGCCTCAGCTTCCCAGTATTGGAATTACAGGTGTGAGCTACTGTGTCTGGCCTCTTTTTCTTTTTAATTTCTTAATTATTTTTGCCAGAGGTTTGCCAATTTATAGTTTTTTTTTTTTTTAAATACAACTTCTGGCTTTGATGGCCTTTACTATTTTGTTTTCTCTCTACTTATCACTTCTTTGTTTTTGTCATTTCTTTTCTAACCAATATATGAACACAGCAGTTTGTTTTGTTTTGTTTTGTTTTTGAATGGTGGGTCTCGTTATATTGCCCAGGCTGGTCTTGAACTCCTGGGCTCAAGTAACCCTCCTACCTCAGCCTCCTGGCTAGCTGGGGCTATAGGTGTGTGGCACCACACACACCTGATCACTTCTGTTATTTCCTTCCTACTTTCTTCAGGTTTATTTTGCTATTCTTTTTTATCTTCTGAATAGATAGCTCTCTAATTTTTTTTTTCCTATTGTACTTATTTAGGGTTATACATTTCCCCATGACGTATTGCTTTAATTGCATCTCACAAATTTTGAAATGTAGTTTTGTTATTTATTTCAAAATATTTTTCATTTACTGGTCACATATATTATTTAGGAGTATATTTAAAAATTTCCAAATATGTGACAATTTTTCGTATGTTATCTATTGTTGCATAACCAGTTAAGCCCAAAACTTAGTGGCTTATTATCCTTTACAGTTTCGGTGGGTTAGGAATTCAGGAGTGGTTAAACTTGGCATTTCTGCCTTAGTTCCTTTCCATGTGGGTTTTTCCATGCAACTTTTTAACTGTTGTCAGGGCATGGTCAGTGGAATTCCTGAGAGACAGAGCATACCAGATAGAAGCCATGTTGCCATTTATGACCTAGCCTTATTTCTGCATTCTGGTGATCCAGAGTTACAGAGCTCCATTCATGTTTGAGGAGGAGGCAGCACAGGGAAAAGTGTCAAGTCACATTGTAAAAGTATATGTGGGATGGGATATGTACTGGTGTGGCCATCTTTGAAAAATACATTTGTTATGCCCACTCATCTTTTTTATACTGATTTCTATTTAATTGTTTTCAGAGGAAATGATCTTATAGTTTCAGTGGTCTTTTTTTCTGTTTCTTCTTTTTTTTAAAAAAATTTTTATTTAATTTAATTTATTTATTTTTGAGATGGAATCTCGCTCTGTCGCCAGGCTGGAGTGCAGTGGTGTGATCTCGGCTCACCGCAACCTCCGTCTTCCGGGTTCAAGCGATTCTCCTGCCTCAGCCTCCTGAGTAGCTGGGACTACAGGCACACACCACCATGCCCAGCTCGTTTTTGTATCTTTAGTAGAGACACAGGGTTACACCATGTTGGCCAGGATGGTCTTGATCTCTTGATCTCATGATCCGCCCATCTTGGCCTCCCAGTTTTTAAATATTTTTGTTTCACCATCTCAGTCTTTCTTTTTCTGGATCTCCAGTTTATATACTGGCATACTTCTGATATATTTAGGTTCAGTTTCAGACCACTGCAATAAAGCAAATATTGTAATAAAGTGAATATTGCAGTAGAGCAAGTCACATGAAACTTTTGTTTTCCCATTGCATATAAGACTTATGTTTATACTGTACTATAGTCTATTTAAAGTGTGTAATAGCATCATGTCTACACAAAATATACACATTGATTAAAAAATACTTTATTAAAAAAATGCTAACGGTCATTGGTCATCTGAGCCTTCATTGAATTGTAATCTTTTTGCTGGTGGAGGTTCTTTACTTCATGGTGGTGGCTGCTGACTAATCAGGATAGTGGTTGCTGAAAGTTGGAGTGGATGTGGCAATTTCTTGAAATAAGACAATGACGTTTGCTGTATCAGTGGACTATTCCTTTAATGAAAGATTTGTCTGTAGCATGCAGTGCTGTTTGATAGCATTTTACGCACAATATAACTTTTTTCAAAATTGAAGTCAGTTTTCTCAAACCCTGCAGCTGCTTTATCAACTAAGTTGATGCAATATTATACATACTTCGTTGTCATTTCAGCAGTGTTCTCAGCATCTTCACAAGGAGTAGATTCTATCTCAGGAAACCACTTTCTTTGGTCATCAGTAAGAAGCAGCTTATCATCTGTTCATGTTTTATCGTGAGATTGCTGCAGTTCAGTCATATCTTTAGGCTCCATTTTAAATTCTAGTTATCTTTGTTTCCACCACATCTGCAATTCCTTCTTCCACTGAAGTCTTGAACCCATCAAAGTCATCCATGAGGCTTGAGATCAACCTCTTCCAAACTCCTGTTAATGTTATGTTGACCTCTTTCCGTAAGTCATGAATGTTCTTGATGGCATCCAGAAAGATGAATTCTTTACAGAAAGTTTTACATTTACCTTGCCCAGATCCATCAGGGGAATCACTATCTATGGCAGCTAAAGCCTCATGAAATATTTTAAATAATAAGACTTGAAAGTTGAAATTACTCTTTGATCCACGGGCTGCAGAGTGGATGTTGTGTTAGCAGGTGGGAAAACCTTAATCTCCTTGTACATCTTTATCAGAGCCCTTGGGTAACTAGGTGCATTGTCAATAAGCAGTAGTATTTTGAAGGAATCTTATTTTTCTGAGCAGTAGGTCTCAACGGTGGGCTTAAAACATTCAGTAAACCTTACTGTCAACAGATGTGTTGTCATTCAGGCTTTGTTTTTCCATTTAGAGAGCACAGGCAAAGTAGATTTAGTGTAATTTTGTTGTTGTTGTTCCCTGAGACAGGGTCTCACTGTTGCCCAGGCTGGAGTGCGGTGGTATGATCTCAACTCATGGCAGCCTCTGCCTCCCGGGTTCAGGTGATTGTCCCACCTCAGCTTCCTGAGTATCTGGGACTACAGGCCTGCACCACCGTGCCCAGCTAATTTTTTTTTTTTTTTTTTGAGACAGAGTCTTGCTCTGTCACTCAGGCTGGAGAGTGTAGTGGCGCGATCTCGGCTCACTGCAACCTCCGCCTCCTGGGTTCAAATGATTCTCCTGCCTCAGCCTCTCAAGTAGCTGGGATTACAGGCGCCCACCACCATGCCCAGCTAATATTTGCATTTTTAGTAGAGATGGGGTTTCTCCAAGTTGGCCAGGTTGATCTGAAACTCTTGACCTCAGGTGATCTACCCAACTTAATTTTTGTATTTTTTATAAAGACGGGGTTTCACCATGTTGGCCAGGCTGGTCTTGAACTCCTGACCTCAGATGATCTGCTTGCCTCAGCCTCCCAAAGTGCTGGGATTACAGGCGTGAACCACCACATCTGGCCTCGATTTAGCGTTAATTCTCAAGAGCCCTAGGATTTTCAGAATGGTCAATGAGCTTGGTTTCAGCTTAGTCATTAGCTGCCTTAGCCCCTAGCAGGAGAGGCAGCCTGTTCTTTGAGGCTTTGAAGCCAGGCATCCACTTCTTCTAATTATGAAAGTCCTAGATGGCATATTTTTCCAACACAAGGCCGTTTTGTCACATTAAAAATCTGTTATTTAGTGTAGCCACTTTCATCAGTTATCTTAGCTGGATCTTCTGGATCCAGCTTCTGTGTCACCACTTGCTGCTTTATCTTGCACTTTCATGTTATGGAGGCGGCTTTTTTCCTTAAACCTCATGCATCAACACTGCTAGTGTCCAACTTTTCTTCTATAACTTTCTTACCTCTCTCAGCCTTCATAGAAGTGAAGAGAGATAGGGACTTGCTCCAGGTTAGGCTTTGGCATAGGGCAATGCTGTGGCTAATTTGATCTTCTTTTCAGACCACTAAAACTTTCTCCATATCAGCAATAAGGTGGTTTTGCTTTCTTATTTGTGTGTTCGCTGGAGTAGCACTTTTAATTTCCTTCAAGAAGTTTTCCTTTGCATTTACGACTTGGCAAACTGTTTTGCACAAGAGGTCTAGCTTTTGGCCTGTCTTGGTTTTCAGCATGCCTTTCTCACTAAGCCTAATCATTCTAGGTTTTGATTTAAAGTGAGAGACATTTGACTCTTCCTTTCATTTGAATACTTAGAGGCCATTGTAGGGTTATTAATTGGCCTAATTTCAATACTGTGTGTTTCAGGCAATAGAGAGGCCCAACCAGAAGAAAGAGTCAGGGAACAGCTGGTTGATGGAGCGGTCAGAACACACATAACATTGATTGATTAAGTTCACTGTCTTATATGGGCATGATTTTTGGTGCCTCAGAACAATTACAGTAACATCAAAGATCACTGATCACAGATCGCCATAACAGATATAATAATAAAAAAATTTGAAGCTAGGTGTGGTGGCTTACACCTGTAATGCAGGTGCTTTAGAAGGCTGAGGTGTGAGGATTGCTTTAAGGCCAGGAGTTTGAGACTAGATTCGGCAACATAACAAGACCTCATCTGTACAAAAACTTAAAAAATAAGCTGGGCAGGGTGGCATGCACTTGTAGTCCTAGCTACTTGGAAGGCTGAGGTAGGAGGATTGCTTGAGCCCAGGAGTATGAGGCTACAGTGAGCTATGATGGTCATGCTGCTGCACTGCAACCTGGGTGACAGAGCGAGATCCTGTCTCTAAAAATAAATAAATACATAAAAAAGTTTAAAAAAGCTCGAAATATTGCAAGAATTACCAACATTTGACACAGAGACAGGAAGTGAGCACATGCTCTTAGAAGATGGCACCTGTTGACTTACTTGACACAGGGTTGCCACAAACCTTTAATTTGTTAAAAAAAATTGCTGTATCTGTGAAGTGCAGTAAAGCAAAGTGCAATAAAATGAGGTATGTCTATATATATTAGATTTTCTTACTCTTATGTATTTTTTTCTTTTATTCCTCCTCCTCTTCATTCTTTCTTCTTCCTCCTTCCTCTTTCTTCTTTCTTCTTTTGACAGGCTCTTGCTCTGTTTCCCAGCTGGAGTGCAGTGGTGTGATCACAGCTCACTGCAGCCTTGAACTCCTGGGCTGAAGTGATCCTCCCACCTCAGCCTCCCAAGTTCCTGGGATTATAGCTATGAGCCACTGTGCCTGGCTTTCTTATATGTTTTCTTAACCTTTTTTTGTATTTTTGTGTTTTTCTTCTTTTTTTGGGTGTGTATTTTTCTTCTTTCACTGTGGATGATTTCTTCAGATGTATGTTTTAAGTTCACTACTTTTCAATGATCTTATTTTTTATTTTTTATTTTTTTAAATTTTTTAAATTTTTTTGAGATGGAGTCTCACTCTATCGTCCAGGCTGGAGTGCAGTGGCACAGTCTCGGCTCACTGCAACCTCCACCTCCTGGCTTCAAGTGGTTCTTGTGCCTTAGCCTCCCAAGTAGCTGGGATTAGAGGCACCTGCCGTCATGCCCGGCTAATTTTTCTATTTTTAGTAGAGACGGGGTTTCACCAAGTTGGCCAGGCTGGTCTTCAACTCCTGACCTCAAGTGATCCACCCACCTCAGCCTCCCAAAGTGTTGGGATTACAGGCTTGAGCCACTGCGCCTGGCCTGATTTGATTTTTAATTTCAGTTCCTCGTGTTTTACAATTTTAGAAATTATTTTTAGTTCTTTACATTTGGTAAGTCATTTTTTTCTGTTGCCCAGGCCGGAGTGCAGTGGTGTGATCTCAGCTCACTGCAGCCTCTTTCCCTTGGGCTCAGGTGATCCTCTTGCCTCAGCCTCTTGAGTAGCAGGGTCTATAGGTGCAGGCCACCACACGCAGCTATTTTTTATTTTATTTTATTTTTTGTAGAGACAGGGTCTCACTATGTTGCCCAGGCTGGTCTTGAACTCCTGGGCTCAAGTGATCAGCCCACCATGGCCTCCCAAAGTGCTGAAATTACAGGCATGAGCCACCACACCTAGTTTCCTAAGTCATTTTTTAATGATTCTTTCCCCTCTCATATATACGACCCTTTCAAGCTTGTTTGTTGCTTTAAACTTTAGAAAGTGGTTATTTTATATTCTCTATATGGTCTTTTCTAATATCTGAAATTTTTGCATGTGTGTTTGTATTCTTTGCTTGCTTGCTTTCATTTGTGGTGCTTTTTTTCTTGCTTGTTAATTTTTCCTGGGACATTACTTGTGGGTTTTGCACATGTATTTTCTAAATGTTTATGGCCTGATGTTTTTTACTTCACCTAGGTGATGGGAATTAGAGCCTCAAATCTGTGTGTGTGTGTGTGTGTGTGTGTGTGTGTGTGTGTAAGGTGGTGGCTGAAGTGCTGGTGTGTGTCTTGTTGTTACAAGTAAATGGAAACTGTGGCTTGTGTCACCTGTTTTGTTTGGGCTGCAAGCTAGTAGTGTTTTTTTTTTACATTTTTAAATGGTTAGAAAAAAATAATTTGTGACATGAAAATCATATGAAATTCAAACTTCAGTGCCTATAAATCTTTATTGAATACATCCATGCTCATTGGTTTATGTGTTGTCTGTGGCTGTTTTCGTGCTACAACAGCAGAGCTGATTGGTTACAACAGAGATCATATTGCCTTCAAAGCCTAAAATATTTATTTATTTATTTTTTAGAGGCAGTCTCCCTCTGTTGCCCAGGATGGTGGGCAGTGGTCGTGTAGTGGTGAAATCATAGCTTACTGCAGTCTTAAACCCCTGGGCTCAGGGGATCCTCCTGCCTCAGCCTCCGGAGTAGCTGGGACTACAGGCAGGTACCACACTCAGCTAAGGCCTAAAATATTTATACCTCTGGCCCTTTACAGAAAAAGTTTGCTGTTTCCTGTTAATAACTTGTCAGGAACTCTACTTTCTCCCATCATTCTTATCTGCTCAGTGCCAAAGCAGCTTTCTTTGAAGTTCTTAGGGATTAAGTTAGAATAGGACAGGTTTACTTTTGTTCATTTTACTGGTTCCAGCCATATGGTATAGGGGTGACTTATCAGACTCACCACTAAGGCTGGGCCATGGGCTTGGCTTCTATCATTATGAGGCTACGAAAACCAAAGCCTGAGTTTGGCTTCTGTCAGTAGCTAACCTGGCTTCAGTGCTCTGCTTATCTCTCTGAATTCTTGCCCTATCTTATGTTTTGGGCGTATAATTCTTTAACATTAGCTCTTTGAGGCTTTTAAGAATATATATTTTTGGCCAAGCAAGATGGCTAATGCCTGTAATCCCAGCACTTTGGGAGGCCGAGGCGGGTGGATCACGAGGTCAGGAGATGGAGACCATCCTGGCTAACACAGTGAAACCCCATCTCTACTAAAAAAATACAAAAAATTAGCCGGGTGTGGTGGCGGGCGCCTGTAGTCCTAGCTACTCGGGAGGCTGAGGCAGGGAGAATGATGTGAACCTGGGAGGCTGAGCTTGCAGTGAGCCGAGATCGCGCCACTGCACTCCATCCTGGGCAACAGAGCGAGACTCCGTCTCAAAAAAAAAAAAAAGAATATATATTTTCTGATGTATTTAGTTTTAAAAATCTTAGTGGTAGTTGTGTTCTATGTAATTGGCCATGTTATTGGAGATGGATATCTCCATTCTTTTTTGAATATGAAGAAATTCAGGCTCAGAGAGAGAGAGAGAGTAGTTCAGGTAAAGTTGTATTACTAGTAAATAGCAGAATTTGAATTTTGGAAGCTTATTTATGATCTAGGAGTATAAGCAGTTAGGCTTGCATATTCTTTCCCATATATGACTGTAGCCTTAAAGATTTCTACTGTTTCAGCCATGTGGAAATGTCTCAGTTACAGAGGACAAGAAAAGAAAGAAAAGAAAAACAAGAAAAGAATAAAATGTTTAAAAGCTGTTTGGTATAGAAAGCTAACACCCCATATGGATACTCAGAAAATAAAAATGAAAAAAAAATGGTGAATTCTGTTTGTAAAATTCAGTAAATTTGTCATATTAACTATTTGTATCAATGATTAAAATAGGTATGAAAGTTGACTTTTTTTTTTTTTTTTGAGACAGATCTTACTCTGTTATGCAGGCTGTGGTGCAGTGGTGAAGTCATAGCTTACTGCAGCCTTGAACTCCTGAGGTCCAGTGATCCTCCTGCCTCAGCCTCCCAAGTAGCTAGGACTATAGGTATGAGCCACCACACCTGGGTAGATTTAAAAATTTTTTTTTGTGGAGATAAGGTGTGCTTCTTTTTTTTTTTTTTTTTTCCTGAAGCTGTTCTTGAACTCGTGGGCTCAAGTGGTGTTCCCACCTCAGTCTCCCAAAGTGCTGGGATTACAGGTGTGAGCCACTGTGCCCAGCACCCAATCATTGTTTATTTATATACAGTATCACAGTTAATCTCACAGCAACGATGAACTAGGTGATGGAGATTTTTTTAAAAAAGAATATAAACATTTAGGGAAGGTGGTTTATTATCTTTCCAAGATTATACAGCTAGTAAGTGTAATGGTAGGATCTGAAACGCTCACTGTGTGACTACAAAGCCCACGTTTATTTTCAGATTATATTGCAAAAAACCCCAGTCTTTAAATGGTTAATGGAGATTATGAAAATACGTTTAACATTTCTATACTTATATGAGAGTCCCCCAGGCTTTTATTTAGGGGCTAGTTTTATTTCAGGTAATTTAAGTAAGAATTTGGTTTCTAAGGTTACGTAGTATAGAAACAGTAAATGAGAACAGGGATATTTATAGGTCATTAGGCTGATAGGATGAAACACTTGTCTATAAAAGTAAAGCAATCTGGGAATATTGATAGGGACAGACAACCTTGTTTATATCAGTAGTTTCTAATATTACTGTATCATATCAAAGTTAACATTTGTTATGCAATTCTAAATTTTTAAGAAATGCATGGTATATTTAATATACTCTGTTTAAAAAGATATAAAGTTAGTATGTTATAGAAATAATTAATCCAGAGTATTTAAAAAAATAACTTATAAAGCTTAGAGAAGCTTAAAGAGCTGAAACTCTAGTTCATTGGAAAACTTGAATTTTTAGGATTTCTCTAAAACTTCAGAACAGCTGAAATTTTACCAGTGGGCTAATAAGTAGTAATTTATGACTTGCTACCTATCTAATTCTAATGACCATGCAGTACGTAGTGATTAACTTGCACTTTTATTTTACATAAAAGTAATTTCAATTCATGTATACTTAGTCTTAATAAGTTATTAATGTAGCATTGTTATCTCACAACTTAACAAAATGGAGGTGAGATTGTTTAATATCCCACTTGAAGCCATTAGCACAATAAGTTTTTGATACAGAGTGAATATGACACCTCTTAAAAAGGACCAAAACCCAGGAAAACTTTTAAGTTTGAATTTTTTAGTAAGTGGTATGACAACATTGCTGTTGATAAGTTGGTGTTTTTTTTTTGCTTTTGTTCTTGAGGAGGGTCTCACACTGTTGTCCAAGCTAGAGTGCAGTAGTGAGATCATGGCTCACTGTAGCCTTTACTTTTGGGGCTCAAGCTTTCCTCTCACCTCAGCCTCCTAACTGGGACCACAGCAGTATGTCACCACACCCAGCTAATTTTTAAAATTTTCTGTAGAGATGAAGTCTCACTATGTTACCCAGACTGGTCTCGAAGTCCTGGCCTCAAGTGATCCTCCTCCCTTGCTTTCCCAGAGTACTGGGATTACAGGTGTGAGCCTCTGTGGCCCAGCTCATAAGGTTCTTGAAGGAATAAAAATGACCCATCATGCCAGGCACAGTGGCTGATGCCTGCAATCCTAGCACTTTGGGAGGCTGAGGTGGGAGGATCACTTGAGCTCAGGAGTTCAAGACCAGCCTGGGCATCATAGTGAAGCTCTGTCTCTACAAAAAATTAAAAAATTAGCCAGGTGTGGTGCTGTGTGCCTATAGTCCTAGCTGTTCAGGGGTGGCTGAGGTGGAAGGATTACTTGAGCCCAGGAGATTGAGGCTATGATGAGCTGTGATCAAGACATTGCACTGTAGTCTGGGTAACAGAGTGAGACTCTGTCTCAAAACAAAAACAAAAACAAAAACCATTATTTTTCTACATTGTTTTGACTCTTGAGGTAATAAGACAACATTTGATGAGTATTTTGAAGTGTTAACTTAGTTGTCCAGTGTCCCATTCCAGTGAGAACAAGATTTCAGGGTTTATTCTTGATTGAGTTCATAAGGGATACTCTGTTTCCTGATCATACTCTTGCCTTTGGAATGTTTTATTGTTGCAAAAGTGTACATCATTGACCAGAGAAGGGAGACAGGATGACTGTGGATAAATGAGCATAGACATACATGTAAGTACAAAAATCAACCCTGGCATATGTTTTGTTGATGGTGGGTTAGCTGGACTGTATTTAGATAGTATTTGAAGAGCAGTGTTTTTCAGTTCTAGAGTAACATTTGAGTTCTCCAAACTCAGGGAACGTCTCCATCAGTCAGAACAAAATATTACTGGTAAGAGCAATAAGATAATCAGCAGAAACTAGCATTTTTTTTTTTTTTTTTTTTTTTTTTACTGACTGGTAGAGCCCTTTTTGGTTGTTGGTTCTGAATGCTTAATGTCAGTATTAGCAAGGCTGAGAAGTATACATGAAGCAGCTGGTAAAGGAGTGAGTCGAGGGAGGTGAGGGTGTATATGTCACAGTGGTAAGTGGCAAATGTGTTAGATTATAAATTTGATAATGTGTTGAAAAGTAGACCTCTGACAATGGTAAGTACTAAGAGCAGAGATCAGAGATGATCACAGTGGAGGAGATGGAAGAGAAAGGAACTCTAGTAGAATATTTGAAGCACTATTGGAAAAAGAAAGGCAAAGTAGGCCCAGAAGGCATTGACCTATGACAGTAGGCCCAGAGGGCATTGCACTTTTTGGGCAATGACAGAAAACTAGTTAGTATTCTATAGAGTTTATTATAAAACAGTGTCAAGTTGAACATATTAATAATTGTGTGCCAAAGACTGCTGTACAGTTGTATTAATTTGCTGGGGCTGCCATAACAAAATACCACAGATTGAGTGGCTTAACAAACAGAAATTTATTTTCCTACACTTCTGGTGACTAGAAGTCCAAGATCAAGGTGTTGTCAGGTTTGGTTTCTCCTGGAGCCTCTTTTTTTTGGCTTGCAGGTAGCTGCTGTTTGCTGTATCCTTCCATGACCTTTTTTTGTAGTGCACACATCCCTGGCATCTCTTCTTATAAGGACACCCGTCCTATTGAAGTAGGACCTTTCCTTATGACCTCATTTAACCTTCATTACTTCTTTAAAGGTCCTGTCTCCAAATACACTCACATTGCAGATTGGGGCTTTAACATACAAATTTTGGGAGAACAGCACAGTTCAGTACATAACGACAGTAGTATAAACCCAAGCTGCAGAAAAGAATAGAAGGTAAATTTTCTCTGGAGAAAGGCATAGTGGAAAAAAAATAAAGAAAGGAGGAAGGTGGGCAAGATGGCTGACTAGACACAGCCAGGTGGAATGGCTGCCACTGAGGGAATGGGACAACTGGCACACGCCTAACAGATCTTCAGAGGGAAGGCACTGCGAGTAGACAGAGGGAAGACACAGATGTTGGGATGAAGTGGGAGGAACCTGGGAACCCTGCACAGGGCTAGTATGCACTGGGACTTGTTCCTGGTGCCCAATGACTCCAGGGAAACGGGTGAGTTGAACTGGCAAGGAACAGTCTGCTCTCACCACAAACCTCTGGAATCCTGGCAGGAAGAGATCCCTCAACCTTCATGGACACTTGAGTTGGCAGGGAGAAATGCTTGATTCTCAAGCACACTTGAGAAGTGGTAGAGGCAGCACTCCAGTCAGTGCAGAGCCCAGAGGGTTTGGTGCAGGAGTGTCTGTAGTGGAGCATGGCCAGGGATGCCCATCCACCTAGGCTTGACTTGCTCCCATAGGAGACTTTAGCCTTAGAGAAAGTCAGACCTAAACTCTGCAGGGCAGTCTTGCCCGTCAACCTGAGCATGCTTTGGTTCCCTGGTCTCTTCTGGGGACCCAGCCTGGTTGTACCTGCTTGCAGTGAAGCCTTGGGTACCCTGGGGACCTGCATCATAGCTCCTGGGCTGGCTGACCTGACCACACTTGAATGGCAGAGAGCTCCAGTAGAATAGCCCCTGTGGGCTGGGGCGGTGGCTCATGCCTGTAATCCCAACACTTTGGGAGGCCAACGCAGGTGGATCACCTGAGGTCGGGAGTTCGACACCAACCTGACCAACATGAAGAAATCCCGTCTCTACTAAAAATACAAAATTAGCTGGGTGTGTGGTGCATTCCTGTAACCCCAGCTAATTGGGAGGCTGAGGCAGGAGAATCACTTGAACCTGGGAGGCGGAGGTTGCGGTGAGCTGAGATTGTGCCATTGCACTCCAGCCTGGGCAACAAGAGTGAAACTCCATCTCAAAAAAAAAAAAAACCCAAAAAAACCAAAAAACAAAACAGCCCCTGTGGATATGCACCAGCCTGCCTGCCTGCCTCCTTCCCCTATTGCAGCTTACCCCCCAACCCCTCCCTACCCACAGGCCACCTCCTCCCCCCACACACATCACTTTGCCGGTGTGTGTGCACAGGCGAATCTTGCTTTCCCTTGCCTCGCCAGCACGTGTGCACGTGCACACTACCCTCTGCCACTGCTGCCAGTGTGAGTGCACTCTGCATCCCTTCCCCTGGTTGTACTGTAATTGCAGTCAGAGTCTTGGCAGGCACAGAGCCTTTCAGCCCTGCCCTGCCAGTGCCCCACCCCCTTGCCAACATTGCTGCTGGAGTGAAACTAGGCACAGAGAACAATGAACCCTCCCCCTTCCTGAGTGGCCACCGCTGCCTGTGTAAATGTGCAGAGAGGGTGCACACAGACTTGCCCTTACCAGCACTACCCGTGCTAACACCACCACCAGTGTGACTGCATGCATAGTTGCCAGTGGGGCCGCTTAAGCCATGCTGCGTGTACCACTGCTACAAACGCCCACACTGAGGCTGACACCCTAGCATCTGCTAGCACACTGCCACAGCTGACAAGTGTGCACCCCACTGTGCTGCCACTGGCACATGGGAATGGAGGGTAGATCCCACTGCCCTACAAAACTCTTTGGCACCACCCACTGGAGTGTAGTGACCAGTAGTCCAGGGGCACCTTGATACCCTCCTACCCCCAGTGTAGTGGGCTCCTAACATTGAGGAGCCAGAGAACAAAATAGGGTCCCAATACCAGTCCCCCAGATTTAGTGCATGTAATCTGGGAGTTAGGAGCTGAACCTTGGCCACCTAAAATCTTCCAGAAATGAAGCCAGTTGACTGAACCCACCTTATATACCACAATCAAACCCTCAAGGTCATCAAATAGGGTGAAAGGAAAAAAACAAAAAACCTGTTCGAAGGACAGCATCTTCAAAGATTGAAGGAACATCAGCCCACAAAGATGAGAAAGAACCAGCGTAAGAATCCTGATAACTTAAAAAGTCAGAGTGCCTTCTTTTCTCCAGACAACCACACAGCTTTCCCGCAAGGGTTCTGAACTAGGCTGAGATGGGTGAAGTGACAGAAATAGAATTCAGACAATGGATAGGAACAAAGATCATAGAGATGCAGGAGTGCATTGAAACCCAATCCAAGGAAGCTAAGAATCACAATAAAATAATACAGGAGCTGACATGAAATAGCCATTATAGAAAAGAATGTAACCAACCCAATTGAGCTGAAAAACATGCTACAAGAATTGCATAATGCAGCTGCAGATTTTTTCTTTTCTTTTTTTTTTTTTTTTGAGACAGACTCTCACTCTCTTGCCAGGCTGGAGTGCAGTGGCTCAATCTTGGCTCACTGCAACATCCACCTCCCGGTTGAAACAATTCTCCTGCCTCAGCCTCCCAAGAAGCGGGGGCTACAGGCCTGTGCCACCACACCCAGCTAATTTTTGTATTTTTAGTAGAGGCGGGGCTTTACCATGTTGGCCAGGATGATCTCAATCTCTTGACCTCATGATTCACCCACCTCGGCCTCCCAAAGTGCTGGGATTACAGGCGTGAGCCACCGCGCCCGGCCAGCTGCAGGTATTAATAGCAGAATAGGTCAAGCTGAGGACAGAATCTCAGAGCTTGAAGACTGGCTTTCTGAAATAAGACAGTCAATCAGGCAGGAATGTGGAAAAAAGAATGAAAATGAACAAACAAAACCTCCAAGAAATACGGGATTATGTAGAGACCAAATCTATGACACCTGACTCAGTGGTGTCCCTGAAAGAGTTGGGGATAATGGAAGCAACTTGGAAAATATATTTCAGGATCTCATTCATGAGAACTACGAAGGGAAGCCCATCAGACTAACAATGGACCTCTCAGCAGAAACCCTACAAGCCAGAAGAGGCTGGGAGTGAATATCAAGATTCTTAAAGAAAAATTCCAACCAAGAATTTCATATCCAGCCAAACTAAGCTTTGTAGCAAAGGGGAAATAAGATCCTTTTCAAACATGCAGTTGCTGAGGGAATTTGATACCGTCAGACCTGTCTTACAAGAGCTCCTGAAGGAAGCACTAAACATGGAAAGACTGTTACAGCCACTACAAAAACACACTTAAGTACTCAGACCAGTGACACTATAAAGCAGCCACACAAGTCTGCATAACAACCAAGTAACATCATGATGTCAGTATCAGATCCACACTTATCAATACTAACCTTGAACGTAAACAGGCTAAATGCTCCAATTAAAAGGCACAGAGTGAGAAACTGGATAAAGAACTAAGAGGTGTGTAGTGCATCTCCTATGCAGTGACACCCATGGGTTCAAAATAGAGGGATGGAGAAAAATTACCAAGCAAATAAATGGAAAACAAGCAAGGGTTGCAATCCAAATTTCAAACAAAACAATTTAAACCAACAAAGATGAAGAAAGACAAGGGCATTACATGATGGTAAAGGGTTCATTTCAACAAGAGAACTATCCTAAATATATATGCATCCAACACAGGAGCACCCAGATTCATAAAGCAAGTTCTTAGAGACCTTCAAAGAGATGTAGACTCCTACACCATAGTAGTAGGAGAGCTTAACACCCCACTGACAGTATTAGAAAGATCATCAAGGCAGAAAATTAACAGATATTCAGAACCTGAACTCAGCACTGGATCAGATGGACCTGATAGACATCTACAGAACTCTCTACCCCAAAACAACAGAATATACATTTTTCTCATCACCACATGGCACCTACTCCGAAATTGACCACACAATTTGACATGTTACTCTGCAAATGCAAAAGAACTGAAATTGTAACAACCACTCTCTTGGGCCACAGCGCAATAAAATTAGAAGTCACATCTAAGAAAATTGCTCAAAACCATACAATTACATGGAAATTAAACAATCTTCTTCTGACTTTTGGGTAAACCATGAAATTAAGGTAGAAACCAAGTTTTTTGAAACTAATGAGACCAAAGATAAAATATACCAGAATCTCTGGAACACAGCTAATGCAGTGTAAAGAGGAAAATTTATAGCACTAAGTGTGCACATCAAAAAGTTAAAAAGATCTCAATTTAACAACCTAATATCACAACTAAAAGAACTAGAAAACCAAGAGCAAACCAACCCCCAAACTTGCAGAATACAAGAAATAACCAAAATCAAAGCTGAATGGAAGGAGATTGAGACACGAAAAACCACTCAAAACATCAATGAATTTAGGATTTGGTTTTTTGAAAAAATTAATAGATTGCTCGCTAAACTAATGAGAAAAGAGAGAAGGTCCAAATAAACACAATTAGAAACAACAAAGGGGCTATTACCACTGACCCCACAGAAATAGGAATAATCAGACTGTTATGAACACCTCTGTGTACAGAAACTAGAAAATCTAGAAGAAATGTATACATTCCTAGATACATACACCCTCCTAAGACTCAACCAGGAGGAAATTGGATCTCTGAACAGATCAATAATGAGTTCTGAAATTGAATCAGTAATAAATAGACCATCGAGCAAAAAAGCCCAGGACCAGATGGATTCAAAGCCAAATTCTACCAGATATACAAAGAAGAGCTGGTACTATTCCTACTGAAACTATTCCCAAAAATTGAGGAGGAGGGATTCCTCCCTAACTCATTCGTTGAGGCCAGCATCATCCTGATATCAAAACCTAGCAGAGACACAACAAAAAAAATTTCAGGCCAGCATGCTTGATGAATATCAATGCAAAAATCCTCAACAGAATACTGGCAAACCAAATTCAGCAGCATGTCAAAAAACTTATCCACCATGATCAAGTAGGCTTTTATCACTGGGATACAAGGTTGGTTCAACATATGCAAATCAGTAAATGTGATTCATCACATAAACAACTAAAAAACCACATGATTATATCAATAGATGCAGAAAAGGCTTTTGATAAAATTCAACAGCCTTTCATGTTAAAAAACTCTCAAGAAACGAGGTATCGAAGGAATATACCTTAAAATAATAAGACAAACCCATAGCCAACATCGTACTGCATGGGCCAAAACTGGAAGCATTTGTCTTAATCTGGCACAAGACAAGGATGCCCTCCATCACTGCCTAATTCAACATAGTATTGGAAGTCCTGGCCAGAGGAATCAGGCAAGGGAAAGAAAGGGCATTTAAATAGGAAGAGAGGAAGTCAAACTATCCCTGTCCATGTCCCTGTCCATGTCCTTGGCAGATGACATGACTATATTTAGAAAACCTCATAATCTCAGCCCTGAAGCTCCTTAAGCTGATGACATCAGCAAAGTCTCAGGATATAAAACCAACGTACAGAAATCACTAGCATTCCAATACACCAACAGTCAAGAAGCCAAGAACCAAATTAGGAACACAAATCCCATTCACAATCATCACAAAAGGAATAAGATACCTACGAATACAGCTAACCACGGAGGGGAAAGACATCTACAAGGAGAGCTAGAAAACACTGCTCAAAGAAATCAGAGATGACACAAACTAATAGAAAAACATTCCACATTTATAGGAAGAATCAGTTTGTTAAAATGGCCATACTACACAAAGCAGTTTATAAATTCAGTGCTATTCCTATCAAACTACCAATGACATTCCTCGTAGATCTAGAAAAAAATATTTAAAAATTGATATGGAACCAAAAAAGAGCCCAAATAGTCAAGGCAATCCTAAGCAAAAACAAAAAAGTTGGAGGCATCTACCAGACTTCAAACTATACTACAAGGGGCTACGGGAAACAAAACAGCATGGTACTGGGACAAAAACAGACACATAGACCAATGGAACAGAGAGCTCAGAAATAAGGCACACCTAACAACCAGCTGACCTTCAACAAAGCTGACAGAAACAAGCAATGGGCAAAGGACTCCCTACTCAATAAATGGTGCTGGGATAACTGGCTAGCTGTATGAAGAAGATTGAAACTGGATGCCTTCCTTTCACCGTGTACAAAAATTAACTCAAGATGGATTAAAGTCTCTAATTTAAAACCTAAAACTGTAAAAACCATGGAAGACAACCTAGGCACTACCATTCTGGACTCAGAAATGGGCAAAGATTTTATGACGAAGACACCAAAAGCAATTGCAAAAGCAAAAATTGACAAATTAAAGAGCTTAGATTGACTAAAGAGCTTCTGCACAGCAAAAGAAACTATTAACAGAGTAAACAGAGTCTACAGAATGGAAGAAAAGTTTTGCAAACTGTGCATCTGACAAAGATCTAATATCTAGCACCTATAAAGAACTTAAATTTACAAGAAGAAAACCCACTAAAAAGTGGGTAAAGGACATGAACACACACTTTTCAAATGAAGACATACCTGTGGCCAACAAGCATATGGAAAAACACTCAACATCACTGATAATTAGAGAAATGCAAATCAGACCACAATGAGATACCATCTCGCACCAGTCAGAATGACTATTATTAAAAAGTCAAAAATAACAAATGCTGGCAGGGTTGCAGAGAAAAAGGAACACATATACAGAGTTGGTGGGAGTGTAAAATTAGTTCAACCATTGTAGAGAGCAGTGTGGTGATTCCTCAGTGACCTAAAAAGAACTACCATTCAACCCAGCAATGTCATTACTGGGTGTATACCCAAAGGAATATAAATCATTCTATCCTAAAGACATGTACACATGCGTGTATGTTCACTGCAGCACCATTCATGATAACAAGGACGTGGAATCAACCTAAATGCCCATCAGTGGTAGACTGGTAAAGAAAATGTGGTGTATATATACACCATGGAGTACTGTGTAGCCATCAAAAAGAACAAGATCATTTTCTTTGCAGGAACATGGATGAAGCTGGGGGCCATCATTCATAGTAAACTAATATGGGAACAGAAAACCAAATACCACATGTTCTTACTCATAAGTGGAAGCTAATTGATGAGGTGGAGGGTGGGAGCAGAGAGAGAATCAGGAAAAATAACTAATGGGTACTAGGCTTAATACCTGGGTGATGAAATAATCTGTACGACAGACCCCTGTGATGTGAGTTAACCTTTATAAGAAACCTGCACATGTACCCTTGAACTTAAAAGTAAAAAAAAAACCCAAAAAGTATAATTTCACAATTTAGACCTCACTTTTTACATTTTGTAAGTAGCTTACTGGGAGGATCTTTGCATTTTTGGGGTGACTGGTATTAATGCTTTCTGGCTCTTATTGTCTCCTCGAGCTGTGGAGACAGTCTTCATAGGTTGGTGGACACTTCTCTCCTAGGCTAATTGATGCATAACTTCCCACTCTCTGTAAATGGCAGGTGATGAAACTCCCAAAGAAACTTCTCATGGCCATATTTGTCCTTATCAAGGAAAATTAAAATACCAACATTTACCAAAAAGAAAAGGAGAAGCATGGTTACTTTATTGATTGGTACGCTGTTAGTTGATTTATATCACAATAGCACATCTCAGACCAGTTTTCTTCCCTATTCTATATAATGGATGCTGTTGCATTGTGTATTACAACTTCACTATTATATGAATTATATAATGTGAATTAAGGTGTCAGCATCTACACCAGGGAGGAGTGTGTATGTGTTTTAGGGTATAATCAGCTGAGTAATAAAAGGAGGGTGCAATGGAAATACAGTCTTTGTAGGGATGGCATTACAGACAAACTAAGAATCAGCAGATAATACTTGTTCCTTGCCTGATCAATCACTATTGAGTGATTTAAAATTCCTTACAGGTGCAGAAATACTTACAGGTAAAAATCTATCTCCAATGTTAGTTTATGATGAGGCTGTTTACTCTTAAAGGTTTATAAAACATTTTGAAATTCCTCTTCAGATTCTGAAGCCTACATTTTAAATGTAGTATAAAACCTAATAATAGCCAATTAGAAACATTAATGTGGATCTTCTTAAGAGAGATCAAGACATATGGATTAGGACACACTCCACATCCCCCATCTTTTCCTTTCGTTCCCTTCACAGTAGTGTTGGTTTTCCATAGTGTTCACTTCCTAGTGGTGCTCTTTCCAGTTTGGTATATGTGTTTTCATATATTTATTTGTGCATGTACTTATACATATGCATATGCACTTGTAGACCATATGTCATCTTGCATTTTTAAAACATGCATATTATATTATATCCTTTTTTTGGTATTCATCTTCAGATAGAAGGCCTAAGAGACTGTTGAGTATTACATTTAAAAAATTAAGTTTTAATTTACAATAAAATGCCAAAATTTTATAGTATACAGGTTGATGACTTTGTAAGCAACTAAAAAATTATTTTAATTAATATGCTTTATTTTTAAAATTTAAAGTTTTCTTTTATTTTTAATAGGGCTTATTTTTTAAAGCAGTTTTAGGTTTACAGTGAAATGCAGCAGAAAATATGGAGTTTCCAGATATCACCTTGCTCCTCCCCCTGCCCCCACAGTTTCCCCTATTCCTTAGCATCTTGGTTAAGTGAGGTCCATTTGTTACAGTTGATGAGCCATATTAATCCATCGTTATTATTCGAAGTCTGTAGTTTAGGGTTTACTCTCTGTGTCCTACATCCTGTGGGTTTTGACAGATGTATAATGACATGTCTGTACCATTACAGTATCATAGAGAATAGTTTCACTGCCTTAAAAATCTCTCATGCTTTACCTTTTCATCCTTTCACCTCCCACAATGCTTTTCAACCACCGTCTTTTTGCTGTCGCCATAGTTTTGCCTTTTCCAGAATGTCACGTAGTTGGAATCATCCAGTACATAGGCTTTTTGAACTTACTTAGCAATGTATATTTAAGATTCCTCTGTATCTTTTCATGGTTTGATAGCTCATTTGTCTTTACTGCTGAAATATATTCTATTGTATGGATACTAGGGTTTGTTTATTCACCTTTTGAAGGACGTCTTGGTGGCTTTCAATTTCTGACAATCAGAAATAAAGCTACCGTAAGCATCCATGTGCAGCTTTTTAAAGTTTTTTTTTTTTTTTTTTTTTTTAATTTTTAGCAACAGTTTCTCACCATATTGCCCAGGCTGGCCCCAAATTCCTGGGCTCAAGCAATTCTCCCACCTCAGCCTCCTGAATAGTGAGGACTATTGCCATGTGCCACTGTGTCTGATTTCTGTCTGCCGGTTTTTGGGTGGATGTAATTTTTGTTTGTTTTGCCTTTTGAGACAGGGTCCCACAGGCTGGAGTGCAGTGGTATGATCTGGGCTCACTCTAGCCTCTATCTTTCTGGTTCAAGGGATCCTCTCACTTCAGCCTCCTCAGTAGCTGGGACCACAGGCATGCACCACCATGCCTGGCTAATTTTATTTTTTGTAGAGAAGGAGGTCACACCGTGTTGCTCAGGTTGGTATGGAACTCCTAGGCTCAAGCGTTCCTCCCACCTCAGCCTTCCAAAGTGCTAGGATTACAGGCACGAGCCATCCTGCCAAGCCCTGTAGTGAAGTGAATTTTCAGCTCATTTGGGTAAATACCAGGGAGCATGGTTGATAGATTATATGGCAAAAGTATGTTTAGTTTTATAAGAACTGCCAAACTGTCTTGAAAAGTTGTGCTATTTTGCATCCCCACTAGCAATGAATGAGAGTTCCTGTAATTCCACATTCTTACTAGCATTTGGTTTTGTCATTGTTTCAGAATTTTGCCATCCTAATAGGCGTGTAGTACTATCTCACCGTGGTTTTGATTTTTCAATTCCCTAATGACATATGATTTTGAGTATCTTCATTTAGTTATTTGTTGTCTGTATATCTTCTTTGGTGGGATGTCTGTTTAGATTTCCCACTTGGCCCATTTTAATTGGGTTATTCATTTCCTTATTATTGTGTTTTAAGAGTTATTGAAGGTGTGTGTGTGTATGTATATATATATAATTATAATTTTTTTTTTCTTTGAGACAGAGTCTCACTGTCGCTTAGGCTGGAGTGCAATGGCATGATCTTGGCTCACTGCAACCTCTGCCCACGCCTCCCCCCCCACTACCCTGCCGCCACCCCGGTTCAAGTGATTCTCCTGCCTCAGCCTCCCGAGTAGCTAGAATTACAGGTATGCACCACCACACCTGGCTAATTTTTGTATTTTTAGTAGAGATGGAGTTTCAGCATGTTGGCCAGGCTTGTCTTGAACTCCTGACCTCAAATGATCCACCCACCTCTGCCTCCCAAAGTGCTGGGATTACAGGTGTGAGCCATGGCACCCGGCATCTTTAAGGTGTATTTTGAATACTAGTCCTTTATCATATATGTGTTTTGCAAAGATTTTCTGTCAGTCTGTGGCTTGTCTTTTCATTCTCTTAACAGTGCCTTTTGCAGAGCAGAAGTTTTTATTTTTAATGAAGTCCAGCTTATCAATTATTTCTTTTATGGTTTGTGCTTTTGGTGTTGTATCTAAAATGTCATTGCCAAGGCTAAGATTACCAAGATTTTCTCTTACACTGTCATCACCAAGCCTAAGTTTATCAAGATTTTCCCCCCATGCTGTCTTAATAGGAGTTTAATAGTTTTGTGTGGTATGCTCAGATATGTGATCCATTTTGAGTTAATTTTTGATGAAACGTGTAAGGTCTGTGTTTAGATTTTTTTTTTTTTTTTTTTTTGCATGTAGCTGTCTAGTTTTTCCAGCACCATTTGTTGAAAAGACTATCCTTTTTCCATTGACTTGCCTTTGTTTCATTGTCAAAGATCAGGTGACTCTATTTCTGTGGGTCTATTTCTAGACTTTCTTTTCTGTTTCATTGATCTATTTGTGTATTGTTTTGCCAGTCTTGATTTACTGTAGTTTTATAGTAAATTTGAAATCTTGTAGTGGCTGACGTTGTTTTTCTCCTTCAATATTGTATTGGTTATTCTTGGTCTTTTACTTTTCCATATGAACAATATAAGTTTGTCAGTATTCACAAAGTAACTTTGCTGGGATTTTGATTGGGATTGTGTTGAATCTATAGATGAGTTTTGGGAGATTCACATCTTAGTAATACTGAGTCTTCCTCTTCTTGAATATGGTATATCTACATTCATTGAGATTTTAATTTCTTTTAGCAAAGTTTCATAGTTTTCACATTAAAGATCTTTCACATATGCTGGTTAATTTTATTGCTAAGTGTTTTTCGATTCTATTATAAATGGTATTATTTAAAAAATGTCATTTCCATTCTTTCATGGAGTATTTAGAAATATACTTGATTTGTGTAGATTGACCTTATATCTTTTGAACTTGCCAAATTCAATTATTAGTTTTACTAGTTTGTCTATTTCTTTGGATCCTCTATATATAAAGTCTCATTATCTGAGAATATTAAGGTTTTTTTTTTTTTTTTTTTTGAGACAGAGTCTCACTCTGTCGCCCAGGCCGGAGTGCAGTGGCATGATCTCCGCTCACTGCAACCTCTTCCTCCCAGGTTTAAGCGATTCTCCTGCCTCAGCCTCCCTAGTAGCTGGTATTACAGGCACATGGCACCATGCCTGGCTGTTTTTGGTATTTTTAGTAGAGATGGGGTTTTGCATGTCGGCCAGGCTGGTCTCAAAACTCCTGACCTCAAGTGATCTGCCCACCTTAGCCTCCCAAAGTGCTGGGATTACAGACATGAGCCACCACGCCTGGCCCATAAAGATAGTTTTAATTCTTCCTCCAGACTTCATGCCTTCAGTTCTTTTTATTGCTTTATGGCACTTGCTGTTACCACTGGTACAGTGTTGAATAGAAGTGGTAACAGTAGACATAGCTGTGTTGTTCACAGTATTTTCTAGTACTCTTCATTCCTTCTTGCAGATCTAGGCTTCTATCTGAGGTTATTTTCCTTCAGTCTGAAGAAATTACTTTAGTATTTCTTACTTTATTATTATTTTTATTATTAAATTTTTTTGTAGAGACGGGGTCTTGCTATGTTGCCCAGGCTGGTCTTGAACTCCTGGACTCAAGCAGTCCTCTTTGCCTCCTGAAGTGCTAGAATTACAGGCGTGAATCACTGTGCCTGGCCTTTGTTTTAATTTGGATAGTTCGTGTTGATCTCTCTGAATTCGTGGATCTTTCTGTGTCTCATCTGTTATTAAGTCTATTTAGTGAACTTTTCAAATATTAAATTTTTTAATTTGAGAATTTCCATTTGGCTCTTTTTCCCCCAAATTTCTTCTTCTCTGACAAAATGTATTTAATCAATATTTTTTCTCTATATAAGATTATACATAATAATATCATATACTTTTTTAAAATTTATTTTAAAGTCTTTGCTCATTCCAATCTGCATCATCTGTGGGTTAGTTTTGACTTTTTTCTCTTGCCTGTAAGTCACATTTTCATGACTGACTATCCTGTAATTTTTATTATATATGAATATTAAATGTAAAAAGAGCAGTGAAGGCTGAGCGTGGTAGCTCATGCCTGTAATCCCAGCACTTTGGGAAGCTGAGGCGGGTGGATCACTTGAGGTCAGGAGTTTGAGACCAACCTGACCAACATGGTGAAACCCTGTCTCTACTAAAAAAAATACAAAATTAGCTGGGCGTGGTGGCGCATGCCTGTAATCCCAGCTGCTTGGTAGGCTGAGGCAGGAGAATTGCTTGAACCTGGGAGGCGGAGGTTGCAGTGAGCTGAGATCACGCCATTGCAGTTCAGCCTGGGGAACAAGAGCAAAACTCTGTCTCAAGAAAAAAAAAAAAAAAAGAGCAGTGAAAATGAAATTCCTAACTGCTTCTTCCTGAGAAAAGACATGCTAATTCCTCAGACAGATCAAAAAAGGGACTAAACTATTAATTCTGACATGGAATTGAGTTATGTCTGGGCTGAGCTACAACTGTAGTTAATTTTGGTAAGTATTTTAAGGGAGGATTCAGTCTTCACTCTACAATCGATCTTGAGATTTTAAGTATAGCTAAGTTCCAGGGATCTCTCTGCTTTAGCACTGCACTTGACTTTCTGCTCTGCAGATCATCTCACTTTGCCCTCCTAGTCTACCCCTAGATTAGTGCACATTGATGTATACTCTATTAAAGCTCCATGGGGAAGAATTTTTAGGTTGTTTTGATTAACTTTACTTGTGGGGCTTCTTTGGAATTTGGCCCATTGTGTCAGTCTATAGGATTATTCATTCCTGTGTTCACCATGATCTCAAGAGTTGAAAGTAGTCACTTGTCTTTAGCCTAGAAAGGGCTTTTCCCTTTCTGGAATTTTTTTTTTTTTCAGACTTCTTTGTATTCTCAGCTCTCTGATGAGTTTTAAAATTTGGATTTTATAGTTTAGCTTTTTCTTTTTAATATAGTGGAGTGATTCTCCCTTGTGACCTTTTACATTCTAACTGGAAGAACTTTCAGTATTTCATTTTATTAGTTTCTTGTTTAGTACAGGTTGAAAAGGTGGTATTCTAAGTTTTTAATAGCATGAACAAATTTGATGGATTCTGAGATGACTTAAGCCTTGCTTTTCTCATTTCCACTGAAAGCATGGTTAATTTATTATTATTATCACACAGTAATGCCTAGTGAAATCTAAATTTCCATCAGTTAATTTTTTTCTAGACTTCATTTTTTATGTGTAAAGACAGGTGATGTGAGGATAAATTTTTGTTTATAGCTTCTTTCATTCTGCAAAGGAAGAGTTGAGTAGTTGGGACAGAGACCATATGACCTGTAAAACCTAAAATACTTAGTCTGGCCCTTTATAGAGAAAAAGTTTGTGGACCCCAGAAGTAGACCATGATTAAATCCCAATGAATAATATTTGAAGTTAAATAACTTGTCCCAGGTCACACAGCTACTTCTGTTTTTTCAAAAATTCGTGGAGTCTTTTAATTTTATTAGGCTGTGATACCTGCCATATTTACATAATACTTATCATTGGTGGCCTTTCCTTTTGTTTCCTTTCTGTTAGTAGATACCTCAATTCGGTCTGTAAGAGTTGTCCAAATTACCGTATATCAAATTACTTTATATCAGAAGATTACTGTATATCAGTGCTAGGTTTCTGTTTTTATAACTCCCCAGGGACTTTTGCTATAAAATCATTGCCATGTTGAACCATTGTTAAACAGCTAATCTCAGCGATAGGTATGTATTTGTTTGTTCAATCAAAGTGTGGCTCTTTTTAATCTAAATTTCTTTCAGTTTTTAGGAGGTCATCCATGGAATATATTTTAAGTTAGATTCCTTGAGATGTAAATAAGAGTTATATGTTGACTCTATGGAACAAAGAGCAGGGGTATGCCTAGGTATAATGGCTGTTACAAGATGGTATTATTTTGTTGTAATTTTTTGATGTTCCATGGACCCTGACAATTGTGGTGGTAGTTGGTTGAAATAATTACCTCTTCGAATCCATTTTTGTTACAGGAACCAAGTGAATGATTTTTAAGTATTTGGGGCAAATGTTACAAGTTGCTGATCTGAGTCTTAATGATATTTAGAGGTGAATGTATTAATGTAGTAATGGACGGTCACACTTGAAAGGTGGTAAGTAATGGCATAGTTCCAGCTTGTGGGAACAAATGGTTTGTTAATATCTCCATACTGTCCTAAGTATTCATATTATTAGAGGATAATTCAGTAAGAATTGATTACTAACCATAACTGGTCTTAAAGGGAAATATGTCTACTTATAGGGAGGTCAGAGAATAATAATGTCCATTGATGGACACTTAAGTTGAGACCATGACTTGTGAACAGTGCTATTTGTGACTAGTGCTATAATAAACATATGAGTGAAGGTGTCTTTTTTTTTTTTTTTTTAATTTTAAATTCAGGGTGTATACGTGCGGGTTCCTTATAAGGATATATTGTGTAGCTTTGGAGTTTGGGTTTCTATTGAACCTATCACCCAAATACTGAACATAATACCCAATAGGTAGTTTTTCAGCCTTTCCCTCCTCCCCTCCCCACACTCCTTGGAGTCCCCAGTGTTTCATCCTTGTGTCCATCTATATCCATTATTTAGCTCCCACTTAAAAGTGAGAATATTTGATATTTCATTTTGTTTCTGCATTAATTCACTTAGGATAATGGCCTCCAGCTGCATTCATATTGCTGCAAAGGACATGATTTCATTATTTTTTATGGTAGTGTAATATTCTATGGTGTGTGTATGTATCACATTTTCTTTACTCAATCTGCCATTAATGGGCACTTAGATTGATGATTGATTCTATAACTTTGCTATTGTGAATAGTGCTGTGATAAACATAAGAGTGTAGGTATCTTTTGGCTGGGCGTTGTGGTTCACGCCTGTAATCCCAGCACTTTGGGAGGCCGAGCGGGTGGATCACGAGGTCAGGAGATTGAGACCATCCCGGCTAACACGGTGAAACCCCATCTCTACTAAAAATACAAAAAATTAGCCAGGCGTGGTGGTGGGCACCTGTAGTCCCAGGTACTCAGGAGGCTGAGGCAGGAGAATGGCATGAACCTGGGAGGCGGAGCTTGCAGTGAGCCAAGATCGTGCCACTGCACCCCAGCCTGGGCCACAGAGCAAGACTCTGTCTCCAAAAAAGAAGAAAAAAGAAAAAAAAAAGAATGTAGGTATCTTTTTTTCTCTTTTATGTACGCTATGTATACTTCTTTCTTTTTTTTTTTTTTGACATGGGATCTTACTCTGTCACCCCAGGCTGGAGCACAGTGGTATGATTTTGGCTCACTGTAACCTCTCTGCCTCCTGAGCTCAAGTGATCCTCCCACCCCAGCCTCCCGAATAGCTGGGACTACAGGCATATACTGCCACACCTGGCTAAGCAGGTACCTTTTTGATAGAAAAATTTATTTTCCTTTGGGTAGACACTCAGTAGTGGGATTGCTGGGTCAAATGGTAGTTTAATTTTTAGTTCTTTGAGAAATTTCCATACTGTTTACCATAGGGGTTAAACTAACTGACATTTCTTTTTTATTTTTATTTTTTTTGAGATGGAGTCTCGCTCTGTCACCCAGGCTGGAGTGCAGTGGTGGGATCATGGCTTACTGCAGCCTCTGTCTCCTCAGCTTAAGCAATTTTCCTGCCTCAGCCTCCTCTGTAACCTGCCTCTGTAACCAGGGATTACAGCTACCATGCCTGGCTAATTTTTGTATTTTTGGTAGAGACGGGGTTTCACCATGTTGGCCAGGCTGGTCTTGAACTCCTGATCTCAAGTGATCCGCCTGCCTTGGCCTCCCAAAGTGCTGGGATTACAGGCATGAGCCACCGCGCCTGACCCTAATTTATATTTCTACCAAATGTGTAAGTGTTCCCTTTTTTCCACATACTTGCCAACATCTCTTATTTTTTGACTTTTTAATAATAGCCATTCTGACTGGTGTGAGATGGTATCTCTGTGGTTTTAATTTGCATTTCCCTGATGATTAGTGATGCTGAGCATTTTTTTCATGTTTGTTGGCTGCTTGTATGTCATCTTTTGAGATGTGCTTGTTCATGTCCTTTGCCCACCTTTTAATGAGATGGTTTGTTTTTTCTTGTTGATTTAAGTTCCTTATAGATTCCAGGTGCTAGTCTCTTGTCAGATGCATAGTTTGCATATATTTTCTACCATTTTGTAGGTTGTCTGTTTACTCTGTGGATGTTTTTATTTTGCTATGCAGAAGTTCTTTAGTTTAAGCCCTGATTGTCAATTTTTGGTTTTATTGCAGTTTCTTTTGAGGTCTTAGTGATAAATTCTTTGCCTAGGCAAATGTTCAGATGAGTTTTTTTTCTAGTTTCCTCCTAGGATTTCTATAGTTTGAGGTCTTACATTTAAGTGTTTAATCTATCTTGAGTTAATTTTTGTATATGGTGAGAGGTAGGGGTCCAGTTTTATTCTTCTGCATATAGGTAGCCAGTATTTCCAGCAGCATTTATTGAATAGGGTGTCATCTCCCCATTGTTTATTATTGTCAACTTTATTGAAGATCAGTTGGTTGTAGGTATGTGGCTTTGTTTCTGGGTTCTCTATTCTGTTCCATTGATCACTGTGTCTTTTTTCTTTTTTGAGATGGAGTCTTACTTTGTGGTCCAGCTGGAGTGCAGTGGCGCGATTTTGGTTCACTGCAGCCTCCACCTCCCGGGCTCAAGCAATTCTCCTGCCTAAGTCTCAGTATTTTGTTGTGTCATTGAGTATATCTATCTTGTCAACAAGACCTCCAAAATGTGCAGATATTTGTAGAGCTCATAAGTGGATTAACCCGTAGATTGAGGCCTGCCCCTCATTCTTTATTTTTTTTGAGGCAGAGTCTCAATCTGTTGCCCAGGCCGGAGTACAGTGGCACAATCTCTGCTCACTGCAACCTCTGCCTTCCGGTTCAAGTGAGTCTCCTGCCTCAGCTTCCCGAGTAGCTGGGACTACAGGCGTGTGCCACCACATCTGGCTAGTTTTTTTTTTTTTTTTTTTTTTTGTAGTTTTAGTAGGGATGGGGTTTCACCATGTTGGCCAGGCTGGTCCGAACTCGTGGCCTCAGGTGATCCACCTGCCTCGGCCTCCCAAAGTGCTGGGATTACAGGCGTGAGCCACCTTGCCGGGCCTACCTTCATTCTTTTTTTTTTTTTTTTTTTTTGAGACATAGTCTCACTCTGTCACCCAGGCTGTAGTGCAGTGGCGATATCTCAGCTCACTGCAACCTCCGCCTCCTGGGTTCAAGTGATTCCCCTGCCTCGGCCTCCTGAGTAGCAGGGACTACAGGTGCATGCCGCCAAACCTAGCTAATTTTTTTTTTTTTTTTGTATTTTTAGTAGAGACAGGGTTTCACTGTGTTGCCTAGGCTGGTCGCGAACTCCTGAGCTCAGGGAGTCCACCCACCTCAGCCTCCCAAAGTGCTGGGATTACAGGCGTGAGCCACCATACAGGCCTCCCCTGGCCTTGCGCGCCGCCCCCCCCCCCCCCCCCCGCAATTGAAAGTCAAAAGAGTACTCAACTGAAGGGTATTCTGAAAGAAAATGAAGGAGGGATAAAAATTCATGAGTATGCAAATTAAAGAAGAAAAAAGAGTCACTGTTTAACTTTACTTTGCTCCTATATTTACTGTTTGGTGTAAGTAATACATGTTTCTACCTTCTATCACTATCTTTCTCTATTCTCCTGTCTGCTTCCATAACCTGATAAGTGGTTTACCACAAATTATTTAACTGCTGTGAATCTCTTATCTAGAGATCTTGTATTGATTGTGTTGATAGTAGGGATTGTGAAGTATAACCCTCTGTAATAGAATTTTTCACATATTTATTCAACAAACTTTTTTGAATTTTTATTATTTTATTATTTATTTTATTTATTTTTGAATGTTGTATAGCAGATGGAAAGACAAAGAAATATTCTACCCTTAACAAGACTATATACTAGTAGGAGAGACTATCAAATGTGTACTAAACAATTACATGTGCAATTGTAGAGTTCAGTGGCAAGGTTAACCTCAAGAGTCACTACTACAAAGAAGCTTTCCTTAGGACCTCAGTGCACCTTCTAGTTTCTTTTTATTATTTACCAGTCCCTATGCTGGAGAAAGTCTAATGCTGATTAGGTTAGAAGTCTTGGTCTTTGCTACCTAAGAGCTTGTGAGTTCATAAAGGAGATATGATATGTACCTTATCAGCTATGAGGCAGTATAAGGCAGTTTGTGAAAGGCAAAGTGGCATAGTGGTTTAGCGCCCAGATTCTAGGGCTGGACTGCTGATGTCCACATCCTAGCTCTGCCATGTACTGGCCTGTAACCTTAGACAAGTGGCAAAGTCTATGTACTTCAGTTTCTTGATCTGTAAAACAAGACATAATAGTATACCTTTCCTTAGGGTTGTTATGAGGATGGAATGATTAAAACATACAGTAAATGCTGTATGAGTGTTTGATGCAGTTATTCATTATCATTAATTATTGTCATGGTTCTTATTTGTGCTAAGAGTAGCATATTGGTAAAGAAATTGGGATATGGCTGGGTATGGTGGCTCATACCTGTAATCCCAGCACTTTGTTGGGTTCAAGGTGGGAGGATCACTTGATCCCAGGGCTTCAAGACTAGCCTGGGCAACATAGGGAGAGGAGACCCTGTCTCTGCAAAAAAATAAAATAAAATAAATTAACCAGGCGTGGTGGCTGTCACTTGTAGTCCCAGCTACCTGGGGGCCTGAGGTGGGAGGATGGCTTGAGCCAGGAAGGTCAAGGCTGCAGTGAGCTGTGGGCAACAGAATGAGACCCTGTCCCAAAAAGAAAAAAAAAAAAAAAAGAGAGAAATTGGGATCTAGCTTGTAATCATCAACATAGTAGTTGTAGTATCTTGGGAACATCACATCTATGGCATTAGTTTTTTAAATCTAGAAATGGGTATAATATCACATATTTCTTATTAAATGAAGTAATACATATAAAGCACACAGCACAGTGTCCAACTATATATTCTCAATAAAGAGCTTTTTTTAAAAAAATTAGTAAAATAAATATTACAGAATTTCAGAGAAGTACTGCTGAGGTGTAGGACATTCTTTATCTCATAGGACTCACTAGATGCATGTTTACTTAATATCTTTATGTAGAGAATGGAAGCCTAGTGAGAAAGCTGTTGGAAGTATTCTTTTTTTCTATAAGGACTGTCGAAGGGCGATTTGATAGTCCTATAGGCAAGTATGTTAAACTAGTAAAAGGAAATCTCAGAATAAATGACTTAGAAAAGAAAATCATTTATAATTACTGATAATTTTTATGTATTTTCACTAAGAATTCTAAGGTTTTTAGTTACTCTGTTGAACTGTGCTTTGTGTTGTTCTTATGAGTAAACTTGAGGGGGTTTCTACAGAGTACAAAATTGCAGAGTAAAACAATATAAAGTTTTTTTTTTATAGCCTTAAAAGATTTCTAATAGAATGAGTAAACATTTGAAGCTTCTGGAATTGTATTACTTAAATGGATAAAAGCACAGAAGCTTCCTAAGTACTTTATATTACACTGTTTTATCAAGAAAATAAAATCTCATTTTGCAAACAATAGAAATATGTCTTGTGGAGGGAGAGATTTTAAGTTATTTAAGATTCATGTTTTGGTTATAGTCTAGTCTCCATGTGGCATCCCAGTAGAAGGGCAAAAGGTTAGTTTATTTTGAAACTGATAAAATAGTGTAATATTTTAAAAATAAATATTGGAGGCTGGGTGCTGTGGCTCACGCCTGTAATCCTAGCGCTTTGGGAGGCTGAGGCAGGTGGATCACGAGGTCAGGAGTTTGAGACCAGCCTGGTCAACATGGTGAAACCCCGTCTCTACTAAAAATACAGAAAATTAGCCAGGTGTGGGCAGGCGCCTGTAATCCCAGCTACTCGGGAGGCTGAGGTGGAGGTTACAGTGAGCCGATACTGCACCACTGCACTCCAGCCTGGGCAACAGAATGAGACTGTCTCAAAAACAAGATAAAATGAAATAAATAATTAATATTGGGAATAATATTTAAACCAGATGCTAATATTTGTACTTTTCTCGGGTATTTAGTGATTATGGTAAAATATAATTTTGAGACAGTCTTATACTAATAATATTAATATATTTAATAAGTATATTAAATATGATATAAATTTATTTAATTAATATAGTTAATAGATTATATCATATAGTAAGATTATATTATATAATTATCAATATTGCTAATAATTACCTATATATTATATATTAATATATGATTATATATTGTAATATATAATGTAATGATTGCAGTATAATAATACATTTATTATATGGAATACCAGTTTAACTTCAAATTACCAATCTCTTTTATTTCTTTTTTTCCCTCAAATTCCTTTTTACCACAAATAACTAATTTCTTTTTTTTTTTTTTTTTTTTTGAGATGGAGTTTTGCTGTTTGTTGCCCAGGCTGGAGAGCAGTGGTGCAACCTCAGCTCACTGCAATCTCTGCTTCCTGGGTTCAAGCAGTTCTCATGTAACATACAGTAAAGTACATAAATCTTCAGTATTTACAGTTAAAAATTTCTTACATATGTATATACCGGTTATCCACCACCCATATTAAGATATAGAATGTTTATAAAACTTTGTAAGGCCTTCCTTTTGTGCCCTGCCTGTATAACTTCCCCTCCGCTAAGGAAACCATGCTTCTGGTGTCTGTATCCATAGATTTATGTTGTCTGTTTGTGAACTTCATATAAATGGGATAATTTAGTATGTACTCTTTTATCTGGCTTTTTTCTTTCTTTCTTTTTTTTTTTTTTTTTTTTGAGACCGAGTCGCACTCTGTCGCCAGGCTGGAATGCAGTGGTGTGATCTCGGCTCACTGCAACCTCCACCTCCCGGGTTCAAGCGATTCCCCTGCCTGAGCCTCCTGAGTAGCTGGGACTAGAGGCAGGTGCCAGCACGCCCAGCTAATTATTGTAGTTTTAGTAGAGGCGGGGTTTCACCGTGTTCGCCAGGATGGTCTCCATCTCTTGACCTAGTGATCCCCCCACTTCGGCCTCCCAGAGTCCTGGGATTACAGGCGTGAGCCACCACACTCGGCCTATATTAGTCAGCTATTACTGCTTAATCTGAAAATCTCCAGTGGTACACAAATATTTGTTTCTTGGTTATGGATTTGCGGGTCAGCTGGGACAGCTCTGCTCTGTGTATCTCATCTTCTTATGTGCACCAGTAGGCCAGATGGGGCATGTTCTTTTCATGGTGGTAACAAGGCATATCCAGTTGTTCAAGCATATTTCAAGACCTGTTTATGTCATGTCTGCTGACCTTCTACTCCTTAAACTAAGTTGTGGTGTAGCCAGAATTCATGGTTGTGGAAGTGTAAGTCTTCAATGCATGTAAGGATAAGAAGTGAATATTTTTGAACAATGAGCTACTACAGATGTTGAGTTTATTTTTCATTTCCATATTGGCCTTTTATATATCCTCATAATAATCTGTTTAAGTTTTTTGCTCATTAAAAAGATTGGGCAGTTTTCTTATTTTTTAGCTGTTTTTACAAAAATCTGGATATAAGTCTTTTGTTTGATATGTGTATTGCAGGTATCTTCTGTGCCTTTTACTCTCAATGATTTTTTTTATTGAATAGAAGTTCTTAATTTTAATAAAGTCAAATTTATTATTTTTTATGGTTAGGACCTAGTGTGGTTTTTTTTTTTTGTTGTTGTTGTTGTTCGAGATCCCACTCTAGGTTCGTGTAAATATTCTTTTCTTTTTTTTTTTTTTTTGAGACGGAGTTTTGCTCTTGTTGCCCAGGATGGAGTGCAGTGGCGTGATCTCAGCTCACAGCAACCTCCGCCTCCTGGGTTCAAGCCATTCTCCTGCGTCAGCCTGCCGAGTAGCTGGGATCACAGGCATGCGCCACCACGCCTAGCTTATTTTGTAGTTTTAGTAGAGACGGAGTTTCTCCATGTTGGTCAGGCTGGTCTTGAGCTCCCGACCTCAGGTGTTCCGCCCACCTTGGCCTCCCAAAGTGCTGGGATTACAGGCATGAGCCACCATGCCTGGCTCGTGTAAATATTCTTATTTGATCTATTCTAGAAATGTTAATTTTGTTACCTTTCATGGTCTATGATCTATCATAAAGTAATTTTTGTCCATGAATTAATTTTTCTAGACAATCCAGTTGGTGCAGCACCGTTGACATAGAAGGCTTTCCTTTCCCCATACTGAATTGCAGTGGCATCTTTGTTTTAAGTTAGAACATCATTGTATAGGAGCCTGTTTCTGCTTTCTCTTGTGTCTCTCCTTGTACCAAGTACTATACTTTTTGTGGCTTTGTACTAAGTCTTGATATTTGGTAGTATAAGTCCTCCAACTTTGTTATTCTTTAAGATTGTCTTGGCTATTCTAGGTCCATTAGATTTCAAATACACATTGAGAATCAGCTTATTAATTTGTTCAGAACTTACTAGTATTTTGTTTGGAATTGTGCTGAATTTGTAGATCATTTTGAGGGAGATTTGGCTTCTTAACGATACTGCAGTCAATTTATTGGATATAGTATATTTTTCCATGTATTTAGGTCTTCTTGCGACCTTACGTATATTTTGTTTTATTCTTAGATGTGTGGTGGTATGTTTTTAAAATTCATTTTAACTGAGAAACAATTAACATACAATAAAATGCACAGATCATAAATGTTCAGTATGAGTTTTGAAATGGTATACACTGGTGTAATTACCACCAAAAATAAGTGTAACACTTCCATTAACTCCAGAGAGTTCTCTCTTGTTTCAGTCAATCCCTTCTTCTCTGCCCCATCTATGCTTTTTAAAACTTTTTAATTTTTATGGGTACATAGTAGTCATATTTATTTATGGGGTACTTGAGATATTTTGATACGAGCATACAGTGTATAATAATCACATTAGGGCAGATGGGGTATCCATCACCCTAAGCATTTATCATTTCTTTGTGTTACAAACATTCCAATTATACTTCTTTTAGTTATTTTTAAATGTAAAATAAATTATTGTTGACTGTAGTCACCCTTTTGTGCTGTCAAATACTATATCTTTTTCATTCTAACTATATTTTTATACCAATTAACCATCCCCACTTTCCTCTGCCCCTTTACTACTCTTCCCAGCCTCTGATAACCATCACTCTACTCTTTATTTTCATGAGTCCAAATTATTTTAATTTTTAGCTCCCACAAATGAATGAGATAATGCAAAGTTTGCCTTTTTGTGCCTGGCTTATTTTGCTTAACATAATATCCTCCAGTTCCATCTATGTTGTTGCAAATGATGGGATCTCATTCTTTTTTTATGGCTGGCTGAATACTACTTCATTGTATTATATGCATCACATTTTCTTTTTTTTTCTTTTTTTTTTTTTTTTTATTATACTTTAGGGTTTTAGGGTACATGTGCACAATGTGCAGGTTTGTTACATATGTATCCATGTGCCATGTTGATTTCCTGCACCCATTAACTCGTCATTTAGCATTAGGTGTATCTCCTAATGCTGTCCCTCCCCCCTCCCTCCACCCCACAACAGTCCCCGGAGCGTGATGTTCCCCTTCCTGTGTCCATGAGTTCTCATTGTTCAATTCCCACCTATGAGTGAGAACATGCGGTGTTTGGTTTTTTGTCCTTGCGATAGTTTACTGAGAATGATGTTTTCCAGTTTCATCCATGTCCCTACAAAGGACACGAACTCATCATTTTTTATGGCTGCATAGTATTCCATGGTGTATATGTGCCACATTTTCTTAATCCAGTCTATCGTTGTTGGACATTTGGGTTGGTTCCAACTCTTTGCTATTGTGAATAGTGCCGCAATAAACATACGTGTGCATGTGTCTTTATAGCAGCATGATTTATAGTCCTTTGGGTATATACCCAGTAATGGGATGGCTGGGTCAAATGGTATTTCTAGTTCTAGATCCCTGAGGAATCGCCACACTGACTTCCACAATGGTTGAACTAGTTTACAGTCCCACCAACAGTGTAAAAGTGTTCCTATTTCTCCACATCCTCTCCAGCACCTGTTGTTTCCTGATTTTTTAATGATGGCCATTCTAACTGGTGTGAGATGGTATCTCACTGTGGTTTTGATTTGCATTTCTCTGATGGCCAGTGATGAGGAGCATTTCTTCATGTGTTTTTTGGCTGCATAAATGTCTTCTTTTGAGAAGTGTCTGTTCATGTCCTCTGCCCACTTTTTGATGGGGTTGTTTGTTTTTTTCTTGTAAATTTGTTTGAGTTCATTGTAGATTCTGGATATTAGCCCTTTGTCAGATGAGTAGGTTGCAAAAATTTTCTCCCATTGTGTAGGTTGCCTGTTCACTCTGATGATAGTTTCTTTTGCTGTGCAGAAGCTCTTTAGTTTAATGAGATCCCATTTGTCGATTTTGGCTTTTGTTGCCATTGCTTTTGGTGTTTTAGACATGAAGTCCTTGCCCACGCCTATGTCCTGAATGGTATTGCCTAGGTTTTCTTGTAGGATTTTAATGGTTTTAGGTCTAACATATAAGTCTTTAATCCATCTTGAATTAATTTTTGTATAAGGTGTAAGGAAGGGATCCAGTTGCAGCTTTCTACATATGGCTAGCCAGTTTTCCCAGCACCATTTATTAAATAGGGAATCCTTTCCCCATTTCTTGTTTTTGTCAGGTTTGTCAAAGATCAGATAGTTGTAGCTATGCGGCATCATTTCTGAGGGCTCTGTTCTGTTCCATTGATCTATGTCTCTGTTGTGGTACCAGTACCATGCTGTTTTGGTTACTGTAGCCTTGTAGTATAGTTTAAAGTCAGGTAGCGTGATGCCTCCAGCTTTGTTCTTTTGGCTTAGGATTGACTTGGCGACGCGGGCTCTTTTTTGGTTCCATATGAACTTTAAAGTAGTTTTTTCCAATTCTGTGAAGAAAGTCATTGGTAGCTTGATGGGGATGGCATTGAATCTATAAATTACCTTGGGCAGTATGGCCATTTTCACGATATTGATTCTTCCACCCCATGAGCATGGAATGTTCTTGCATTTGTTTGTATCCTCTTTTATTTCATTGAGCAGTGGTTTGTAGTTCTCCTTGAAGAGGTCCTTCACATCCCTTGTAAGTTGGATTCCTAGGTATTTTATTCTCTTTGAAGCAATTGTGAATGGGAGTTCACTCATGATTTGGCTCTCTGTTTATCTGTTATTGGTGTACAAGAATGCTTGTGATTTTTGTACATTAATTTTGTATCCTGAGACTTTGCTGAAGTTGCTAATCAGCTTAAGGAGATTTTGGGCTGAGACAATGGGGTTTTCTAGATATACAATCATGTCATCTGCAAACAGGGACAATTTGACTTCCTCTTTTCCTAATTGAATACCCTTTATTTCCTTCTCCTGCCTGATTGCTCTGGCCAGAACTTCCAGCACTATGTTGAATAGGAGTGGTGAGAGAGGGCATCCCTGTCTTGTGCCAGTTTTCAGAGGGAATGCTTCCAGTTTTTGCCCATTCAGTGTGATATTGGCTGTGGGTTTGTCATAGATAGCTCTTATTATTTTGAGATACGTCCCATCAATACCCAATTTATTGAGAGTTTTTAGCATGAAGGGTTGTTGAATTTTGTCAAAGGCCTTTTCTGCATCTATTGAGATAATCATGTGGTTTTTGTCTTTGGTTCTGTTTATATGCTGGATTACATTTATTGATTTGCATATGTTGAACCAGCCTTGCATCCTAGGGATGAAGCCCACTTGATCATGGTGGATAAGCTTTTTGATGTGCTGCTGGATTCGGTTTGCCAGTATTTTATTGAGGATTTTTGCATCAATGTTCATCAAGGATATTGGTCTGAAATTCTCTTTTTTGGTTATGTCTCTGCCAGGTTTTGGTATCAGGACGATGCTGGCTTCGTAAAATGTGTTAGGGAGGATTCCCTCTTTTTCTATCGATTGGAATAGTTTCAGAAGGAATGGTACCAGTTCCTCCTTGTACCTCTGGTAGAATTCAGCTGTGAATCCATCAGGTCCTGGACTCTTTTTGGTTGGTAAGCTATTGATTATTGCCACAATTTCAGAACCTGTTATTGGTCTATTCAGAGATTCAACTTCTTCCTGGTTTAGTCTTGGGAGGGTGTATTTGTCGAGGAATTTATGCATTTCTTCTAGATTTTCTAGTTTATTTGCGTAGAGGTGTTTGTAGTGTTCTCTGATGGTAGCGTTGTATTTCTGTGGGATCGGTGGTGATATCCCCTTTTTCGTTTTTTATTGCATCTATTTGATTCTTCTCTCTTTTCTTCTTTATTGGTCTTGCTAGCAGTCCATCAATTTTGTTGATCTTTTCAAAAAACCAGCTCCTGGATTCATTAATTTTTTGAAGGGTTTTTTGTGTCTCTATTTCCTTCAGTTCTGCTCTGATTTTAGTTATTTCTAGCCTTCTGCTAGCTTTTGAATGTGTTTGCTCTTGCTTTTCTAGTTCTTTTAATTGTGATGTTAGGGTGTCAATTTTGGATCTTTCGTGCTTTCTCTTGTGGGCATTTAGTGCTATAAATTTCCCTCTACACACTGCTTTGAACGTGTCCCAGAGATTCTGGTATGTTGTGTCTTTGTTCTCGTTGGTTTCAAAGAACATCTTTATTTCTGCCTTCATTTCATTATGTACCCAATAGTCATTCAGGAGCAGGTTGTTCAGTTTCCATGTAGTTGAGCGGTTTTGACTGAGTTTCTTAATCCTGAGTTCTAGTTTGATTGCACTGTGGTCTGAGAGACAGTTTGTTATAATCTCTGTTCTTTTACATTTGCTGAGAAGAGCTTTACTTCCAACTATGTGGTCAATTTTGGAATAGGTGTGGTGTGGTGCTGAAAAAAATGTATATTCTGTTGATTTGGGGTGGAGAGTTCTGTAGATGTCTATTAGGTCCACTTTATGTAGAGCTGAGTTCAATTCCTGGATATCCTTGTTAACTTTCTGTCTCGTTGATCTGTCTAATGCTGACAGTGGGGTGTTAAAATCTCCCATTATTATTGTGTGGGAGTTTAAGTCCCTTTGTAGGTCACTGAGGACTTGCTTTATGAATCTGGGTGCTCCTGTGTTGGGTGCATATATATTTAGGATAGTTAGCTCTTCTTGTTGAATTGATCCCTTTACCATTATGTAATGGCCTTCTTTGTCTCTTTTGATCTTTGTTGGTTTAAAGTCTATTTTATCAGAGACTAGGATTGCAACCCCTGCCTTTTTTTGATTTCCAGTTGCTTGATAGATCTTCCTCCATCCCTTTATTTTGAGTCTATATGTGTCTCTGCACGTGAGATGGGTTTCCTGAATACAGCACACTGATGGGTCCTGACTCCTTATCCAGTTTGCCAGTCTGTGTCTTTTGATTGGAGCATTTAGCCCATTTACATTTAACGTGAATATTGTTATGTGTGAATCTGATCCTGTCATTATGATGTTAGTTGGTTATTTTGCTCGTTAGTTGCTATAGTTTCTTCCTAGCCTCGATGGTCTTTACAATTTGGCATGTTTTTGCAGGGGCTGGTACCGGTTGTTCCTTTCCATGTTTAGTGCTTCCTTCAGGAGCTCTTTTAGGGCAGGCCTGGTGGTGACAAAATCACTCAGCGTTTGCTTGTCTGTAAAGTATTTTATTTCTCCTTCACTTATGAAGCTTAGTTTGGCGGGATAGGAAATTCTGGGTTGAAAATTCTTTTCTTTAAGAATGTTGAATATCGGCCCCCACTCTCTTCTGGCTTGTAGAGTTTCTGCTGAGAGATCAGCTGTTAGTCTGATGGGCTTCCCTTTGTGGGTAACCCGACCTTTCTCTCTGGCTGCCCTTAACATTTTTTCCTTCATTTCAACTTTGGTGAATCTGACAATTATGTGTCTTGGAGTTGCCCTTCTCGAGGAGTATCTTTGTGGCGTTCTCTGTATTTCCTGAATCTGAATGCTGGCCTGCCTTGCTAGACTGGGGAAGTTCTCCTGGATAATATCTTGCAGAGTGTTTTCCAACTTGGTTCCATTCTCCCCATCATTTTCAGGTACACCAATCAGACGTAGGTTTGGTCTTTTCACATAGTCCCAAATTTCTTGGAGGCTTTGTTCATTTCTTTTTATTCTTTTTTCTCTAAACTTCCCTTCTCTCTTCATTTCATTCATTTCATCTTCTATCAGCGATACCCTTTCTTCCAGTTGATCGCATTTGCTACTGAGGCTTCTGCATTCTTCGCTTAGTTCTCGAAACTTGGCTTTCAGCTCCATCATCTCCTTTAAGCCCTTCTCTCCATTGGTTATTCTAGTTATCCATTCTTCTAATTTTTTTTCAAAGTTTTTAACTTCTTTGCTATTGTTTTGAATTTCCTCTCGTAGCTCAGAGTAGTTTGATCGTCTGAAGCCTTCTTCTCTCAACTCATCAAAGTCATCCTCCATCCAGCTTTGTTCCGCTGCTGGTGAGGAAATGCGTTCCTTTGGAGGAGGAGAGGTGCTCTGTTTTTTAGAGTTTCCAGTTTTTTTGGTCTGTTTTTTCCCCATCTTTGTGGTTTTGTCTACTTTTTGTCTTCGATGATGGTGATGTATACAGATGGGTTTTTGGTGTGGATGTCCTTTCTGTTTGTTAATTTTCCTTCTACCAGACAAGACCCTCAGCTGCAGGTCTGTTGGAGTTTACTAGAGGTCCACTCCAGACCCTGTTTGGCTGGGTGTCAGCACCGGTGGCTGCAGAACAGCGGATTTTCGTGAGACCACAAATTCAGCTGTCTGATAGTTCCTCTGAAAGTTTTGTCTCAGAGGAGTACCCGGTTGAATGAGGTGTCAGTCTGTCCCTACTGGGGGGGTGCCTCCCAGTTAGGCTGCTCAGGGGTGAGGGACCCACTTTAGGAGGCAGTCTGTCCGTTCTCAGATCTCCAGCTGCGTGCTGGGAGAACCACTACTCTCTTCAAAGCTGTCAGTCAGACAGGGACATTTAAGGCGGTGGAGGTTCTCGCTGAGTTTTTGGTTGTCTGTGCCCTGCCCCCAGAGGTGGAGCCTACAGAGGCAGGCAGGCCTCCTTGAGCTGTGGTGGGCTCCACCCAGTTCGAGCTTCCTGGCTGCTTTGTTTACCTAAGCAAGCCTGGGCAATGGCGGGCGCCCCTACCCCAGCCTCGTTGCCGCCTTGCAGCGTGATCTCAGACTGCTGTGCTAGCAATCAGCAAGACTCTGTGGGCATAGGACCCTCCGAGCCAGGTGCGGGACACAATCTCCTAGTGTGCCGTTTTCCAGGCCCGTTGGAAAAGCGCAGTATTAGGACGGGACTGACCCGATAATCCAGGTGCCGTCTGTTTCCCCTTTCTTTGACTAGGAAAGGGAACTCCCTGACCCCTTGCGCTTCCCGAGTGAGGCACTGCCTCGCCCTGCTTCGTCTCGCGCACAGTGCGCTTCACCGACTGTCCTGCACCCACTGTTAGGCACTCCCTAGTGAGATGAAACCGGTACCTCAAGCAGAAATGCAGAAATCACCCGTCTTCTGTGTCGCTGGGGCTGGGAGCTGGAGACCGGAGCTGTTCCTATTCGGCCATCTTGGCTCCACCGCATCACATTTTCTTTATCCATTTGTCTGTTGATGGACGGTTAGGTTGATTCCAAATCTTGGTGATTGTGAATAGTGCTGCAATAAACACAGGAGTGCAGATACCGCTTTGATATGCTGATTTCTGTTCTTTTGGGTGTATACGTAGCAGTTAATTTGCTTGATCATATAGTAGTTCTGTTTTTAGTTTTTTGAGGAACCTCCAAATTGTTCTTTATGGTGGCTGTATTAATTTACATTCTCACCAACAGTGTACAAGTGTTCCCTTTTCTCCACATCCTTGCCAGCATTTGTTGTTGTCTGTCTTTTGGATAAAAGCTATTTTAAGTGTGGTAAAATAATATCTCATTGTAGTTTTGATTTGCATTTCTCTGATGTACAGTGATGTTGAGCACCTTTTCATATACCTGTTTGCAATTTGTACGTCTTCTTTTGAGAAATGTCTATTCCAGTCTTTTGCCCATTTTAAAATCAGATTTTTAGATTTTTTTTCCTATTGAGTTGTTTGAACTCCTTATATATTCTTGTTATTAATCTCTTGTCAAATAGACAGTTTGCAAATATTTTCTCCAATTCTGTGGGTTGTTTGTTCACTTTGCTGATTGTTGCCTTTGCTATGCAGAAGCTTTTTGACTTGATATAATCCTATTTGTCCATTTTTGCTTTGGTTTCCTGTGCTTTTGGGGTATTACTCAACAAATCTTTGCCCAGACTAATGTCCTAGAGAGATCTCCAATGTTTTCTTTTAGTGGTTTGATAGTTTCAGGTCCTAGATTTAGATCTTTAATCCATTTTAATTTTGATTTTTGTATATGGTGAGAGATAGGGGTCTAGTTTCTCCCTTCTGCATATGGACATCCAGTTTTCCAAGCACCATTTATTGATGAGACTGTCTTTTCCCCAGTATGTGTTCTTAGCACCTTTGTCAAAAATGAATTCACTAGAGATGTATGGATTCATTTCTGGGTTCTCCATTCTGTCTCATTTGTCTGTTTTTATGCTGTTTTGGTTACTATAGCTCTATAGATGGGATCTCACTCTGTCATCCAGGCTGGAGTGCAGTGACACGATCACAGCTCATTGCAGCCTTGACCTCTTGGGTTCAAGTGATCCTCCCATCTCAGCCTCCTTAGTAGCTGGGACCACAAACTTGTGCCACCACATTCAGTTAATTAAAAAATATTTATCTTGTGGAGATAGGATCTCTCTATGTTGTCCTGGCTGTCTTGAACTCCTGGGCCCAAGTGATCCTTCTACCTTGGCCTCCCAAAGTGCTGGGGTTACAGGTGATTGAGCACCCAGCCTCAATAACTCTTAGATTTGCCCTTTTGAGGCTATTTTCTAGATCTTGTAGGCGTGCTTTATTCTTATGTTATTCTTTTTTCTTTTGTCTTCTTCTGTGTATTTTCAAGTAGCCTGTCTTCAAGCTCATTGTTTCTCCTGCTTGACCAATTCTGCTGTTGAGAGACTCTGATGCATTCTTCAGATTGTCAGTTGAATTTTTCAACTCCCAAATTTCTGCTTGATTTCTAAAAATTATTTTAGTCTTTGTTAAGTTTATCTGATAGGATTCTGAATTCCTTCTGTGTTATCTTGAGTTTTGTTGAGTTTCCTGAAAACAACGGTCTTGAATTCTCTAAAAGACCACATATCTCTGTCTAGGTTTGTTCACTGCTGCCTTATTTCGTTTGTTTGGTGAGGTCATGTTTTCCTGGATGGTCTTGATGCTTGTGGGTGTTCATTGGTGTCTGGGCATTGAAGAGTTAGGTATTTGTTGTAATCTTTGCAGTCTGGGGTTTTTTGTACCTGTCCTTCTTTAGAAGGTTTTCCAAGTATTCAAAGTGAATGAGTATTATGGTCTGTCTTTGGTTATTGTAGCTGTGTTTTCATTAGGGTACACCCCAAGCCCCAGTAACGCTGTGGCTTTTGCAGTCTCATAGAGGTACTGCCTTGGTGGTCTGGGTTAGTTCTGGCAGAATTCTCTGGATTACCAGGCAGAATCTCTTGTTCTCTTCCTTTACTTTTCCTCAAACTAGTGGAGTCTGTATCTCCTTGCTGAGCTGCCTGGAATTGGGGGAGATGTGACCCAAGCACTGCTGTGACCACCATCTCTTGGACTGTGCTGGGTCAGACCTGAAGTCTCACAAAATTGGGTCTTGCCCAAGGCCTGTGTTGGACTGTGCTGGGTCAGACCTGAAGTCTCACAAAATGGGGTCTTGCCCAAGGCCTGTGGTGACTATTGCCTGGCTACTATTGATGTTTATTGAGTGCCCTAGGGTGCCTTAGTCAGTGGATCCAGACAGGCTTCTGTGCTTCTCTTCAGGGAGATAGGTTCCCTTCTGGCCCAGGGTGAGTCTGGAAATGCTGGCTGGAAGCTAGGGCCTGGAGTTGGGGAACTTTAGGAATCTCCTTGGTGCTTTATTTTTCTGTGGCTGAGCTGGTGCCTAAGTTGTAGAACAGGGTCCTTTTTACTCTTTCCTCTTCTTTCCTTAGGCAGAAGGAGTCTCTCCCTGTGGCTACCACCTCCCCAGGCCTGTGGTGAGTACTGCCTGGTTACCACTGATGTTTTTTCAAGGCCCGAAGGCTCTTTAGCCAGCTTGTGGTGAATTCCGCCAGGCTTGGGTCTCTCTTCAGAGCAGTGGGTTCCCTTCTGGCCCAGGGTGGGTCTGGAAATGCTGTCCATGAGCTAAGGCCTAAAATCAGGGACTTTAAGAGTCCTCTTGGTGCTTTTATTTTACTGTAGCTGAGTTGATACCCAGGTTGCAAGGCAAAGTCCTTTTTGCTCTTCTCTCTCCTTTTCTCAGGCAGAAGGAGTCTCTCACGGTGGCCATCACAGCTGGGAATGCACTGGGTTACATCTGAAGTTAGCATGGTACTGGGTCTCTCCCAAGGCCCATGGCGAGTACTGCCTGGCCACTGCTGGCTACTGAAGTTTATTCAAGGTCCAAGGACCCTTTAGGCAGCAGTTGATAAATCCTGCCAGGACTAGGTCTTTCCTTTCATGGCAGCTGGTTCCTTTCTGGTTCAGGGTGTGTCTAGGAATGTCATTTGGGTTGTAGAGCCTGGAATGGGGGCATCAGGACTCTGCTTGGTGCTTTACTGTATCGTGGCTGAGCTGATTTCCAGGTTGTAAGACAGTGTGACTCTTTCCTCTCCTTAAGCGGAAGGAGGTTCTCCTGGAGCTACAAGCTGTGCTGCCTGGTGCTGGGGGAGGGGTAATGCAAGCACTGTTTGGGCTGCCCTAGCTGGTGTCTCACTGGGTCATGTGCACCTCAAGTCCACTGATTCCAAGTGCACACAACACCAAGACTTGCCCAGGAATTGAAGTCCTAGTGGCCTAGACCTTCTTCTAAGTTTATTTATGACCCCAGAGTACTTTAGCTTGCCATCGTAGGGCTAGCCAGAGCTCAGGTTCCAACCACTGGGATGGACAATTCCTCTCTGATTAGGGCTGGTCTAAATGCTCCCTCCATAGATGCCGGCTGAATTCTGCCCTGTGTTGCTTTCCACTGTGACGGGGCAGCACTGAGTTTCAATGCAAAGTCCCACAATCGCTATGCTATCTCTCCCAGAAGTACACTGATTCTTTGTCTGGACAACATGGTTGCCGCCAGAGGATAGGACAGGGGTGGTGTTGGCAGTTCAAGACTATCTTTCCTACCCTCACCAGTGGCTCTTTTCTTGGTAAGATGTTAAAACCAGATTCTGTGGTCACTTACCTGATTTTTGGTTCTTATGAAGGTGCTCTCTTGTGTGGATAGTTGTGCAATTTGGTGTTCCTTTGGAGGGCTGGGGGTGATTGCTGGAGGGTTCTATTCGGCCATCTTGCCTCTTCCCTCTTCCTTCCACCTATATGTTTTAATTTCTGTCATTGTGGGTTAGTTTTGTCGGTTCATGGGGTAATCATACCTATGTGCTTTTTGTTTCTGACTTCTTTTGTTTAACATAGTGTTTTAACTGTTGTGATATCAGTAGTTCATTCTTTTTTGTTGTTGAGTAATATTTCATTATGTGGATATTAATATGTGAATATAACTGCTTATCCATTCTTCATGGTTCAATTTTTTTTTTTTTTTCATTTTCTTTTTTTGTTTGTTTGAGAGTTTTCGCTCTGTCGCCTAGGCTGGAGTGCGGTGGTGTGACCTCAGCTCACTGCAACCTCTGCCTCCTGGGTTCAAGTGATTCTCCTGCCTCAGCCTCCAGAGTAGCTGGGGTTACAGGCACCTGCTGCCACACCCGCAAATTTTTGTATTTTTAATGGAGACGGGGTTTCGCCATATTTGCCAGGCTGGTCTTGAACTCCTGACCTCAGTTGATCACCTGCCTTGGCCTCCAAACGTGCTGGGGTTACAGATGTGAGCCACTGCACCCAGCCTCATTTTCTTATTTCTTGCTCCCTTACTAGGGTTATGGAAACTCTATGACTTAGCAGTATTCTTGAGGTTAAAGATGGCTGCATGAAATGGCCACTCTTCTTCCATCCTTATTGGTAGGCATGCTTATTGAATCAGCATCATTGATTGATTACTTCCTTAGGAAAGGACTTTGATACTTGCTCATTTTTTAAAGGTAGGCATTGTCAAATTAATGTTGAAAAGAGCTCTTAAAGGAAGTCAAATAAAGCAGTTTATATACGTTATCCATGCAAATAGAAGGGTTATGGAAACTCTATGATTTAGCAGTATTCTTGAGGTTAAAGATGGCTGCATGAAATGGCCACTTTTCTTCCATCCTTATTGGTAGGCATGCTTGTTGAATCAGCATCATTGATTGATTACTTCCTTAGGAAAGGACTTTGATACTTGCTCATTTTTTAAAGTTAGGCATTGTCAAATTAATGTTGAAAAGAGCTCTTAAAGGAAGTCAAATAAAGCAGTGTATATACATTATGCATGAAAATAGATGAGAAAGGAAAAAGGGGAAAAAGCTATGTAGTGAATTTTAGTAAAATGACTAAGCAAGAAAAATGATTGCTAAAATAGATTAATGTGTATGTGAATTTATTTCTTCAACAAATAAATTTTTGAGCTATGGATACCCATGACGGGAAGGACGAAGCCGCTTACCTTTTAATAGAGAAGTAAGACAATAAACCAAAAAAAACCAAATAAAAATATAATTTGAGATAATACATCAAATTCTCTGATAAAAATAAATCAGGATAAGGGAAATAGAGTGGTGGAAGATGGGGGATAGAGGATTATTTTAGATAGTATACTAAGGAAAACCTTCGCTGAGGATTTGAAATTTGAACTGATACCTCAGTGATATGAAAGAAGGTCCAAGTGGAGGGACCAGGAAGGAAATGTAAAGATTCTGAATTAGAAATAAACTTGAAAACAGAAAAAAAAGACCACTGAGGCTTCAGTGGAGTGAGAGAAAGATGAAATTTGAAGGGATGAAATAACATAGGCCCTTTTAGACCACAGTAAGAGCTTTCAGTTTTATTTGTGTTAAGGAGAGCCATTGAAGTAGAGTGGCATGGTGTGATTTTCCTGTAAAAAGGGTGACTCTCCCTGCTGTGTGGAAAAACAGACTGTAGTAGAGCAATGATAGAAGGAAGGATACCATGCTTTTTCACTAATTCAAGTGAGAGAACGATAGAGCTTGAAGTAGGTGGTGGAGATGGGAATGATAAGAAAATAGGTTCAGGGTGTATTTTAAAGGCAGACCTATAGTGCTTATTGATGGATTGAATATAAGAGGAATTTCCTGACAGGATTCCTTATTGGAGAGGGTTTAGAAAATGTTTATAGTAGTGCATTAGTCACGGTAGTCCCAGACAACCTCCAAATATCAGCAGCTCTATACAAGTAAAGTGTATTTCTCATTTACGTCACAGTCCAATTTAGGTGGTTGGAGGTGGGGTGATGGTAGACACTCTTCTCTGTGTGGTCCTTTGGGACCCAGACTCCTTCCCTCTAGTGGCTCTGTGTCCCTGAGGGCCTTAGAGCTTTTCCCCAGGTTGTCTCCATTCTTATAGCAGACTAGGAAAGACAGATCCTTTTAGAGGTATTTTGGCTCAGCCTGGAGAGAATGTGCATAATCTGTGCCCCACATACCATTTGCCTAGGACTTGATCATATGTCCACATGTAACCCCAGGGAAGATTGGGAAATAAAAGTCGAGTTGTGTGCCTAGGAAGAGGAGGAAATGAGTTTGTAAAACGAGTATTTGGGGGCTTTTAAAAAGAAAATTTACTTCTAAATACATAGTTTGCAAAGTTTACATATCTAAATAAGTTACATATATGTTTATATATGTGATTAAACATTTGTATGGTAGTGACTATATTTATTTGTGGAACATTCTAATTGTAAGCACTAAAGAATGAAGAAACTTGAATATTAGGTCATGAACACAACTTCCCCCATAGTTATTTATCTAAAATAAATTCAAAATGTTTAATAGCTCTCCCCCATGATATTTATAGCTGTACACAAATCAGTAATGTTTTCTCAAATAGATCTTGCCTTTGATATTACAGTGTTTTCTGTATGTACTATGAGGCCTTTGGTTTGAGTTATTTTTTCAACATTAAAGTTCAATTTTTTTTCTTTTTTACTTTTTAAATTTATAATACATTTGCATGATTCAGTTCTACTTTTCTTGCTACTGGATGACAATGTATAATCTTTTTTCTTTTCCTTTCCTTTCTTTTCCTTTTCTTTTCCTTTCCTTCCCTTTCCTTTTTTTTTTTTTTTTTTTTTGACAGAATCTCACTCTGTCACCCAGGGTGGAGTGCAGTGGCTCAGTCTTGGCTCACTGCAACCTCTGCCTTCCAGGTTTGGGTGATTCTCATCCCTCAGTAGCTGTGACTATAGGTGCATGCTACCATGCCCAGCTAATTTATTTATTTATTTATTTTTTATTTATTTATTTTTTGAGATGAAGTCTCACTCTGTCACCTAGGCTGGAGTGCAGTGGCATGATCTTGGCTCACTGCAACCTCTGCCTCCCAGGTTCAAGTGATTCTCCTGCCTCAGCCTCCTGAGTAGTTGGGATTACAGGCGCATGCCACCACACCCGGCTAATTTTTTTTTTGTATTTTTAGTAGAGACTAAAATAGGATTTCACCATGTTGTCCAGCCTGGTCTCGAACTCCTGACCTTGTGAGCCGCCTGCCTTGGCCTCCCAAAGTGTTGGGATTGCAGGCGTGAGCCACCACGCCCAGCCTGTATTTTTTTTTTTTTTTTTTTTTTTTTTTTTAGTAGAGATGGGGTTTCACCATGTTGGCCAGGCTGGTCTCAAACTCCTGACCTCAAGCGATCCACCTGCCTTGGCTTACCAAAGTGCTGGGATTACAGGCATGAGCCACCATGCCTGGTCAAGAATGTATGATCTTTCTTACTACATTTATCAGTAGAGCCCTATGATAAAGCACACATAAAGAGAAAGGACACTTTTTTTTTTTTTTTTTTTTAAAGAAAATAACCTTGGGGATTTGATAAAAAAGCAAAAACAACATTAATGTATATATTTTGAAAAGTAAATTTTATTAACACACTGCAGAACACTGCACAGAACACTGCATTAAAAATCCTTAGGTACTGTTTTATTTCTTTAACTGAACTTCTAGTTTAAAGGAAACTCTTTATTCCCTGTTTTCTTTCTTCACCAGACTTTTCCTCTATAATTAGTCCCTTCTAACTCAGTCCGGTGAATAACATCATAAGCTGGCCTATTCTGAACCACACCCTGCTAAACCACAGCAACTTTCTTACCACGTTAGCATATACTGTTAGCATATACTTTTGAAGTGTACATTGAGATAGAGAATAAAAAGAATATTAAATAATTTTCTATATAAAAGATACAGTATTGTCTGATTGCTATATAAATGCCAGTAATGTGCTTAGTACTTTACGTGTATTGTTTTATTCTTATGGTCAGCTATCCCCACATCATTTATTTAGTAATCGTTTTTTCTCTGCTGACTTGAAATGTCATTTTTATCATATATTTTCATAGATTGTTTTTGCTCTTTAGGTCTTAATTTTCTGATTTGAAAGGTAATAGTTTATTTTTGTCTAAGAATTGCTGTTCAACTCAAATTAGGTAATATATATCAAACTTATTTTTGATTATAACTATAGATGGAAAATGTGAAGATTTCCCAAAAGCCCAGTGTTTTAACCCATTTTAAAATATATGTATACCTTTATGTGCAATTTTCTAGATTTTAAAATTTTACGTTATAAATTCTTTTCCATATTTCTGCATGGTCGACTTTACAGATATCTCCTACTATTCATGTTTGCTTAATTCTTCAGTTTGGATAGTGAATTTGAATGTCGGGGGTACTGCCTTATTTGAATCTATTTATTTCCTCAAGTTTGGATAGCAAATAACAAGGTAATGAAGAAAATTCCAGAAGTTTACTCAGACGTATTTGGTTCTTGAGTTTAGGTTGTGAGATTTTTGGAAATCAGGAATTTGGATAACAAGGGTGACTTGTATCCTCAAAGGGTATTGCACTGAAATACTACCCATTATAATGGGTTTTTTTGATTGTAGAGAACAGAAACCTACCTCAGAGTGGCTCAGGGAATAAAAGGGAATTGATTGGCACACTTAACAAGGAAGTTCAGTGGTCTAGCTTATTTGAGGCATAGCTGGATTAAGTGGCCCAAATATGTTGATAAGATTTTGCTGTGTGTGTTAGTTTCATTTTCTTTTATTGCAGAGGCTTCTTTTATGCATTCAGGGAATATGGCTGCCAGCAGCTGTACGTTTAGATCTTTCTATCTTTGCAGCCCTGGTGTGGGAAGAAAGCTTCTTTCCTGATAGTTGCAGCAAAAATTCCAGTACAGAATCTCAGTAATCAGCCACTGTGGCTAAGAGTAATGAAATAAATTGATTGACTGGGCCTGGGTCACAGCAAATGTCTCTCTTCTCCCTTATCTGGGGAATGAGGTCAGTTCACTCAAACTAAGTTTGATGACAAGGATGGAATGACAAGGAGGAGAAATAGTTTTTCAAAGGAAAACAGTAATTTTGAAGAAGGTACAGAGTACTCACTGGTCAGGCTAAGCTGATACACATATACTAGTGTGTCATACAATAATTCATGTTATGTTTTATTTTTTATTTTCATTTTTTTTGGGGGAACAAGTGATGCTTGGTTGCATGAGTAAGTTATTTTTAATTTTTATTTTTGAGATAGAGTCTCGCTCTGTCATCAAGGCTGGAGTTCAGTGGTGTGATCTCCGCTCACTGCAACCTCTGCCTCCTGGGTTCAAGCAATTCTGCCTCAGCCTCCCAAATAGCTGAGATTACAGGCATGTGCCACCACACCCGGCTATTTTTTTTTTTTTCCTGAGACAGAGTCTTGCTCTTGTTACCCAGGCTGGAGTACAGTGGTGCAATCTCGGCTCACTGCAACCTCTGCCTCCCAGGTTCAAGCGATTCTCCTGCCTCAGCCTCCTGAGTAGCTGGGATTACAGGCACCCACCATGCCTGGCTAATTTTTGTACTTTTAGTAAAGACAGGGTTTCGCCATGTTGGCCAGGCTGGTCTTGAACTCCTGACCTCAGATGATCCTCCCGCCTCGGCCTCCCAAAGTGCTGGGATTACAGGTGTGAGCCACTGTGCCTGGCCATTTTTGTATTTTTAGTAGATACGGGGTTTTGCCATGTTGGCCAGACTGGTCTTGAACTCCTGACCTCAGGTGATCCGCCCGCCTTGGCCTCCCAAAGTGCTGGGATTAACAGGCGTGAGCCACTGTGCCCGACTGAGTAAGTTCTTTAGTGGCGATTTCTGAGATTTTGGTGCACCCATCTCCTGAACAGTATACACTATACCCAATTTGTTATCCCTCACCCACCTCCCACCTTTTCCCCCAAGTCCCCAAAGTTCATTGTGTCATTCTTATGCCTTTGAATCCTCATAGCTTAGCTCCTGCTTATGAGTGAGAACATATGATGTTTGGTTTTCCATTCCTGAGTTACTTCACTTAGAATAATGGTCTCCAGTTCCATCCAGGTCACTGTGAATGCCATTATTTTGTTCTTTTTATGGCTGAGTAGTATTCCATGGTGTATATTGACCACAATTTCTTTATCCACTCATTGATTGATGGGCATTTGGGCTGGTTCTATATTTTTGCAGTTGTGAATTGTGCTGCTATAAACATGCCTGTGGGAGTATCTTTTTTTGTATAAATGACTTCTTTTTCTCTGGGTAGATACTCAGTAGTGGCAACTGGGTGATACCGTGTTGTGCAGGCTGGAGTGCAGTGGCATGATTTGGGCTCACTACAACCTTTGCCTCCTGGGTTCAAATGATTCTTGCGCCTCAGCCTCCTGAGTAGTTGGGGCTACAGTCGTGTGCCACCATGCCTAGCTAATTTTTATGTTTTTAGTAGGGATGGGATTTCGCCATGTTGGTCAGGCTGGTCTCGAACTCCTGACCTCAGGTGATCCACCTGCCTTGGCCTCCCAAAGTGCTGGGATTATAGGCGTGAGCCACCACACCTGGCCTACTTTTAGTTCTTTAAGGAATCTCCATTCTGTTTTTTTATAGTGGTTGTATTTTACATATGGTGAATGTATTTTACATTCCCACTAGCAGTGTAAAAGTGTGTTCTCTTTTCACCACATCCCTACGAACATCTGTTTTTTTTTTATGGCCATTCTTGCAGGAGTAAGGTGGTATCACATTGTTATTTTGTTTTGCATTTTCCTCATCATTAATGCTGTTAAGCATTTTTTCATGTTTGTTGACCTTTTGTGTGTCTTTTGAGAATTGTCTATTCATGTCCTTAGCCTACTTTTTGATGGGATTGTTTGTTTTTTTCTTGCTAATTTGTTTGAGTTCCTTGTAGATTCTGAATATTAGTCCTTTATTGGATATATACATTGTTAAGATTTTCTTCCACTCTGTGGGTTGTCTCTGCTGATTTTTTCTTTTTCTGTGCAGAGGTTCTTTAGTTTAATTAAGTCCCATCTATTCATCTTTGTTTTTGTTGCATTTGCTTTTGGGTTCTTGGTCATAAAGTCTTTGCCTAAGCCAAAGCCTGGGAGGATTTTTCTGACATTATCTTGTAGAATTTTTATTCAGGTCTTAGATTTAAGTCCTTGATCCATTTTGAGTTGATTTTTGTGTAAGGTGAGAGGTTTTCATGCTACATGTGGCCTGCCAACTATTAACATTTTATTTATTTAGAGATGGGGTCTTGGTATATTGCCCGGGCTGGTCTTGAACTCCTGTGCTCAAGCAATCCTCCCACCTCAGCCTTTCAAATAGCTGTGACTATGGGCATGCACCACTGTGCCCAGCCTGATAATTTATTTCTTCTATTACATTTTCTTCAACTGAAATGGTACAAAATGTGTTTTCTTTCAGCACCCACTTTTGCTTTTACTTGACATTGATCTGTTATAGGTAAAACTTGGGCTTTTATATTCTTTCTAGTAATGATTAGCTGATATGCAGTCTTGTCACATCTTATCTCAAATTCTGTTTCTCTGCCCATCTTTTTTTTTTTTTTAATTCTTTCAGTAAAAGTGTCCTTTTTTTTTCCTTTCTGAGAGACATCTGTCCACCTTTGACCTTAATCTCATTTAGTCTTGCTTACCAAGGAACTTTGGCTTACCAGTTAGACCTTCTTTTTCTTCAGTTTTTAGTTTCTGCTTCCTTGCTTGATCTTATTTATAATCACACAGTTGTGTTCCCAAGCCCTCTAACTAATAAACATTTCACTCACAATACTCCTGCTTTTTTTTTTTTTTTTTTTTTTTGAGACAGAGTCTTGCTGTGTCTCCAGGCTGGAGTGCAGTGGCACGATCTCTACTCACTTCAACGTCCGCTGCCTGGGTTCAAGTGATTCTTCTGCTTCAGCCTCCCGAGCAGCTGGGACTACAGGTGCGCACCACCATGACTGGCTAATTTTTGTATTTTTAATAGAGGCGGGGTTTCACCATCTTGGCCAGGCTGGTCTCGAACTCCTGACTTTGTGATTCACCCGCCTCGGCCCCCCAAAGTGCTGGGATTACAGGTGTGAGCCACTGCGCCCGGCCCTACTCCTGCTTTCTTTGTAGCAGATTTGATCAACATCTGCTGGCTACTTAGTTGCCACTCTGTGGCTTCCTCCTTAACTTCTTGTAATCTTTTTCTGTTTTGTACTTCTTTTCAAGAACACCAGTGATATCCAGAGACCTTTGTCTCAGACCTAAGCCTAAAATAATAGTATGGAAGGGCTAAAAAAAACCCTTAAGAGATGTTTAATTCAATTTTCTTTTCCTGTTTTGCTTGATGTTATTTTGATTATACCAGCTTTCTTTTGGCTAGTGTTTGCATGATATTTCTTCTCCTTTAAAAAAAATACTTTCTGATTCTGTATCCTTATGTTATAGATGTGTGTCTACTGAAAACAGCAGATAGTTGAATTTTAAAAATTTGATCTGACCATCTTTGTCTTTTAACTGGAGCATTTACATGTAATATAATATAATTACTGTTGTATTTAGCTTTAAAAGTTTACTATTTGTTTTCTATTTGATCTACCTATTCTGACTTTTTTTCCCTTCTCCCTTCTTGCTTTCTTTTGAACTCGTTATTCTGTTTTTTTCACTCTACTAGTTGGAAAGTTCTACATAATTATTTTTAACTTTTAGTTTCAGGAGTACATGTACAGGTTGGTTCTTTAGATAAATTGTGTGTTGCAGGGGTTTGGTGTGCAGATTATTTTGTTACCCAGGTAATAAGCACAGTACCTGATAGGTAGTTTTTTGATCCTCGCCTTCCTTCCACCCTTCACCCTCAAGTAGGCCCTTGTGTCTGTTGCTCCCTTCTTTGTGTTCATGTCTACTCAGTTTTTAGCTCCCATTTATAAGTGCGGTGTTTGGTTTTCTGTTCTTGCATTAGTTTACTTAGGATAATGGCCTCCAGCTCTATCCATATTGCTGTAAAGGACATTATCTCATTCTTTTTTATGGCTGCATAGTATTCCGTAGTGTATATGTGCCACATGGAAAGTTACACTTAAAAAATCTTTTTTTTTTTTTTTTTTTTTTGAGACAGAGTCTTGCTCAATTGCCCAGGCTAGAGTGCAGTGGTGTGATCTTGGCTTACTGCAACCTGCACTTCCTGAGTTCAAGCGATTCTCCTGCCTCAGCCTCTTGAGCAGCTGGGGTTACAGGCATGCACCACCCTGCCTGACTAATTTTTTTTTGTACTTTTAGTAGTGACAGGGTTTCACCATGTTGGCCAGGCTGGTCTCGAACTCCTGACCTTAAGTGATCCGCCTGCCTCGGCCTCCCAAAGTGCTGAGTTTACAGGCGTGAGCCACCAGGCCCAGCCTAAAAAAAATCTTTTTTAGTGGGTACCCTAGAACAACCATCAGCAAAATTTTTCTGTAAAGGAGCATATAGTAAAAGTTTTTGACTTTGTGGACCAGCCTGGGCAGCATTCCATCTTGCTATGGGGTGATACTTCTTGGGGTGATACTTTTTTGGCTGGAAACGTCTGTGACCACTGGCGCCTCTGCCTGAGTTTTTCTTGGGCCTGCTGGGCTTATTCTGCTCACTCTGAATGGCAGGCTGTGTTTGGCTTGTACTACCAGCCTGGATCCCACACCTACCAAAGGAGGGTGTGTGAGTGAGTGAGGGGTTTGGCTACTCTACACAACCGAGCATGCTGGCTGCAGTGGGGCAGGCAGCTCCGGGTGCCGGCATAGGCGCTGGCTTCCTTGCAAGGCTGTGGCTGGATCAGGCGTGCCGCAAGCAGCTTCCATGGCTGGCACTGGGAAATGCAGTGGTGCTCGGAAGCTTGAAGATGCCCGGAACTGCAGAGCCCCAAAGAGGGTGTCAGAGCCCTGGCTTGGGGAGCCCCCAGGTCTGGGCTCCATGAAGGGCCTCAGCTCTTTTCTCCTTCTCTCTTATCTCCTTCTGTTGCCTACAATGCGACGAACAAGGGGCGTATTTCAGCCCTGTTTGTGTTATAGCTCTCTTAGTCCTGCCATTTGGCAGGTCCTGAGTTCTTGTTCTGCACCCAGGAAGAATGAGGTACATGGACAAGTGGAAGGTGAACAAGTTGAAGAGGAGCTTTATTGAGTGATAGAACAGCTCAGAGGAGACTTGCAGTGGGTAGCTCCTCTCTGCAGCCAGGGTGTCCTGATGAGTGTTCAGCTCTCAGCAGAGTGGAGACCGTGGAGTGGGTAGCTCCTCTCTGCAGCTGGTAGTTGGATATCTCTTCAGCTCTCAGCAGAGGATACCCTGGGGTGGGTAGCTTCTCCCTGCAGCTGGTTGTCCCATCATCTCAACTGCTGGCAGAGAGGAGACCCTGGGGTGGGCACCTTTTCTCTGCAACTGGCAGGTGGTTGTCTCCCCAAGTCTGGCTGAGTTCAGGCTTTTATAGGTCTCAGCAGGGAGGGTGTGTGTACTGATTGGTTCATTGACAACCCTGGGTGGGCCTGGAGAAAGCACCACAAGTTCCCACTCTGGTCATCGGGTGCCAGTGGAAAGCCTGGTCCCCAGGCTTCAGGCCTTCCCTGGCTTGAAGGTGGGGCTTCACCAGGGACCTGCCTCCTTTTGCCCAGGAGCCTGCCTGCCTCCTGCTGCCATTCATGGTGCCCAGGCTGTTTGTGACAGGGGGTGCCTACAGGTACTGAGCTGCCCTCAGTACCCCCTCGGCCTCTCTCTAGTGTTTGTAGGCACCCAAAGTTTAGAGGGGGCCAAGGTGGCAGGGGGCTGGTGTATCAGTGCTATCTGGAGTGTGTGTGCACTTGGCCAGGCTGTGACAGTGCCCAGGCTCGGACCCAACCTTGCTCTGAGATTGGAGTGAGTGCTGGGAGTGAGGAGAGGCCAGGCAGTGGGAGCAAACACCTCTGAGCCTGCAGGGACTGGGCGGGGGGCCTTCCTGGGCCTCTGAGAGTGCAGAGATGCCTGGGTCTGCAGCTGCAGCTTGGGCGGCTGCAGCTGTGCCTGAGAGGGTGGGGCTCCTGCCTGCTCCCATCCCCCAAGAGCACAGTGATGCCCGGGTCTGCAGCCCACCTGAGCGGGTGGCCGCAGCTGCACCTAGGGAGTGTGAAACTCCTGCCCTGTCAACTCAGAAGGTGACGGGGTTCCCACCTGTTCCTGGCTTCTGCTACCTCCATGGAGCACGCAGTCCTGGCTGCACCTCCCCCACTGCAGCTGGTGTCACGGCAGTGCCTGCTGTAGATGGGCCGCTGCTGCCATCGGTGGCATGCACTTACAGTCCCAGCTACTTGGGAGACTGAGGCAGGAGGATTACTTGAGTCCAGAAGGTTGAGGCTGCAGTGAGCCATGATTGTGCCACTGTACTCCAGCCTGCATGACAGAGACAGACCCTGGCTCTATAAAACAAATACAAAAACAAAACAAAACAACAACAAAATAAAGTGAGTTAATGGAAGAGGAGCTGTAGAAGTGAGTCAGAAAAAGAGCAAGACTATCAGGAAGATTATAAGAAAAATAACTATGTGAGTACACTTTCAAGAACTAGAAATTGGCTGCTTTAGTCATGCCATAGTGTGGTGTGTTAAAATGAAGAATGAGGAAAGACCTTTGGATTACCAACTCTGTGGAATTTTGTGACTTTTCCAGAACGTTGTCAAGTAGCTTCCTATGTGGGAAGAGCGGTAAGGGAGTAGAAAGTGAGTTCCCAAATATTTGGGAATACAGTGATTTTCAAATACTATTTTCTGGACCAGCAATAACAGAATTAGCTACATTTCCTCAACTCATAATTATTGTTGAGCCTGGTAATGTACATTTTTTAAAAAAAAATTTATTTATTTATTTATTTATTTATTTATTTATTTATTTATTTAGAGGCAGAGTCTCTCTCTGTCACCCAGGCTGGAGTGCAGTGGCGTGATCTTGGCTCACTGCAAGCTCCGCCTCCCAGGTTCATGCCATTCTCCTGCCTCAGCTTCCGGAGTAGCTGGGATTACAGGCGCCCGCCACCATGCCCAGCTAATTTTTGTATTTTCAGTAGAGATGGGGTTTCACCATGTTAGCCAGGATGGTCCTGATGTCCTGACCTCGTGATCTGCCTGCCTCGGCCTCCCAAAGTGCTGGGATTACAGGTGTGAGCCACCGTGCCTGGCTGGTAATGTACGTTTTGAAAAAGTTCCCCAGATGATTTTGATGAAAGCTCATGTCTCGGATTTGCAAATACAGATTTTCCAAGCTGTTTAGCAAGGACTGGCTTGTGATTAAGATGGATTTCTGAGTGGTATTTTGAGACAAACCCTCCTTTTTGTAAACAAACAAAAAAGCAATAATTGATAAAATAACAAAGTAATTACCACAAAGCAGTAATTGATAAAATAACAAAGATAAAACCAAATTGACAAAACTAGGACTCAAAAAAGGTAAACACTTCTGTGTTTCAGGAAGGAGCAGGTGTGGTTTTGGCTGCTTTGAAGTGATGGGGAAGTGTAATTAGAGTTGGGCTTATTGTTGGAAACAGTGGACCAAGATAGGACTCCTGTTAAAAAAGATGTTTCTGAGTTTACTTCCAGGGCTGCCATATTATACAACTTTAGGGATTAGATTGTAGTTACTTAGTACAGTGGTCTTTAACCTTTTTGGCACCAGGGACTGGTTTCATAGATGACAATTTTTCCACAGATGGGGTAGTAGGGAATGGTTTCGGAATGAAACTATTCTGCCTCAGATCATCAGGTATTAGATCCTCAGGCATTAGTTAGATTCTCATAAGGAGCATGCAGTTTAGATCCCTTGCATGTGTGGTTCACAATAGTGCTTATGCTTCTATGACAATCTAATGCTGCTGACGATCTGACAGGAGGCAGAGCCCAGGCAGTAATGCTCACTCACCTGCTGCTCATCTTCTGCTGTGAGGCCCAATTCCTGACAGGCCATGGACTGGCACTAGTCCATGGCCCAGAGCTTGGTGACCCGTTAACTTAGTACATCTCCTGGAGTGGTACAGGTCACGGCCTCCCTGGCTGTAAGAAGATTTGCTGCTGACTGCTGCCAGATGTCATAGCTTATATGAACCAAATACTTAGGGATTCAGGAAAGCAAACATAGCTATACAGCTAGGAACCTGGTAATTCAGAGTATATCCTCACTGTTATTGCAGAGCAGAATCTCTGTCTAGACTATCTGTAAGAAAAATATTTATGAGATGACTGAGGAAATTTGGAAGTTTGAATATCAATTGATCATTAATACCAAAACTTTTAATTAAAAAAATGTATTTATGATACTATGGTTCTCTTAAAAAAGTAGTAAACAGGTTTTCAGTAAGTGTTTGTATGAAAAACAAAAGAAGTTCCATCAAAAGTGCGCTTGTAAAGCTAAATTCTCAAATATATGAAGTCATCTCATGCTAAGGAAGATATGAAATAAACAACCAGAAGAGCAGTTCAGTCTGGATGACATTTCAGTGTTAGTCTGAAAAATATTAAATTACATACTCAGGATTTTCAAAAAGAAAAGGAGTAATAGCCCTTAAGTATAAATAATTTTGAAATGTAAATCGGCAGAATAAAGATCAGGTGGATTTGCAAATGACAAAAACTTTAGAAGTGAAAAATATAGTTGTAATTTTTAAAAGCCAACAGCATGGTGTTCATGAATGAGAAGAGTCAATAAGATGTCAGTTCTGTCCAATGTTAATCTGTAAAACCAATGCAGTATTAAAATCTGAAACGGTTTTTTTTCATGATAGTAAACATGCAAACTTAAACATTTTTATGGTAGTGTAAATAGCCAAGGTAAAATTTGTAAAGAACAACACATTAAGGTAATGTGCCCTTCAGATCCCAAAATTTATTATACGACTGTAGTGAGGTTCAGGGGTGGAAAAATAGACCTATGGAACAGACTGTAGAGCCCAGAACAGATTGATAGGTACAGATCCATAGATGGAATCTGTTTTCAGTATGCTATGAGATAGGACTGTTAATTTTCTTCACTCCAACTCAGATTAGCAATTGAACCAGTACCACAGTGAATAGTTTATTCTTTCCTCACTAGTTTATTTCTTTTTTAATTTTTTTTATTTTTGAGACAGTCTCATTCTGTCACCCAGGCTGGAGTGTAGGGGTACGACCTCAGCTCACTGTAACCTCAGCCTCCTGGGTTCAAGTGATTCTCCTGTCTCAGGCCTCTGGGTAGCTGGGATTACAGGGATGTGCCACCATGCCTGGCTAATTTTGTATTTTTAGTAGAGACAGAGTTTCACCATTTGGCCAGGCTGATCTCAAACTCCTGACCTCAGGTGATCCGCCCGCCTTGGCTTCCCAAAGTGCTGAGATTACAGGTATGAGCCACCACTCCTGGCCTATATGGCTGGTTTTTTTTTTTTTTTTTAAATATATTCTGTATTAATCTCTGTGTTTGAAAGACCTTTACCATCTAGGCAAAAGGGAAAAAATAGTTTCTTGATTAGAAGACTTTGACAAATATGTAGTAGTATGAGAGGATAGATAGTACCCTGGGCAACATGGTGAAACCCCTTCTCTACTAAAAATACAAAAATTAGCCAGGCAAGGTGGCGCACACCTGTAGTCCCAGCCAGGTTGAGGTGAGAGGATCACCTGAGCCCGGGAGATGGAGGGTGCCAGTGAGCCAAGATCACACCGCTGTACTCTAGCCTGGGTGACAGAACAAGACCCTGTCTCAAAAAAAAAAAAAAAAAAAAAGGAAGTAACTGAAAGTATTTCTTCTTATTTTTTTTTTTAATAGCACATCATCCTTATATGTTAAAGGATGAAATAAATAAGGGAAGTATTGATGACACATGAGGGTAGTTTTTTGGGGGACATATAACTAACTAATGAAGATAAGAAATAGGTTTTATCAGCCCTGGAAATTGTGTGGGGCATATTTTCTCAGTAGAAGACAGGAATGGAATAAGATAGATGAGGTAAAGATAGGAATAAATTTTGAGTTGGAAGCCATTTGAAGGAAATCACTATTTTCTCAGTGAGGTATAAAAGTTGAAATCATTCTTCTAGAAGTGTGATATACTGTATACGAGGTTCAGGAAGATGGGAAGAAAATGCAGAATACTTGTAAGGAATGCAATAAATAAGGTTAGGTAAAAAGATATATTGGTAGCATTGAAGGACAAAGAGAAGCTGAATAAAATTTGTAGTGGTGCCTAGTTGTATAATTGTGTTAAATTTGCCCAGCAAGTCAGGGGCAGGATTCTTTTGTCGTTCTTGCCAAACTCCCTTCTCCTTCCCACCTTGTGGGAGGGAGTGAGTCAGAGCCTAGAATTCCTTGAAAATATATGTCTATCTCTTTAGTTGGTTTCTCTCATCATTTTCTTGGTTTTATGTAATTTCTCTGTTTATCTTCTTACTGTTTTTAACAAATTTTACAAAATTTTTGCTCCATTGTTGAGATTCTTTCTTGTTTTTGCTTTATCCTTAAGAAATTTTGGGTACAGGGCAATTAGATTTGCATGATTATTCTGTCTTAATCCAGTCTTTCTTAAGTATAAGGAAAGAACTTGGTTCTAATCCCAAGTTCCTTACAAACATTTGAGACAGCAAGGGAAAAATAATTTTTCTTTGAACTCTTTGGATTTTTGTATAATAAAACATTGAAATATATGTTTTTTTGGCAAGTTACTGTTTTAGAAAGTGCCTAGATTTGGACAGTGAAACCTAATATTATGTGGTCTCAGTGAAACTGTTGCTGTGCTAAGACAAGAGTTAGTATTTTGTGTTTTAGAAGATGTAATCAACATGCTTGTTAAGCTTTTCTTTCTTGAGCATCAGAAAGCAATGAGTATTTACTTCTAAATATTTTGCATCTTTTATGTTGCAGTTATTTTACCAAGAAAATGGTTTGCACGACTTTGAACATATACTATCCATGCTGATGGGACAGGATCCAATATGAATATAAATGATGGAGGAAGACGACGCTTTGAAGATAATGAACATACATTACGGATATATCCTGGGACTATTTCAGAAGGGACAATCTACTGTCCGATTCCTGCCAGAAAAAACTCCACAGCTGCTGAGGTGATTGAGTCTCTTATAAACAAACTTCATCTTGACAAAACAAAATGTTATGTTCTAGCAGAGGTAAAGGAATTTGGTGGAGAAGAATGGATTCTCAATCCAACAGATTGTCCAGTTCAGCGAATGATGTTGTGGCCCCGAATGGCTCTGGAAAATCGCTTAAGTGGAGAGGACTACCGCTTTCTTCTGAGAGAGAAAAACCTTGATGGATCAATCCATTATGGTAGCCTGCAGTCATGGCTACGGGTAACAGAAGAACGTCGCAGGATGATGGAACGGGGTTTTCTTCCACAGCCTCAACAGAAAGACTTTGATGATTTATGTAGTTTACCTGATTTGAATGAGAAAACTCTCTTAGAAAACCTACGAAATCGCTTTAAGCATGAAAAAATTTATACCTATGTTGGCAGTATTCTAATAGTTATTAACCCGTTCAAGTTTCTTCCTATTTATAACCCCAAATATGTCAAAATGTATGATAACCACCAACTGGGAAAACTTGAGCCCCACATTTATGCTGTGGCTGATGTAGCTTATCATGCCATGCTTCAGCGCAAAAAGAATCAGTGCATCGTGATTTCGGGAGAGAGTGGTTCTGGGAAGACTCAAAGCACAAACTTTCTTATTCATCACCTTACTGCTCTCAGTCAGAAAGGATTTGCCAGTGGAGTAGAACAGATTATTCTTGGAGCTGGACCAGTACTTGAGGTAAATATATAGAAATCTTATTTTTGATTTTAATTTTAATTTTTATCCTTTGAGGTAGGGGGGGTGTATCATTCCTGGAGGTACTGCAATACCAGGTCGATGTGTAGAGTAGATCAAGCAAGATACTGTTCCATCTCCCAGCTTCAAAAACTGATTTAGGGCCGGGCGCAATGGCTCATGCCTGTAATCCCAGCATTTTGGGAGGCCGAGGTGGGTGGATCACCTGAGGTCAGGAGTTCCAGACCAGCCTGACCAACATGGAGAAACCTGTCTCTACTAAAAATACAAAAAAAAATTAGTCAGGCGTGGTGGCGCATGCCTGTAATCCTAGCTACTCGGGAGGCTGAGGCAGGAGAATTGTTTGAACCCGGGAGGCGGAGGTTGTGAGCGGAGATCATGCCATTGCACTCTAGCCTGGGCAACAAGAGTGAAAATCCATCTCAAAAAAAAAAAAAAAAATGTCTTTGGATAGAAGACATTCTAGATATTAAACTGATAAAAACATAACTATACTTGATCTTAGCCAGAAGGCTGAGAAGCTATAGAAATACTGTTCTTGCTACTCTGGGCACACTGCCTGCAGGGTAGCCCTGCTCCACGAGGAGCAGCAATTTAAAAAAAGAAAAATACTGTTCTTATTCTTAAACATATCTTTAAAAAATATTTGATAGATGTGAGAAGATGAAGTAAAACTAAATAGAAGTGTAGACGTTATTTTTAGTAACCAAGAGAAACTGGAAGATGGGAAAGCAAAAAAGGTGGTGTGGAAGACTGAAGAGTGTGACAGTGGTAATTTTTTTTTTTTTTTTTTTTTTAAAGAGAGTGTCTTTGGGTCATTAATGATGCAAAGAAAGAGATGACTGTAGTCATTGTATATCCCCCTATAAGGGGAGAAAGCAGAGTGAGGTCCTGTCTAACTGCATTGTGATGGTTGGTGAAAATATTTTTGCTGATGAATATTTTTGATGATGAATTGCTTGTATTTCTGCAAGCTTAACAGCTGTGCCTAGCATCGAAACTTGTAATAATGTAGAGAATATGGGAAAAAATGTTTAGTTGTGGGATGTTTTACAAGTAATACCATCCAATGTCAAAAGGAAAGATAATACAGAAGGACAAGTACTCCACAATCTCACTTATATGTGGAATCTGAAAAAGTTGAATGCATAGAAACAAAGAGCAAAGTGGTAGTTACTAAAGGCTGCAAGGATTGGAGAGATGGTTGTAGGACACAAATTTTTTAGTTATATAGGAGGAATAAGGTCAAGGGATCTATTATACGTCATGATGACTATAGTAAGTAACAGTATATTATATACTTGAAAATTTCTTTCTTTTTTTTTTTTTTTTGAGACAGAATTTTGCTCTTGTTGCCAGGCTGGAGTGCAATGGTGTGATCTCGGCTCACTGCAACCTCTGCCTCCCGGGTTCAAGGGATTCTGCCTCAGCCTCTTGAGTAGCTGGGATTACAGGCATGTGCCACCACACCCGGCTAATTTTGTATTTTTAGTTGAGAAGGGGTTTCTCCATGTTGGTCAGGCTGGTCTTGAACTCCTGACCTCAGGTGATCTACCCGCCTTGGCTTCCCAAAGTGCTGGGATTACAGGCATGAGCCATTGCCCCCAGCCTGTACTTGAAAATTTCTAAGAAAATATTTTAATTAGTCTCATTACAAAAAAATAAGTATTGTGAGGTAACGCATAAATTAAGTAGCTTGATTTTGCCATTCTACACTGCAGACATATATGAAAACATCATGTTATACACCATAAATATATGCAGTTTTTGCTTGCCAATTAAAAAAAAAAAAAGGAAAGGTAATATAGTGTTTGTTTTAGACCTGAAAGGAAAAGGTAATACTACTTCATTGTCTTTTTAAAAGATATTTTGTAGGTATAATTGAAATACAGTAAACTGAGTATATGCAAAGTGTATAACGTGATAAACTTTGACATGTATATACCCATGAAACCACCACCACAGTCAAGAACATATCCATTATCCCCAAAGTTTCCTCATATCTCTTTGTGATCCCTCTTTCACACTCCTCTCAGCCCACCCATATATGGGAAACCAGTTAAGTGCTTTCTGTCACTGTAGATTAGTTTGCATTTTCTACCATTTTATATAAATGGAACCACATAGTATGTACCCTTTTATATTTGGCTTCTCCCACTTGGTATAATTATTTTGAGATTTATCCATGTTGTTGCATATGTCGATAATACATTCCTTTTTGTTGCTAAGGTAATAGTATTCCATGGGATATCACAATTTTTTAAATCTATTCACTCGTTGATGGATATATGGGTTGTTTTTAATTTTTGGCTATTAACATTCAAGTTTATATAGACATATGCATTTTTTTCTCTTCAGTAAATATCTAGGAATGGAATGACTAAATCAGATGATAAGTATGTGTTTAACTTTTTATTAAGTTCTTTAATTTCTCTTGGCAGTATTTTATAGTTATTAGTGTACAGGTCTTTTACATCTTTGGTAAGATGTATCTCTCAATATTTTTGAGGATGTTATTATAAATGGTGTTCTACAATTTTCAGTTCTTTGTTGCCAGTATATAGATATACAGTTGATAGTTACACGTTGATCTTATCTGCTGCAACCTGGCTAGACTTAAATATTAGTGCCATTAACCTTTTTTTTCTTTTTTTTTTTTTTTTTTTTTTCTGAGACAAGGTCTCCCTCTATTGCCCAGGCTGGAGTGTAGTGGTGTCATCATAGCTCACTGCAGTCTCGATCTCCAGGCTTGAGTGATCCTCCCACCTTAGCCTCCTGAGTAGCTGGCACTATCAGCCTGTGTTGCTATGCTCGGCTAGTTTTTTATTTTTATTTTTAGTAGAGACGAGGTCTCACCATGTTGCCTAGGCTGGCTGGTCCTGAACTCCTGAGCTCAAGTGATTTTCCTGTCTTGGCCTCCTAAAGTGCTGGAATAACAGGCATGAGCCACCACACTTGCCCACCCCTGCACCAGCTTTTTTATAGATTCCATTGGATTTTTCATATAGTCAGTCATGTCTGTGAATAAAAAGTTTTTTTTCCTTTCTAGTTTGGATGTCTTTTTTTTTTTCTTGCTTGATTTCACTGGCTACTCCAGTATAATGTTGAGTAGAGGTGGTTGAAAGCAACATCCTTGTCTTTTTCAAATGTTAGGGGAAAACATTTAGTCTTTAGCCATTAAGTTATAATGATAGCTGTTGGTTTTGTGTAAATTCTGTATCAAATTGAGCTTGATCCCTTCTATTCCTAGCTTGTTTAGAGCTTTTTTGAGGAATGGATGTCAAAATTCATTCTGTCACGTGTTATTTCTGTGTCTTATTGAGATGATTATATTTTAAACTTTGTTAATGTGAATTACATCATGAGGGACGTTGTTTTCTTTCTCATTAAAAAAATTTTTTTTGAGACTGGATCCCAGTTTGTTGCTCAGGCTGGTCTCAATCTCCTGGGCTTCAGTGATTCTCCTGCTTCAGCCTTCCAAGTAGTTGAGATTACAGGCATGCACCGTCATGCCTAACATTGTTTCCTTTAATGTCTTTTTTTTTTTTTTTTGCATTTAATCTTTTGCATTGATAGAATTATCAAGTCTCATAGGATGAATTGGGAAGTCTTTTCTCCTCATATTTTTGGAAGAGTTGTGTAGAACTGATTTTTTTTTACTGTCAGTGTTGGAATTCATTAATGAAGCCATCTGGACCTGGTGTTTTTTGTGGGAGAATTTTAAACAAGGTTTCAATTTTAAAAGTAGATATAGAGTTATTCATGTTATTATTATTATTACTATTTTTTTTAGTAAGCTTTGATAGTTTGTGTCTTTCAAGAAACTTGCTTAATCTAAGTTATCATATTTATTGTCATAAAGTTTTATATAATATTCCCTTATTGGCAACTGCTGCCGCTGCTGCCGCTGGCTCTGCAGCTGTAGGGGACCCGTGCCGGTACGCAGGGTGAAAGGCGCTCTTTGCCTGCTGAAAGTTCCCATGGAAAAACTACCATCTCCCCAGCTCACAATGGTGTACGAAATTGATTTAACTACTGGAGTTGCTGGGGCTTCCAATACTTACCCTACGCAGTGCTCAACCTGTGCAAAAGTGGCTTCATGGTGTTCAAAGGACAGCCATGCAAAATAGTGAAGATGTTAATTTCCAAAACTGGAAAACATGGTCATGCCAAGGTTCAGCTTGTTGGAATTGCTGTTTTCATGGGAAAAAATAAAAAAAGAAGAAGATATTTGTCTTTCTGTTCAAAACATGGATGTTCCAAATATTCAGACATGATTATCAACTGATACGTATTCAAGATAGTTGCCTTTCCCTGCCGGCAAAGCTGATGAAGTTCCTGAGGATCTTAAACTGCCAGAAAGTGAACTAGGCAAATAAATACAGGGAAAATACAATGCAGGTGAAGATGTACAGGTGTCTGTCATGTGTGAAGAATATGCTGTAGCCATAAAACCCTGCAAATAAATGGGAGCCTCAACCTCCCTGGCTTAAGCAATTCTCCCACCTCAGCCTCCCAAGTAGGCGGGATTATAGGCATGTACCACGACGCCTGGCTAATTTTTGTATTTTTTGTAGAGACAGAGTTTTACCGTGTTGCCCAGGCTGGTCTTGAGCTCCCAGGCTCAAGCGATCCACCTGCTTTGGCCTCCTAAAGTGCTAGAATTACAGGCTTTAAAGTTTTTAGTATGATCTCTGAGGTCATTGATTTTAGATCATTCTTCTTTTCTAATATATTTATTTAGTGCTGTAAATTCTTTCCTAGGTACTGCTTGTACTGCTATCCCACAAATTCTGACATATTGTGTTTTCATTTTTATTTAGTTTAAAACATTTGATAATTCCCTTTTGATTTCTTCTTTTTTTTGTGACTTATTCTTTTTTTTTTGTTTCCTGCTGGAAAGACATATAATCATTGTAGAAAGAAATGTATAAAATATTGTCGTAGAAAATACCAGGTTCTTTGGGAGGCAGAGGTTGCAGTGAGCCAATGTCATGCCATTGCACTCCAGCCTGGTCAACAGAGCGAGACTCCGTCTCAAAAAAACGGAAAATACTGGGTTCTTGTCACACGACCAGGAAAGATTAGGCTCGCAGACACGTAGAAGGGTGAGGAGTAAAATTATTGAATGAACAGGAAAAACAACTCAGCAAAGTGAGATGAGGTCCTGCTAACAGGCTGTTGACCTCACTAATTTGATCCCAGGTCTTCACACAGAAACAGGAGAGGCCAGGCTCCTCCCCCCTGCAAATGGCATAGACTTAACAAGTCTTCACCCTGTCTTCCCAGTATGCAGGTCAGTTGGAGATTCTCCTGGAACCTTTTATTACTTGACTGTCTCATTCTCCCCTCTAAAGAAGTGCATCTAAGTGCCAATAGAATAAGGATAAGGATAAGGATGAAGACCGATTTTAACTGCCTCCTGCTGACAGGGGGCACTGTTTTGGAAAAACAGCAGTCAGATCTTCCTAGAGGCCTATCTACAGGTTCCCAGCAAAAGTGGCCATTGTCCGAGGCTCCTAGTTGGATGACCGTTTGGAGCTTGATGGCCCAGGCAGGGCTATTTTCTAACAAATTCCTGTGTCCATGCTGGTGGATGAGGTTGTGATTGGTGGTCCACAAGCCTAGGGTGATGGAGAGACCAGGTTGCTGCTGCAGGTTCAGGGTCATTTCCTAGCTTCCAGGATGTACTGGTGTCTTAGCTGTGCATCTCCCAGGACCTGGAGATCACAGAGCAATGGAGGCTGTGACAAAGTCACCAGGGGCTCCTGAGGTGGAGGACATGGAACAGCAGAGACAGATCCCACCCACCCCCTTTTTTTTCTTTGAGACAGAATCTTGCTCTGTCACCTGGGCTGGAGTACAGTGTCGTGATCTCGGCTCACTGCAAACCCCACTTGCCCGGATCAAGTGATTCTCCTGTCTCAGCCTCTTGAATAGCTGGGACTATAGCCTCTTGAGTAGCTGGGTGTGCGCCACCACACCCAGCTAATTTTTTTGTCTTTCTCCATGTAGGCCAGGCTGGTCTTGAACTCCTGACCTCAGATGATCCACCCACCTCAGCCTCCCAAAGTGCTAGGATTACAGGCCTGAGCCACTGTGCCTGGCCTGATTTCTTCTTTGAACCATGGGTTGCTTAGATTTGTGTTTAGTTTGTAAATATTTAAATCCTATCTTTTTTTTTTTTTTGGAAACCTAATTATTTTATTATAAGTATATATAAACAAAAATTTTAAAGACACTGAAAAATGTACAAATATAAAACTGTATTTAAATTTTTTTCCTTAAAGTTTGTATACAACTATAAAGCAAAACAGATTTTACCAAATAAAGTATAAACGAAACTTCAAATCAGTGAACTTTAGATTAACAGTATTACTTGAAAAGTATGGATGGTATTGTTTTGTTGAAATTAATTTGCTACTCACGAGTGAATATAGTACTTTCCAAAACAATGACATACTTATTTGTGTCACTTTAGTTTCTTTCACGTGACCAGTTCTTAATAAAGATTTGTGAATTTAATTTTCAGGAAGGTATAAATAATTCAAAATATTTTGGTGTATCAGAAAACCAAAATCTAAAGTCTCTATCTTTGGCCCACTGCACATTATATCTATCTAACCTCTGTATAGACTATATAGATAAATATAGATTTCACTCTCCCTATATATAGATATATATCTACTTATATCTGTATCTTTACTTATAGGTAAATGAACATATATAGATTATGTATATATTTTAAGTTATTAAACTAATTATACATGCTATAAAGCATTCAAACAATGCAGAAACGAATGAAGTAAGAAATGAAAGCCCTTTTGTACAAACATTAGGTTGCCGTAACAAAGGTCAAAACAATAAGGGATTAAAGAAGATAGATTGTTATTTCTCTCACGTCATAATACACATGGTAGCAGTCTTGGGCTGATCTATTGATTGTGCAGTGATGGGCACGGGCTCCTTCTTTGTGGCTCTGCCATTCTCAGTACATGGCTTCCATCTTAGTCTAAGATGGCTGTTTCCATTTACCCTACTGGTTTTTGGTTGTCATGAAGGTGCTTTTCTTGTGTGTGTAGTTAGTTGTTAAATTGGTGTATTTTTGTGTGTGGGAGAGCAGTCAGTGGATCTGTGGATCTGTTCCACATCTTGCCCTGCCCCAATCCTGTCCTCTGAGATTCTGTCCCCTCTTCTTGATTTATAATTTAATTCTTTTGTGGTTAGATAACACTGTGTTGTATAACTTGAACTCTCTTAAAGTTATTGAGACTTGTGGCCCAGAACATGGTCTTTCGTGGTGGATATTTTTTATGCATTTAATAATTCTGTATTTTGGCCAGGTTAAATAACACTGTGTTTTATAGCTTGAACTCTTTTACATTTATTGAGACTTATGGCCCAGAACATGGTCTTTCTTGGTGGATATTTTTTGTGCATTTAAGAGTTCTGTATTATGGCCAGGTATGGTGGCTCATGCCTGTAATCCCAGCACTTTGGGAGGCCAAGGAGAGTGGATCACTTGAGCCCAGGAGTTCAGGACCAGCCTAGGCAACATGGGTGAGACCCTGTCTCTACAAAAAAATGGAAAAAAAAAATTAGCTGGATGTGTTGGTATGCACCTGTAGTCCCAGCTACTGAGGAGGCTGATTTGGGAGGCTGAGATGGGAGGATTGCTTGAGCTCGGGAGGTTGAGGCTCCACTGAGCTGTGATGGTGCCACTGCACTCCAGCCTGAGTGATAGAGTGAGACCCTGTCTCAGAAAAATAAAAAAAGCTGATAGCCTTTGCCTAGTTAAGTCCAACATCTGGGCTTTATCAGGAACAGTTGCTGTTTATTGCTATTTTTCATTTTCCCATGCCCATACTTTTGTACTTTTTTGCATGTCTCTTAATTTTTTGGTGAAAACTAGACATTTTTAAATAATAATAATGATGTGGCATCTCAAAATGAGATTTTCCCAAGGTTTGTGGTGGTTTTCTTACCATTGTTTGGTTGTTTCATGACTTCTTTGAACTAATTTTGTAAAGTTTATATTTTTGTGCATGAGATCATCAAAAACTGTACTCAGTTATAGTGGTTAGTTATGATTAGACTTGGATTTCCTTAAATGCCTGAAGTTAAGGCTTCCAGTCTTTACTATGAGGTTCTGTGTGTTTGTTGACTCACCCCTTCAGTACTCAGCCAAGCGGTTGTCAACTGTGCCTTACCTTCTACTTCCTGCTTACAAAGAACCTCAAGTTCAAAACACAGGTCTCCTGTGTTTTGTGAGCATCGACATATCCTGGGCATGTGCAGTGCTGTGCATGCTCATGGCCTTCCATATGCCCATGAATATTTCAGGTGTTTTCAAAGTCCCCTTTGTACATATTATTCACCAGCTTTTCCTTTTGTTTGGTGTTTTTTTTTGTTTTGTTTTGTTTTTTTTTTTTTTTTTTTTTTTTTTTTTGCCCCATTCTGTTATTACCACCTTAAGCAGTTATAGTGATTAAACAATTGCTTCTGATTGTTTTTGACAAACACACATAGTGATGGTGGGTGGGCGCAGTGGGGAGTGTGAAGAGGCTGTTTTCAGCAAGGGATTTCCAAGTAAGGTCAAGAAAGTCCTTATGGCACCACTGCACTCCAGCACCGTGGCTCATGCCTATAATCCCAGCACTTTGGGAGGCTCAGGTAGGTGGATCACTTGAGCCCAGGAGTTCAAGACCAGCCTGGACAATATAGGGAGACCCCCCCTCCCCCACCATCTCTACAGAAAAATACAAAAATTAGCTGGGTGTGGTGGTAGGATGCTGAGGTGGGAGGATTGCTTAAGTCCTGGAGGTGGAGGCTGTAGTGAGCCGTTATAGGACCACTGCACTTCAGCCTGGGCGACAGAGTGAGATCTTGTCTCAAAAACAAAACAAAACAAAACATACATACACACAAAGAGAGAACCCTTTGTGTGAGTTTTTCCAGGGAAATGCCAGATAAGTCAAATTGTGATGATTTTCATGGGGAACTGGAGTTTGGATGAGTTCCATCCCTGTTCTGATTCTTCAAGTGGCTTCTTGGGTGTCTTTAAAAAAACCCCATCATTGTAGGATGTTGGTTTTTCTCTTCAGTGTGGAGCTAGAGAGAAAGGAGTAGTAATAGCACAAGTTAAAATGCCTGATTTTCCTAAACTCAGCTGTTTTTTCTTGATTAAATGCCTCTGCCAAGGGTTCTTGCAATCCTTTGGTTAATTTCCAGAGTTCTTAAAAATTTGAGTTTGACAGTTTTTGTCAGCATTCTTGTGCCTTTTGTGAAGGAGAGGATGTTTAGAGGTCCTTACTCTGCCATTTTTGCTAATCTCACTCTCAGTGATATTTTCAAAAGATTTAAGTACTAAAAAATATTTTATGTATTTACTCATGGGGCAACCATTTCTACTGTTCTTCCTTATATAGATCCATGTTTTAATATGATACAATTTTCCTTCTGCTTAAACGACTTCTTTAATGTTTCTTTTAGTGCAGGTTAGCTTGTGATGAATATTTTCAACTATGTATATCTGAAATTGTCTTTTTTGTGCCTTCTATTTTGAATGACTATTTTGAGGAGTTAAGTTTTTTTGAAATAAGTAATCTTATATTAAAATTCTGTGAATTTTAAAACATTAATTTTTATAGCCATCTGTGTACAATTTTGATACAGAATAGTTTCATCACTCCATACAACTCTTATGATACTCCTTATCTTCATACCCTCTGCCCTGCCATACTTTCATGACTCAGAATCACTTGTCTGCTCTCCATTGCTGCTGTTTTTGTTCTTGAGAATGTCATATAAATAGAGTCCTATAGTATGTAAAGTTTTTTATTTTTTTTGAGACCCGGGTTTCAATCTGTCACCCTGGCTGGAGTGCAGTGGTACAGTCACAGCTCACTGCTACCTCGACCTTCCAGGCTCAAGTGATCTTCCCACCTCAGCCTCCAGATAAGCTGAGATTACAGGCGTGTGCCACCATGCCGGTCTAATTTTTAAAAACTTTTTGTAGAGACAGGGTCTCCCTATGTTGCCCAGGACGGTCTCAAACACCTGGCTTCAAGCAGTTCTCCCCCCTTGGCCTCCCAAATTGCTGGGATTACACATGTGAACCACCACATGTAAAGTTTTGAGACTGATTTCTCTCATTCAGTGTTGTATCTTTGAAATTCATCCAGGTTGCTAAAATATGACAGTTTATTTTGCTTCTGAGTATAGTATTCCATTATGTAGATGAATCACAGTTTGTTAAATCCTTCATTTGTTGATGGACATTTCGTTATTTTCAAGCTTTGACTGTCACAAAGCTGATGATAATGTTTGTGCCTTGATGTGTATGTATATATAAATTTGTATTTCTCAGTAGTAAACAGCCAGGAGTGGTATTGCTGGGTCATATCGTTAAGAGTGTGTTTAACTTTCTGTGAACATTTTACTTTTTGTTAGATCGTCTTCCAGAGTTGTTCTACCATTTTGCATTTCCACCAGCACTGTATGAGTGTTTTAGTTCCTCTGCATCCTCAGCAGCACTTGGTATTGTCAATTTTTGTTGATTATTTTAGCCATTCTAATAGGTGTGTAGTAGTATCTCATTGTGGTCTTGACGGAATCTCTGTAATAGCTGGTGATGTTGAACATGCTTTCTCATGCTTATTTGCCATCCATATAACTTATTTGGTGAAGTATCTATTGCAAGCCTACCTCTCAAAATGGCCCTAAATGACTTTATGTAGTGATAAAAGTTGTATTGCAATCACAGGTTAAGTAACAGGTAAAGCTTCTAATTTGCTGTTGACATTGTAGCCTTGGGCAGAATCAAAAGTGGCATATATGAAAATAGGAGTAGTGCATCACACATCCATATTTCAAATCTCCAAGCCCACTGTGTATTTTGTAAGTTTTATCAAAATGTAATGCATTTGACATTTAAATGAATATTTCTTTGATGAAATTTATGTTTCTGTTTCTAGATTTTATTAATCTGTGCTATGTGGTTTTTCTAAATTCCTTATAAAAAACTCTCTATGGTGGAAAGGGAAAAAGCAGAATGGACAAACTATTCTAGGCATTCAGAACTCAGCAATGTCAAGCTTTTTTGTGTATATAGTTTGCAGATGATTTGGTGATGGTTGAGAGCCTGGGCTCTTTTCCATGACTTACTAAAGTACAGTATAATCTAAACATTCATGAGGGACATTTCTGGAGATTTTTATGAATCTTTGCATTTGCTGCTATCATTATAGAATAATTTCTTAAGACATAGTAAAATGTAATTTCGCAGAAATTTAAATGCATGCATAATAAGTAGAGTGGTGGTTGTCAAACTTTGGCTTACATCTGAACCACTCGAAGGGGGTTTATAAGCACAGATTGCTGGACCTTATCCTCAGAGTTTCTCATTCAATAGTTTTGTGAGGGACCCAAGAATTCGAATTTCTAACAAATTTTCAGGAGATGCTGATGTTTCTGGTCTCAGGACCATGATACAGTTGTAGTTGAGTATGACTACTTGAGTACAGATGTAGTTGCTGGGGCATCAGCTTGGTTGACATCCTCGCCGTGTCTTGTATGTGTACGTGCGTCGTGTATATATTCTCTGCACAGTTACAGTTTAGCACGAACAGCTTTGCATTTAGGGAGGTGTTCAGTAAATGGCTACTTTAGGATTTTGGGGTTAGAGGGCATGCCATTCCCATGAGATTATTATAGGAGAAGAAAAAAGCTCCGCAATGAATCATCTCTGTGTCTTTTCTAGTTTTGTTTCTTCAAGTATAATGTGAATGCTCAGGCTAGGGCAGTGGCTTCATTTTTTAAAAACATTTAAATCTTAAATTTCATTGAGCTATATTGAGCTATAACTTACAATAAAATGTACACATTTAAAGTGTACAGCTCAGTGAATTTTGATAAATGTATATATCCATGTGACCACCATCACAGAATTGAGCTATAGATTATCTTTATCACCCATTGTGCCCCTTTGTAGATATTTCTCAATTCCACCCGGATTCCCAGATAACCGCTGATTGGCTTCCTGTTACTCTTGTTTTGCCTTTTCTAGAATTTCATATAAATAGATTATAAGATATGTACTTTGTGCCTGGTTTCTTGTGCTTAGCATAGTGTTTGTTGATATCATTAGTTTACTTTTATTCCTGGGCAGTATTCCATTGCAAGGTACATACTTTGGGTGACAATTTAGGAAGTTTATAGTTCTTACTCTTTTGTAATGAGTACTCTAGCTTTGTTTCAGATAGGCATAATAAAGTATAGTACATTATGTACTGGAATTTCATTTATTCTATTCTAAAATTGTAATTATTTTGATGTAATTATTATTTTCCTAACTCCTTGTTACTTCAGTTTAGCAAATTTTTTAAAAAGTAAAAGTATAAATATATTAAGACTTTTTTGTAGGGGGGCTCCGGAATGTGAAAGAGAAATCCAAACTTTAAAGAACATTAAGTTTTTAAAATTATGATTTATTTTGACTGGGCACAGTGGCTCACACCTGTAATCCTAGCACTTTGGGAGGCTGAGGTGGGCAGATTGCCTGAGCTCAGGGGTTCCAGACCAGCCAGCGCAACACATTGAAACCCCATCTTTACTAAAATACAAAAAATTAGCCAGGCTTGGTGGCGTGAGCCTGTAGTCCCAGCTACTCGGGAGGCTGAGGCAGGAGAATTGCTTGAACCCAGAAGGCAGAGGTTGCAGTGAGCTGAGATCACACCACTGCACTCCAGCCTAGGCGACAGCGAGACTCTGTCTCCAAAATAAATAAATAGCATAAAATAAAATTATGGTTTATTTTACTGAATAGCAGAAAATAAAATCTACTTGGTCTTCTTTCAGTTGTTAATTGCTTTTTTTTTTAAAAAAAATTTTGCCTGAACTGTGAATGAGTCTGAACATATAAGCAAATTGTCTTTTTACTATCTCTTTAGCATTTTGTCTCTGAGCTGACCTAATCCCCCCTCCAAAAAAAAATTTTTTTTTTAGTGAAACTAATGAGAATTATTTATTTTGACAGGCCTTTGGAAATGCAAAGACAGCTCATAATAACAATTCAAGTCGTTTTGGGAAGTTTATTCAAGTAAATTACCAGGAAACAGGCACTGTACTTGGGTAAGTACTGCTACTTAGCAGGTGTAGGCTTTGGAGCATGTTTTAATTTTTGTCTTTACCCTTTTATAAACTATGTATTGTTCATTCCCAGACATTGGTGTCAGCATTAAAATTCTTCCCTGTCAACTTTTTTTAGTTTGAGAAAAGTTAAAACCTCAGAAAAATTTTAACACTAATGTAACAGTCACTCATACCCTTAACCTAGATTTAATTGTTGTCCATGTGTTGCATTTGTTTTCTGTATATTATGCATACATTTGCTCTTTTAAAAAATTGTTTTCAAGGCCAGGCACGGTGGCTCACGCCTGTAATCCTAGCACTTTGGGAGGCTGAGGTGGGTGGATCACCTGAGGTCAGGAGTTTGAGACCAGCCTGACCAACATATAGTGAAACCCCATCTCCACTAAAAAATACAAATATTAGCCGGGCACGGTGGCACAAGCCTGTAGTCCCAGCTACTTAGGAAACTGAGACAGGAGAATCTCTTGAACCTGGGAGGTGGAGGTTGCAGTGAGCCGAGATTGTGCCACTTTACTCCAGTCTGGGTGGCAGAGCGAGACTCTGTCTCTCAAAAAAAAAAAATAAATAAAAAATTGTTTTCAAGTCAGTTGGTATTTTCTAATCTACATTTTTCTATATAACCATATTATTATATTCAAGAAATTTAATTTTGTTACAATATTGTTTCTTATTATATAGTCTATGTTCAGAGTCCTTTTTTTTTAAAAATAGACTTTATTTTTTAGAGCAGTGGTAGCTTCACAGCAAAAATAAGTGGAAAAGTACAGCAAATTCCCATATATCCCTTTAAGCTTCCCCTACTACCACCCTTATCTGTGGTTTCACTTTATGCAGTTTCAGTTACCCAAAGGTAGTTGAGTATAGTACAGTAAGATGTTTTCAGACAGAGACCACATGCACATACATTTTATTACAGTGTATTGTTATAATTGTTTTATTATTTATTATTTATTTATTTTTTTTTGAGAAGGGTCTCACTCAGTCACCCAGGCTGGAGTGCAGTGGTGCAATCTCGGCTCACTACAGCCTCTTACTCCCAGGTTCAAGTGATTCTCCTGCCTCAGCCTCTAGAGTAGCTGAGACTACAGGCGTGTACCACCATACCCGGCTAATTTTTGTATTTTTTGGTGGAGACGGTGTTTCACTGTGTTGGCCAGGCTAATCTTGGACTTCAGGCATGAGCCACTGTGCCCAGCCTAATTGTTCTATTTTATTATTAGTTATTGTTAATCTCTTACTGCAGTGGTCCCCAACCTTTTTGGTGCCAGGGACTGGTTTCATCGAAGACAATTTTTCCACAGACTGGGGGATGGAGGAATGGTTTTGGAATGATTCAAGAGTGTTACATGTATCATTAAATTCTCATAAGGAGTGTGCAGCCTAGATCCCTCGCATGTGCACTTCACAATAGGGTTTACATTCCTATGAGAATCTAATGCCGCTGCTAATCTGACAGGAGGTGGAGCTCAGCTTTGCTCAGTTGCTGGCCAGTCACCTCCTGCTGTGTAGTCCGGTTCCTAACAGGCCAAGGACCGCTACTAGTCCATGCCCTGGAGGTTGGGGACCCCTGTCTTCTGTGCCTAATTTATAAATTAAACTTTGTCATAGGTATGTATGTATAGGAAAAAAAGATGCAGGCCAGGCACCCCTATAATTTCACCATTTTGGGAGGCCGAGGCAGGCAAATCATTTGAGATCAGGAGTTGGAGACTCACCTGGCCAACATGGTAAAAGCCCATCTCTACTAAAAATACAAAAATTAGCCAGGTGTGGTGGCGTGTGCCTGTAGACCCAGCTGTTCAGGAGGCTGAGGTGGGAAAATCACTTGAACCCAGGAGGCGGAGTTTGCAGTGAGCTGTAATCATCTGGGTGACAGAGCAAGACTCCTTCTCCAAAAAAAAAAAAAAAAAATTCAAGGAAGAAAACCATATATATATATATATATGTAGTATATAGATATGTATGATGTAGAATGGAATATGTATGTGGGTTTGGTATTATTTGTGGTTGGCATCTTGGAATGTATCCCCCATGGATAAAGTGGAAGGGGGCTACTATAGTTGAAAAAGAGAGCCTTTGTAGTTAAAACAGACCTGAGTTAAAAGTTATGCTTTTTACTAGCTGTGTGATCTTAGTATCTTTCAGCATCAGTTTCTATACTTGTAAAATAGGGGCAGTAATATTTGCCACGCAAGGCGGTTGTGAGGATTTAACATATTAGTTCATGTTAATTTCTTTTCTCCCATTTTAGACAGGGAAGCCTGTTTTGGTAATTTAGACTGGAAATGGCAATGGTAATTCAGAAAAAGAAATAAATTTTAATTATCGGTGGTGGTAGTGGCAATGGATTTTCAAAGAACCCACATTTGGACTTTATTTTAATGAAGGAATGCAGTTTACTGGACAGAGTCTGGGAATAGACTCGGGAATTGGAAGTGGGAGGAAGAAAGTGAGCAGTGCAGTCAGGAGTGAATGGAATCTTTGAGGGATTCTGTGTTTGTGCGTGACTGAAGCATATAGCATGTGGTGGGAGGCAACTGGGAGAAATACAGCTTAAGAGTCACATTCTGGCCCCTAAGAGGTTTGTCCTAATAATTTGGATTCAGTAATCTAAAGCTTTTACATTTCAGATTCTAGAACCCCTTTCCAGTGAGATCTTAGCTGATTGCACCCATTTGGGTAAGAAGTTTTAAAGACTTGGAGGGCACAGTCTGGATAAAGAGAAAAAAATATCAGACATACAATTGATGTTTAATTCCTCATTACTTTCAGGATAAAGTTCATTCTTCTGGCATATAGTATATTAGCTCTTGATCGTAGTCCGTCTGCCTATCTCATTCTCTAGTCATGCGTAACTTGGGTCATACACCACACAGTGATGTTTCAGTAGATGATGGACCGCATATACTATGGTAGTCCTATGATATTTTAATACCCTATTTTTACTATACCTTTTCTATGTTTAAGTACACAAATACTTACCATTGTGTTACAGTTGCCTGTAGTATTCAGTGCAGTAACATAGGTATGTATCCTAGGAGCAATAGGCTATAACATAAGGCCTAAGTGTGTAGTAGGCTATACTATCAGGTTTGTGTAAGTGCACTCTATGATGTTGACAAACAACAAAATTGTCTATTGATGCATTTCTCAGAATGTACCTCTGTAGTTAAGTGATACATAACTAATTGTTTTCCCTGAAGTTGGTATGTGTACCCTCCTTCCTTTATAACTTTACATAAAGGCAGTTCTCCTTTCCTTCTGGTTAATCCTTCAGATTTTGAATTCATTTACCCATCACTCTTTCACCAGATATATGTAATGAAAGTTTGCTCTGGGCTGTGTACTCACTATCCATGGGAATTCTTCTTTACATCCTTTTTCCTTCTTGGATTGAATCTCAGGTGTCTCTCTTTGTGTATGCATAATATCCTGGTCATTGCTTTACAATAAGCCCTGTCAACTTAGTATAATAGCTGCTAGATTACCTACTTTCTCTACTAGTTTGTAAGTCATTTGAGAACAGGTAGTAGATCACTTATTTCCATATTCCTTGTGCTTGATATAGTGCCCAATAAAAAACTATTTATAGAGTAAATCATTATATAATAAATTGATTTTAGGCTGTGACAATAGCATAAATATATAAAAAGAAACTATGTATATCTTTGAGCCTTATGTAGTAATCTGTCCAAAGTATGTCTGGAAGAATGTGTAGTGGTATAGTAGCCTAGAAATAATGTAGAGTCTGTCTTCCGGGATCTTGTGTACTATGTTTTAAACTTCTTTTTTTTTGTTTTTTTTTTGTTGTTGTTGTTTTTTTGAGATGGAGTTTTGCTCTTGTTGCCCAGGCTGGAGTGCAGTGGTGCGATCTCGGCTCACTGCAACCTCCGCCTGCTGGGTTCAAGTGATTCTTCTGCCTTAGCCTTCCGAGTAGCTGGGATTACAGGCATGCGCCACCATGCCTGGCTAATTTTATTTTTTTTAGTAGAGATGGGGTTTCTCCATGTTGGTCAGGCTGGTCTCGAACTCCCGATCTCAGGTGATCCACCTGCCTCGGCCTCCCAAAGTGTTGGGATTACAGGCGTGAGCCACTGCACCTGGGCTGGTTTAAACTTCTTATTTTATTTTGCTTTACTGAAAGAAAAAAGACTCATGACCATATGAATTTAACATGGATAACACTAACAGTACCTGTAACACAATTATAATAGTATGTGTGTGTGTGTGTATATGTGTGTATATATATATATATTTTTTTTTTTTTTTTGAGACAGATTCTCACTCTGTCACCCAGGCTGGAGTGCAGTGGTGTGATCTTGGTTCACTGCAACTTCCGCCTCCCAGGCTCAAACAATTCTTCTGCCTCAGCCTCCCAAGTAACTGGGATTACAGGTGCCTGCCACCATGCCTGGCTAATTTTTGTATTTTATTAGAGATGGGGTTTCACCATATCGGCCAGGCTGGTCTTGAACTCCTGACCTCAGGTGATCCTCTCGTCTCGACCTCCCAAAGTGCTGAGATTACAGGTGTGAGCCACCTCGGCTGGCCAATGGTGAATATTTTGAAATGATCTGGATAGTATTCTTTATACTTTTACACTGTCTCCAAATATTTTTCAACTTTATATTAAACTTTATTATTTATATCAACCAATTTTATTTTTCTTGTAGTGCCTATGTTGAAAAATATCTACTGGAGAAGTCCAGACTCGTTTATCAAGAGCATAATGAACGGTACGTATTTTTATTTGTGTGATTAGATGAAGTTAACATTTGTATCATGCAGATTGACTTTTAAGGTCTTTGTGTATTATGACCCTTAATTCAGTTTACGTCATGCATAGCTTTATACATAATTGCTATTTCTGTCATGGGCAGAACTTTGCAGTTTTTCAGAGGCTGCTAGGAGGAGATCTTTATTTGGTATATAGAACTATTGCAAACTGTCAGAACAAGTAAGCAGTTTCTCAGTTGTTCCTCATTCCTCTTGGTGAGCAATGTACCTTGGGACTTTTCTCCCATTTCCTTAGTGTTCTTTTTCTAACTTGAGAAAAAATTTTCAATAAAGTTCTTAATTCCATTGTATTACTTGACGTATACAGGTCTTTAGAGATCATATATGTGGTGTCCTTCAGATGGAGAAATAAGATAGAGAAGTAAATTAATGATTTGTTTCATGCCACAGTAAGATTGGGTTAAGAGAGGGTTTGACCTACATTCAAATATTGGGTATGCCTTGGACATCTTACTTAACTTTTCTGCTTCTTGGTTATTTATTCCCATTTTACAGATGGAAAACTATTAGTAACTTTTTCTAACACATTTTAATGATAATGAAATAAGGGGATATAACTCTTATTTCCTTGGTTTTGGAGAATGAATGAGAGGTGAAATCCAGTTTTTACAAAACAATTCTCTAGAAGAGTTTGTGAAGGATTGGGTTAATTCTTTAAACGTTTGGTAGAATTCACCAGCAAAGCCATCTGGTTCTGACTTTTATTTGCGTGAAATTTTGATTATTAATTCAAACACTTTAGTTGTTATAGATCTGTTCAGACTTTTTGTTTCATCTGTAGTTAGATTTGGTAGTTTTTATCTTTCTAGGAATTTGTCCATTTCATCTAGGTTATCTAACTTGTTGCCAAAAACTTGTTTTATAGTATCCCTTACAATCTTTTTTGTTTATGTAAGATTGGTAGTAATGTTCCGCTTTCATTCATTCCTGAATTTGATTCTCTGCTTCTTTCTGTGTCTGTCTCATCAGTTTAGATAAAAGTTTAATCGTGAAGATCTTTTCAAAGAACCAATCTTTAGTTTCATTGATATTCTCTATTTTTTTTCCTATTTCCTATTTCATTTATTTCTGCTCTGATGCTTATCATTTCCTTCCTTCTGCTTGCTTTGGGTTTAGTTTGCTTTTTTTTCTAGTTTCTTAAGGTGGATGGTTAGGTTATAGATTTGAGATCTTTTTTATATGGGTTTACAGGTATAAAGCCCGTCTAAGCACTGCTTCAGCTGTTTTCCATGTATTGGTGTAGTGTTTTGTTTTTGTGCATTTTGGAGTATTTTATAATTTTGCTTGTGACTTCTTTAACCCACTGGTTATTTAGGAATGTGTTGTCAAATTTCCATGTATTTGTATTTTGGAAATGTGATTTTTCTTTTTTGTTTTTTTTTTTTTTTTTTTTGAAACGGAGTCTTGCTCTGAGGCACGGGCTGGAGTGCAGTGGCGCGATTTGCGATTTTGGCTCACTGCAAGCTCTGCCTCCTGGGTTCACGCCGTTCTCCTGCCTCAGCCTCCCGAGTAGCTGGGACTACAGGCGCCCGCCATCACGCCCGGCTAATTTTTTGTATTTTTAGTAGAGGCGGGGTTTCACCATGTTATCCAGGATAGTCTCGATCTCCTGACCTTGTGATCCGCCTGCCTCGGCCTCCCAAAGTGTTGGGATTACGGCCGTGAGCCACCGTGCCCAGCCATGGAAGTGTGATTTCTTATTTCACTGCAAAGTGTTTGGAGTAGTTGTATGATTTCAATCTCCTTAAATTATTGAGACTTGTTTTGTAGTAGACTACACATGGTCTACCCTGGAGGATACTCCATGTGGACTTGAAAAAATATATCCTCCTTATGTTGACTGGAGTGTTCTATAAACATGTGTTAGGTCTAATTGGTATATAGTAATTTTGAAGTCCTCTTTTTCTTGTTCATCTTCTGTCTAGTTGCTTTCTTCATTATTGAAAGTGGAGTGTTGCAGTCTCTCAGTATTATTGTTGAATTGTGTACTTCTTCTCTTAGTTCTGTCAAGTTCTTTTTGTGGCTGGGTGCACTGGCTCACTCCTGTAATCCCAGCACTTTGGGAGACCAAGGCAGGCGGATCATTTGAGATGAGGAGTTTTAGACCAGCCTGGCTAACATGGTGAAACTAAAAGTATAAAAACTAGCCAGGTGTGGTTGCATGCGCCTTATTTCCAGCTACTCGGGAGGCTGAGTCAGGAGAATCGCCTGAACCTGGAAGGTGGAGGTTGCAGTGAGCCGAGGTCTCGCTACTGCACTCCAGTCAGTGACAGTGCGAAACTCCCATTTCGACAAAAAAAGTTCTTTTTGCTCAATGTTTTTTTGGGCTCTGTTCTTAGACACACATACATATATTTTAAATTGTTATGTCTTCTTGATGGATTGGCCCTTTTGTCATTATAAGATGGCCTTCTTTGTCCCTAGGAACAAGTTTGGTCTTTATTTTACCTAGTATTAGTAATAATTAGTAATTATTGTTTTATCTGGTATTCTCTAGCTTGCTTTTGGATATTGCTTGCATGGTATCTTTTTTTTCCATCTTTTTATTTTTAACCTATTTGTGTCTTTGAGTCTAAAGCTTATCTCTTGTAAACAGTATGTAGTTGGACCATACATTTTCTTTTTATCCATTCGCCATTTATCTACCTTTAGATTAGAGCATTTAATCTACTTATACTTAATGTAATTATTGATAAGGTAGGATTATTAATACCATTTTGCTATTTGTTCTCCATATGTGTTACGATTTTTTTTGTTCTTCTGTTCTTCTATTCCTGCCTTCTTTTGCATTAAATAAATGTTTTCTAGTGTACCATTTTAATTTCATTGGCATTTCTTTTTATTATTTTTTATATTCTTATTGGTTACCTTGGGTATTGTACTTAAAATCTTATAACAATGTAGTTTGGAATAATGACAAATTAATTTTGATAGTATACAACAAACTTTGCTTGTATGTAGCTCGATTCCTTTCTTGCTCCTTTGTCCTGTCATTGTTATGCAAATTACTTCTTTATGGTGGTACATCCATCAACACATTTATAATTACTGCTTTATGTAATTTTTCAAGTTTAATAAGAAAAAAGTGTTATACATAAAAAATAGGCCAGGTGCAGTGGCTCCTGCCTGGAATCCCAGCACTTTGGGGAAGCCAAGGTGGGCAGATCACTTGAGGCCGGGAGTTCGAGACCAGCCTAGACAACATGGCAAAACCTTATCTCTACAAAAATTAGCCCAGTGTGGTGGTGCACGCCTGTAGTCCCAGCTACTTGGGAGGCTGAGGTGAGAGGATCACTTGAAACGAGATAGAGGTTGCAGTGAGCTGAGATCGTGCCACTGCACTCCAGCCTGGGCAACAGAGTGAGATCCTGTCAGTGAATCAATCAATGAGTTAATTAATTTATACTACCTTTTATATTTACCTATGTAGTTACTTTTACCAGTGGTCTTTATTTCTTCATGTTTAATCAAATCTTGTCTAGTATCCTTTTATTTCAGTCAGAAAAATGAACTCCCTTTAGCATTTCTTGGAAGGCCCATCTGTAGCTGTGAAGTCCAACTTTGTTTATCTGGCAGTGTTCTAATTTCTCCTTTATTTTTCCTGGATATATACTTCTTGACTGACAATTTTTTTTCCTTTTAACATTTAGAATACGTTATCTGTCTGCCATGGTTTCTGATGAGAAATCAGCTGTTAATCTTATATTAGGATTCCTTGATGAGGAATTTCTCTCTTGGTGCTTACAAAATTCTCTCCTTGTCTTTGCTTTTCAAGAATTTTGGTTTGTCAAAATGTGGATTTATTTGAGTTTATACCCTCTAGAGTTCATTGAGTTTCTTGGATGTGCAGATTAATGTTTTCCATCAAATTTGGAGAGAGATTTTGGCAATTGTTTTTTCAAGTATTCTTTATGTCCCTTTCTTTTTTCTTCTTTTGGAACTCCCAGTATGTATAGGAACCTTTTTTTCTTTCTTTTCTTTTTTTTTTTTTGAGACAGAGTTTCATTCTTGTCGCCCATGCTGGAGTGCAATGGTGCGATCTCAGCTCACTGCAACCTTCGCCTCCTGGGGTTCAAGTGATTCTCCTGCCTCAGCCTCCTGAGTAGCTGGGATTACAGGTGCCCACCACCATGCCCAGCTATTTTTTTTTTTTTGTAATTTTAGTAGAGATGAGGTTTCACCATGTTGGCCAGGCTGGCCTCGAACTCCTGACCTCAGGTGATCCACTCACCTCTGCCTCCCAAAGTGCTGGGATTAAAAGCGTGAGCTACCTTGAACTCCTGACCTCAAGTGATCCACCCGCCTCCACCTCCCAAAGTGCTGGCATTATAGGTGTGAGCCACTGTGTCTGCCATGGGAGTCTTTTTACTGGTATCCCACAGGTCTCTGAGACCTTGTTTATTATTCTCCATTTTTTTTCTTCTGTTCCTTAGACGAGAGTCAATTGACCTGTCTTCATGTTTGTTGCTTTTTTCTTCAAGTTCACTGGTTCTTTCTTCTACTTACTCATATTTGCTGTTGAGCTCCACCAGATACTTTTTCATTGCAGTTATATTTTTCAACTCCAGAATTCTTTTTTGATTAATTTCTTAAAAGTCCTGTATATTAGTCTCTGTTTGGTGAGATAGTGTTCTCATACTTTTCTTTAGTTCATTAAGTGTGACTTTCTTTAGTTCGTTGAATACGTTTAAAATAGCTGATTAAAATCTTGTAAGTCTAATGTCTGGGTTTTTTCAGGGACAGTTTTTTTTTTTTTCTCATTAAACTTTTTTAATGGGTCTCAAAGTTCTGTGACAAATTTTTGGTCAAGTTGTTTCCGTTAAAAAGTACTGATTTTTAAAAACTAATAACTTAAAACTGCCACACGCAAAAAAGAAAACCAAAGTGGTCCACGAAACATTCTCCTTTCCTTCTGAAGGTTTTACGATGCGTTATCATTAACCAGTCTTTTACTACTAAACTTAAATGGCCAATTGAAACAAATAGTTCTGAGACCGTTCTTCCACCACTGACTAAGAGTGGGGTGGCAGGTATTAGGGATAATATTCATTTAGCCTTCTGAGCTTTCTGGGCAGACTTGGTGACCTTGCCAGCTCCAGCAGCCTTCTTGTCCACTGCTTTGATGACACCCACCGCAACTGTCTGTCTCATATCACGAACAGCAAAGTGACCCAAAAGTGGATAGTCTGAGAAGCTCCCAACACACATAGGCTTGCCAGGAACCACATCAATAATGGCAGCATCACCAGACTTCAAGAATTTAGGGCCATCTTCCAGCTTTTTACCAGAACGGCGATCAATCTTTTCCTTCAGCTCAGCAAACTTGCATGCAATGTGAGCCATGTGGCAATCCAATACAGGGGGCATAGCCAGCGCTTATTTGCCCTGGATGGTTCAGGATAATCACCTGAGCAGTGACGCCAGCTGCTTCCATTGGTGGGTCATTTTTGCTGTCACCAGCAACGTTGCCACGACGAACATCCTTGACAGACACATTCTTGACATTGAAGCCCACATTGTCCCCAGGAAGAGCTTCCCTCAAAGCTTCATGGTGCATTTCAACAGATTTTACTTCTGTTGTAACGTTCACTGGAGCAAAGGTGACCACCATACCAGATTTGAGAACACCAGTCTCCACTCGGCCAACAGGAACGGTACCAATACCACCAATTTTGTAGACATCCTGGAGAGGCAGGCGCAAGGGCTTGTCAGTTGGACGAGCTGGTGGTAGGATGCAGTCCAGAGCCTCAAGCAGCGTGGTTCCGTTGGCATTGCCATCCTTACGGGTGACTTTCCATCCCTTGAACCAAGGCATGTTAGCACTTGGCTCTAGCATGTTGTCACCATTCCAACCAGAAATTGGCACAAATGCTACTGTGTCAGGGTTGTAGCCAATTTTCTTAATGTAAGTGCTGACTTCCTTAACAATTTCCTCATATCTCTTCTGGCTGTAGGGTGGCTCAGTGGAATCCATTTTGTTAACACCAACAATTAGTTGTTTCACACCTGGTGTGTAAGCCAGAAGGGCATGCTCTCGGGTCTGCCCATTCTTGGAGATACCAGCTTCAAATTCACCAGCACCAGCAGCAACAATCAGGACAGCACAGTCAGCCTGAGATGAGGGACAGTTATTAATTAATACTTTTTCTACTTTGTATTGGCTATACTGTCTTCTTTCTTTGCATGCCTTATAATTTTTTTTGTTGTTGTTGAAAACTGGATTTTTTTTGGCTGGGTATGGTGACTCACGCCTGTAATCCCAGCACTTTGGGAGGCCAAGATGGGTAGATCACCGGAGCCCCCACGAGTTCGAGACCAGCCTGGGCAACACGGGGAAACTCTGTCTCTACAAAAAATACAAAAATTAGCTAGGTTTGGTGGTGCACACCTGTGGTCCCAGCTACTAGGGAGGCTCAAGTGGGAGAATCACTTGGGCCTAGGAGGTCGAGGCTGCAGTGAATCATGAGCATGCCACTGCACTCCAACCTGGGTGACAGCTATCCTGTCTTAAAACAAAAACGAAACAAAACAAAGTAAATTGGATTTTTTATTTTTATTTATTTATTTATTTATTTTTGAGACAGAGTCACGCCCTGTCACCAGGCTGGAGTGCAGTGGTGTGATCTCGGCTCACTGCAACCTTCTCCTCCTCGGTTCAAGCAATTCTCCTGCCTCAGCCTCCCGGAGTAGCTGGGACTACAGGCACACGTCACCATGCCCAGCTAATTTTTGTATTTTTAGTAGAGACAGGGTTCCACCATGTTGGCCAGGATGATCTCGATCTCTTGTCGTGATCCACCCGCCTCAGCCTCTCAAAGTGCTGGGATTACAGGCATGAGCCACCACACCTGGTCGAAAAATTTGATTTTTAAAATAATATAATGTGGCAACTCTGGAAATGAGTCCTCTCCTTCCCGGGGTTTGATTGTTGTTTTTATTCCTACTGTTTGATTGTTTTGTGACTTTTCTGAACTAATTTTATAAAGTCGATATTCTTTTTTGAGTGTGGCTATTGAAGTATCTGCTTATTTAACTTAGAAGTCAGGTAATAACTGGACAGAGATTTATTTAAATGCTTGGAAACAATAAGTAAGTCTCTCACTCTTTGCCACAGGGCTCTCTGTGTATATTGTTCCATGCCTTCAACACTCAGCTAGGTATTTTACAAATCTACCTTGACCTTTATTTTCTGCTTGTGCAGAGTTTCAAAGTTAACTGGGGGTGAGAGTTTATATTTCATCTTTTTTTTTCTGAGAGCACATACAACCCTGGGCATGTCCACAGCATTATGCATGCATATGGCCTTCTAGATTCCTAGGAAATTTTTTGGAGGTTTTCAAAGCCAGCTTTTCCTTTTAAGTTTCTTGGTTAGCCTATTGTTTGCCCCAACTTTGATCCACTGCTTTAGGAAGTAGGCTGTTCAGCGATTGTCTCAGTTTCTGTGGATGCCTCTGGGGAAAAGATCTTTGCACGATATGAAGTCCAAATCGAATCTTGTAGAGTCAGCCTTGAATATGGCTGCTTACAGAGAACCACCAGACAGTTCAAATAATGATATTTCTTAGGGAATGAGGCTTTGAACAAGCTCAAACCCTGTTCTGACCTTTCTGGTAGCTGCCAGGCTTCTGATCTCCAAGTTTGCAGGCTGTTGGTTTTCAAGGGGATGGAATAGGGCAAGTTTAAAACACTACAAAGCCATTTTTATTGAGATTTAGCTCTTTTTATTAAGTAAACACTCTCTGGGTTGTTGCAGGCTTTCGATTAGTTTCCACAGTTCTGAAAAGGTTAATTATGACAGATTTGCCAAATTTCTCATTGGTTTTATGCAGAAGAGAATTTTCAGAGGTCCTAATTTTGTTAATTTTGCTGCCCTCGTTCCTCTCTTTTGTATTCCACATCCAAAACATCATTCAATTTTTAGGAGTACTTAAATGCTGAATTTATCACATTTATGTTAAAAAAAAAGAAGCAAAGCTGATACATTTTACTAATTACTGTTTGCTTCCCTCCTCCCCCTGTTAAATGATAACCATAAGTCACACATTATAAAACTGTACCTCTTTGTTTCCCACAGGAACTATCATGTATTCTATTACCTCCTTGCAGGAGCAAGTGAAGACGAGAGATCAGCATTCCATCTTAAGCAACCAGAGGAATATCATTATCTCAATCAGGTGAGAATTCATAAAAAACATTTTGAAGTGGAGGGCAGTATTAAATTTAATGCTTGAAAAATGTCTTTTTTCTGGTACTTTCTTTCTCAAACCTAGGAATGGATATTAGCTAGCATTTTCATATGTGTACTCTACAAATTTAGGTGATGCAGTTCTCAAATTTGAGGGTGATTACCATCCTCATATAAATGTTAAAAGCTCAGATAATATATGTGCTTTTCGTTTTCTGTGAGATTCTTTGGGAAAATAATAATAAGCTGTTTATTGATACTTCTACTCTATTAGAAAAATGCTTTACTTTTACTAAAGTGATTTACCTTTTACAACCCCCAAGATATTAAATGTTACTAATGATTAATTATTGTCCTTTGCAAGGGATTACTTGAAACCTAATTTGCATGTTTTGAAGTCTCATACACATACGTCTTTGCATGATACTATGACACTTAGAGTATGACTATTTTTATAATTTAATGAACAATCTTCTTAAATATTCAGTATGAAGGTGATCAAAGGCAAATGACTTAGAGAATTTGGATCTTTCCTCACAACTCAAAATTCATCCCTAAACTTCCACATTAAGGAGTAATTCTCACTTTTCATTACATTGACTTTACTAATTTTATTATTTCTCATAATAACAAAAATTTTACAACCAGCATTAATGGAATTAGTAAAACAATAGATCATTTAAATAATAGATTGTCTCCCCTTATTTTTCCATTGTTGGAGGCAAGATGTAATGTCTATGGAAATAAATTCCTTTATGACAGTTAAAAAAATCCTTATGAAGGTTTTGTAAACAAATTGGCACTTTGATGATGGTTCAAAGATAGCAGTATATATTTAGGGTTATGAAAGTTATATCTTTGGCTGAGTGCAGTGGCTCACACCTGTAATCCCAGTACTCTGGGAAGCTGAGGCGTTGAATCACCTGAGGTCAGGAGTTCGAGACCAGCCTGGCCAACATCGTGAAACCTTGTCTCTGCTAAAAACACAAAAAAATTAGCTGGGTGTGGTGAGGCACGCCTGTAATCTCAGCTACTTGGGAGGCTGAGGTACGAGAATCGCTTCAACCCAGGAGGCAGAGGTTGCAGTGAGCCAAGATTGTGCCACCGCACTGCAGCCTGGACGACAGAGCAGGACTCCATCTCAAAAAAAAAAAGAGAAAGTTATACCTTTGGCTTTCCCCAAGATAATACAGTGTGTTGTATTAACTGTTATTTCTTGATTTTGAAACTACATATATTAATATAAACTAATGACTTTATATTAATATATTGAGAATTCCAAGTTATTTAAAGTATCAATTTCTGATATAATATTATTAATTTTTATGCATAGAATTAAGTAGCTTTTCAAAAATATTTGCTAATTCAGCTTCTGAGTTTTTTCCTCCCCAGTTTAAACTATGTGCATTATATTTGGGTGATTAAAGATTTTCTTTTTTATAAAGTAATGTTCTCTCATAAATGAGCTGATAGTTGTTAGTATTGGAGAAGTCTGAAATTTTGCTGTTCTTTCAGGTCTTTTTGTAATTAATGACCATAATATATTCCTGTCATAATGTCAGTATTCATAGGATATGGGACTCAGTTTATATAAATAGCAGTCACTGGAGCCCATGGTATATGTAAGTTCGGTAGTATAGTATACAGTCTCCCAGAATGTGAATATTTACTTCGTTATTTCTCGTTTTATGCTGCTATGCAAAATAACTTTTAAATGGATAGCAGCAGTACTACCTGCACACCACATCTAAGAGATCATTAGAAAAGTATAATAACCATTATTTCTACCTAACTAATCTGCCTTACTTTCAGATAACAAAGAAACCCCTCAGACAGAGCTGGGATGATTATTGCTATGACTCTGAGCCGGTCAGTACAAGTACCTAAATATTCTGTGTTCCTGTCAAAGGGTCCTCACATTGCGCATTTGCATCCATCTGAAGATTTAGAATGCAAATCAGCTGAAATACAAAGAATCCTAGGAAGGAAGATAAATCAATGTTTCATTTCTTTTGAATGATTGATTTATATCTGTATAGTTTGTTGATTTAAAAGCAGTTAATTTACTTTTTTTTGGATATTTTCTGGTCATTAAGACAGTCCACATTCAGTATTTATTTTGAAAAACATTAAATTGATTATATTCCTGATTCTTCAGCATTGCTGTGGATTTGTATGAACTATAGTTTTTTCCCCCTTTTATTTTTTAAAATTATTTTTTAGTAGTTTCATTACCTACATACTACAAGTGGTAATTATTGTTTATTTCAAAAAATTGCATCCTTTATGTTTTATATGTCAACAATCTTTACACATAATGAATGCATGTATATTTTTCTTTGATTTTTTTTCCCAGTAGCCAGTCTGTAGCCTTAATAAAATTATCCAAAAATAAGTATTGAAATTCCTATAAATAAGGTTTTTTTTAATTTTTATTTTTTGAGACAGAGTCTCACTCTTTTACTGGAGTACAGTGACATGATCTTGGCTCCCTGCAACCTCCATCTCCTGGGTTCTAGTGAGTCTCATGCCTCAGCCTCCCAAGTAGCTGGGATTACAGGTGTGCACCACCATGCCCAGTTAATTTTTCTATTTTTAGTAGAGATGGGGTTTTGCCATATTGGCCAGGCTGGTCTTGAACTCGTGGCCTCAAGTGATCTGCCCACTTTGGCCTCCCAAAGTGCTGGGATTACAGATATGAGCCACTATGCCCAGCCTATTTTGTGTTTTAAACTGAGTGATTTAAGGGGATATATGATGTAATATAAAGTGAATAGGTAAATTTTGCTTTAATTTTTTAAAAATTGTATTATTATATTTTAATAAGTATATTTTTAAATTAGAGACAGAGTCTCACTATGTTGTCCAGGCTGGTCTTGAACCTCTGACCTCAAGTGATTCTCTTGCCTTGGCCTGTCAAAGTGATGGGATCATAGGCATGAGCCACCATGCCCAGCTAAATTTAGCTTTATTTGTTATATTTTATGACAAGTTTGTAGCCATAAAAAGAACACAAAATTTTTTTCTTAAGTTTTCAATTAAGTTAGTTGTAAAAAGGCTGAAAACACACACTAATCTTCCTATATCTATTAATTAACTAACGAATTAATTTATTAAATATTCTTCCTGAAAACATTTGTTAGTCCTCGCTTTAAAGAACCACAACTTTGATTCTCACTGCATGTTTATAAACTTTACTAATTGCAGAACTAGCCCATTTCACAGGTGAGAACGATCACTATACATGAATAATAATTTTTTTTAGAGAAATTTTAATTGTATTACTGTTACATAACCAAGTAATTTTGGAGTTTAGATTTAACATTTTGGGGAAAAAAACACTTGACATATAAATTTATAGATTCTGACACATTTTAACAGAAAAAATTTAAGTTGTTTTGCTATTCTTAAGAAGCTCCCCCTTTTCCTTTTTCACGTGCTACACCAAGTCACCATGCCTCCTTGGAAAGCAGGTAGGGGACTGCAAACACATACTGCAAATAGAAGACTTGATCATCTGTTCTGAGCTTACAGTGAAGTTGTGAACTGATCTGCTACTTTTCAGAGATAGTCTAAGTAATACTTAAGAATTTGGGGGCCGAGAGTAGTGGCTCATGCCTGTAATTCAACACTTTTGGAAGCTGAGGTGGGAGAATTGCTTGAGACTAGGAGTTTGAGACTAGCTTGAGCAACAAGGCGATACCCTATCTCTACAAAAATTTAAGCCAGGTATAGTGATACACGCCTGTAGTTCCAGCTACTCAGGAGGCTGAGACAGGCAGATTGCTTGAGCCCAGGAGGTTGAGGCTACAGCTAGACAAGATGACACCATTGCACTCCAGCCTGGGTGACACAGCAAGACTCTATTTCAAAAAAAAAAAAAAAAAAAGGATTTGGGCTCTGAAGCAGAATGACCTAACATGAATATTGGCTGGTTTATTTTCCAGTATCATTTATTTTAGGGGTTAATCATGGTCTTTAAGTTTTGTGAGTCTTAAAGTTGTGCATGTAAAGAACTTGATAGAATACATAATCCTTAGTAAGTGCATAGTGAATGTTGTTGCCACCATTGAAGTCATCATTACCCATCTTTCCCTTTAGAAGAACTTTGTAGCCATAATCTCCTCTTCCCTTAATAATACTTTCATCACCATTATCCATTTATTGTGTTTTAAAATCTATTATAGTTTGAAATTTAATTTCTGATTGTTTTTCTTAATGTTAATAAAAGCAAGCAGTCTGAGGATCTTTTATTCTTTCCTGTTAGCTCTTCCTCATAATATATTTGGGGACAAACTAAACTTTGTTTCCCTGTGAGTTATTAGAACTTATGTGACTAGCATCATAGGTAGAGGGGATTGTTTGAGGACTCTTCTGTTGTACTACATTACTTACGTATTTCGTGGAATTGTATAAATGGTCCCAAGGAGACCCGTAGTTAGAAAATTGCTTTTTACAAGGTACCTGTTGTTGCCCTTGTATGGTGATTTAGTTCCATTTAAGGATTATCCTATTAAATAAGCACAAACAGCAGTGTTGCATGGGAGAGAGCAGAGGATTTGGAACTACATAGATTTTGGTTTGGCCGGCACTGTTATTTATAAGATTTTTTTTTTTTAAGCTTTGGAAAGTTATTTAACCTGTGAATCTATTTTCTTTTCTGTAAATGTATATATAATTATCTCCTTGTGTTTTGAGGTTTTAGTAACTCTCATGGTGACTGACATGTAGAAGAATATTTAATGTGTTAATTTCCCCTCTTCAAGTGGTAATAATCTATTAAATGTCTTTTTATTTTTATTATTATTGTTAACATCTCAGCCTTTGTTTCCTCAATTATAAAATATGGAGAATGAATTAAATACTGGTAATATGTTGGCTGATGTCTGCCATTGTACCTTAAAGCTGATCTGAGGCCGGGCGCGGTGGCTCACGCCTGTAATCCCAGCATTTTGGGAGGCCGAGGTGAGCGGATCATGAGGTCAGGAGATTGAGACCATCCTGGCTAACACGGTGAAACCCTGTCTCTACTAAAAAATACAAAAAATTAGCTGGATGTGGTGGCGGGTGCCTGTAGTCCCAGCTACTCAGGAGGCTGAGGCAGGAGAATGGCCTGAACCTGGGAGGCGGAGCTTGTAGTGAGCTGAGATCTCGCCACTGCACTCCATCCTGTGTGACAGAGTGAGACTCTGTCTCAGAAAAAAAAAAAAAAAAAAAAAAGCTATCTGAGTAACTTCAATGTAAAAGGTCGGTCTGCCTCATCAAATTCTTTTATTTATCTGAGCCTTGAATTTTAGGGTCCAACTATTAGGTAGGGTTTTAATGGTCATTGCCATAAGTGACAGTCTCAGGACACTATTGGTTCTATCATACTGCAAAGGGTTTTGACCTGTATTATTCTGTGGAGACAAAGCTCCAGTCTTGGTCACTACTACCTTTACAGGAATCCAAACATCTATAAATACGTGGAAGCTTGTTTCCTATGAGGTAGACCTCCTGTAGTGCTTTCAGAGATCATGATGCAACTTGGGCAATATACCCTGAAACCATAATGTTTTCATCCACTCTGTTTTAAGTATTTTTGCAGTATAAAGATTCCTACTGCCAAAACCCATCTGTCCGTTTGTAAGTTTGTGGTCACATCCTTAAATATTGTCTTTCTGGCTTTATTCCTCACCCTCTGCCAGTCTAGTATAAGGTCTCTGCATACTGCACAACTTTCTCTGCATATATTTTTCCGTTTAAAAAGCACTTCACATCTGGCCAGGTGCGGTGGGTCACGCTTGTAATCCCAGCACTTTGGGAAGCCTAGGCGAGTGGATCACTTGAGGTCAGGAGTTCGAGACCAGCCTGGCCAACATGGTGAAACCCCGTCTCTACCAAAAAAAAAAAAAAAAAAAAAAAAAAATCAGGGCGTGGTGATACGTGCCTGTAGTCCCAGCTACTCAGGAGGCTGAGGTGAGAGAATCACTTGATCCCGGGAGGCAGAGGTTGCAGTGAACCAAGATTGCACCACTGCACTCCAGCCTGGGTGGACAGAGTGAGACCCTGTCTCAAAAAAATTTTTAAAAAGCACTTAAAATCCTCTCTTCTCTTCTCTTCTCTTCTCTTCTCTTCTCTTCTCTTCTCTTCTCTTCTCTTCTCTTCTTTCCTTCCTTCCTTCCTTCCTTCCTTCCTTCCTTCCTTCCTTCCTTCCTTCCTTCCTTTCTCTTTCTCTTTCTCTTTCTCTTTCTCTTTTCTTTTCTTTCTTTCATAGTGTCTCGCTGTGTCACCCAGGCTGGAGCACAGTGGCACCATATCGGCTCACTGCAACCCCCACCTCCTGGGTTCAAGCGATTCTCCTGCCTCAGCCTCCGGAGTAGCTGGGATTACAGGCGCCCAGGACCACGCCTGGCTAATTTTTGTATTTTTAGTAGAGAGAGGTTTTCACCATGTTGGCCAGGCTGCTCTAGAACTCCTGACCTCAGGTGATCTGCCTGCCTCAGCCTCCCAAAGTGCTGGGATTATAGGCATGAGCCACCGTGCGTGGCCACTTGTCTCTATTTCTTAAAATGGTACTTAAGAAATCATACATTTTTATAACTACCAGTGTAGAGTGCAGGACATAAACTGGAACAATTGACTTGGAAGGTTAGTAAAGATGCTGGAGATCACTTAAGAAAAAAGGAGATAAATAACATAGGCTTGGTTGGAATCCCAGCTACACTATTAACAAGCTTCACCACCATAGGAGCAATTGGCTTAAATTCTGAGCCAATGCTGCTTCTTGTGTGAAAGGCAATCATAACTACCACCAGAGGTTTTATAAGGATCAAATATAATATGGAACTGGGCAGTGTCTCATGCTTGTAATCCCAGCACTTTGCAAGGCTGAGCTAGGCAGATTGCTTGAGCCCAAGAGTTTAAGACCAGCCTGGCCAACATGGCAAAACACTGTCCCTCCAAAAAAATATAAAAATCAGACGGATGCTGTGGTGTACCCCTGTAGTCCCAGCTATTCTTCAGGAGGGTGAGGTGGACCACTTGAGCCCAGGAGGCAGAGGTTGCAATGAGCTGGGATTGTGCCACTGCACTCCAACCTCGGCAACAGAGCGAGACTCCATCTCAAAGAAAAAAGAAAAAGAGACAAGATAGTATGATTTCTTAAGTACCATTTTAAGAAATAGAGACAAGATAGAAGAAAATATCTAATTTGGCTCTTTCCCTCACACCCACACTAATTGCCTACTACATGCTAGGTTTATCCTAGGCATTTGTAAATGAGAAAATGTGTCACCTCATAGAAAGAGCAAGGTCTGATAGCATGAAAGAGCATTTGGGTATGTTTGTGGGGGGAATGTAGTGGCATGTTATCAAGTACAAACAAGAACTTATACGGAGCTGACAGAAGGATTGCCTATGTTCTTTCATTGGAAGGGGTTGTAACAGTTGTTGGTTAGTTCCCTGCCTTATCCTGGGAATGAACCTTACCATTTCCTTGAACTCTGGCTGACCAGTATTTGGATCCTGGGGCATGAAGGCTTTTTCCAGAACCCTGGAAGGCCTTGGCATTTGTAGGGCCCTCTAGAAGTGATGGGAATTAACAGCTGCCTGCTCCCTCCAGAAGTCCTCAAACAATGACTGATGAGAGATGAGATGGTATATAAATACAGTAGCTCCCTCACCTCTGTAGGTTTTATATTGTTTCCCAGAGATAACCTTGGGATTAAACTCCATTTATCTACTTTCATAGTAGTTACCACAGACTGTTTAGTCTGTCTTCTCTTTTACTTTCTCACTTTGTCTGTGACTTGTATTTGACTCTTGGTCTGTCTCAAGATCTGCCTCCCAGGGAGCCCAAATTAAGATAAAGTCATTTCTGTTCTGGGAGATTTAATTTATCCTTAGTTTTTCTTCTACAGTTACCATCAGAGAAACAGAGAAGGGAATTAATAAACATTTTTTTTAAACTATGATTTTGATATTCACTGAGACCACTTTGGGTTTCTAAGAACATTTGATTAAGGATAAGAGCAAATACAAATATATTTCAGTGCCTCTTTGAGTGTACTTTCCCACTATTTTATATACATCAATTGTTCCATTCACTTTTAGGGCAGATTAGAACACTGTTAGAAGAATCATTATTGACACATTTGGAAGCATAGATTCCCCCTGCCTTGCCACTTGTAATAGGAAAATATTTGTTAAATCATAAAGCGAATGAACTGTTTGTGTTTTGAGACTAGGGGGAAGAGTAGCAAGAGAGCTTTTTATAAAAGGTTACTTACTATAGGTAAAAGAAGAATGTGTTTAAAAATTTATCTTAGGGCCGGGTACGGTGGCTTACTCCTGTAATCCCAGCACTTTGGGAGGCTGAGGTGGGCGGATCACCTGAGGTCAGGAGTTTGAGACCAGCCTGGCCAATGTGGTAAAACCCCGTCTGTACTAAAAAATATAAGAAAATTAGCCTGGCATGGTGGCATGAACCTCTAATCCCAGCTACTTGAGAAGCTGAGGCAGGGGAATTGCTTGAACCCGGGAGGCAGAGGTTGCACTGAGCAGCCATTGCGTCATTGCACACCAGCTGGGCAACAAGTGCGAGACTCCATCCCAAAAAATATATATATTTTAATGAGCAGGACATTGGCATGTCAGTAGAATGTCTTAAAATTGCTTATCAAAAGTTTTATAGTAATAAAATTAAATGCATGGGTTCTCAGAAAGAACTTTACTTGTGGTGAATTTAAATTTTTAAACTATGCATGTGTAGCTTTCCATGTAGAGAATAAAAATGTTGTTAACAGCATTTCAAAACTTAATTTTAAACTTTAGATATTCATTAACTAATGCTTACAGTGCCTAAAACAGATTTTCTTGTACATGGTAAATACTTGATAAATACTTTTTATAAAATAAATGAGCACTTTCTTTATTTCTGAAAAAGGAATGTTTCATTCAATTCAATATTTATATATTATTCAATAATTCAGTGAGTATTATTTACCTAAATAATGACTTGTTTTTGGCACTGACTTCGCACTGGGGATCTGCAGTTAATAAGACAATTAACAGTTCATATACTTCACTGAGTACTTGAGAGAATATTCCCTAGGAAGATAGGCATTAAAAAGGTAAATGCAAATGGGAGGAGGTTTTTGAAAGTGCAAGGGACTGTGAGAACTTACAGTAAAGAGATTTATGACTCACTTATTGTTTTGAAGATTTAGAGTATGTCTACCACTGTTTGACTATTTTAGGAACTGAAATGCCAGGGTTACGCTTAAAAAGTAGTATTTTTTAACCTGGTATTCCACAGCAATTTTTTTTTTTTCTTGAGATGGTGTCATGCTGTGTTTCCCAGGCTGGTCTCAAACTCCTGAGCTCAAGCAATCCTCCTACCTCAGCCTTCCAAGTAGCTGGGATTACAGGCATGTGTGACTATTCATAACTATTTTTACTGACTCATCTGACATGTTTTCTGAGGGTTTCTATACTTTCACATATACTTTCTTTCCTTGTTTGATTACCATGTTGTTATTCCATTAGGAAATAATTACATATATAAAATATATAAATAATTATATATGTATATCTAATGTAGATGTAACAGGCTGGGCACAGTGGCTCACGCCTGTAATTCCAGCACTTTGGGAGGCCTAGGTGGGTGGATTGCTTGAGTCCGGGAGTTCAGGACTAGCCTGGGCAATGTGGTGAAACGCTGTCTCTATTAAAAACACAAAAAACTAACCGGTCATGGTAGGACTAGCTGGGTAGTCCCAGTTGCTTGGGAGGCTGAGGTGGGAGAATCACCTGAGCCTGGGAGGTCGAAGCTGCAGTGAGCCAAGATCATGCCACTGCAGCTTGAGCAACAGGAATGAGACCCTATCTTAAAAAAAAAAAAACATATCTATATAGATGTATATAAATATAGATTAGATAGATGTAACAAACTATATTATATAAATCTGGGGTTCACTCTTCAACTAAATTATTGCGTCTTCTAAAATTTATTTTTGTGTCACTAATATCTAGTTCAGTGCCTTACATAGGGTAGGCACTTGTTAAATATTTGTTGAATAAATAATAGTTGCTGGTGGAATTGAGTGCTCTTAAATGCTTTGAATTTCTGAAACTCTTTAGAACCACTCAAAATCAAACTTAGTATCAGCACACTTATTAAGTACAGCTAGCTCTTTATCTTAACTTTTGAGATCCTAATCTTGGTGACTGTGAAAGGGAGAACAAAAGTAACTTATTGGTATTTTAGTAAGTATGTGTTTAGTTTGCATACCTGTAGTAAGATAAGAGATCTAATGAATTTGACTAGGTCTAACTATTCTACCAGCTCTAATTTGCATTTATACATACAGGTACCTATCCTAAATTACCATATTTCTGAATGGCCCACATTATTTTAAAATACATAATCTTGATTTTTAAACTTTTATTTTAAATAAGCAGGATTGCTTCACGGTGGAAGGAGAAGATTTGAGACATGACTTTGAGCGCCTACAACTTGCCATGGAAATGGTAGGATTTCTTCCCAAGACACGAAGACAGTGAGTTTACTTGTTGTGTTTTTATACCTCCAATAGAGAACACATGATACGTCTTTGAAAGATTTCTCCCATTGGTCTTTTTAAATAGTTTTGTAAGTGATATTCCTCATCTAGTACCTCATCCATCTCGAGCATTATTTCTAATTCCTTTTTTTGTCATAAATTATTTTGAGAGTCTGATGAAAACTGACACTGTTGTTGTAAAATGTACATCCTTAACAATTTGCATATAAATGCAGGAATTTATGGTGCCCCTGAAGCTGATCCATGGACCTTACTTAAAACTTTTGCTTTGTAACACTATTTTTATAGCTCTTCATTTTTTATATATCAGTGATCTCTAATCTTATTAAATTATGCATACTTATCAGATGCATAGTATTTAATTTTCAGTGTATTTCCTCTGTATAGTTTATATCTATTAAGTTTTTTAATTGTAAATCTAAACTAATTAAAAATATAAAAATTTGAGATAAAGATGAGATAAATTATATTTGAAACAAATTATTTAAAATTAAAGACTCAACCTTGGCTCTCACCAGCAAAAAAATAATTACTTATAACTTTTTTGAGGGGGAGAGTTGTGTTGATGAATATGTCAGATCTGGTTATATTGTTAATTTTTTTTTTTTTTTGAGACGGGGTCTCACTGTGTCACCCAGGCTGGAGTGCTCACTGCAGCCTAAACCTCCCCAGGCTCAGATGATCCTCCCACCTCAACTTCCCAAGAAGTTGGGACTGCAGGCTTGTACCATCACACTCAGCTAATTTTGTATTTTTTTTGCCATGTTGCCTATGCTGGTCTTGAATTCCTGGGCTCAAGTGATCTGCCTTTCTTGACCTCTCAAAGTGCTAGGATTACCAGCATGAGCCACTGCACCCGACCTCTGTTGTTAATTTTTAACCTCATGATTGGTGACCCTATACTGAGAGTAGGAGAAGATCACCTCTGCTGTTTTCTTGTTTGCTTGTACTTACATCATTGGTATGACTCTAATTAGCAGGCTATTTGCTAGAATCTTTTTATGAGAAGTCAATTAGAATCAAATAATACAATATGTAAATTGGCATACCAACTCAATTGGTGACATAAACTACAGTTCAATGAAAATTAGTGAATTTCTATTAAAAATCATTTTTAAAAGAGGTTCATGAATTTGTTTTTGTCTTTTGACTTCCATTAGTTTTTATGTTTCAGTTGATAGTTTATTCTTTAATCCAGAATAATATTAATTATTTTTATAATAGACTTGTATTTCCTGTGAGTCATGTGAATGATTCAAAGATTGAAAAATTTTAAATTATTTGAAAAATTAGATTTATAAGTTAGATGGTGATTCAGTACCTCTCAAATGTTCCTAAGGTAATATCTCAGGTTCCTAAAGCAATATCTTTGTTTTAGTTGGAATACTTCGTAATTTTAGGAAAACATTGTGTTCAATTTTCATAAGCCAAATTTTGTAAACCGTATTTATTCTAAGAAAATAACTGCACGTGACACAAAGCTGTATATATATAAGGAGACTGAGGAAGAGTTTTTCAATGGATTGTTTAGCCATGTTAAATGCCTCTGAGATGTCAGATAAGTCAATAACATAATATACTGTTCTTAGCTACATGGAGGTCCTTGGTAACCTAAGGTTCCTGAATTAACAGGAGTCGATGGGATATATAGCATAAGTGGAGGGATTAGTTGTTGATTGGAGGGCACATGCTCTTCTGACTCAGGAGGGAAATTTAGAATGGAGGGTCCATATGAAGTTGTTTCACAGTAGAGGTTAATATACCCCACATGGCTTCATACTTAACATACACACACACACACACACACACACACACCACAAAAAACCATTTACTCCAAATACCATAATATGGTATAGAGAAGCATTTTAACAACATAACTAATAATAAAAAATCAGCTAAGATACTTGATAAAAAAAATACAGATTCAAGACCTTTCCTTTGGCAATTCTGATTCAGTGTATCTGAAACAGTATAGGAAAAAAGCATTCCTGGCAGGATAAATAGCATTTAGAGAGGCATGGCCTTTTTAAAACACTGTGACAAATTCAGGCAATAGCAGAAGTCCCTTTGAAATGACTATATAAGAAGTGGTATACTTAAGGCCATGAAAAGCATTTTGAACAGTGCCTGACATATAAGTAAACCCTCAGTAAATTTAGTAATTATTCCCATATTGCTTATTTTCCAAAGACTAAATACTTCATATTTGTACTGGTTAATTTGCTTAACTAGAATTTTAGAATGAAATGAGCTTTGGGAATGGACACAACTAAGCTATAATTTGTGTTTTATTTTTCCAGGATTTTCTCTCTTCTCTCAGCCATACTGCATTTGGGTAATATCTGTTACAAAAAGAAGACATACCGGGATGACTCCATTGATATCTGTAATCCTGAAGTTCTGCCTATTGTCTCAGAATTATTAGAGGTGAGTGATTACATTTTCAGTTGTCATTTCAAATCTTTGTAACTTTTTATTTTTTATTTTGTGTATTTTGTAGGTGTAAATGGGTTAATGCTTTCTATTAATAATGCTTTTATTAGGTACTATTTTAAATAGCATTTCCAAAAGATCGAATTTTTCTTGATACCTGCCTCAGTTTGCTATTGAGTGTGGCAGCATCTTTATAAAATTTGTGTTTTCTCCTCTGCCTCCACTTGCTCCAGACATCCATAGTCCCTAAATTTGCTGGATAGGATGAATATTTCCACACTAGACTGTATAATGTTCTGAGACTATGCTAATTTTTCTCTTTTCATATTTGAGATTTCTTCTCATACTAAGATTTTGGTTAGATTATTTTGTTTCAAGATGGGGGTATTTGGGTGGGTGGAGAAAAAAGGATACTACTTTTTTTTTTTTCCTTATGGGTTGAATAGGACATAAAGGTTCTTATCTCCTACCATGCTTCTTCTTACATCAAGGGACTTTATTACCTGATTCTTTCTTCCTGGAGTGATGATTTATCATGTTTTCTTAGCTAACTTCTGTCTTGCCTACCCCTTCTCATCTTGCCAGATTTGTCCCATCGGATGGGGTGTCATTTCTTATAGGCCCTATCATCTGGCATAGCAAGGAAATATATGTATGTATATACTAACCTGTGTATATACACGTATCTATACATATTTTAATATGTAATCATCTGTATCTATATAAAGATAAACATGAGTTCATGATAATGTCTCCAACTGTAATCCATTCCCCACGTGGATCATTCTAGCCTTCTTCCCTTGCTTATCTGTGAACTCCCGCTTCAACAATGAGAAAGCTGTCGTCTGTCCTCTGCGATCCATTTACTTGTTTAATTCCAGTATACATGTATAGTGGTATCAAAATTGTTAACCTGTACCCCTCTGGGAAATGACTTTTTCAACTAGAATACAGTGCTTATGAGCAATTCCTTCTGCCTTTAATCCTGCAGACATCACTCATTTCCAAAATTACTTAGAACAGCACCTTTTCCTTCCACCCCATTTGTTGAGGTTTCATATACTTGTCATGCATGCTGTTTTCTTGTCATGGTCTACATTCCTTCGTGGAATCCCCCAGTCTCTTAAATAATTTTTAATATTTGCATACATTAAGTTCCACTCTTCATGCTATTTGGTTTTTGACAGACGCAAGAAGTCATGTGTCCACTATTATAGTATCATACAGAATAGTTTCACTGCCGTAAAAATCCCCTATGGTTTACTTGTTCAATCCCTCCCCCTAAACTGCTGGCAACCACTGATCTTTTTACTAGATATATAGATTTGCCCTTTACAGGATGTAATATAATCGAATCATGCAATATGTAGATTTTTCAGACTGATTTGTTTTACTTAGTAATACGCACTTAAGATTTATTTATGTCTGGTGGCTCATGCTTGCAATCCCAGCACATTGAGAGGCTGAGGCAGGTGAGTTGCTTGAACCCTAGGAGTTCAAAACCAACCTGGGCAACATAGGGAGACCCCGTCTCTACTAAAAACAACAACAACAACAACAACAACAAAAACCAAAAATTAGCTGGACGTGGTGACATGTACCTGTAGTCCCAGCTGCTTGGTAGGCTGAGGTGGGAGGCTTGAATCCTGGAGGCGGAGGTTGCAGTGAGTTTAGATTGTGCCACTACACTCCAGCCTGGGTAACAGAGCGAGACCCTGTCTCTAGAAACAAAAAAAAGATTCATTCATGTCTTTCTGTGACTTGATAGCTCATTTCTGTTTATCATGGGGTAATATTCCATTATATAGATGTGCTATAGTTTATTCATTTATCTGTTGAAGGACATTTTGGTCATTTCCAGTTTTTGACAATTATGAATAGCTTGCTTTTTAAAAAAATATTATTAATCTTCCAAATCTTGGTTCATAGGCCACTTCATGTGGTTTAACCTTAAGTGGTCCAAACTGACTCCCTAAATGCAGAGCATTTGTTTCTACATAGCATGATTTAGTTTTAGAGTATAAAGTTAATTATTAGTTTGTGTCTCTTGTAAGGCTGCAGTGCTCTTTGAGAGCAATAGATACCTCTTTCTTATTTAACCACCCAGTGTTTATTTTTTCTGCACGTGATTGGGCATTGCTTATTAACTTCAGCGGAATGATAACCTGGCAGAGGAAGAGGCAGGAGAAGGGAGTACCTTGAATTGGAACTAGACTTAACTGGAAAGAAGTTCTACCAGGAGATGGAGTGTGGTATCTGAAGGTTGTAATTTTGAAGATCATAAAGGCCAGAGAACAGATGGCATTTTAGTCAGGCATTTCAGGTGATATTTTAGTCAAGCATTTGGTATTGTGACAGGGCATTGCGGCTGATGGTCTTACTTGTCAGTCTAGGCAGTTCAGCAGAAACCAGGGCTTCTGTTTCTAGTGCATCATTTTCTTCTTTGGTAAGAGACTGATAAGAATAATTCAGGTGGCCGGGCGCGGTGGCTCACGCTTGTAATCCCAGCACTTTGGGAGGCCGAGGCGGGCGGATCACGAGGTCAGGAGATCGAGACCATCCTGGCTAACACGGTGAAACCCCGTCTCTACTAAAAATACAAAAAAATTAGCCGGACGTAGTGGCGGGCGCCTGTAGTCCCAGATACTCGGGAGGCTGAGGCAGGAGAATGGCGTGAACCCGGGAGTCGGAGCTTGCAGTGAGCGGAGATCGCGCCACTGCACTCCAGCCTGGGTGACAGAGCGAGACTCCGTCTCAAAAAAAAAAAAAAAAAAAAGAATAATTCAGGCAACTCAAAGAGGAACTCAGGTATGGGTTTAAAAAAAAGAGAGAAATCTAATTCTGAGAATTGGGCTAACCAGTATCAAAGACAATGGCAAATAGCAAATGTGATTTGACAGAAAATCTCAGTTTTGAACCCCAGCTTCTTAAATTTCTTCTTGTGTATAGTTTGGATTGGTTCTAGGGCTGAGGTTTAGTATTAAGTAGAAAGAAAATAGCTTCAAAGTTCAGGAGCTAAAGAAGATACCTATCCCATCTTTAGGTAGTACTTAGAAATTATTTTAGAAAATGATTGCCTCTAGTTGGTTAAGACTGATAATAATATTTGCAATCTTAAGGCTTTGGTTGAGATAGAGTACAAAGATAAGCACATTGATTGGTTTATTTAACATTCAAACCCTTTAGTTGTGATTTAATTTAATTCTTCTCCTTCCCATGGTGATTTAATTCAATGATAAATATAGAATAGAAGAACAAATTGTTTTTAAAGTAGTCGTTTAACTTTATTTATTTACTTTTCAGGTTTTTTTTGTAGTTACCTGAGGCAATAATGAATGTTTTGAGCCTTTACTAATGCCTATTTGGCATGGATACTTGTGAAAATTATTGAAAGGTGAACAAGCTCCAATTGATAAATTGTGGGTAATTGTGGAAGATACTTTTGTTATGAGATATTAGAACTATCATCATTACCAAAAACTGTTCAGTTTTTATCAGGTTTATGTATTTTGAGTGTATTTTAACATCTGTTGAAACAATATAAAGAATAGGGTTTTTTTTTTGTTTGTTTTTTTGAGATGGAGTTTCGCTGTTGTTGCCCAGGTTGGAGTGCAGTGGTGCAATCTCGGCTCACTGCAACCTCTGCCTCCCGGGTCCAAGCCATTCTCCTGCCTCAGCCTCCCGGGTAGCTGAGATTACAGGTATGTGCCACCATGCCCGGCTAATTTTGTATTTTTAGTAGAGATGGGGTTTCACCATGTTGGTCAGGCTGGTCCCAAACTCCTGACCTCAGGTGATCCACCCACCTCGGCCTCCCAAAGTGTTGGGATTACAGGCGTGAGCCACTGTGCCCGGCCAAGAATAGATTTTTAATTACATATCAGATTTTTAATTAGGTAAATATGAGAAACTTTATAGAATGGATATTGAACCCATTGCTACTTGTTCGGTATTAATAGTTTTTGAATATTCTAAAAGTAATATATTTAATAATTTTTAGAAAATTATAGAGGAGCTGATTAAGAAATCATGAATTGGGTAATATTTTCTTTAGGATCCTTACCAAATATGATATACAAGATTAGTATGTTTTGGGGTTATGTGGGTATGCGTAGATCTATGTACAATCTTTGTCAGGTTTTTGTGCTAAAGAGTACTCATGAAATGAGTTGAGAGTTTTTGTACCCTTGCTCCTTTTTCTGCAGTTAGAAGGATCATTAGCAGAGAATAATATGTTCCTCAAGGGTTTGAGAGAGGTCAACCTTATGAGCAACTGTATTTGATGTCTTTTTATTTGTTCCTTTTTAACTAATTTTTTTAGGATTTTCAAATCTGGCTTGAGTCATTTGGATGATCTGTGTTTTTCTAAAAATGATGTATTGGATATTTAGAATTTGTTGCTTTTGAGTTCTTTTTTTTTTTTTTTTTTTTTTTTTTTTTGAGACAGAGTCTCGCTCTGTCACCCAGGCTGGAGTACAGTGGCACAATCTCGGCTCACTGCAAGCTCCGCCTCCCGGGTTCACGCCATTCTCCTGCCTCAGCTTCCTGAATAGCTGGGACTACAGGTGACCGCCACCACATCCGGCTAATGTTTTTTTTTCGTATTTTTAGTACAGACGGGGTTTCACCGTGTTAGCCAAGATGGTCTCGATCTCCTGACCTCATGATCCGCCCGTCTTGGCCTCCCAAAGTGCTGGGATTACAGGCGTGGGCCACCGCGCCCAGCATGCTTTTGAGTTCTTTGTAAATAGGCAGTTAATTTCACTCTTTAAAATTTTTCTCTATGGTATTAGCTATTTGTGTTTCTTAGTTTTTTTCTTTTGCTTTATGTGAGATTTGTCTTTTATGTTTTCTTTTTTTTTTTTTTGAGACGGAGTTTTGTCCTTGTTGCCCAGGCTAGAGTACAATGGTGTGATCTCGGCTCACCGCAATCTCTGCCTCCCAGGTTTAAGCGATTCTCCTGCCTCAGCCTCCCGAGTAGCTGGGATTACAGGCATACACCACCACGCCGGGCTAATTTTGTATTTTTAGTAGAGACGGGGTTTCTCCATATTGGTCAGGCTGGTCTCGAACTCCTGACTTCAGGTGATCCGCCCGCCTCGGCCTCCCAAAGTGCTGGGATTACAGGCATGAGCTACCGCGCCCAGCCATCTTTCATGTTTTCAAAGAGTTGGCCTTTAGATTGATCAGTTCTAACATTTTACTTGTTACATATTAATTTGTTTTAGGATATTTTCTTCCTTTTTTCCTTGTTATGAAATGTTGCCAGCACACAATATTATATAGAAAACAATATAATCAACCCTTACAGCCCCACTCAAGTAATAAAATATTGCATATAATTGAAGCCCACCGTGTACCCTTGTACCCTGTCTCCACCAGAGGTAACCACTGTTATGAATTTGGTGTTCATCATTCCTATTCTTGTTTCTATATTTTTAGTATAGATAGATGTTTTTATAAAGAATATATAGTTTTGCATGTTTTCAGTCTTTATATAAATGTTATACTGTATGTATTATTCTGAAACTTGGCTTTTTTTCATTCCTTAGTATGTTTTTGAGATCTTTCAATGCTGATTTCTATATTCTATATTCTTCTTTTTTGTTGTTGTATAAGAGTCCATGGTATGAGGCTGGGCACGATGGCCCACACCTGTAATCCCAGCGCTTTGGGAGGCCGAGGCAGGTGGATTGCTTGAGTTTAGGAGTTCAAGACCCGCCTGGGCAACATGATGAAACCCCATCTCAAATCCCAGCTACTCGTGAGGCTGAGGCAGAAGAATTGCTTGAACCTGGGAGGCGGAGGTTGCAGTGAGCCAAGATTGCACCATTGCACTCCAGCCTGGGTAACAAAAGTAAAACTCTGTCTAAAAAAAAAAAAATAAATTAGCTGGTCGTGGTGGCATGTGCCTGTAGCCCTAGGCTGGGATGCAGTGGCACGATCATGGCTCACTGTAGCTTTGATCTCCTGGGCTCAATCTTCCCGCCTCAGCCTCCTGAGTACTTGGGAGTTCAGGCACATTAAATTTTATTTTTAGTAGAGAGGAGGTCTTGCTGTGTTGTCCAACCTGGTCTTTAACTCCTGAGCTCAAGCAGTCATACTGCCTTGGGATTATAGGTGTGCTGGGATTATAGGTGTGAGCCACCGCACCCAGCCAATATTTACTTTTAATAATTGCAGCAGTATATCTCACAATATAGCTTTGGATTTTATTACGTTTTTTTTCTTAGCTTTGTTAGTTTTGTCATTTTTGTGTAATCTGGTATTATTTTTGTTCCTTAATGTATTTTAAATAAATCTAAAAGGTTGAGGCCTTTTATTTAAATTTGGTTGTTGATTTTTGGCTTTACTGCGTTTTGTGGAGTTAATATGCCTCAAATTATTTCCAGTTTTTGGAATTTCAGAGTTGATCATTGAATGCTCTGAAAGGTGTTATGTTTGCTAGATAATATTTATCCATTCAATATGGTTCAAAGTTGTTCTTTAAAAGATCATTGATCTATTGTATGTTGTTGGTGGCAGGGTAATGCCTCTTCCTGTCATTTTATAACTCAATCTCCTCCTTATAATCTATTTTTTTTTTTTTTTTGAGATGGAGTCTGACTCTGTCTCCTAGGCCGGAGTGCAGTGGCGTGGTCTTCGCTCACTGCAACCTCTGCCTCCCGGTTTCAAGTGATTCTGCTGCCTCAGCCACCCAAGTAGCTATGATTACAGGTGTGCACCACCACGTCTGGCTAATTTTTGTATTTTTGGTCAAGACAGGGTTTCCCATGTTGGCCAGCCTGTTCTCGAACTCCTGACCTCAAGTGATCCGCCCACCTTGGCCTCCTAATGTGCTGGGAGTACAGTCATGAGCTACCACTCACAGCTGTTGTAATCTAATATTTTTTACCTGATAAATTTTTATATTGCCTACATTTATGAATCTTATGTTTTTATTATGTATGGATACTTTTATAAAATGTCCTTGTTTTACCACTTCATGCCCATCATCATGACAAAATTCTAAGGTCTGGTAACATTAAGTATAGTCAAGGTTTGGAAGAAACAAGAACTCTCAGTGCTACTGCTGAGAGAGCATATTGGTAAAAATTATGTATAGGAGTTTGGTAGTATTCTCTAAAGCTGAAAATATGTATGCTCTAACCTTCTACTTTTAGGTTTGTTCTTCACAGAAACTTTTGAACTCATGTGCAACAATATTCATTGTGGTTTATTTTCTAATCATACAAAATTGTAAATAGTGTAAATGCCTACAAAGAGGAGAATGGATTACACACTGTGGTATATTTATATGCTGCAATGCTATATAGCAGTTAAAATGAATAAGGTTGATCTAAATTATCAACATGGTATGTGCCTGTAGTCCCAGCTGCTTGGGAGGCTGAAGCGGGAGGATTGCTTGAGTCTGGGCGGTCAAGGCTGCAATGAATCGAGATTGCACCACTGCACTGCAGCCTGAATGGCAGAGTGAAACTCTGTCTCAAAATAATAATAATAATAAAAGATTATCCACATAGTTAGATCTGAAAAACATATGGGGAATATGATACTTTATAGGGAAACATTAAATTCATTTGACAGTATAGCATAGTGTTTATGAATATATTTAATACATATAAAAGTATAGAAACATGAACTGAAATGATAATGTGAAATTCATGATAGTATTTGCCTCTGGGGAGAGAATGAGAACAAAGGAAGTGTCAACTTTATCTTAAAAGTTTATCATTCATGAATAAGAAGAAATATCTGAAACATAAGTATATTTTGGAATATTCCTAGAATTCAAGATTCATGAAGAAGAAATATCTGAAACATAAATAAATATCCTTTGGAATATTTCTGGAATTCAAGAAGTGCTGTCACTTTTTAGTCCTTGCCTCCAGCCTGTGGGATTGTGGTTGATCATCTTAAAATGTTTTTTGTACTATTCTATATTTTCTGTATTCTGCACAATGAAACATGTTTCTCTGTTATGATCAGAAAGCAAACTTTAACTTGAAAAAACCCATTTGTCTTTTGAGTGGGACACTTAAATTCCATTTTGGCCAGTATTAAAATTGCCCAGTGTATTGACTTTTTTCTCTGCTATATAATTGCTAATCTCATTAAGCTTTTCTCCTATTTGGCTTTTTCAAAAGATAATTCAACCCATTGTCATAAATCTTACATATTGAGTTTACTTTTCTGTTTTATAGGTTAAAGAAGAGATGCTATTTGAAGCATTAGTTACAAGGAAGACGGTGACAGTGGGAGAAAAGCTTATTTTGCCATACAAGTTGGCAGAGGTATGATGATTTTCTTTGAAATGAAAGCATTCTGGACATTGTTAGAAGTTTAGGTTTGAAGTTTGGGTTTTCTCTTAACAGCATGAAAATGACAATGGCAAAAAGTTTTGATTGAAATATTTTCTAGGCCTTTAAATTTGATTGTGAATTTTCCATTGATTTAGGAACTTAAATTTGAATGTGATTGTGAGAAATAGGCTTGCATTTTTCTCCAAGGATCTTAACCTCTTCATCATTTCCAATTTTCATATTACTAATGTGGGGTAGATAGATGGTAGGTAGAATTATAAATGAGCAGTATTTGACCCAATTAATTATTCTTCTTGAGACAGTTTCTTCTAGCATATCACACTTTTTTGATTAACCTTTTCATTGTTGGCTACTTGTTTGCAGTTCTTTCTGCTTGTCTTTTCTTTTTTCTTTATCTCTAAAAGGTGGAGTGCCCTAGGACACAGTCTTTGTTTCTTCTTCTCTGTATTCTTCATTGAGGTTATCTTACCCAGTCCCAACACTTTAAATATCGTCTGTATACTGAGGCTCCTAGGGATACTTGTTGCTGCTATTATACCACTCAGATCTATAGGGGTAGGAAAATTATTGAAAAGCCACTACTTTATGGAGTAATTTTATGAAAGTGATGACGTCAAATTATAATTATAAAATTTGGACAATAATTATAAAAATTGGACAGGAATATGAAATTAGAAGATTAGAAGGCAGAGGTGAGGAAATTGTAATTGAATTCTAGAGAATGTTTTGTAAGCTTGACATTGATCCATTTATCTCACCTTTTGTGTCTCCAAGTCCACATTTCTTCTTATGTCATATTATAGTCTTCCACTGTGAGAGCTTCTTTCTAAACGATAAGAAAGCCAAATCTTTAAGAGTTTTATATTTCTTTTATATGAAATAAAGATTCATTGCTTTTTACATTTTCTTTCACTACCTTTTTCTTTTTTTAAAAAAATTTAACTTTTAAGTTCAGGGTTATAGTGCAGGTTTGTTATATAGGTAAACTTGTGTCATGGGGGTTTGTTGTAGAGATTATTTCGTCACCCAGGTATTAAGCCTACTACCCATTAGTTACTTTTCCTGATCCTCTCCCTCCTCCCACTCTCTGTCACCCCCTTTATGTCTCCGTGTGTTCTCATCATTTAGTTTCCACTTAGAAGTGAGAACATGCTGTGTTTGGTTTTCTGTTCCTGCGTTAGTTTGCAGTGGATAATGGCCTCCAGCTTCATCCATATTCCTGCAAAGGACGTGGTTTTCTTCTTATTTATGCTGTGTTGTATTCCACGGTGTATAAGTACCACATTTATTTATCCAGTGTGTCATTGATGAGCATTTAGGTTGATTCCATGTCTTTGCTGTTGTGAATAGTGCTGCAGTGAGCATATGCATGGATGTGTCTTTATGATAGAATGATTTCTATTCCTTTGGATATATGCCCAGTAATTGGATTACTGGGTTGAATAGTAGTTTTGCTTTTAGGTTCTTGAGGAATTGCCACACTGTCTTCCCCGATGGTTGAACTAATTTACACTTCCTCCAACAGTGTATAAATGTTTCGTTTTATCCGCAACCTTACCAGCATCTGTTGTTTTTTGACTTTTTAACAATAGCCATTGTGACTCGCGTGAGATGGTATCTCATCGTGGTTTTGATTTGCGTTTCTCTAATGACCACACCACCTTTTTCATTACAAAATTTTTTTTAGTATCTATTTTCATTTTTAACTTTGAATGTAACCTTCTGAGATTATTTTGTATTCCCTGCTTTGTTTTTATTTATATTTGTTTGGTGTATTTATTTCTTTTTTTTGAGACGAGTCTCGCACTGTTACCTTGGCTGGAGTGCAGTGGTGTGATCTCGCTCACTGCAACCTCTGCCTCTTGGGTTCAAGTGATTCTCCTGCTTCAGCCTCCCGAGTAGCTGGGATTACAGGTGCCCGCCACCATGCCCAGCTAATTTTTGGTATTTTTAGTAGAGACGGGGGTTTCACCATGTTAGTCAGGCTGATCTTGAACTCCTGACCTTGTGATGCTTGCCTTGGCATTCCAAAGTGCTGGGATTACAGGCGTGAGCCACCACGCCCGGCTATTATTTCTTTAATAAATATATAAAAACTCTCTTTTTGTGCCTAGAAATGTGCAAAGCATTAGGGGTACTATGGGGAATGGTACTAAACAGTTTATTTTATCTGAAGGGTAATGCAAAACTCTTAAAAAGTGTTTTAAGAAAAAAAATCTTAATTTTTTTTTTTTAAAGGAGCACTCTGGCAGACGTGTTTAGAATCATTTGGAGGAATGTATTAGTTTTTTACAGCTATGTAAGCAACTTAGCAACTTAATATAATACAGACTTAATATCTTGACAGTTTCCATGGGTCATAAGTCTGGGATGACCTCCCTTTGATTAAAAAATAAACTGGTTTGGGTTTTTATATCTTTAAAATCTCTTCATTTTTATCATGTAACATCAGGTTCATATGGCAGTGAAATCCATCGTATTTACAGTTCTGCCTACACTTACAAGGAGGGAATTATATAGAACTTGTACCCCCAGGGAATCTTGTGGGCTATCTTGGGTTTTGGTCAAACACAGAAGGCAGGGGTGGATGTAGAGAGATGAGTTCAGAGGCTGCAGTAGTGAGAATGATATTTGCTTTGTAGAATGGTGACATATTGATAGGGAGAAATGTATGGATCTAAAAAGAAAAAAATTTGATTAAATCAACAGGACCTAGTAATGACTTGAATAATGGGAAGCAAGGCAAACAAAGGAAGTGTCAAGGATGAGTCCTACATTTCTGGTTTACACAGCTGTAAGAATATTGATACCCTTCAATGAGATAGGAAACACTAAATGAGATCTTGTTTGGGTGGGAAAATATTACTTGATATTTGGGTTTATTGAGGTTAAGCTATGAAAGACAGACATGCATTTCAGAGAAAAGGGCTGGAAGTATAAAATTTGCAGTTACAAAGTGAACAAATAGGTATTGTATTGGCCTATCTGCATTCTATGACTATGGTATTTTGTGAAAACGGTACATTATGTAAACCATAAATACTGTAGTTAGAATTTAGTTTTTATCTTTGTCTGAAGGTCTTTTAACTAAAAAATTCAACCCGTTCATAAAGTTTATTGTGATAATGTTTATATGCTTATTCTATGTCTTATATTTGTTGATTTAGTTTTAAAATATTGTACTTTTCCTGAATTTTATCAGATTATCTTTTTTTTTCTTTTCTTTCTGGGGAAAAAATACAGTGGTATTCTGTTATATTTTCATTCTGCCATTGGTTTTCTTGATAGTTGGTTCACCTGATGCTCAGATTCCACATCCAAGGATTCAACCATTTGCAGATTAAAAATATTCTAAAACTCCACAACAATAAAAAATAATACAGGTTTCTAGTGTTGAAGATAGAGAATTTGGTACCAGTCTTCTTTATGCTATGTAGGCAGTTATTTTTTGGTCTAGGAACTTGAAGCTTTTTTTTTCCTTCAGTATTCAGAAATTAATTCATCACCTATGTGGTGGGTTGTAGTATTACCTTCGTTTTACAGATGTATAACCAGTAGCCTAAGAGGTTAAGTAACTTAGTCACAATTATGCAGCTAGAATAAGTAGAAAAACTGGAATTGGAAGATAGTCTAGTTCTTAATCATTACTCTCTGTTTTCTTTATACTTCAAAATAGAGTTATAAATATATGCCTGAATATACAAGCTTCAGAATAAGCCCCTAGATAAAAATATGTAAATTACTAGGATTTATATTCTTCTAAGTGCTAAGACTCAATTCTGTAAGACATGTGCCATACCCTACTCCCTTTTTTTTTTTTTTTGTAAATTTATGCTTTCTAAATGGTGAAATTCTTTGGTTTTTTAGAACAATTTCAGACTTACAGGAAAATAGAGCAGATAGTATAGAGAATTTTTATAAACTTAGAAAGCTTAGGGTGAGGAAAAAATAAATTTTGTAACTACGTAATGAAGGAATTGTTTCTGTCTTTGAGGATGGAGTAATTCTGGAAGTTTCTATGGGTGACAAGCTGAAGACAACTACCAATGTAATTGTGGTTGTATTAGTGTATGTTTTAAGAGAGTGGTTAGGATTCCACAGAAAATAATGGCTTTTTCCTAACAGATTTATTCCTCTGCCTAGAATACTCTTACCTACTTTAACTGGCAGTCATTTGTTTGTAAACTTCCAATTATACCTTCTTTCCTAGGGGAATATATATCCCAATTTTTAGTAAACATGTTTTGAACTGAGTGACCTACATTTTGTTCCTCTTATCTTTAATGGCAGTTTTAACCTAGATTCTCTGAGTGGGACTAATTGAATGAGTACATGTGGAAAACTTCAATTGGCTGGGTGCGGTGGCTCACGCCTGTAATCCCAGCAGTTTGGGAGGCCGAGACGGGCGAATCACCTGAGGTCAGGAATTTGAGACCAGCCTGACCAACATGGAGAAACTCCGTTTCTACTAAAAATATGAAATTAGCCAGGCGTGGTGGTGCATGCCTGTAATCCCAGCTACTTGGGAAGCTGAGGCAGTAGAATCACTTGAACCCAGGAGGCGGAGGCTGCCGTGAGCCGAGATTGCGCCATTGCATTCCAGCCTGGGCCATGAGAGCCAAACTCTCAAAAACAAACAAACAAAAAACTTCAGTTATAGATTTTTTATTTTGAGAGAAAAATTAGTTTCTAATTCAGGATAGTAAGTTTCTTTCTTGAATGGGAGCAAAAAACTTTGTCATAGTATCTTAATCATATCATTGTCAATTCTACATGCACTTGTAATCCTTTTGTTTTTCAGGCTGTGACAGTGAGGAACTCCATGGCTAAGTCTCTATATAGTGCCCTGTTTGACTGGATAGTTTTTCGAATTAATCATGCACTTCTGAATAGTAAAGATTTGGAGCATAATACCAAGGTAATGATATATTGGATTATAATATGTTTTTCCCTGAAAGCTATTTTAATAAACTGGTTAATACATGAAATTTAAAAACACAGAATTATATAGAGTAATAAGTAAGAAATCGCTTTTATTTGTTATTTATTACCCTGTTCAGAAGAATTGTTCTGTGTGTCTTTCCAGACCTTTTTTCTTACGTGTTCTTACCTCCCAAACGTGTATATTCAGAGTTGCTTTAAAAAATGTAAATAGAATCATGCTCTCTGTATTCTTTCAAACATAAATATATGTATTTTTTTTACCTAGAATCTCTTGAAATATTTTCTGTCTCATTATATATCTGGACCTGGCTATTTAAAAAAATGTTATATAGTAAGATGTGTACCATAAATCCATCCATTAAAAATAGATTGTTTGTTTTATTGTTGTGAACAATGCTATAACAAATATTCTTTTACTTACCTGTGTATACATTTCTCTAACATAAAATTATCAAAGTGGGATTGCTGTTTTTTTTTTTTTTTTGAGACGGTGTCTTGCTCTCACCCAGGCTGGAGTGCAGTGGCATGATCTCGCTACAACCTCTGGTTCAAGCGATTCTCCTGCCTCAGCCTCCTGAGTAGCTGGGATTATGGGTGCCCACCACCACACCCAGCTCATTTTTGTATTTTTAGTAGAGACAGGGTCTCACCATGTTGGCCAGGCTGGTCTTGAACTCTTGACCTCAGGTGATTTATCTGCTTTGGTCTCCCAAAGTGCTGTGATTATAGGCGTGAGCCACCGTGCCCTGCTGATTGCTGAGTTTAAGGATAGATACATTTTAAAAATTTGACACTTTCCAAAAAAGACTGTACATTTCCAGCAGCAGTGTGTGAAAGCACCTGATCCCCTACACCTTTACCCACATTGGATGTTATCGGTAGTTACATCTCCTAATCTGATAAGGGGAATGGTTTCATTTTATTGCATTATTTTTATTGATAAAAGTTCAGCATCACCTCATGTTTTCTCTATTTTATTTCTTCTCTGTATTTTTAAAATATCTTTGTGTTATTTTTGTTTTTTATTTTGTCTTTTTGATACTCCTTTTTATTTTTAATTTTATTTTATTTTTGAGACAGTGTCTCTTTTTACCCCAGCTGGAGTACAATGGTATGATCTTGGCTCATTGCAACCTCCGTCTCCAGGGTTCAAGTGATTCTCCTGCCTCAGTCTCCCAAGTACCTGGGATTACAGGCGCGTGCCACAATGCCTGGCTAATTTTTGTATTTTTAGTCGAGACGGGTTTCACCATGTTGGCCAGGCTGGTCTCGAACACCTGACCTCAAGTGACCTGCCCTCCTTGGCCTCCCAAAGTGCTGGGATTACAGGCGTGAGCCACCATGCCTGGCCTACTCCTTTTAGAAGGCATTTATTGTGGATATTTGTAGAAGCCTATAGTTTGATATATATTGCAATTATTTTCTCTCTTATTTACTTTTTAGATTTATACTATCTGTTTTTATGATTTTATGTTGTAATTTTTTTTGCAGTTCTGTCATTTTTCTTGTTTTTAGTTTTGCATTTTGTATATGTATTTTACTTACAGAGGAAGGCCTCTTCTAGTCCAAGATTATAAAATATTTATTCTTATATTTTTATAATTATAATTTTTTTATGTTTAGACTTTTTCTAACTGTATTTTTAATATGGCAGATTATAGGTATTTAATCATTTCACATGTAGTTGTATTTTCTGGGCAGCCTTCATGGACTAGTCCACCTTGTCAGACTGATTAAAAATGTCATCTTTTAAATTTAATCCTATTGCCTTAAATGTGAAATTGCTCTTATATTAATTTTTCACTCTTCAGGTAAACTCACAGTCATAAAAATTAATTTAAATTGTAATCTAATTTATCAAATTGATTTATTTTTGAAGGGCATTATTTTAATTTTTTTAAGGGCCTAGACTTAGCAGAATTAAACAAAATACTCTTAGTACAGGCTTTTAAAAAAAATCTTACTATTTTTCATTCATTGTATCAGTTTGCCCATTGTATCTCTTAGCACCAGTGGAGAAAAATTATTTTCATTTAACCAAAATTGTCATACAACTGTATTTCCAGAATGGGTTGGGTTGGTGAGAAAAGTGTTTATATGCAGGTATTAGAGCCAAATCCACAGTAAGAAGTTAGATTATTCCTAGAAGTGAAATAGAAGAATAAGCATTTATGTTCTGTATTCTACCAAACAGCTGAAAGATTTGAATGTGGTTGACTTTAGGGAGCAGACCTTGATGATGAGGCAGGGATTGCTGTCTTTTGTTATAATCCTTTTAGCATTATTCAACATTTTAAACCTCATACTTTTTTTTTAATATTTTTAACTTTACGAAACCATATGTTCTGGCAGGGTGCAGTGGCTCACGCCTGTAATCCCAGCACTTTGGGAGGCCAAGGCGGGTGGATCACCTGCACTCAAGAGTTTGATACCAGACTGGCCAACATGGTGAAACCCGTCTCTACCAAAAATACAAAAAATTAGCCAGGAATGGTGGTGCATGCCTTGGTAAACCCAGCTGCTAGTGAGGCTGAGGCAGGAGAATCGCATGAACCCCGGTGGCAGAGGTTACAGTGAACTGAGATCACGTCACTGTATTCCAGCCTGGGCGACAGATCGAGACTCCGTCTCAAAAATAAAAAAGAAACCATATGTTCTGACATCTAGTTTCACTCAGTCTTCATGAGGCTGATAAAATATACTAGTTTGGTTCTTAATAAAGAATTCTATTTATTGGGATGTAGAAGTCAAAATAGGAACAATTGCATTGTCCTCTTGGTATAGCCAGGAGTAACCTACCTCTCTTGATCCTTCATTAAAATAACCTTTTGATTTCCTCACACTCTGTTTTTTTCCATTCCCTTTTAGATATTAGGAATTTCTGAGGTTTCTTAAGATAACAGGCCACTAACCTTGCTTCACACATTTCTGTAATCTATAGATTATATGTATTAACAGTTTGAATATTTTTTTTACTTAGGATAAAAGTAAGATAAAGATAACTAAAATACTTTTAATTCATGATATGTTTTCAATACTGGCCAAACACAATCCCCTGAGCACTGCTTTAGAGGAACTGAGCATTTTGTTACTTATGTTGTGGATATTATTCATTAAATAAATTTAAACATTACTTTTAATCACAACTTTCTCTTGTTTTACAGACATTGTCCATTGGTGTTCTTGATATTTTTGGGTTTGAAGATTATGAAAGTAACAGCTTTGAACAGTTCTGTATTAATTTTGCTAATGAACGTTTACAGCACTACTTTAATCAGCATATCTTTAAATTGGAACAAGTGAGTACCTAAATATGTATACACTTGTCCCCCCAGCACACATTATCTTTGAGTCATATTCATAATAATTCACTTTATTTTTTCACACATTTTATTGATTTACATAGTGTTTCTATTAAATATTGAAACGTGCCTTTACAAACAAAAATAACCGAAGTAAATTGGCTTGGGAACAAATACTGTTGCCTCTTTGTATATGTAAACTCAACTGATGGGGTTAGAAATGTGAGGTACAACAGAGTAGTCTGGTAGCTTCAATTGTTTATCATAATATCAGTTGTAATATTTTACTAAAAGAATGGAGAGCACATAATAAGCATTTTAAATCTTGTCTTTTTTTTTTTTTTGACTGAGTCTCGCTCTGTCACCCAGGCTGGAGTGCAGTGGCCCAATCTCGGCTCATTGCAATCTCTGCCTCGCAGGTTCATGCCATTCTCCTGGCTCAGCCTCCCTGAGTAGCTGGGACTACAGGTGCCTGCCACCATGCCTGGCTAATTTTTTTGTAGTTTTAGTAGAGATGGGGTTTCACTGTGTTAGCCAGGATGGTCTCGATCTCCTGACCTCGTGATCTGCCCGCCTCAGCCTCCCAAAGTGCTGGGATTATAGGCATGAGCCACTGTGCCCGGCCTAAATCTTGTCTTTCAATAGAAATATTGTGGTCCACATATCATTGTAAGCAGATGACAGAGGTTTTATAGTCCCTTAAATAGATTTGCTGGCTGGGTGCGGTGGCTCACACTGACAATCCCAGCATTTTGGGAGGCCAAGGTGGGTGGATCTCTTGAGCCCAGGAGTTAGAGACCAGCCTGGGCAGCATGGCGAAACCCTGTCTCTACAAAAAATATAAAAATTAACCAGATGTGGTATTGCATGCCAGTAGTCCCAGCTACTCAGGAGACCCAGGTGGGAGGATCACCTGAGCCTGGGAGGTGTAGGTTGCAGTGAGCTGTGTTTGAGCCACTGCACGCCAGACTGGGCAACAGAATGAGACCGTCTCAAGATTGCCTATATATGCTTATTTAATTGCACCTTTGTTGTTTTTGCAGGGGAGTCTGTTTTTTTAGAGATGGGTCTTCTTGCTCTGTCGCCCAAGCTGAAGTACAGTGGCGTGATCTTGGCTCACTGTGTCGACCTCTGGGGCTCAAGCAGTCCCCCGACCTCAGCCACTTAAGAGCTGGGACCACAGGTGCACATCACCACACTCAGCTAATTTTTGTTTTTATTTTTTGTAGAGACAAGGTGTCACTATGTTGCCCAGAATGGTCTCAAACTCTTAGGCTCAAGCAATCCTCCCACCTTGACCTCCCAAAGTGCTGGGATTACAGTCAGGAACTACCACTCCTGGCCTTGAATGAACCATTGATTAAAAAGATGTGTGTGTTTGTTTTGTTTTGTTTTTATTGCTGGTGTTGATTTTTTTTTTTTTCTTTTTTCTTTTTCTTTCACACGGGTTTGGAAACAATGGTGTTGATTTTTAATTGCTACATGGTCACTGTGTGTAATGCTAAGTACAGTCAGTCGGTCCTCCTTATCTTTGGGTTTTACATCCAAGCATTCAACCCGTGGCTGATACAAAACTACTGATACAAACCTGCATATACAGAGGGCTGACTGTACTAAGCCATTTATGTAAGAGACTTGAGCATCTGTGGATTTGGTATCCACGGGGAGTCCTGGAACCAATCCCTCGAGGATATGGAGGGCCAACTGTATGCTTGTTTGATTGCTTTGGTCTCTTAGTTCTAGGATGGGATAGAGGAGCTTAACAGAATCTTAAGTCAATACAGAGTGTAGATACAAAGAAACTAGGTATGGAGAGACCAAGATGGGTAACTAGATATTTCTTATGAGAATCTCAAGATTGATTAAGTTAGTATAAAAAGAGTGTGCTTTTGGCTGGGAGTGGTGGCTCACACCTGTAATCTCAGCATTTTAGGAGGTCGAGATGGACGGACGAGGTCAGGAGTTTGAGACCAGGCTGACCAACATGGTGAAACCCCGTCTCTACTAAAAATACAAAAATTAGCCGTGTGTGGTGGCAGGAGCCTGTAATCCTAGCTACTAAGGAGGCCGAGGCAGGAGAATCACCTGAATGTGGGAGGTGGAGGTTGCAGTGAGCCGAGATTGTGGCACTCTACTCCAGCCTGGGCGACTGAGTTGAGACTCCATCTCAAAAAAAAAGAGTGGGCTTTCAGTTTCCATGAGAATTATTAGGGTAAAGGGAGGGTCAAACAAAATGTGGACTTTTTCTCCAAACTGAGGTTGAAATCAGTAATAGGTTTACATTGTACCCCAGAATTTGTGTATGAGGACATAGGCAGACACAGGTTTCATCAAACTGAACTCAAGGGAAATGGTTAAGAATAGAGAATGAACAGAAACACCATAACAGCTAGCAGGTCTACAGAAAAGAGGGAGAAAAGATCTTTATATCATCAAGTCTCCCATCATTGGATCTTGTTGCTGTCTTAGCTTTTTAAAAAAGTGCCTCTATTTTGCTTAAAGGACATACTGGCTGGTTAACAATAGCATGACAATATTAGTCCTGGCCAGCTTGATGAATGCTTAAAGTTTTAAACATATAACTTTTTAGCTAGATGCTACCCTAGAGCTTTGGAAAGATAATATTATTTGTTATAATGTTAGCTAACACTTATGAGTTATGTAGTGTTACTTATCAGTCAACACTGTTTTTATTCTAGTTTTTCAGATGTTGTCTAAAGCCAGTATTCAAACCTTAACACTCTGGCTCTATAATATTTTCTTTTAATCAAAAGCTAAGCTGGGATTGCCATCCATGTCTCTTGATTCAGTCCAAGACTCTTACATAAATCATATTAAGTTAATATTCTTTATCTCTTGCAAATAAGTACATATGTTAGAAGGGTGAGGGAATGCATTTTGTTTTCTGGGTTCTATATTTTACAGAGCAGAACATCAGTTGCTCTGTGGATCATTAAACAGAACATTGGTTAAATTGCTTTTGAAAAAGACAAGCATTCTTTATTGTAAACTGAAATTATTCTTTTCTAGAAGTCTAGATTAGACAGAGAGCCAGAAGAAATGCCTTGACCATAAACGTATTATATATAAAAATAAAAAACCTTAGAGTTTATGGAAAATGTGTTCAAAACTCCTTGGAAGATGGGTGATTCTTATTTACTTGCTACCCTGAATATCAACGTTTTGGGCAATGTGGTGCAATTATGGATCAGAATCTTGTTAAGTGTCTTATTTATATGTACCTCATTGGTAACTAGTATGAAATGGGTACTCAGTGATTACTTGTTAAGTTCAGTTGAGTATAAAATCAGTTAAGGTTAAAATTTTTAAAAAGAAGATACAGTATCACAGGTACATTTGTAGGAAAAATCTTCAATATGATGACTGTGGTTTGGTTCTAAATTTTGTCCAAAAGGAGTACATAGGCATATAGGATGGGAAAGAGATGTAATAATTGCCATGCAGGATGTAAATGCTATAATCAGATATAAGGTAAAGTAGTTACACAAAGGATGAGGTTGATTGGAACTACCTGAAAGGCTGCAAAAATTTTCCAGTGTTGATTCTGGCATATAGTTTCAAATAGTGAGCTGGAGCTCACTAGATTGTCAATGGGAAAAGATATTTTAGGCAAAGGTAACATTATACACATTGTACTTAAAACAGTGGACTTATATGTCATGCAGGGAAGATTAGAATTTTTCAAACAATGAGAAGCTATTTGAAGTATATTTAGCAGAGGACTTGAATTGGACTGAAGAGCAGTGAACTGGAAAGAAGGAGAAAAATCTATGAACTAGTTGAAGTACTGTCATGTGTCACTTAATGATGAGGATATGTTCTGAGAAATGCATCATTGGGTGATTTTGCTGTTATATGAACATCATCCTGTATTTACACAAACCTAGGTGGTATAGCCTCCTACACACCTAGGCTATATGATATAGCCTGTTGCTCCTAGGCCACAAACCTGTACAGCATGCTACACTGAATATTGTAGGCAATTGTAACACAATGGTAAGTATTTGTGTATCTAAATGTATCTAAACATAGAAAAGATACAGTAAAAATACAATATAAAAGATAAAAAATGGTACAGTTACATAGGGCACCTACCATGATTAGAGCTTGCAGGACTGGAAGTTACTCTGGGTGAGATGTTGAGTGAGTGGTGATAAAGGCCTAGGACATTACTGTACACACACTACTTAGACTTTATAAACACTGTACACTTAAGTTACACTAAATTTATTAATTTTTTTGTAATAATAACCTGAGCCTACTGTAATGTTTTTACTTTATAAACTTTTTTAACTTTTTGACTTTGTAGTAGCAATTTAAAACACAAACACATTGTACAGCTGTACAAAAATGTTTTTATATAATTATAAGCCCTTTTTCTATTGAATTTTTTTAAAACTTTAAAAACTTTTTTGTTAAAAGCAAAGACACGTACATACATATTAGCATGTGTACATACATATTACCATAGCATATTAGCATAGGCCTACACAGGGTCAGGATCAAAACGTCAGTAGACAATATGAATTTTTTGTGAGATTAGGGATCCCTGTTGTATATGCAGTTGGTCCTTGACTGAAATGTCTTTGTGTGGCACATGACTGTAGAATGGGTGAGTGATTCTGAACTGAATCAAGGTAGTGGTAGAGATTATAATGTAGACTAAGAGACCCAAAGAGGTTTCTGATATTTGAAAGTACAGCCATCCCTGGGTATCCACAGAGGATTGGTTTCAGGACCCCCTGCTGAAGAATACCAAAATCCACAGATGCTCAAGTCCCTTATGTAAAATGGCATGGTGTTTGCCCATAACCTATGCACATTCTCCAGTATACTTTAGATCATCTCTCAGTTTCTTATACTTAATACACTGTAAATGTTATGTAAATAGTTGCTATACTAAGTTTATTTTTTTTTGTATTTTTTTCTCTTAAATATTTTTGATATGTGGTCGGTTGGAGCTACAAATGTGGAACCTTTTGCAGATATGGAGGGCCAATTGTATGTTTTCTGTTGCTTGTATTACTGCCCTCTTTTTTCTTTTCCTTACTTGCTGAGAATTATTCTTCATTTGATGGATTCATCAGTAAATTGAACAACAGTTGTGTGCCAGGCAGTGTGCTAAGCATAGAAGATAGAAAATTTAGAGTTCAGGGATCTTATTTGAGGAGCTCATAATCTAGCAAGTTTTTGTTTCATCCATTTTACTTCTGTTGTTGTCAGACTAGAAACTTTTGATGAACCTTACCTTGGAGAACAACCAAAAAACTTCAACAACATATATTTGAAAGCATTGGAGTACCTTCAAATAAGTTTTACAGGGCCTAGACTATAAGAAAGAAATCTAGGGAAGTGAGCCCAGCATTTCGGTGCTGCTTTGTTCCTACAGACATTTCGTTATTTTTGTAGTGTTTCTGATTCTAAAAGGGCAAGGCTTGAGAGTATGAGGAATTGAGCAGAGTTTTCTTCTGACTCAAAGATAAGGAGGAGGCCCTTGGTAATTCCTATAGGCTTTAGGTTGAGATCCCTAAAGGGTTACATCTCAGACAAAAGTAAATCAGAAGTAAACCTGGCATCAGAAGGACTGAAGCCCAGTTTAAAATCATCTCAGTTCCCAATTAGGTTAAAATAATATAAAATTTGTAGTATTCTTAGCCACCTGCCAAGAGCAAACACAATCTCCACTAAAAGAAGACATCATCCAACTGCTAAAATTATCTTTATAATTTTTCATATACAGGATCTAACAGTCCAGAACAGAGAGGGAGAGAGAGAGAAAGAGAGACACAGAGACAGAGACATAAAGACATACATGGAGGCAAACTAGCATGAATAAAAACCACGAGAAATGTAGCCGGGCATGGTGGCTCACGTCTGTATTCCCAACACTTTGGGAGGCTGAGGCAGGTGGATCACTTGAGGTCAGGAGTTCAAGACCAGCCTGGTCAACATGGTGAAACCCCATCTTTACTAAAAATACAAAAATTAGCTGGGCTTGATAGCACATGCCTGTAATCCCAGCTATACAAGAGGCTGAGGGAGGAGAATTGCTTGAACCCAGGAGGTGGAGGTTGCAGTGAGCTGAGTTTGTACCACTGCACTGCAGCCTGAGTGACAGAGTGAGATTGCGTCTCAACAACAACAATAACAACAACAACAACAAAAACAAAATCCCAAGAGAAATGAGATAATAGTACCACAGTGGATCCAGCCAATGATATTAGCACTAGACATGGACTGGAAAGTAACCACGCTTTCAAAGAAATTTTTAAAAATAAGGTGCAATATTTTTATTAAAGAACTACAAATTACTTTTAAAAATCCCAAGTTGGGGAAAACCTAGAACTAAAAAGTACTGTGAAATTGAGAAGACACAGATGGTTTTTAATAGTAAGATACAGGTTAGTAAAATTAGTAAATTGGAAGATAGACCAGAAGAAAATACTGAGCCTAATGAATGAAGATAAGAAAGAGACTTATACTCTAAGAGCATAGTGAAAAGGTCTAACATGTGCCATAGGAATTTTGGAAAGATGTGTGTGAGAGACGTAGAATAAGTTAGAAGCCATATTTGAAGACGTAATGGTTGAGAATGTTCCAAAACTGTCAAAACAAAAAAACAAACGCAACAAGCATACATTTGAAAAGCTCTTTAAGAATCCAGGGCATGTTAAATCCAAAGATATTTATACCTAGAAAATTATAGTAAACCAAAGACAATGAAAAAAGTCTAAAAAGCAGCTAGAGGAAACCAGAGACTACAGATGCTCCTTGCCAAGTTGAAAATATTTTAAGTCAAAAATGCATTTAATACATCTAACCTACCAAGCATCATAACTTGACATAGCCTACCTTAAATGTGCAGGACATTAAATGTGCTCAGAACACTTACATTAGCCTACAGTTGGGCAACATCATCTAACACAACACCTATTTTATAGTAAAAATGTTGAATATCTCATGTACCACATATCACCAGCCTAGGCAAAGATAAAGTCTGTAGAAATTATGACAGTTTCACCCCATTGTAAAGTTGAATCATTGTAAGTCAGGGACATTTCTATCTTTAAAGATGCAACAATAAGACTTGGCAGTCAGCCTTTCAGTGGAAATAGTGGAAGCTAGGAGACAATGGCATATTTTCCTTAAAACCAAAGTATATTGTTTAGGCAGCAAGTTGTTTCCAATTGTAGCTCAGGTATAGGAAGGAATGAAGAGCAATGAAAATTATAAAAAAGTCATTGAATCTAAATGAATATTAATTAGACAAAGTTAAAAATAACTTTTATGGTTTAAATAGAACTATTTAGGCTGGGCGTGGTGGCTCACATCTGTAATCCCAGCACTTTGGGAGGTAAGGCAGGTGGATCACCTGAGGTCAGGAGTGTGAGACCAGCCTGGCCAACATGGTGAAACCCTGACTCTACTAAAAATACAAAAATTAGCAGGGCGTGGTGGCAGGCGCCTGCAATCCCAGCTACTCGGGGCTGAGGCAGGAGAATCGCTTGTACCCGGGAAGGGTTCGCGGAAGTTCCAGTGAGCCGAGATCGTGCTATTGCACTCCATCCTGGGTGACAGAGCGAGACTCCATCTCAAAAAAAAAAAAAAAAAAAAAAAAGAAAATAAAAAGCAGAACTATTTAATGTTTAAATATAACTAAAATACATGACAGTAATAGCATATGTTAGGAGTAAATAGAATTTAAGATACCCTAAGATCTTTGTATTAAATGCCAAGTTACAGAGATATTATTTCTGTTAGTGGTAAGTTAAGGATACATGTTTTCTAGAATTGCCAAAAATAGTAAAATAATATAAAACTTAAAAAAAAATACAGAGGATAAGTAAAATAAAAACACTCAATCCAGAAGAAAGCAAGAAATAAAAGGAATGCCATGAAAGTCAAAGAACAAGTAGTAAGGTGTTTGATTTAATCTCATATATATTAGTGATTACATTAAATATAATTGATTCATTGCTCTAACTAGAAGGTAAAGATTGTCAGACTAGATACAATACAAAACTAAACTAAACTGATTGTTGCTTATGAGAGACATTGTAAGTATAAGTATATAGAAAGATTAAAAGGATGAGCGAAGATTTAGTAAACCTTAAGAAAAAAAGCAGTTGTAGCTATATTAATATCATATTTCAAGCATTACTAGAGATAAAAAGGAATATTTAATAATGCTACCCTTTAGCATTATTCACTTCCTTGGGAAGTAGTATACAGTTCAAAATTTACAAGCACCTGATAGCATAACCTCAAAATATATAAAGCAATAATGAATAAAACTCAAAGAAGAAAAATATATTTACCATCATAGTGGAATGTTTTAACATACCATGCTGACTTGCCGATAGAATAAGTGTTCAAAAAGCTGGTAAGGATATAGAAGATTTAAAATATCTAGAAGATGAGATTAGTACCTTTGTGGGCATCCATCACTGACTGTCCTTCAGAGCAGAATGTCAGTTTCCTGCCCTTAGGCCTGAAACCTTATCAATTAAGGATATAGAAGATTTAAAAATCAGGCCGGGCGTGGTGGCTCACGCTTGTAATCCCAGCACTTTGGGAGGCCGAGGCGGGCGGATCATGAGGTCAGGAGATCGAGACCATGGTGAAACCCCGTCTCTACTAAAAATACAAAAAAAATTAGCCGGGCATGGTGGTGGGCGCCTATAGTCCCAGCTGCTCGGAGAGGCTGAGGCAGGAGAATGGCATGAACCCGGGAGGCGGAGCTTGCAGTGAGCCGAGATTGCACCACTGCACTCCAGCCTGGGCGACAGAGCGAGAATCCGTCTCAAAAGAAATAAAAAAATAAAATAAAAATCAAATATATAACTGATATGTATAGAACACCACATCAACAGCTGCAGAATGCACTTTTTTTTTCAAGTTTGTGTGGAATATTTACAAAATTTGTTTATATCCTGGACCATAAAGTGAAAGTCAGATTTCCAAGGATTGAAATGACACAGATTTTAATACCATAATAAAATTATACCTGAAATCAATAACTAAAAAATAACTGAAAAATACCTATATGATTAAAAATTAAGAAATATTCTAGGCTGGGCGCGGTGGCTCACGCCTGTAATCCCAGCACTTTGGGAGGCCGAGGTGGGCGGATCACGAGGTCAGGAGATCGAGACCATCCTGGCTAACATGGTGAAACCCCGTCTCTACTAAAAATACAAAAAAATTAGCCGGGCGTGGTGGTGGGCCCCTGTAGTCCCAGCTACTCAGGAGGCTGAGGCAGGAGAATAGTGTGAACCCGTGAGGCGGAGCTTGCAGTGAGCTGAGATTGGACCATTGCACTCCAGCCTGGGCGACACAGCGAGACTCTGTCTCAACAACAAAAAAAATTCTAAATAGCCTAGAGGTTGAACAGTTAGAAAATATATTGTACTTAATGACATGTTACATATTAAAACTATGGGAAATGCCTAAAGCAATACTTAGAGGAACATTTCATAGCTCTTAGAAGATTTTTGTTTAAAATCAGTGATCCCTGTCAACAATTGGGAAAAAGATCAGCAAACTAAACCAGAGGAAAGTAGAGAAAATGAAATAATACAGATAAAAGAGGAAATTAATAAAAGTGTGAAAACAAATATACCATGAGAGAGGATCAACCAAACCAAAAGTAATACTTTGAAAGGGCTAATAATATTGATGAACCCCTCAAGGAATTCATCTGAGAGAGAGAGAGAGAGAGAGAGAGAGACAAGACAGAGAGAGGGATATACATAACCAAAATCCCAGTGATAGAGGGTATTACTCCGGATCCTACACATATTAAAAAGATAGTCGGACACACTGAATAACTTTATGTTAATAGACTTGTCAAATGATACGAACAAAAGAGCTTTTCAAAACTGACATAGAAGAAATAGAAAATCTGTGTCTGTAACTATTAATGACATTGAATATGTAATTTAAAACCTTTCCCTGAAGAACATTGCAAGCCATGGTGGTGAATTCTACCAACATGGAAAGAAGAAAGAGTATCAGTCTGACATAAGCTGTTAGGTGGAATAGAAAAAAGGACAATTCTCAGTACATTTTAGGGGGCCAGGATATCAATGATACACACATCTGTTAAGGATATTAGAAGTGGAAATTACAGGTCAGTTTCACTCATAAACACAGATACAAAAATTCTAAACAAATATTAACAAAATCCATCAATATGTACAAAAGGATAATACATTGTAACCAAAGGGAGATTTTTTTTTTCAACATGTGCTTTACATTTAACTGAATCAAGCAATTTAATCATCTGTTAATAAATAAGGAGGAAACACAATTATTTCTAGAGATATATAAAAAGCAGTTGATAAAATTGCATAGCTATTCCTTTTTTTCTTTTAAACCAGGAGTAGAAAATGATTTTCTGATAAAGGACATCTACAAAATACAGGTAATATCTTATTGAATGAAAAAGACTGTGAGTGCTTTTCCTCTGAGACTAAGAACAAGGCAATAATGTTTTTCGAGAGTTTTGCTTGTTTGTTTGTTTTTTGTTTTTAAGACAGAGTCTCACTCTGCAGCCCAGGGTGGAGTGCAGTGGCGCAATCATAGCTCACTGCAGACTTGATCTCCTGGGCTCAAGAGGTCGTCTTGCCTCAGCCTCCCAAGTAGCTTGGGACTACAGGTGCATACCACCATGCTCAGCTAATTTTTTTCTTTATTTTTGTAGAGTCAGGGTCTCAATATGTTGTCCTGGTTAGTCTCAAACTCATGGCCTCAAGTGATCCTCCCAGCTAGGCCTCCCAAAGCATTAGGGTTACAGATGTGAGACACTGTGCCCAGCCAAGAGTTTTTATCATGAATACAAGCATGTCATACAAGGGGGAATCCAAATGGGCAGTAAACATAGGAAAATGTTTTTTCTTTGTTATTCATCAGGGAAATCAAAGCTAAAATCACATTGAGACACCAGTAGGCATTCACTGAAATGACTAAAATGAAAAAGACAGACAATACGAATATTGGAGAGATATGTCTATAGGGACATACACTGGGATGTGTGTGTAAATTGCCACAACCACATCAGAATGCTGTTTGGCATTATCTGCTGTGGTTAAACATGTAGTTTATAATCCTGTGTTTTCACTCAAAAATAGGTATAAATGCACACCGAAAGTTTTGTGTGGAAATGGTCATAAGATGTTATTTTTAATGACCAAATATTAGAATTAAGAGCAGTGTCTATCAGTAGTAGAGTGGGGCTTGACTTGTGCCTATAATCCCGGTGTTGTGGGAGGATTGCTTGAAATTGCTTGAGGCCAGGAGTTCGAGACCAGCCTGGGCAACAAAGAGAGATCCTGTCTCTTAAAAAAAAAGAAAAAAGTAGAATGGGTGAACAAGTTATTGTATACAGATACAATGGAATACTCTACAGCAGTGATTCTCAAAGTTTATTCCTTCTCTCTCCTCAATAGTAGCATCAGCATCACCTGGAATCTTTTTAGAAATGAAAATTCTAAGTACTCTGTACCTACTTATGCAGAAATTCTGGGGATGGAGTCCCAATACTCTGTGTTTTAACAAGCCCGTCGTGTGATTCCGTTGTACGTTAAAGTTTTAGAACTAATGCTTTGTAGCAGAGTTTGGCACACTTTTTCTATAATGGCCAGATCTTTTAAGGCTTTTTGGGCCATATGTCTCAACTCAGCTGTTACATTGAGAAAGTAGCCATAGACAATATGTAGCTGAGTGATTGTGTTGTTTCACAATGCAATTAAAATGAATGAACTTCAGGTACATCCAACAAAATGATTGTGTCTCTGAAACATTAGTTGAATGAAAAAAGAAAAGAGAGAGACAAAATGAGTATGTGTTATGTGATTCCATTTAGATACTATTTATAAATAGGGGAATCTTATTAATTGTATTAGAAGCTGACTTTGGGTAGGAGGGTTTGGGTAGTCCTTGGGAAGAGATGATGAGGAGGACTTTTGGACTTCTAGTAATGCCTATAAAAATCATTAAGCTCATACTATCTAGTGTGTATATTTTTCATGCTTTAAAAAATTGGGGGGAAATACCTTTCTTACTGCCATTGGGGAGTGACCTTTATATGACTATTTCTTGCATGTGAAATTGTTAATTAAAAGAAAAGAAGTATTTACCTTTCCTAGTTAGAGTAACTATAGTTTATGTTAGGGTTCATTCTTCTTTACTGGATAATAATGAATACAGAAAGAATGATGGAATTTCAAAATCAGAAAACAACAAAAAAGAATTTCAAAATCACTATTTGCAGATTGGCAGTTGACTTGTGCAAGTACTATAAGTGAATGCTAAGACAGTTGGGTACATGGGGTATTTTACTTGATGCCTAAATATCACTGCAGTGCAGAAACATATCTCCTTTACATTCTCAGATGCATTTTTTTCCTAAAAAAAAAAACGTCTAAAAAGTAAAAGTATCACAAGGATGAATAGAAGAATATATCTCAGTACAGGAAAGAATAAGAAAAAATGGAGCGCTTTGTAAGATGATTTTTAGTAGTTACTCAAGACCTGAACCTCGAGTTTTTTAACCTTAGAATTCAAAACCTTTTCTTTAAAAAAAAAATGTCCTAAAGATTTTATTTTGCCAAAGTTAAGTGTGTATGAATTCCATATAATTACTGGAGGGTGATGGGGTCCCACTTTTCCCAGAAATTGTTTCATTAAATTCATTGTTGATAATCCAGGAAAAATATAGTCCTTTTTGATGGCTTAAAGTCATGTAGGAGATATTAGCCTTCTTTGTTCATTGTATGTTTTTACTTAGTGGAATCATCAGATAGTGAGACTAAAACAAATCTAGCCCTACATTTTGATTAGAATGAACTTAGAACTAGGATTCTAACAAAACAAATTTGTGGCATGTCTTTTTAACAGAAAACAAATACATTGTATTAAGATTTGTACAACTGAAATTATACATTCTTTCATTGTGTGGATTGGTGATTTTTAAAATCTTAGAATTTTAAGCAGGGTAAAAGCTTTTCAGTCTATATTATATACCTATTTTCTGCAAGATGAATAAATTGTTATTTTATTTTTTGGTTTTTCTAGGAGGAATATAGAACTGAAGGTATCAGCTGGCACAACATAGATTACATTGATAATACCTGCTGCATAAATCTTATTAGCAAAAAACCAACAGGACTGCTTCATCTTTTGGATGAAGAAAGCAAGTGAGTGTGATTCTGTACAGTTTTGTTATTGGCTGTTTTGGCTTTTTATCTCTTTTTAAGTTAAAACTTTTTTCTTACATTACCAAATAAAGAGCCACATTTTTTTTGTACAATTTTTTTTTTTTTTTTTTTTTTTTTTTTTTTTTTTTTTTGAGACGGAGTATTGCTCTGTCACCCAGGCTGGAGTGCATTGGCCCCATCTCAGCTCACTGCAACCTCCACCTCCTGGGTTCATGCCATTCTCCTGCCTCAGCCTCCCAAGTAGCTGGGACTACAGGTGCCAGCCACCATGCCTGGCCAATTTTTTGTATTTTTAGTAGAGACAGGGTTTCACCGTGTTAGCCAGGATGGTCTCAATCGCCTGACCTCATGATCCACTCACCTCAGCCTCCCAAAGTGCTGGGATTACAGGCGTGAGCCACCGTGTGTGGCCACAGTTTTTTTTTTTATATCTATGTGTTTCTAGGTAATTAGGATGGGTTTCATTACTTGAATTCATTTTTTTCTTAAGTTCTTCTAGATTTATTCAATACACATTGATGTCAAACTTGTTGACTTTTTTTTTTTGGTTACATGTTTCTTTCTTTGTAAATTGAGCTTTCATGTATGAGATGTGTTTGTAGTTTTCATGTTTAGCAGAAAAGAATATCATGATAGGCCAAACGTGGTGGCTTATGTCTGTAATCTCAGCACTTTGGGATGCCAAGGCGGGAGGATCACTTGAGGACAGGAGTTCGAGACCAGCCTGGCCAACATGGTGAAATCTCATCTGTGCTGAAAATATGAAAATTAGCTGGGCATAGTGGTGCAGGCCTGTAATCCCAGCTGCTCAGGATGCTGAGGCATGAGAATCGCTTGAACCCAGGAGGCAGAAGTTGCAGTGAGCTGAGATGGCGCCACTGTACTATAGTCCAGCCTGGGCGACAGAGCAAGACTTTGTCTCCAAAAAAACAAAACAGAAAAAAGAATGTATGGTAAATTAGTAATGTCTACCATGATCGTGCAGTGTAAGTGGCAACATCTGCCAGTTATTTACTGTTCCTTGTTAACACTGTTCAATATAACTGACTTAGATATATGCTTCAGAAATAATGCTTTATGTAGCATTCTTCAGAGTATTCTCAACAATCTATAAAATACAGTTGATTATCCTAAGAGATGGCAAATCTAGATTTGGAGAAACTGGGATGAGGAGGTTGTGAGGTTTTTATGACTGTTTAGTAAAAAATTTAGAAATTGAATTTGTTTACCTGATTTCTAGTTTAATATTCATTAAACAGAATAGAAAGTATTGAGGATTTACTATTAGAGATAAGATGATTGTGTAAGGTGGTAGAATAAAAAGCTAACAGAAAGAAGACTGCTGACAGTTTAATGTCACTCTGACCTACTCTATCACTAGTCAACTTCCATTAATCTAAAGAAATTAAAATGCTGTTAACACAAGTAAAAAGTACCTTAATTTTCTGTCCAGAGTTTTGTAAAAGTTTCTTGCATTACTCTATATGCCCCAACATAATTATTATCTCTCATAAAATTGTAAGGTTTGTAATTAACTGTTTGTATACCTTACCTCCGATATATGTTTATTTGGGAAGGCTTTATCGGTGATTTTGATATTCTGTGTTGAGAACCGTTGTGGTTGATAATGGAATGATTAGCACTTCTTTTTGTTTGGGGAATTTTATAGTAACACAAAAAAGTTTAAGAAACAATCCAAGAAAAAAGATTATGTAGGTAGGAAATGGAGGACCTGAGAGTCAAACCTGTCAAGTATTTCTGACTAATAAGCTTGTGCTTTGAAGTATTATATTGCTTCCCTGTAATATTTAGGTGTTAGAGTCAGAAGTCCAGGATTTGTATCGCATTTCTGTAACTACTGTTACAGAAAAACTCTCAAACCATGTTTTTCCTCTACTCTCACACCACAGTAATCAACACAGAAGACTTCTGTGACCAAATGTGTGGGGTTTTTTCCCCATAAACAAGCAGTGGACACCAGCTGGGTATCCTCTATTCAGATTTGACACTATCTACCTGGAGGTAGCATTAGATCCCACAGATCGAGGGCTCAGTCCCCAAAACTGCACCCCACCCCACCTTCAGACACCAGCCTGTAATCCATGCCTCCAGAACTTCTGACCAACCAGCTTCTCCTTGAGTTCAATTAATTTGCCCGAGCAGCTTGCAGAACTCAGGGAAAATGAAACAATGAGGAGATGCGTAGGACGAGGTGTGGGGGAAGGAGCACAGAGCCTCCATGTCCTCCCTGGGTGTACCACCCTCCAGGAACTCCCACACGTTCAGCTTTTCAGAAGCTCTCCGAATGCTGTTTTTTTGGGGTTTTTATGGAGGCTTCATTACATAGGCATTACTGACAACTGTGTAGAAATGTGATTGGACAAAAAGAATATGATCTCATACTGATGGACTGAGTGAGAAACTCAGTAAGGCCTGTTTGTCTAGATTCTTCTTGGCCTCTGTGTGCAGCATTCTTTCCTTCAGAGTATGGGGCAGGACCCTTTCTGGAATGAGGATCTTTTGATTCACAGTCAGATTAGAGACCTGCCTTGGGCAGGTAAAAGGAAGACAGGAGAAGGTTAGAGAGAAAGATTCTGTTTCCTGAGGCTTGCTCCTGTGACCTGCTCCTGAGACCTAAAGCACCCCAACATTATAACAAAAGACTACACCAAGGGCTGTGGTAGTTAATAAGTCAGGAACCATGGACGAAAACCTACACACACACACACACACACACACACACACACACACACACACACACACACATAAAAGATAAAATCATGTCACAGGCCACGCCCTGGCTTTCAAACATGGATCCTTTACATCATCAAAAGAATATACAACTCAAACATACTGCTATGTTATTAGAATCCCATTCAGTCATTAGTAATTAGTCCAGTTCGTTATCATGTGTATGAATATGTCTCCCAGGGAGAGACCACTCAAGTTTGCAGGCTTCCTTTCAGTCTTGTCAGATTCCAGAAGCAGGACCAGTCTCCGCAAACATACAACTTTTACCTTTTGAGCATCTCTTATAAGTGAGCTTCAAGACAGTGTCATCTCTTGCTGTGAGCTTCTTTAAATGTGTTAATGTAATGTTGGATTTCCCTCAATGTATAACCCATTTATTCCTATCTTTACCCTCAGCTGCTATTCCTTCTCTCCATTAGTTCCCAAACTTTTCCTCCTTTGGAAGGCACATTAAGAATTGCCACTGTGCTGGTTTAGATTGCAGACAACAATTCTAGTCTAGCAAGTACCTCCTCCTCAGTCCACTTCCCTTTAGATAGGGTAAATTACATGGGTGCAGAACTAGTGAGCTGTTTTTATGGCCAGGAAAAGTAGTTGCATTCACTCTTAGCCCCAGTTTTGCTAGATAGAGTGAAGGTACAACCCACCCCCATCATGCCCTTAGGAATTTTGACTTAAGGTTTAAAAATGTAGTTACAGTTTCTTGCTTAGAAATCATCCCTGCTTCCAGCACTTGCAGTTGCAGCCCTAGTCCTAGGACCACTGCATCTGGTAGGGGAGAGAAAAAAAGTTTTTTCTTTTTGAGGTCATCTGGGGAAGAAAAAAATTATAGTTGTTATACCAGTGTACTACTCCCTTGGGAAGAATTGGATAGTCATACCAGCACCCTCCCCAACCGCCTCTTTCCCAGATGAAGCAGAAAAACAAGAAAAATCTAAGGAGATGCTTCTTTAGTCCCACTCTTGTTGAATGTGAGCACACACTCGTGAAAGCATGCAAGCCAGCCTTTCATTCTTTTATCTTCCCGTGTTTTATACAACCAGTGTTTTAATTGCCCATCCTACTCCTTCATCAAACTGTTACTCTGAGGAGGATTTTTTTCCCCTTTGTTGGGCATGGTAGGCTGTACAATGTGTTTCTCGTTCTGAAAAAATGATGATTGTCCAAATCCATGCGATATTTTCTGTTTTTTGGTTTTTGTTTGTTTGTTTGTTTTTTAAATGGCACTCTGAGCATTTGCATCTTCCACTAGGTAAGGAAAGCTCACTTCAGAGTCAGTGATTATTCCTGTCAAGACCCATTTGTAGCCCCCCAGGGCTACCAGCATCAGTCTCACTTACCATCTACATTCAGAGTCTTCCCACTAGGGAAACTGCCACATAGCCATTGGAAGTCTCAGACTCTTGCTGACAAAAAGAACAGTTCTTACTGGCATTTTGTGCTTGAGAGAAGGTGCAAGAGGAATGTCTAGATTTAGCCCTTCTCAGCACTGCTGTAGTACCCCCATAGCTGCTCATTTCATGGACCTTTGTAGAAGGGACCCCCTTAACTACAGCATTTACTGTAACCTCGTAAATAACAGACACATTCATCGGGCGAATATCCTTATCATCATAAAGCTAGTCTTACGTAGCTTGCATATGAAGCATATCAGCTGCTTCATCTGGGTTGTTCTGCTTGGCATTTCTGGGGAGAGTTGGGCAATCTCCCTTCCCAGAGTAAAAAGATCATACAGTGGCTTTTATTCAGTCCACTATGCTGGCTGTTCCCTTTGAATAACATCCTGTGTGTCTCAATCATGTATAGATGTCTGAGATTGCTTAGTAGTGAGCCCTGTGTCCTACATCAACCCAAACGTGTTTTCCACTGTAGCATTTAAACCAAAGCTACTGCCCCTAATGTAGTTACTCTCATAATCCATTTTAGTAAAGATTCTTTAGGAAGCTAAGGATACCAATCTACAAAATGGAACTATTCCTTCACACTATGCAAATTAATTGAACTCAAGGAGAAGTTGGTTGGTCAGCTGGAGGCATGGATTATTGGCTGGGGTCTGGAGGTGGGGTGGGGTGCAGTTACTTCGTTTTGCCTTTTTTCCACATTGACTGCCTTCTTGGTAACCACATGTCTCAGAAGTACTTTGTTGTCCCTGCACAATTCTGTCCTTGGAGGGTGGCTTTGAGGCCAGCAGCCTGAGCTCAAACAGACCGAGATCTGAGGTTGATCCAGCTTCAAGGACCAACACAGTACTCTCTTTAAATTTCATTTTAGCTATTATAAATAACAGTAATTAAGGGATTATTTATTTATAATAGCTAGTTTTATGGCTATTTATTTGTAACAGCCAGTTCATTTTTTTCTTATTAGTTTGCATTTCCTTAAGCAGCCAGTGAACCAATTCCCCAGGAGTTGGAACTCTCTCTAAATTCCACTGATAACTTTTACCTTTAATAACAGAGCATAGCAGCTATGGCTTCATACCTTGGGTGACCATGTGGCCACACCAGAACAAAGGTTTCTCATCTTCTACCCTTTTATCCTTTTTCTTCCCAAATCACATGTTTCAGTGAGCCAGGGCCTTTTTAGCAAATCTCACTTCTCTGACACCAGTTATTTGGGAAAAACATTAAAACCATGTTTTCCTCTGCTCTCACACCGTAACAGTCAACATGAAGACATCTGTGACCAAACGTGTGTGGGGTTTTCCCCACCAGCAACCAGTGGACACCAACTGGGTGTCCTCTAATTCAAATTTGATACTATCTCCCTGGAGGTAGCATCAGATCCCACAGATCGAGGACTCAGTCCTCAAAACTGCACCCCACCCCACCTTCGGACACCAGTCAGTAGTCTACTCTTCCAGAGCTTCTGACCAATCAACTTCTCCTTGAGTTCAATTAATTTGCCGGAGTGGCTTGCAGAACTTGGGGAAACACTTACGTACATTTACCCCAGTGTATTATAAAGGATATTGCAAAGGATACAATGAAGAGATGTGTAGGGCAAGGTATGAGGGAAGGAGTAGAGAGTCTCCATGTCCTTCCTGGGTACTCTACCTTCCAGGAGCACGCATATGTTTGGCTATCTGGAAGCTCTCCAAATGCTGTCCTTTTGGGTTTTTATGGAGGCTTCATTACATAGGCATTATTGACAACTGTGTAGAAATGTGATTGGACAAAAGATGATCTCATACTGATAGACTGAGTGGGAAACCCAGCAAGGCTGTCTGTCCAGATTCTTCCTGGCTTCTTGTGCAGCATTTTTTCTTTCAGAATATGGGGAGGGACCCTTTCTGGAATGAGGGTCTTTTAACCCGCAATCATATTAGAGGCCTCCCTTGGGCAGGTAAAAGGAGGACAGAAGAAGGTTAGAGAGAGAGATTCTGTTTCCTGAGGCCTGCTCCTGAGGCCTAAAGCACCCCAACATTATAACAAAAGACTACACCAAGGGCTGCAGGAGTTATGAGCCAGGAACCATGGATGAAAACATATATATATATATGTATACACACACATATATATATATATATATACACACACACACACACCTATATATATAAAATATCACAATTGTATTTTTATTTATAATATCACAACTGTGTATATCAAAACTACCCTTGGCAGATCTCATAATATCCTTAGTCCTCAGTTTTCTTGTATGCAAAAGGCAAATGACAATGATAAAAGATGATGTTCTGTCCTATATATCTTAAGGTGTTTGTAAACAGCAACTGAGGTAGTAGATTACTTTCGTTTTTTTTTTTGTTTTTTTTTTTTTTTTTTTTTTTTTGAGACGGAGTCTCGCTCTGTCGCCCAGGCTGGAGTGCAGTGGCTCAATCTCGGCTCACTGCAAGCTCCGCCTCGCGGGTTCACGCCATTCTCCTGCCTCAGCCTCTCCGAGTAGCTGGGACTACAGGCGCCCACCACGACGCCCGGCTAATTTTTTGTATTTTTAGTAGAGACGGGGTTTCACCGTGGTCTCGATCTCCTGACCTCGTGATTCGCCCGCCTTGGCCTCCCAAAGTGCTGGGATTACAAGCTTGAGCCACCGCGCCCGGCCTGTTTTTTTTTTTTGAGACAGAGTCTCGCTCTGTAGCTCAGGCTGGAATGCCATGGTGCGGTTATGGCTCACTGAAGCCTTGATTTTACGGGCTTGAGTGATCTCGCCTCAGCCTCCTGACTAGCTGGGACTACAGGCACATACCACCACATCTGGCTAATTTTAAAATGTTGTTTTAGAGACAAAGACTCAACTTTGTTGCCCAGGCTGGTCTCAAACTCCTGGGCTCAAGCTGTCCTCCTACCTTAGCCTCCCAAAGTGCTGGGATTACATATGAGAATTGCTGTGCCTGTCCTGTCCTGTCATTCTTTAAACAAAATTTCATTGAATGCACATCTTATTATACAAAGACTATAATTTCCTGACCAGTTGCTACTTCACATAGATTTAACCCAATAATGAGAATGTCACTTCTTTTTTTTTTAAATTTTTTTTGTTATGGAGTCTTGCTCTGTCGCCCAGGCTGGAGTGCAGTGGCACAATCTCAGCTCACTGCAAGCTCTGCTTCCTGGGTTCATGCCATTCTCCTGCCTCAGCCTCCTGAGCAGCTGGGACTACAGGCGCCCGCCCCCATGCCCGGCTAATTTTTTTGTATTTTTTTAGTAGAGACGGGGTTTCACTGTGTTAGCCAGGATGGTCTCGACCTCCTGACCTCGTGATCCACCCGCCTCGGCCTCCCAAAGTGCTGGGATTACAGGTGTGAGCCACTGTGCCCGGCCGAGAATGTCACTTCTTTGCTGTTACCCGAAAGCTATGGGGGTTGAGCCATGTGGCCATAAATATCAGGGAGATAAATTCTGGCTCAATAAAATGAAGAACTTTATAATTATTAGAGCTGATTGGCAGCTGCTTTAACAATTAATATAATTTCCTATTATTATAATTACTTTGCATCATCTGTCAGTGTATTGTTGTAGGTAGGATACTGGACTGAATAACCTTTTTATGAGTCAGTCCTGTAGTTATTACCTGTCCTTGTAAAGAATTTTTGTGCTTTAACATTCCAGAAGATGCAAAGGCATGAAATATTTTTTCTCTGCCATTTACCTGTAAAAAAAACTAGATTGAAAATAAATTAGTCACATGTAGGAAGAACTATTTTGGGACTTACATTGAGTATTTTTTCTCTAAAAATATTTTTTATAGGGAATATATAATGACAAATATATCCTTAGTTGTGTTCTTCATGCAGTGTGTTTGTAGTGCTCTAGGTGTATGGGTTTAGAATCAGAGGTCTTGGTTTAGCCTTTCCTGCTTAATGGCTGTATGTTATGGGGCAGGTTACTTTAGCTAGATTCTGTAGGATGTAGGGTGTTATTTAGGAAGGAGGAATATTGTGTCAGAGTTACATATGCATAGGATGTTAGGAATATTATCAATCTTCCCATAGTATTCAGAGTGTCATCTTCTATCAGCAGCAGTGGACCACTTTGATTCTTGCTGGAAATGTAGAATCTCAAGCTTTCATTCCAGATCTGTTGAATCAGAATCTACATTTTAACAACTGAAGTTAGGATTAGAGCATTCATTTAGGGCAGCATTTTGTGAATCTTGCTTGCTCATAAGAATTACTTTGGGACTTTGTAAATACTACTGATGCTAGGTGATCCCCCTAATCAATTAAGTCAGAATTGCAGTAGTTGGGATCCAGGCATTGATAGTTTTCAAATCTCTAGAGGTTCTCCTGACACTACCCTTCCAGATAGTCTTTGAGGAACACTAGATTAAGAGCTTTGATATGAGCAATAATGAATGATTTTCTTGTGTTTCAAATTTTTTTTTTGCCTGGTAATGTAATAGGTATCCATACATGTCTGTTGAATGCAGGAACTTTCCATCTTTTTTAGTTTCAAGTAATGACTGTTTTCGTGTCTATCTTCCTTCCTTTGAAAATTTCTATTATCCATTTAAAAGTAAGAGAAAATATATCATAAGTTTTTCAATTACTCAGATGATTAGAAGGCAAATAAACCGTGACCTATTATCCATTTAAAAGTAAGAGAAAATATATCATAAGTTTTTCAATTACTCAGATGATTAGAAGGCAAATAAACCGTGACCTAGAGACGATGAAGTGAGCATCCTGCCTTAAGAGAGGCACACTGCTGTGAAGTAGTGAGATATAAGTTTGCAGAGGTTGAGTTGGCCTATGCTTGGATCTTGGAGTCTTTTTGCCTTGGTGATCTATACATTTCGGAGCAGAGGGGGCACATGATTAAAGCACTATTATAGGAAAATTTATTTTGATAATATGCTTTGGTGACTTGAAAGAAGATTGATGAGACTGTTATAGGAGCTGTGCTGTCGTCTCTGTTTGAAATAGTAAGTTATATTCCATTGTAAAATGGCTTTAAAGTTTTGGAGTGAGCTAGATGGTGGAGATGTTTTGAGGAAGAGATATTAATTTGAATACAAAAGCAGGTCAAGGTGACCAGGAAAATACCAGTGTTGGCAACATAAAGTCGATAATGTTTGTTTAATCCCTAGAGGATGCCTGCTGTTGCCAGATGTTTTTACTAGTTTAATTCTACTGGCACTGTGATAACTGGTATCTCATTTTGTGGGTTAGAAGACCCCTTCTCAAAGAAGGTTACCTAGTTTGCCCCAGGTCACTGATAGAATGAGTAATGTAAACTATGATAATCTGATGCTGAAGGCCATTCTCTGTATGGTTTGCAATGCATACTATGTAATTAACTATGTTTATTGTAATTTTGGAATGATTTTTACACTTTAGATTTGTATTAAGCAACTTTATAACCTCATGTCACATTATTTTTCCTTATTTCAGCTACCATTAAATGAAGCTATTTTCTGAAACTTTCTTTCTCCTTTTTCTGTCAATGATATTTTCTCTCTTTGAAACCGTTCCCAACCTTTAACATCACAGTCTTAACACCTACTATATCCTGTGTGAACTTTTTCATTATTTACACCAGTGATGATTTTTTCCTCTTTTGAACTTTTGTATTTCCATATTTCCTATTATGCAATTAAATAATAGATATTGTTTGCGTGATTCCTGGATATTAAGTGCTCAGTTGATCAGTATAATCAATGAGTACAAATAATTGGTATAGTAAGAAAATGGCTACTTATTTATGCATGAAGGCATAGGGAGTCAAATAATTTTTATGGATTTTTAGGACCTATGAGAATCGAGATATTATTCTCTTATTTGGAAGTTGTTGGCCCCAAAGAGTATATGATTTGGATTTTATTTTCCTTTGGGTTTTACAGTAGTTCAGAACAATGCAATCTAAGCTAAATATGTAACGAGTTAATTTCTTGGTACTACTACTTGCAAAGTATGAGTACAGGCAAATCATAACTTTTGATCCCTCATCTATAAAATAGTAACACCAATAATTATTATTAGTTTTTAGCTTGTTATGAGAATCAGATTAGATAATATAGGTGAAAACTTTTGTAAACTGCTATATGTGTAAGATGGCAATGTAATTATAATGTACTTTGAAAAGGGCTGTACTCATTACCGCATCTTTCTCATTTTTCTGTAGTGATATATTTTCTTTTTTAATTCAGCTTTCCACAGGCTACAAATCAAACATTGCTAGACAAGTTTAAGCATCAACATGAAGATAATTCTTACATCGAATTTCCAGCTGTGATGGAGCCTGCTTTCATTATAAAACATTATGCTGGAAAAGTAAAATATGGGGTAAAGGTCAGTAAATTTCTCACTGAATATGCTTACAGGGCAGAGATGTGTTCTTAACTATGTTACTGTCCGCAGCACATTGCCCTCTTTGTAGTTTGTGGAGGCTTTTGATAGTAATAACTGGAGATATTGTATAAGGATACTACTAAAACTTAGATTCTGCTTTTCAGCACATTACTTAGGTAAGGTAATGTTTCTGTTGGTTTCTGCCTGGAGATAAACCTGATGTTGTCAGTTGATCCTGATAAACTTTAGATCTGAAAGAATAGATTGCATCTGTATGTCTCAGACTCACTTGTTTATCCACATAATTTGTTGAATTTTTCCCTTCTCTACACTCATAAGGTCTTCGTGTCTCTGTTCACCATTAGGGATTCGTCAGTTTGTACTTTTCATGAATATATTGAAACTCTTAACTTCTGTGGAGTGGAATCTTAATAATTTTGTCCATTTCTTGTGTAATTTGTGAGTCTATTATTCTTTAACTACTTGATGTTTAAGCCTGCTATTTAAGGCATTTAATTTCCCAGTTAAGGCAGCCGATGATATGGAGAATAGTGGAATTAAATGTTTTCTCTTGGGTCTTGAATTGAGTGTCTTAAGATCATTTATTCATCCATTTATTGATTTATTTAAGAAGTATTTATTGAACACAGAACATGTGTCAGACTTTGTGCTTGGTGTTTGGAATGATCTAATGATAAACTAGACAGATGTAGTCCTGATTCTGTATATATATGTGCATATATACATATTGTGTGTGCATATATATGTGTGTGTGTATCTATTTATATAACATAGATAAATGGGCTATGTGTTATAAATAAGTTAATGGGTCCTATGAGAGAAAGTAGTAAAATAGTGGATTTTGAATTTGTGAATACATGAACACCTCTCTAAGAAACTTAAATTTTGAGAGATGATCTGAAATAAATGTTACCTTGATGAGGAGTTCAGATGATGAATATTATAGGCCATGAGATAGGAAAGAGTTTGATATGGTGAAATACTTGAAAACAGGTAAGTGCTACTAGATTATAATGAACTAAGGAGAGTAACATGAAATAGACAGGGGGTTATTGTTCAGGGCTTGTAAGCCAAGTTGAGTTTGGCTTTTATAAAAATTAGTGGCACTGTGATAATATTTTAAGCAGAGGATATGACTTGTATTTTTAAAAGATTGCATTGATTACCTTGAGGAGAAGGGATAGCAGAGGATAAGAGTGGAATCTGGGAGATCAGTTAAGTCGCTTTTTTTTTAAATTGAAGTGAAATGTTAAGGTAAACTGAAGCACTGGAGTAGCAGTAGAGGTTGGGGGGGATCCAGATGATTATGAGGTATATTTCTGGTGGTAAACCATCCACAGACTTTATTGATGGACTCTAAATGAGTAAGTGACCTCTGGCTAGAGCTGATGGGTGCTTTGGAGGTACCATTTCCTAAGATGGAAAATACTGGAAGGAATGGATTTTAGAATAGAAATTAAGACTATAGTTTAAAAAGTAAAACAAAAGCTTGAGCTATAGAAAAACTTGAGGATATTGTGCATAAAGTGCACAAATAAAGTGTTTAGATTTCCTTCATATCCCTTCCCAGTCAGCTCCCCTCAGAGAGTACCACTACCCTAATTTTTATCATTCTTAATTTTACTTTTAATTAAATTTCAGATAAATAGAAATCATACACACACACACACACACACACACACACACACACACACACACACACACTTGCCTGGGATATTCATCCGCATTATCAGATAGGTTGAAAGTTAAAAGATGGAGAAAGGATAAAAGCTGGTGTATATTATTTCAGGACAGGCCAGGCATGGTGGCCCACGCCTGTAATCCCAGCACTTTGGGAGGCTGAGGCGGGTGGATCAACTGAGGTCATAAGTCTGAGACTAGCCTGGTCAATATGGTGAAACCTCATCTCTACTAAAAATACAAAAATTAGCCAGGCATGGTGGTGCACGCCTGTAATCCCAGCTACTGAGGAGGCTGAGATAGGACAAGTGCTTGAACCTGGGAGGAGGAGGTTGCATTGAGCCGAGATAGTGCCACTTCACTCCAGCCTGGGAAAGAGAGTGAGACTCTGTCTCAAAAAAAAAAAAAAAAAAAAAAAAAATTGTAGGACAAAATAGACTTTAAGACCAGAAATATTACTAGAGATACAAAGGGACATTTTATAATAATAAAAGGGACCAGTTCAACAGGAAGACATAATCACTAAATTTTGGGGGGTTTTGTTTGTTTGTTTGTTTGTTTTGAGATGGAGTCTCGCTTCGCTCTTTTGCCAGGCTGAATTGAAGTGGTGTGATCTCGGCTCACTGCAACCTCCACCCTCCAGGTTTAAGCGATTCTCTGCCTCCTGAGTAGCTGAGATCAGAGGCGTACTCCACCACGCCCAGCTAATTTTTGTATTTTTACTAGAGATGGGGTTTCACTATGTTGGCCAGGCTGGTCTCGAACTTCTGACCTCAGTTGATCCACCCTCCTTAGCCTTCCAAAGTGCTAGGATTACAGGCATGAGCCACTTGATATTATACGTAGCTAATGACTGATTCAAAATATGTAAAGCAAAAGGAAAGCCAAAGTAGACCTAGATAAGTGCACCATCATAATTGTAGATTTTTTTCTTCAATATTTTTCTAAGGAAAAAGAAAAAAAACTTAAAAAAGAAAAAAATTGTAGATTTTAACACATCTCTCTTAGTAACTAACAGAGCAAGCAACACAAAATCAGTACAAACAGCGCTGTTAAATGACTGACCTAATTAGCACATCATAAGGATAACTTAGAAAATCATTGGATAGGCCGGGCGCAGTGGCTCACGCCTGTAATCCCAGCACTTTGGGAGGCCGAGGCAGGCGGATCATGACGTCGGGAGATTGAGACCATCCTGGCTAACACGGTGAAACCCTGTCTCTACTAAAAATACAGGAAAATTAGCCGGGCGTAGTGGTGGGCGTCTGTAGTCCCAGCTACTGGGGAGGCTGAGGTGGGAGAATGGCGTGAACCCGGGAGGTGGAGCTTGCAGTGAGCTGAGATCGTGCCACTGCACTCCAGCCTGGGCGACGGAGCGAGACTCCATCTCAAAAAAAAAGAAAAAAAAGAAAATCATTGGCTATTTAGAAATTAAGCAAAACTCTTCTGAATAACCCATGAGTCAAAAAAGAAATAACAATATAAATTACTTATAATAAATTATTAAAATTATAATTTATACTGAACATTAATGAAATCTAGCATATCAGAAACTTGTGGGATACAGTTAAAGCAATGAATGTAGGAAAATTTATAACTTTAAATGCATATGTTGGAAAGGAAGAAAAGTTGAAAAGTGGTTATCTAAACTTTTTTTTTTTTTTTTTTGAGACGAGTCTTGTTCTATCACCCAGGCTGGAGTGCAGTGGTGCGATCTTGGCTTACTGCAACACCACCACCACCTGGGTTCAAGCAATTCTCGTTCCTCAGCCTCCCAAGTAGCTAGGACTACAGGCTTGTGCCACCATGCCTGGCTAATTTTTTTTTTTTTTTTTTGAGATGGAGTCTCCCTCTGTCGCCAGGCTGGAATGCAGGGGCGCGATCTCGGCTCACTGCAACCTCTGCCTCCTGGGTTCAAGTGATTCTCCTGCCTCAGCCTCCTGAGTAGCTGGGATTACAGGCGCATGCCACCATGCCCAGCTAATTTTTTTTTTTTTTTTTTTTTTTTTGAGACGGAGTCTCGCTCTGTCGCCCAGGCTGGAGTGCAGTGGCGCAATCTCGGCTCACTGCAAGCTCCACCTCCCGGGTTCACGCCATTCTCCTGCTTCAGCCTCTCCGAGTAGTTGGGACTACAGGCGCCCGCCACCACGCCCGGCTAATTTTTTTTTTGTATTTTTAGTAGAGATGGGGTTTCACTGTGCTCTCGATCGATCTCCTGACCTCATGATCTGCCCGCCTCGGCCTCCCAAAGTGCTGGGATTACAAGCGTGAGCCACCGTGCCTGGCCTTTTTTTTTTTTTTTTTTTTTTTAATAGAGATGGAGTGTCACCATGTTGGCCAGGATGGTCTCAATCTCTTCACCTCGTGATCTGCCCGCCTTGGCCTCCCAAAGTGCTGGGATTACAGATGTGAGCCATTGCACCCGGCCAGTTTTTGTATTTTTGGTAGAGATGGGGTTTCGCCATGTTGGCTAGGCTCGTCTTGAACTCCTGGCCCCAAGTGATCTGCTCACCTCAGTCTCCCAGAGTGCTGGAATTACAGGTGTGAGCCACCATGCTTGATCGAAAAGTGGTTATCTAAGCTTCTATGTGAGAAACTAGGAAAAGTAGAGCAAATCACACTCAAAGGAATTAGAGAAAGGGTATAAAAATAAGACCAGAAATCAGTGCAATATAAAGCAGATATTGAACAAAGAAATCCACTAAGCCCAAAGTTAGTTCCTTGAAAAGATAACACAAAATAATATAAATTAAATGTAATAGGAAAATAACTGATAATATAAAAAATTTATAGATTACAGATACCAGGAATGAAAAAAGAGAACTTTACTACATAACCTACAGATATTAGAAGGATATGAATATATTTTGTCAGGAAGTTTGAAAACAAAAAATGGATAAATTCCATTAAAAAACATTTTACCAAAACTAACACCAGAATAAATAGAAAAACCTGAAAATTCTGTTGGCTAAATAATTTGAATCAGTAGTTCAGAACTTTTCCACAGAGGAAATCCCAGGCCCACATGGTTTTACAAGTGAATGCTTCCAAACATTTAAATGTACTACTGGTCTTACACATTTTCTTTCAAATTAGACATACCCTTTAAGATTTGTTAATGGATCTCAAGAAATAATAAGAAAGATCTGATCTGGAAATTTGCATTTGGGCTTCGTCATATAGATAGTGTTAATTTAAAGTCATAACTTCACGCCTGTAATCCCAGCACTTTGGGAGGCCAAGGCAGGCAGATCACCTGAGGTCAGGAGTTCGAGACCAGCTTGATGAACATGGAGAAACCCTGTCTCTACTAAAAAAATACAAAATTAGCCAGGCGTGGTGGCATGTATGCCTGTAATCCCAGCTACTCGTGAGGCTGAGGCAGGACAATTGCTTGAACCCAGGAGGTGGAGGTTGCGGTGAGCCAAGATCAAGCCATTGCATTCCAGCCTGAGCAACAAGAGCAAAACTCTGTCTCTAATACATAAATAAAATAAAATAAAATAAAATAAAATAAAATAAAATAAAATAAAATAAAATAAATAAAATAATCATAACTCTGGTCTGATCACTTGGTATAAGAGGGTTGAGTGAAGAAATGAGTGCACAGCCAGGTGTGGTGGCTCACTCCTGTAATCCCAGCACTTTGGGAGGCCGAGGTGGGTGGATCACTTAAGTCCCAGGGTTCGAGACCAGCCTGGGGAACATGGGAAGACCTAGTGTCTGCACAAAATACCAAAGGTTAGCTGGGCATGGTGCTGTGTGCCTGTAGTCCCAGCTACTTGGGAGGCAGAGGGCTAGAATTCACTTGAGCCTGGGAGGCAGAGGTTGCAGTGAATTGAGATGGTGCCACTGCACTCCAACCTGGGCAACAGAACAAGACCCTGTCTCAAAAAACAAACAAACCAAAAAAAGAGAAATGAGTACACACTATTAAATCCATCCTTGAATTTCCAATATGAACTAGCAATGAGGACTTAGAAGGGCAGTATAGGAGGTAAATAGTAAACCACAAAGTATGTTCTCGTGGAAACTAGAGAGAGATTTTGAAGAAGAATGATATGGTCAGTTGATAATGTACTTAGAAATCCAGAAGTATGAAGACAGACGACTTAATTTTGAAAATGAAGGTCACTGGTCACTCTCAACACTTGACAGTCAGCATTGAAAAGAATCCTAGATTTTTAGGTTGTACAGTGTAGTTATTAATAGTAGTAGGGCAGACTGGTGTTTCAGTTCCTGCACTGGTACTTATTGTCTCTTTGACCTTTGGCAAGCTGCTTTACCTTTCTGTTTACTTATCAGTAAATTATGGCTTATGACTAAATCTGCTTTATTGAGTAGTTGTTAGAATTGGGTAAAAATAGGTTATGTAAAATACATTAAGTTCATGCCTCACAGCTTGTCTGCCATCAGTAGTTATTAGCTGCTGATTATGGTGTCAGAGGTTATTTGGATTTGAGTACTCTTATTCAGTTTTTCTAATTTTCTTTTATAATACATATGTTTGCTCTAAGGGTATGTAAGGACAAGCCAAGGACCAAAATTCCTGGCTCGTTTCCTGTTTTTCTATGTTCCCAGGAGAATAAAGAAGAATTAGGAAAGGAAAGCCCTAAAAGTAATAGGATGAGTGCAAGCTGACTTCTGTACATGAGGATAGATGACATAATGCTAGGTATATTTCTCATAGAATTCTGAGTTAGAGATATTCTATGAAGCTGTACCAACTTGGAGCGATTTACTTAACCAAATTTTTAATCTTTCCATTTGGTAAGATTATAGTCAATGCCTATGCTGTAATATCAGTCTGGGCCCTTGTTCCCAGAGTGGAAGCTTACTCTCCCCACTTATTTATGGTGCATTTTAACCCATTTTCTTATGTTCTATTTCCTCCAACCTCTGTTCTTTGGTACTTGGTTGTTCCTGCCTATTTACAATCCTTCTTTTTCAGCTTTAAAAATCTATGTGCTGGCTGGGCACAATGGCTTACATCTGTAATCCCAGCATTTTGGGAGGCTAAGGTGGGGGAATTACTTGAGGCCAGGAGTTCAAGACCAGCCTGGGCAACATAGCAAGACTCTGTCTCTACAAAAATAATGAAAAAAATTAGCCAGACGTGGTGATGCACATCTGTACTCACAGGTACACGAAAGGCTGAGGCAGAGGATTGCCTGAGTCCAGGAGTTACAAGCTGCAGTGAGCTATGATGGTGCCAACTGCACTCCAGCCTGACCTGTACTGAAGAGCGAGACCTTGTTAAAAAAACAATCTATATGCTGATAATAACCAAATATATTTTCTGAAATCTCCCTAGCACTCCAGACTCACACATCCATTTGGTTATGAGTGAATGTTTTTGAGCCCTTGCTCTTCCACTTATTGTGTGATAGGAGCCAAGATATTTCACCTCTCTCTGATTCAGTTTTCTCATCTATAAAATGGGAGTAGTAATATCTATCTGAAAGGATTATTAGGAATATTAAATGAGATTACGTGAGACAATACATGTAAAATACTTAGAAGAGTGCCAGACACATACTAACCTCTCAATAAGTGTTACCTACTATTATTATCCTCACTGGCACAAACTTCACTTGGACAAAACTGATCTCTTGATCTTCATTTCTTATCCTCATAACTTTTCTTTCTCTAGTCTTCTCCTTATCAGCATATGGCATCTTCATCCACTAAATACCCAACCCCAAAATACAAGTTTTAACCTGATTTCCTCATTTTCTCATCACACCCTAATTAATCAGCAGGTTTTTTGCCTTTACATGTCGCAAATATAGCTATTTTTCATTTCTGCTGTTACAACTGACCAAGTCCAAGTCACTAGCAGTTCTTATTTGGTTTACTCTAATATTGAGCCTCCTTTTTTCCATTCTTTCTTTGAATAATTCATTTCCTATGCAGCAACCAATGTATAAGACACCAGTTAGCTCATGTCGTTACCTTTCCAGGGCTTTTCTTTATACTTGAATAAAACTGAACAAACAAATAAAGTTCAGAGTCTAAATAGCTTATTTATTTGTCTAATCTTCTACACTGTCTCCTTGTCCCCAGTGCTCCAGCCTGTGGTTTTTATCCTTTTTCTCCTAACTTGTCCAGCTTATCATTATCTATAGGTTATAGGTGTTACCCTTGCTTGCTCTTCCCAGTTTTCTCATCTCTGCCTCCTTTTTGTTATTTAGCTCTCCTGTTGCTGTACGTGATACTTCTTTGGAGAGGCTGTCCCTGACCAGAGTTTAACAAGCTGCTATAAAATTGTAGAATATTTATTCTAATTTACATGTATTATAGAAATCAATAGTTTTAGGATTGGATGAGACCTTATAGAAGATACCCGGTCCAGTTAGCTACCTGGAGCAGACATTTCTTCTATCTCATTGTTCAACCACCGTTCAAACATGTCACTTGGGTTAGTCCATTCTCATGTTGCTATAAAGAAACACCTATGGCTGGGCAACTTATAAAGAAAAGAGGTTTAATTGGCTCACGATTCTTCAGGCTGTACAGGAAGCAGAGCACTGATACCTACCTGGCTTCTGGTGAAGCCTCAGAGAGCTTTTACTTGTGGTGGAAGGCAAAGCGGAAGCACGTGTGTCATATGGCAAGAGAGCGAGAACAAAGAGAGAGGAAACAAGAGATGGAGAAGTAGGAGTGCCACACTTTTAAATAACCAGATTTTGGTGAATTCAGAGCAAAAACTCATTCATCACTTTGAAGAGAGCCCCAATCCGTTCATGAGGGATCTGCCTCCATGACCCAAACACCTCCTACCAGGCACCATCTCCACCATGGGGGAATCACATTTCAATATGAGGTTTGGAGGGACAAGCATCCAAAGTATGTTATCACCCATCATCTTGTTTTTAATAATTTTTTTTTCCCTTAAGTAACACTGGTACTTTTTTCATATAGGATTTCCGGGAAAAAAATACAGATCATATGCGCCCAGACATTGTAGCTCTTCTGAGAAGCAGCAAGAATGCATTTATCTCTGGGATGATTGGAATTGATCCTGTAGCTGTTTTCCGATGGGCAATTCTCCGAGCTTTTTTCAGAGCCATGGTTGCTTTCAGGGAAGCTGGGAGAAGAAACATTCACAGAAAAACTGGTAAGTAGTAGTTATTAGTATTCTACCATACTTCATCTTTTTTTTTTTTTTTTTTTTTTTTTTTTTACCTTTCTACTTCTTCACAAAAAGGAGTAGAATTCTTGCTACGAGATTCTCAGGACAAAAATCCTGCTTCTGTAGTCAATCTAGTGTCATCTCTTAACTGATCTGTGACTATGAACAGTTTTTCTTTTCTGTAAAAGAGAGTTATACTGCCTTTAAAATTATGAGGATAAAGTCAGAGCATCTGTTCATGAAGTGTTCATTTTCTTTTCCTTTACTCTTAGTTCATGGATTTTTAAAAACTTTGAAATTTAGAAATAGATAAAGCAGGATACTTTTTCTGTATGCCTCCCCTTTCAATCATAAAATCTCTCATCTCATGTTCTGTGGGAGGGCAACTTCATAAGCACTTTTGGCCTACTGGAAACCAAACTGTTATTTGCTGTAGCTCTAGTCTTAGGTAGGGCCATTGCTGCATAGAGAAGATTTTGTGATACATATGCAGTTGAGATTTATGCCTTTCAGTAGAAATGTTATAGGGCTCACCTGTGCTTTCAGGACTCCCAAAGTGACTTATGTGGCTTTTTGGGATGTGCACTAGTAGTAAAACTTTAAGTTTAGCTTTTAAATGAGAGAGTGTATTTCTAAAAATATATGTAAAATAATTGAACCTAGTTTCCGTTTTTTAGATTGTAAAGTATTTGAACTGGTCTTTGTAGATATATAGGGAGAATTATAGTTTATTAGAGAAATAAAAGGACTATCTCAAACCTGCTTTGCCTTTTACAAAGTGATTTCTAAGAGGTTATCTTTGTAAAAAGCTTTAAGGAAAATTTTTTTTCTTTAAGATGCTTCTTGTTTATTATGACAAACTTCTAATCAAGAAAACCACTCAAAATTGATTAGTATCCTGCTAAGACATAATTGAGTAAGAGAAGAAACTTTTCTTGTATTTACTGTCAAAGCCTATTTACTTTATTCACATTATCTGTATATTCCTTTGGCATTTAAAATCTATTATTTGTGAAAGCTAGTTGTTACATATCTGTTATTATCAATATCGGCAATGACATGCAATGTTATTAATGATAAACAACCTGTATTTTCTCTACCTTGATAAAGTCTAGATTGCTTATTTTCTAGTCTTGTTTTCCCTTCTGGCTAGTACAGAGCTTCCATATAATAATCTCTTTTTGAAAATTTGTATTCAACCTAACATGCATATAGAAAAGTACACAAAGCAAAAATGTATAGTTCAGTGAAGTATCACAAAGTAAACACAACCCTGGAACTACCACCTAGGTTAAGAAACACAACATTCCAGCCACCCAAAATTTCCCCTTGGAAAAAACTTTAAAATTTTTACTTTTTATAAAGGAAAAGAAAAACTCTGGTTTGTTTGCATTTTGAGGCCTGAGCAGATTTGTTTCCGAAAGTAATTGTTTATATTACAATATATCAGTGTCAATGCCAGCATTCACCCTAACATTTTATTTTCTCCACACCACTTCCTACCTACTCTCTTTTGGTAGGTTTAGGATAAAAACATATTATAAAGTTGGAACATTGTATCACTGTAAAAACTAACAGATTGTGAAAATGGTTTAAATGGTAGATCCAGAATTTTTATAATGACCGTAAATATTATGCGGTCATATTAAGATGAAATAGGAATTACAGATTAAGATGAAGTAGAAAATATGAAAGGCAGAAAAGGTGAGGTGACCAATTCTAGATGTTGGATATGAGAATAAGAGGGCAAAGATTCTAAAGAAGAAAGAAGATGAAATCTGCAGAATTACAGTATATTTTTATTTCCTGTGATGATATATTAATTAAAAACTTCAGTGGACTCTTGGTTAGTTGTCAAGAAACACCCTGATGGTAAACAGGTGTGTTCACCAAAAATACCCTGGATTTCTTCGAGGAATTCCCTGACATTCTTTTCGTCAAGCCAACTGAGCACAATTTACGATATCAAATTAAAATCTATTTTTTACTCTTGTTATTGTTTTCTTTTTTTTTTACAGACTTTCATATTAAAAGACACAAGGCCATTTTAAGGCCTTTAAATCAAAAGTAATTCAACTATTTTTGAGAAAATGTTATTGTAATTGTAGAATGTATATTATGGTGATCAGGCTGTTGGAAATCATAAAATGTTCTTAGTGGAGTCACATCAATAGGCAGTCTCAGTGAAGCTGCACGTTGGCCCTGCTGAGAGGTAGAATGAGAAATGGTAATGATTTGTCTGGTCAGCAATGAGATAATAGAGAACAGATGCTCCAGTTGTATCATCAACCTTGCCTGTGATTTCCTCCTCATAAATAAGGAAGAGCCCAGAGTAGAGAATACTATTTAAGGATCCTGAAGAGGATATAGCAGAAATCATAACCTGACTGGGAATTATACAGTATGTAGAACTGAGTACAATGAGGCTTTATTTGGTTCTTCTGGAGTTATTAATAAATAAAAGTATAGCCAAATAGGAATTTAAACTAGTCTAAAAAGGCTAGGCAAAGATGGGTAGTTCAGCTGTGCCATCAGGATGAGACATGAACAAGAGGGTCCAAAGTATTTTTCAGTTTCTTCATCTACAAAGAGAGAAGCTGAAACCCTTTATATAGTGTCTGCAGATGAGAGAGCTTTAAGGGTTTCCACAGAACCTGTTTCTCTTCTTCATCCCACTCAATAGACTATGTAACTCTAATGTACTTCTGTTTGTTTATGTAAGTGGGAGAAGCGTTCTAGTGACCATCTATTTTCAAAAATGACCAGATACTAAAATTGATTTGGGTATCACCATAAGTCTAGAATCTCTATGCTGTACTCTGTACACAATTCTTCCTAGTACTTAATAGATTTAAATAAACTTTTGTTAAAGAAAAAACAGGACTATTTTTTATAAATTACTTCTGTATTGGGCAGTATAGTAGGGCAATTAAGAATAAGGGTTTTGGATAGACATCAGTGAAATGGTGGGGTAAGGACCTCTAAAAACTTTTTCATAATAGCAATGAGAAAATTGGCAAAAATTGTCTAAACAACTTTGTCAGAACCCTGGAAATTAATCAAAGGCTCCCAGTAACCTGAGAAATGTTTATACAAGAGAAAAGGCTGAGTATCAGTAAAGACAGTGCCTAATACATATTTTAGTGAGGATATGGAAAAATTAGAAGTCTTGTATACTACTGATGTAGCCACTCTGTAAAACATTTTGGCAGTTCCTCAGAAAGTTAAATATAGAATTATATTTGACCCACCAATTCTGCTCTTAGGTATGTACTTAGAAGAACAAACAAAACAAAATGTGTAGACAGATATTCTTCACATCTTTCTAATAGCCAACAAGTAGAGACAACCCAAATGTTCCATCAACTGATGAATGGATGAACAAAAGGTGGTATATCCATTATTGGCATGTTATTTGGCCATAAAAGAAATGAAATACTGGTACATGCCACAATATGAATGAACCTTGAAAGCATTAAGATATATATATACTTGTGTGTGTGTATATATATATACATGTACATATATAGCATACATATATACATATATAGCATATATGCTACATATGTGAATATATGCTATATATGCTACATGTGTGTATATATATGTATGTATGTATATGTATATATACGTATATATGTGTATATATACATATATACTACTTATGTACATATATACTACATATATGTATATATGCTAATATATATGCTACACACATATGCTATGTGTATATGAGATAAGCATATATATATATATTTATTTTATTTTATTTTATTTTATTTTATTTTTGAGACGGAGTCTTGCTCTGTCACCCAGGCTGGAGTGCAGTGGTGCAATCTTGGCTCACTGCAACCTTCACCTCCCAGGTTCAAGCGATTCTCCTGCCTCAGCCTCGCTAGTAGCTGGGAATACAGGCACTCGCCACCATACCTGGCTATTTTTATATTTTTGTATTTTTAGTAGAGGTGAGGTTTCACTATGTTGGCCAGACTGGTCTTCAACTCCTGACCTCAGGTGACCCACCCGCCTTGGCCTCCCAAAGTTCTGGGATTACAGGCGTGAGCCACCACGCTGGGCATATATATATATATATATACTTTTTTTTTTTTTTAAGAGCCAGGTTTCGCTGTGTTGCATGTGTTGGAATGCAGTGGTGCTATCACAGTTCACTGTAGCCTCAAACTCCTGGGCTCATGTTATCTTCCTGCTTCAGCGTCTCAAGACACTGGAACTACAGGTACATGCCACCATGCCTGGCCTTTTCTATTTTTAAATTTGTTTTCAGAGGTGGGTCTTGCTGTATTACCCAGACTGGTCTTGAACTCTTGGCCTTAAGTGATCCTCGCTGCTCAGCCTCCCGAGTGTCTGGGATTACAGGTGCGAGCCACCATGCCAGGTTCTCATTATGATATATCAAAGAAGTACAGTTTCCATATTTGTAATATGGAATCATACAATACTCTATATTACAAAATGGAATATTGTATGATTCTGTTTATGTGAATTGTCCAGAATAAGCAAATCTGTAGAGACAGAACTTAGATTAGTGTTTGCCTAGGGCTAGAAGGTCAGGTATAGAGCTAAGAGATGGGGAGGATGATAGAGAGTATGAGTATCTTTTTGTATGATCAAAATGTTCTAAAATTGATTGTGGTAATGTTTAGCTTCATGAATTATACTAAAAGCATTTAATTGTATACTTTAAATCAATGAATTGTTTAGTAGGTGAATTGTATTTCAATAAAACTGTTACAAACATACAAAAAAGAATATTCTAAAGTGCTTTTATTCATAATAGTTCCTGAATGTTCATCAGTGGAAGAATGGATGACCAAATTGTGATATACTCCTACCATGTAACATTACTCAGCAATGAAAAGAAACAAACCACTGATACTCAGAATGAATGAGTCACAAAAAATCCTCAGCAAAAAGCTAGATATGAAAGAATATATGCTGTGTTATTTCTTTAGTTTAAGAACAGACAAAATGGCTGGGCCCAGTGGCTCACGCCTGTAATACCAGCACTTTGGGAGGCCGAGGTGGGTGGATCACCTGAGGTCGAGAGTTCAAGACCAGCCTGACTGACATGGAGAAACCGTCTCTACTAAAAATACAAAAATTTAGCCGGGCTTGATGGCGCATGCCTGTAATCCCAGCTACTTGGGAAGCTGAGGCAGGAGAATCGCTTGAACCCAGGAGGTGGAGATTGTGGTGAGCTGAGATCGCACCATTGCACTCCAGCCTGGACAACAAGAGCGAAACTCCATCTCAAAAAAAAAAAAAAAAAGGTAATAAATTGTGACAAATCAGAACTTGATTACTTCTGGTGGGATCAGGCAAGGGTAGCATTGATAGGAAGGGAGATAAAATAACTTGGGGGGGTGATAGAAATGTTCTCTATCTTGATTCAGGATTTTGTGGATGTAAATGTTTGTTTAAATTCATCAAACTGAGTACTTAAGAAAAGCGTATTTTATGTTTGTGAAATATAGCTTTAAAAAATGGCCTTAAGGCCTTTGAGTTGACATTACAGAAACTTATAGGGCCAAAGATATTCCCTAAGGTCTGAATGATATTTTGGAGCTGGGATTGAGCCTCTGTTACATAGTCCAAGTCCTTCAAAGTCATGGAACTTTTCTGTCACTAAAAAAATTATTGAAAAATGCTGGTCCTGCGTAAGAAAAAACAAGGAGCCTTAGCAATCTGTGTTAGGCCTTAGATAAGGTTAAAAAGAAGTTATCTTTAAAAAAATCAGTGCCCTACATGTGCACCATGTGTGAGTATGGGGTCTGAATTTATACTATGTGTTTGGTGCGTAATGTCAAACTAAGAAATTATCATCACAACCAGTCCAGCAACTAGCATAAGAAAATACTAAATAAATCTCTTTTAAGAGTTGATGATGAGTAGGCTGGGTGCAGTGGCTCATGCCTATAATCCCAGTACTTTGGAGGCCGAGTCAGGCGGATCATGAGGTCAGGAGATCGAGACCATCCTGGCTAACACAGTGAAACCCTGTCTCTACTAAAAATACAAAAACAAAATTAGCTGGGCATGGTGGCTGGCGCCTGTAGTCCCAGCTGCTCGGGAGGCTGAGGTGGGAGAATGGCATCAACCTGAGAGGCAGAGGTTACATACAGTGAGCAGAGATCACACCACTGCACTCCAGCCTGGGCGACAGAGCAAGACTCCATCTTAAAAAAAAAAAATGAAAAAAGAGTTGAGATGGCCAGGCACAGTGGCTCATGCCTGTAATCCCAGCACTTTGGGAGGTCGAGGCAGGCAGGTCGCGAGGTCAGGAGATTGAGACCATCCTGCTCAACATGGTGAAACCCTGTATCCACTAAAAATACAAAAATTAGCTGGGCATGGTGGTGCGTGCCTGTAGTCCCAGCTACTCTGGAGACTGAGGCAGGAGAATCGCTTGAACCCGGGATGCAGAGGTTGCAGTGAGCCGAGATTGCACCACTGCACTCCAGCCTGGTGACAGAGTGAGACTTCCTCTCAAAAAAAAAAAAAAAAAAAAAAACAGAACAAAACAAAAAAAAAAAACAGGTGATGAGACTCCTCAGAAAAGAATCCCTACTGAAAATATAAACCATCCTAGGAAACCAAACTACCTTGGCAGGGGTTTGGTACATAAAACAAACAAGGAATATCACTTTAAGATTTAGAAATTATGTCACAGTCTGGAAAATAATGTTCAAAACTGTAAAAAGGTATAGAAAGAATGAAAGAGCAGGAGAGAGGTTAAAGAAACTAATCTAGGCATGGTGGTGAGACAAAGCAGTCACAGATACAAAAATACCCATATTTAAATGGCACTGCCACAGTTTATTAGAGGAAATAGAAAATAGTTTGGTGGTTGTAGTAATGTTGATTGATTTTTTAGAACTCTACATAATAATTTAGTGTATTTTAATATCCTGAGCTCTTATACAGAATACTTTAACACATAATATTCTTGAATTATTTTTGACTAGCAGATTATCAGATTAGCTGTTGAAAGGCGTAATTGTTTAGTGATAACTTCTTCAATTTACAATTTGAATGGAGTCTGACTAGAACTCACTGGGTGTTTTTTCCTCAACTGGCCCCCTTCAGCTGACTGCCAAACCAAGTGCAGTGGAGTCTAAGGCCTAAGCATTCTTTCTCCAAGCAATCAATCCATCAAGGGGGGATTGCTGGTAATAATGAGAATAGAGTATGTTTATCGAGGTATCTTTTGAGTAAGAAATGATGTTAAGCTTGGTTATACTTCTCTTTTTGAAACATTCAACCTTTGTACCTATTGACTTTTTGTATTGTACAAATAATATAGTATTGTATTAGTTTAGTTCCTTTTTTCTTATAAAAATATTTCAAATTCACTTTATTTTTTAAAAGCCTGTTTTCTGTATATAATATTACATGATTTATGGTATTAGATTCCCTCTCCATTGCTATATATGGCTGCCTATTCTCTGGATATATAAATCCAATTTAGGGAATTAGAACGAGACTAAAATATGCCCTACAAACCTCTTTGAATTTAGTATAAGACTGTTTAACTTTTAAAATGATTCGGCTGTGAGATTTTTCCAAAGATTGTTCTCTTGTATCTCATTCCTAATTATACAGTAAAATGCAGTAATAGAACTTTAGTTCATTTTAATGTGTTACTTCATTTGCCTCTATATTATTATGTACTTTGTTTTTTAAAAGCAAACTTATTTAAATTTGAACATTATGCCCTAACTCTAGAGGTGATCTCTGAATAAATGATACACAACCACCACCCTAAAGCCTGGAAACTCTTTATTGCTAATATTTATGGCACTCATCTCCCATTCACTTTATTGCCTAAGTACTCACTTTAAATAACACTAATCTGGGGCTTTGGTCTTTACTTGAATGTGCTCTCTTCTTTTTTTCACTGGTAGCTGATTTCTATCCTGTTTTCCTAAGAAGCGGTAATGAGGTACAGATTCTTCAGCTTTGTTTTCAAATTTGTAATTACAGAAGTGCTGCTGGGCTTTCCTGCTCTATGGTGCTTTTCTTCATGTTTTCATTATTGACACACTTGTTGGAATTCCTACAAGTGTGGTTAATTGCAGGATTTGTGAAAGAATTGTTCAACTTTAAGTAAATTGTTTTGGGTATATTTCTCTTTGGGGTTCCATCAGTGTTGCCAACTATATGTTAATTATATTTGAGACCTGATAAAAATGAGTCCTTTTAAAAAATAAATCATACAAATTGCTTTTGAATTTTTGCTTGTATTGAGAAATTTTTAGTATGGTGTTAACTAACAATACTTTGAGTACTGAAAATGACACTTTGAATATCTGAAAAACGCCTTTATTTTTTCCTGTTATTTTTAAGCATTTTCCTCAAAATAATTGGACATTCACATATAACTTCTATTATTTGATACATTTTTATACACCCTTAAATAGTTGGCAGCATTGTCCTTGATCCTCTGTTGGTTTGGGCTTATATAATGTCTTTTTCTTTTCTCCATTTTTTTTGTTTGTTTTTTTTGCTTCCTAAGGACATGATGATACAGCGCCATGTGCAATTTTGAAAAGTATGGATAGTTTTAGCTTTCTCCAACACCCAGTCCACCAGAGGAGCTTAGAGATTCTGCAGAGATGCAAGGAAGAGAAGTACAGTAAGGCTACAAATCCTGATAAACTGTTATCACATATCCATTTGGAAATGGAAACCAGGAGCATCCTACACCAGGGTGGGATATAGATTGCATGGGCAACATGGCCTCCATAAACCTCTGAGCAGTCTTTGAATATTTCTATTGAGTCTTTAGTACTTTCTTTTGAAAATACTGATACACTTTTTTAACTTTGGTGACTTTTCTGTTTGCCTGTGATCATTGAATTGTTAATTATACTTGGTTACAGTCACTGGATTGGTTTCTATTTGTCTTTCAAGTAGCCAAGTGATGGATAGGAATCAACAATGTTTTCTTTCCTGCTCATAAAAAAAAAACAAAAAAAAACTTTATTGAGGTCTAACTGAAGTAAAAAACTGAATGCAAAGAGAACAATTTGGTAAGTTTTGACGTATGTAGGCACCCATGAAATTATCTCCAGAATCAAGATAATGAATATATTCAGCATTCCCAAAAAGTTTTCTCATAGCTCTTTCTAAATCTGGATGATTTTTGTGTTTGCTTATGCTTGAATTTCAACATTAGCAAGTGTTATTTTTGTGTATCATTGGTAAATCCAGTTAGTTTGATTGCAGTGCGTCAGCCAGCCTTTCCTATGTCTGGTTTAGAGCAAAGCCACCACATTAATGTTTTGGCTTGAGGAAGAATAACAATCATGGTGCATGTTCTTTTTTGTTTGCTTTTTTATAAAATTGGTGTGAAAAGATGCCCTTGGTCTCCATTTCCTTTCTTGCTCTTTACTTGTTGTACTCATTCTGCATGAAAATTGATTCTTTTGCCAGTTATAAGATTACTATTATTGAGGCACTGCTATTGTGAGAATAAGTGGATCCTTCAAAATACTCAAAGACAACTCAGCAATTTGCCTATAATGGACCTACATAATCTGTTCTGAGCTTCTAATAAATTACCACTGATTTAGTTGGCTAATTTCACAGTTTTCTGGTTGAAATTCCATGAAATTTTACTATCCAGTTGTCAGTGAGAGGAGAATATAAGTAGAATTGCTAAGAGCAAATGTTGTGGATTCTTTTTCAGTTCCCATTGCTGTCTTGGTTAAAACAAAAGTGTGTAATGTATTTTGAAAAACAGTATTTAAAGTATTTTCTTGTTTTAAGAAGAACAAAGGTAAGTGTTTTGTTTTAAAAAGACATCCTTAATTATTCTTAATTGTTGCTGTTGTTTTTAAGAGGAATGTAACAAATCCTCATTCCAGTTATTCATCTTCCTATTCTGTCTTTTAATCCATGGGACATTATTTAAAATAGTCTATAAAACATTTTGGGGAGCTTAAATTAATTTCTATTAACCCTTAAATAGTTGCAAATGGTTTATTTGCTTTGTTTTTTCATGACTCAGCCTGACAACCCCAGACCTGATTGTATGCCAACTACATGTGGATCTTGAATAGGAGGGCACCAGTTTCAGCATAGGCTGCATGAAGAAATTGTGCGTCTATGTGTGTTCACTTGCAAATTTCTACTTTTATGGACGTTGGAGCTCTTCCATTATTTTATGTAATTTATTCCATTTTCCACTATAGTATTAGCAATATACTAATTATAAAAAGGTATCACGTTATAAATTTTATTATACGTAAAATTGTAAATTCAAGTTTCGGAAATTGTTCTTAAAAAAGCAGAACTACCAGCTTTAGGTAGTGGTGAATTGGTGAAGTGAATGAATTCTCCCACAAGTAACAGTGATAAAACCTGGAATAAATTTTTTAAAATAACCAAGTATTTGAAAATACTGGAAAAAGACCAAAAGTAGGCAGAAAGTAGGGAAAAGTTTATTCTTTAAAGGTAGTAAAGCAGTGGGTAAGAATTGTGAATTTGTAGCTTTTTATACAAGGGGTTTCCTAACTTTCATAGTTTCAGAGATAGAAAACAATCACCACCACCACCATACTGGCTTATTATGTTAGAAGACTTTCAGAGCAGCGTGGGGTTTAGGAGGACTGAGAGGGCTGCTACAGGGCTAAAACCCAAATTAAAGTATGAACGCTGCCCATATCCCTGGCGACTGCTGTGAGTATGCAGGGAAGACCCCAGGAACCGTATTTAAAAAAAAAAAAAAAGTGGAAACCAAATAAGAGATAATCCTTGAAAGACTTAACTATAATAGCTGAGATATGCAAGTTTGCTGCTTTTTAGAAAAACTGAGGAAATTTTCTGCCTGTGCTTAGCTTGTGTGGGAAAAACTGAAGTCTTTCTGCCTTAATTGGAGTCCCATAGGAAATGAGAGATAAAGGGGTCGAAAATTATTTGAAGACAGTGGCAGAAAACATCCCTTACTTGATTTAAAAAAAAAAAAAAACACACACACTCAACATAGTGAAACCATGTCTCTACTAAAAATACAAAATTTAGCCAGGCGTAGTGGTGCACGCCTATAATCCCAGCCTCCTTGTGTGGCTGAAGCACAATTGCTCGAACCTGGGAGGCAGAGGTTGCAGTGAGTTGAGGTCACACCACTGCACTCCAGCCTAGGCAACAGAGCGAGACTGTCTCACAACAAACAAACAAATACTAGCTTACAGATCCAGGAAGATCAGTGAACACAAAGCAGGGTAAATATGAAGGAAAACTACACCTAGGCACATTATAGATAAACTGCTAAAATGTCAAAGGTAAAGAGAAAATCTTGAAAGCAGCCTGGAAAAGATATACATATTAAATACAGAGGAATAATGAGATGATTAACACCTGACTTCTCAGTAAAAATAATGAAGGCCAAAAGGTGTCAAAAAATCATGTTTAATATGTCACGTCCCCCACCTCCCCCAAAAAAATTCGAGCCAGAATTTCATTATTTGCAGTTTGGGTCCAGACAAATTAACTGACAGAAGAAAAATTAACAATCTTCAGAAGAACCTAACAGTATCCACTGTTGCTATGATATGTTATCCACAATGTCCTGTTATCATGTAGCAAAAGTATCCTTCAAAAATGAAGGTGAAATACATTTTCAGACTAACAGAGTCTGGGAATTTGTCACCATATGTATTATATGGGAAATGATAATAGAAATTCTTCAGGCTCAAGGGAAATCACCCCATGATCGTAACTTGGGTCTATAGTAGGGGTTGGCAAATTTTTTTCTGCAAAAAGCAGATAGTAAACATTTTAAGCTTTGTAGGCCAGTATAGTTTCTGTTGCGGCTACTCAATTCTTCTGTGAAGGGAGCCATAGACAATACATAAATAAATGAGTATAGCTGTGTTCCAATAAAGCTTTATTATGGGCACTGATACTTAAATTTCAAACAATTTTCACATGGTACAAAAATGTTCTTTTTTTTCTCCTCAGTTAAAAACTATATGAGCCATTCATAGGTCATAGGTCATACAAAACCAGGCAATGGGTTTGGTTTAGGCCATGGACTCTAGTTTGCTGATACATGCATGAATTACTGGAAGGAATAAAGAAGGCAGAACTAATAAATATGTGTAAAAATATAAATGACTACACATATTTTCTTGGCTTCTCTTAATTTAAAAAATGACTGTTTCAAGTAAAAAAATCTGACATTATTTTGGTGGTTTAAAATATGTCCACAAATTGATACTTCCCCCTTCATAAGGCATGTGCTATACTTAGTGACTTGCTTCCAAGAAATGGAATGTGGCAGAAGTTACAGTGTGTGACCTTCAATATTAAGACATAAAGATATTGTGGCCTTTCCTCCTTCTCTTTGTTTCTGGTGCTCTCGCCTTCTCTCCAAAGTGGCTCTTCTCTGAAATTTCTCAGGGAGGAAATTAGAGGAGTGAGGAAAAATTAAAGTTTTGGGGAGCATGAGCTACAGCTCTCTTCCAGAAATGACAGGAGACCTAGAAAGAAGGAGATGGCAGAAGGAGAGCAGGGGTAGAAAAGAAGAATCTCACTGTAATTTGCACCCATTCTTTTGGCCTTCAGTCCTGTTTGGGATGATTGAGAATATGATGTGTATCAGCAAGATGAAGGATCAGCAATTGCCAGGGAAGGGCTGAGGGTTTACTCCACGTCATTACCCTCAACATGCTGACAGTGCCCACTTTAATGTCCCTAACCTCAGGTATCAGGATGGTCATTCAGATGATTGAAAGTTTAGTGAATTGTCTGATCAAAATGGAATTAAATGCAAATCAATTAACAGATATATCTGGGAAACCCTCACATATTTGAAAAATAAAATGCATATGTAACTAATGAGTTGAAAAAATTTCATAAGGGTAACTTGGAAGTTTTTTGATCTGAAAGATGATGGAAACAACGTATTACAACTTATGGAATACAAATAAAGAAGTACTTAGGAGAAAACTTACAGTTTTAAGTTCTTAAATTAGAAAAGTAAGGTAAAATAATCAGTGATTGAGGCTTTCACCTTAAGCTAGGAAGAAAAGAGCATATTAGACTCCAAATAAGTAGAAGGACGTAAAGTAAATAAAACTTTTTTTTTTTTTTTTTTTTTTTTCTGAGATGGAGTCTGGCTTGTCACCCAGGCTGGAGTGCAGTGGCATGATTTTGGCTCACTGCAACCTCCACCTCCCGGGTTCAAGTGATTCTCATGCCTCAGCCTCCCAAGCACCTAGGACTACAGGTGCATGCCACCATTTTACTTTGTTTTGTTTCATATTTTAGAGATAGGAGCTCGTTCTGTCACCCAGACTGGAGTGCAATGACACAATCATGGCTTATTGCAGCCTTGACCTCCTTGGCTCGAGTGATCCTCCAACCCCAGTCTTTCAAGTAGCTGGGTCTGCAGGTGCATGCCACCATACCCTGCTAATTTTTAAAATTTTATTTGTGGAGATAGAGTCTTACTATGTTGTCCAGGTTGGTCTCAAACTCCTGGCTTCAAGCAATCCTCCTGCCTTGGCCTCCCAAAGTACTAGGATTACAGATGTGAGCCACTACATCTGGCCTAAAGCTGGTTTTTTGAAAAGAACAATGAAGTTGATAAATCTCTAGGCCAGCATGGTGCAGTAGAACTTTCTGCGATGTGGAAATGTTCTCCAGCTACACTGTCAGTACTGTAGCCACTAGCCACATGTGGCTGTTAAGCACCTGAACTGTGTCTGGTGCAGCTGAAACTGAAGTTCTAATTTTGTTTAATGAGTTTATATAGTCACATATAGCTAGTGGCTACTGTATTGGACAGTGCAGTTATAGCTATTCTGATCTAGAAAAGTGAGAGAAGACACAAAGCTATTACCTAGAATGAAAGAGTGGACACAATTGTATATGCTACAGAAATCAAAAGTTTGACAGAGATTATGAACATTTATGGCAATCAGTTCAACTTACGTGAAATGGAAAAATTCCTTGAATGTGAACGGTTATTAAAATCAACCCAAGAAAATACAGAAAATATGAATAGTACGATATCTTTTTACAATATTGAATTCTTAACTAAAATTTTCCTCCCACACAAAGTTTAGGCCAAGATAGGCTCATAAGTAATTTTATTTAAGAAATGACTATTGTACCAGTTCCCTTCAACTCTTTCAAAAAGCAGAGGAGAAGGGAACACTGTCCAAATCATTTCATGAGGCCAGTGTTATTATTCTGTTACCAAAACCATTATAAGAAAACTATAGACCAATATAACTTCATGATGGGTGGATATAGAAATAATAATAGCTGGCTGAATTCAGCAGTATATTAAAGATAATATATGAAGACAACATGGAATTTATTCCAGGGATGAGAAAGGTTGGCTTGACCATGTTAACCATATAAAAAGAAAGCCACATATGATTGTCTCAGTAGATGGAGAAAAAGTTTGTCTTAATACCACGCTCATTCTATTTTAAAACTTTTAGTAGCCTAGGAATAGAGACCAATTTCCTCTACTTTATAAAGAATATGCATGAAAATCCTACAGCAAACTCCATACTTAATAGTGAAAGATTGAATACTTTTTCCCTAACATTAAGAACAAGGCAAGGACATCTTTTACCATTTAGATTTGACATTTACTAAAGGTCACAGGTGGTGCAAAAAGGCAACAAAAAGAAATTGTACATAGATTGAAAAGAAGTAGTCAACAAATTCATTAATATAGGAAGTGTGAAGGAATCACACTTCCTATTTAAGGAAAAGCGCTCTTAAAACTAAAAAGTGAGTTTAACATTTTTACAGGATACCAAGTAATTTTAGAAAATTGTAATGTCCTAGCCATGAGCACTTAGAAAATGATTTACAAATTCCATTTACTGTACATCTATGGCAGCCAGCCTCCTAGATGTCACAAGCTTTTATAGTCCTCTCCTATATTTTACAAGAGTTGGTCTGTGTAACAGAAAGCACATGGCAAAAATGATGGTATGTCACTTTTAAGATTTCTGTAAAAGACTCCAATTTCCTTCTGGGGTACTGCTTCACTTGCTAGGCCTCTCTGAAATCACTGTCTCTTGGAGAAACAATATGCTATTTGTGAGTAGCCAAAACTCAGTATGAACTGAGGCTTGTCACCAACTGTGTGAGTGACCTTAGAAGTGGATCCTTCATTCCAGTGTTGAGATGACTGCAGCCTTGGCTAATAGCTTGAATGCAACCTCTTGAGACATGTTGAGTCAGAACCACCCAGCTAAGCCACTCCTGAATTGTTGTTCCTCTAAAAACTATATGAGATGATAACTTGTTTTAAAGTATTGGATTTTGGAGTAATTTAATACGCAGTAGATAATTAACAGAAACATGAAATACTTGGGGATAAATTTAACAAATATGTTTAAGAGTTGTACACTACTAGGAGAAATTGAAGAATACAATGAAGAGAGATACATATTTATGTTTGTATTTTTGAGATGCAGCTCTCTCTCAGATGGATCTATAGATTGAATTCAACCCAATAAGTATAATAGCAGATTTTTTGGTAGAAATTAACAAGCTGAATCTAAACCTTATAGAGAAATGTAGAATACTCAGACTGTCCAAAACAATTTTTAAACAGAACAAAGCTGGATAATTTACATTATATGATTTTAAGACTAAAATATTCATGACATTGTTCTATTGGTGTTAAGGATCGATAGATTAATGAACCAAATACAAAGTACAAATCTACCCATACACAGTCAGTTGATTTTCTGTTAAGGCACCAAGATAATTTAGTGGGGGTAAGGGATAGTCTTTTAAACAAATAGCACTAGAACAGCTGGATATCCATAAGGTATAAGAGAACTTTGACCCTTATATCATACATGTAAGTTAATTTTGAAATGTGTCATACAGCTCTTTGTAAGGACCAAAACTATTAAATTTGTATTAAAATAGAAGAAAACCTGAGAAACAAATTTTTGTAATCTTGGGACAGGCAAAAGTTTCTTAGATGAGACATAAGAGCATGAATATAAAAGGAAAAAATTGACAAATTGGAGTTAGCCAATTTGAAAACTACTTTTCTTAACTGCTGTTAAGAAAACAAAAAACATACCGCAGCCTGGGAAACAGTATTTATTACAATTTGTAATATTCATACCTGATAATGGACTTGAAAACAAAATATAAAAACTCCTACAATAATAAGATAAAAAGGCCAGTTTTTAAATGGGCAAAAGATTTGAACATACACTTCCACAAAAGAAGATTTGTCTGTGTTCTCATGAAAGATGTTCAACTTTGTTATTCATTATGGAAAGGCAAATTGTAATCTGAGTAAGGTCACTTATACCTCTATAGTGGCTAAAATGTAAGAAGTTGAAATACGAACTGATAAGGATGTGGAGCAACTGGAGCTCTCATACTGTCTCTTGGCACTGTCAAATAGTACAGTTATTTCCGAAAACAGTTTGTCAGTTTTATAAAGATAAGCATATTTTTCCCATATGTTTCATGAATTCAAATCTCAGTTATTTACCTAAGAAATGAAAGTATATATTCACAAAAGACTTTTACGGATGAATCTCTAAACTATTATGCTAAGGGAAGGCCTATCCTCAAAGCATACTGTTTTATTCCATCTGTATAAAGTTCTAGTCAATACAAGCCAATCTGTGTGGAGAGCAAGTTAGTAATTATCTTGACCCATAAGTAAGTGTTGGAGATTGTCCAAGAAGGGGCATAAGGCAACTTTGGTGATGATGGAAATGTTTTGTATCTTTCTTTGGTGGTTATTAGTGTGGTGAATGCATTTAGCAAAACTTATTTAACTGTATACTTAACATATATATGTTTAACTTTGAAATTTTTATTCCAATAAAAAATGTTTAATTACATGTCATGAAGCCTGGTACAAGTTACAAGTAAATACCTAGAAGACATTATTTTTTGTGAAACTAAGAATATCCAAAATAAAAAATTGTATATGATCAGAACTACTGCTTGCAGATGGTATACAGAGACAAATATAGAAGATACTGGCATGCATTTTGGTGAAAACTGAAGGGAAAGCGGGGAGCTCTACTGCTCTTGAATTAACATAATCTTTTCAAGTTTAGGAAATCAGTATAGGTAAATAAATTGAACATGTGCCTTAAGGACAACCACAGAAATAACAATTTTTATCTTTTAAGGTAGCATAAGAGACCTTATAAAGTGAAAATCAAGAAGGAAAAAAATGAAAGAGTGAAATAAATGAAAAACATGAAATAACATGCCAGAAACAAGTATTATTTAAAATTAATATAAATGGTTTACACTCACCAGTTAAACTCTCAATGACTTTTTCAGTAGTTTAAGTGATAGCTACATGATTTTTAATTAAAGAGGTGAAAATAAAAGGATGGACAGTGATGTACCAGGCAAATATGAATGATAGCAATTATTAAAGCTAGATAGTAATCTGAGCAGATGCTCACCTATATATATTTTAAAAATTTAGTTGAGCAAGATAGAAGCTGAACCCACTAGAAGTTTTGATATTTAATAAAGAACTTGGTAAATGTATATATAAAGCTAAATAAGCAACAGTTTTATAAAACTTACATCTAATTTGCTTGATGAAGGAAAAGAAACAAGGTGAATATAAGTATTGGGTAGTAATAACACCCCTAATGAGAAGGGGACTTTAAAACATTTGAAGGTTCTTGTACTCTTCAGGGAAAGAGAACAGATTATTAGGTTAGAATTCATGAGTATGTTAAACATTTAAGGAAAAATAAAGCAGAAAGTGTATACAATTTGTGGAACAAAAGAAGTCAAAATACAAAGAAAACAATAGAAGCCTGGATAAAAGCATATAATAGTTAAGGTAAATAAAAAAACATAAACTAAGATGTCAGAAAAAAATTCCAGATGTATCAATTATAGCAGAAAATTAAAATGGACTAAACTGAACAGTTTAAAAAAACATTATGAATTAAGGAAGATGAGCAAAATTTAGCTATAGAATGCTTACAAGAGACAAACCTAAAGCATATAAACACAAAGATATTAAGAATATTAGCAAAGAGTTATATCAAAATTTATCCTTATTCTCTTGTACATTTTCCCACCTCCTTTAGGTAACAACAGATTTATTACTATAAGTCAGTTTTACATTTTCTAAAAATTTTACTCAAGTGGGATTACATAGTATGTATTTTGTGTTCTGATTGTGTTATGCAACGTAGTTATGCATGTATTTATGCATGTTTTTCCATATATCATTTGTTGCTCAAGTGTGTTCCATTGTATATGTATATACACACATTGTATTTAATTTATATGATATATATATATATAATGTATATAATTGTGCTTATTGATTTGTTGGTGTAGTTAAGAGTTATATATATTGTTAGAGCTATTGTGAACAACAGTGCTATAAACATTCTTTTTTGAGTCATTTTGCAGGCGTATATTTTTACTCCTCAGTAAATACTTAGGAGTGGAGTTACTTCATGAAGTAGGCATATGTTTAACATCATTACGAACTATCAAATTTTTGGCATTTTAAAGATGTTCCATGTTCTTAGGGCTTTATTTGTGATGATTACTCAGATGTCATCCCATTGTCATTCCTTCATATGTCATGTACCTTTTTTTCCTTTGACTTTAAAATTTTCTCTTTATATTTGGCATTCAGCAGTTTGATTCTCATGTCCCTAAATATGATTTATATTAATTTTCTTTGGGATTTGCTGTACCTTTTGGACTTTCATTGTTTTTCATCAAATTTAGAAAGTTTTTGGCCAATATTTTTCAAAAATTTTTTTCTGCTACAATTTCTTTTTTCCTTCTGAAACTCCAGTTACATGTTGTTGGAATATTTGATACTATCTCAAGATAGCTATTTTGAAATTCTTTTTTGCTAATTCGAACAAATGGGCGATCTTGGGATCTGATGGATTTGTTGTTGTTGTTGTTGTTTTTGAGATGGAGGCTCGCTCTGTCATCCAGGCTGGAGTGCAATGGCGCGATCTTGGCTCACTGCAACCTCTGCCTTCCGGGTTCGAGTGATTCTCCTGCCTCAGCCTCCTGAGTAGTTGGGATTACAAGTGCGTGCCACCATGCCGGGCTAATTTTTGTATTTTTGTAGAGATGGGGTTTTACCATGTTAGCCAGGCTGGTCTCGAACTCCTGACCTCAGGTAATGTGCCCACCTTGGCCTCCCAAAGTGCTGGGATTACAGGTGGGAGCCACTGCACCTGACCAGATCTGATGAATTTTAAATGGGATCAGGGAGTGGGCTACACAGAGCTTCATTTTTTAATCTGAGTGATCCATCATAAGTGTTTAGTATATTATTCTTTAGGCCACTTTTATGTTTAAAATACTTAACAATTGATGTAAAAATGGTAACCATTGCCTAATCTCTTGTCTAGAAATTTACTCCTCATCCCCCTCCTCCTTTCTTCTGTCTCTTCTTTCTTTCTTCCTCCTTCTTTGAGATGGAGTCTTCCTCTGTCATCCAGGCTGGGGTGAGATGGTGTAATCATAACTCACTGTAGCCTTGAACTCTTGGACTCAAGCCATCCTCCTTGAAGATTGTTTGCAAGATTGTTTCAGCTCTTCTGGATCCCTTGTATTTCCATGTTAATTTTAGGATTGTCTCATTCATTTCTACAAAAATAATTATCTGGAATTTTAATGGAAAATGCATTGATCTGTAGGTCAGTTTAGGGAACATTGACATCTTAACAATATTATATTTTCCAATTCAGGCACATAGATAGCATTCCATTTAGTTGGCTCTTTATTTTCTTTTAATGATGTTTTATAGTTTTCAATGTAGACATTTTATACTTTTAAAAATTTCATTTCAGAATATTTATTGCTATTTCCGCCACTCCTCTCCCAACCCCGTCCCCACTCCAAGACAGGGTCTCACTCTGTCGCCCAGGCTAGAATGCAGTGGCATGACCTCAGCTCACTGCAGCCTCGACCTCCGGGGCCCAAGCAGTTCTCCCACATCAGCCTCTCAAGCTGGGACTATAGGTGTGAGCCACTACACCCAGCTAATTTTTGTATTTTTTGTAGAGGTGGGGTTTCAGCATGTTGCCCAGGCTTGTCCTGAACTCCTGGGCTCAAGTAATCTGCCTGTCTTGGCCTCCCAAACTGTTGGGATTACCAGCATGGGCCACTGTGCCTGGCCGGTTTGCATGATTTAAACAGCACAAAGAGTCTCCTGTGGGTTTTCAGTTTCCCTCATTCATACAGAAAGATAATAATCACTTCATGTGGATATAGTGTTGACTATGTGCCAAGCACTCTTCTAAGCACTTATATATATATTTTATTTTTAGTATAGATGAAGTCCGAGTTGCCCAGCTTGTCTTGAACTACAAAGCTCAAGTGATCTGCCTGCCTTGGCCTCCCAAAGTGCTGGGATTACAGGCATCTGCGACTACACCTGGCCACCACTGTATATTTATTTGTTTCCTGTAGTTTTGCAGAACTCGTTTATTAGTCCAAATCAGTTTTTTTTTATTTATTCCATAGGATTTTCTGCCTACAAGATGGTCATCTTGAATAGAGATACTTTTACTTCTTTTTTCCAGTGTGTCTTACGTATATTAAATGTTTGTGTGTTATAAAAATTGATAGCCTTATGCTTACAGAACTTAAATGTTTATCATATGATTTGAAGAACATTACATTTTTTAAATAATTGGTAATTCTTAAGGAAGCAATTTGTCTTCTTTTATATTCATTGTATTTATAACTAATTCTCAATACATTGATACTCATTGTATTTATCTGAACATGTCAGAAATGTATTGCTAAAAAATGATGCATCAAAATAAGAAATGAATTTGTGCAGTCACAAAAAGAACAAGATCGTATCTTTTGTGGGAACATGGATGGAGCTGGAGGCTATTGTCCTTAGCAAACTAAATGCAGGAAAAGAAAACCAAATACTGCATATTCTCACTTATAAGTGGGAGCTAAATGATAAAAACTTATGAACACGAAGGAAACAACAGACAGTGAGGTCTAGTTGAAGATGGAGGTTGGGAGGAGGGAGAGGAGCAGAAAAAATAACTGTTGAGTACCGGGCTTAATACCTGGGTGAAATAATCTGCACAACAAACCCCCGTTACATGAGTTTACCTTTGTAACAAACCTTCATGTGTACCCCCCGAACCTAAAAATAAAAATGAACTTGTACACTTCTGGGCCTTCAGTCCAGTCACCCTTGTATTTCCTGAAGTTAATGATTCAATGAAAGAAGAAATAAAAGATTTCATTATTAAATTTTCTAATTGGGTTCATTGTTAACTAAGATCTATGACAGTTATGAGACTTGGGTCATGTAATTAGTTAGATATTTCTGAAATATTTAGCAAATACTCGTTATTAAATTTTCATTTGTCTTTAGAAAAATTATTTCATGTTTCATTTTTCTTTGCACTGATTTGAAATGTTCTGTTTTTTAAATTTTGCTAGGTATAACCCGGAAAAATCCCAGAACACCTCTTTCTGATCTCCAGGGCATGAATGCTCTAAATGAAAAAAACCAACAGTAAGTGTGTTTGGTTTATGTTTTCAAGGACATATAGAAGAAATAACTAGCATTCTTGTTGATATTTTTGTGACTTTAAAAGTTTGAAGTAATTCAGGCTTGTTTTGTTTTTTTCTTAAATCCTTTATAAGTGATGTAATAACACATTAATAGGTTAAAGTTAACAAAACTTGTCTACAGTTGCTTCTGGTAAAATGGCTTTACAATTTTGAAAAAGTTTCTTCAGAATAACTTAAAATAAGCTCATATATTTTAATTGCTGAGACCCTTCTTGCATTTTATGTCTTTTACAAAATTTAAGGGTTATTCTGCTGCTTTCTGTGGAGAAATCTTATTGGGAAGTAATAATTGAATAGTTTGATTTACATCAAACCATCCAATACCTTTTTTGGGTGAGTGCGATTACCAAAGCTTACCTTTTACTATTTTCAATGACGAATTCCTGAGAAAAATTTGACAGTAAAAAATATAAATAATTTTATGAGTTCATAAAGTCTCTTTGCTTTTTATATATTTAATAAAGATTGTAATTTGTATGAGGAGAACATTGTTTCTAGAAAGTATTCTCTTATGTTTTAAACATCATCAAAAAATTGAGCTTCCTAATACTGTGGTAATAAGGATGGTCTGTCATTAAAATGAAGGTATAACTTCATTGGTCATTTTTTCCAGTTGAGTCACTATGTCTTTCTAATACATAATTGTCACTTGTCTGCTCAGGAACTTTTTCATGACTCTTTATTGCTTATTTAAAAGTCTAGGTTCACTAACTTCATATGCAAGATCTGTCACAGCCCAAGTATCTAGCCACAAATATATTCACTTTGAATGCCACAAATTAAGCTATTTGCTATCTTTATACTGTATGTCCTTTGTTTTCTTAACAGTAGTATTTGGCTAATTATGATATCTACCACCATATTTACATGTTAAATTTTACCCGAACACAAATTAGATAGTTAACCTTGACCTGTGTACCTTCAGTTTCATCTGTTGGCAGTATTCTCACCCTAGTCATCAAATGGGAACCCAATTTTCTTGATTATACAAAAAAGAAACCGCAATATGCCTCATTTCACAAAGCAGTTTAGTGGTTTTAAGTTTCCTAATTTCTAGTTTGTGCTTCTTTCTTTGTACTTTCCGTTTTGGATACCTGAAGTGATCTATATGGGTTTCTGGTTCAGTTCCAGACCACCACAATAAAACGAATTCTCAGTAAAACAAATCACACAAATTTTTTGGTTTCCCAGTGCATATAAAAGTTATGTTTATACTCTACTGTAGTCTGTCAATTGTGCAATAGTATTATGTTTAAAAAATACATACACACCTTAATTAAAAAATACTTTGTTGCTAAAAAAAAAATAACAATCATCTGAGCCTTCAGTGACTCATGATCTTTTTGCTGGTAGAGGGTCTTTCCTTGATGTTGATGGCTGCTGACTGATTAAGGTGGTGGATGCTGAAAATTGGAGTGGCTATGGCAATTTCTTAAAATAAGACAATGAAATTTGCACATCAGTTGCCTCTTCCTTGCAGGAAAGATTTCCCTGTAGCATCCAATGCTGTTTGATAGCCTTTTATCCACAGTAGAACTCCAGAATTGGAGTCAATCCTCTCAAACCCTGCCACTGCTTTATCAACTCAATTTATGTAATGCCTTGAATCCTCTGTTTTCTTTTTTTTAAAGAATTTTTTCCTCAACAGTCCCTACCGCAGGATATGTTGTCATTTCAACACTTTTCACAGCATCTTCACCAGGAATGTATTTTCGTACTGCATTTTTTCCTCCCTCTCCCACCCTCCCTTCGTTCTTTCATTCCTTCCTGCTTTCCTTCTTCCCTCACTTGCTTCCTTCCTTCCTCTCACTCTCTTCTCTCTCTCTCTCCTTTTTTTTTTTTTTTTCTAAAGCCAGAGTACCACTCATTTTTTTAAATGAGAAAAATATAAGTGCACACACAAACCATCTTAAGTGCAATACGATTCTCCCATTTGAGAAGACACGTTATCTTAAGGATAATGATTCACTAACTTTTTTTAATGGTTTAGCACAAAATAATGAAAATACAAGTGTTTCTAAATGGTTTATTGATTACATGCCATTTATAGATCTTGAATTAATGCTCTAAGCAAATGGAAGCTGAGATTTATAAATATGGACAAATGTGAAATTGTTGTAAGTAGCTATCTCCTGATACTTCTTTTAAAAAAATTTTAGTTCACTCGTAATAATTGTACATATTATCAAGTACAGTGTGATGATTTGATACCTGTATATATTGTGTAATGATCAAATTAAGGTAATTACCATATTCATCGTCTCAAATATGTGTCTTTTTTTGTGGTGGGAACATTTCTCTTTCAAAATTTTCTCTTCTAGATATTTTCAGGTATACAATACCTTATTGTTAACTGTAATCACTTCATTGTGCAATAGAAGACCACAATTTATTCCTTTTGTCTTACTGTAACTTCATACCCGTTGACCAGCCTCTCCGCTTACTGCACCCCTCCACCTCATTACCTTTTCCAGTCTCTGGTAATCAGTGCTGTATTCAGTACTTCTGTGAGAGCAACTTATTTAGATTCCACATACGAATGGGGTCATGCAGTGTTTGTCTTTCTGTGTCTGGCTTATTTCAGTTAACATAATGTACTCTATGTTTGTCCATGTTGTCCAAATGATAGGATTTTATTCTTTTTTAAATGACCGAATAGCATTCCATTGTATGTATATACCACATTTTCTTTATCCATTCGTTTGTTGTTGGATACTACTACTTTACCTGGTAAGTCCTCCATTAATTATTATGTTACAATCGCTGATAATGTTATGTTTTGTTCATTGCTATATCTGCAGTGTCTAGAGTCTCATAGGACTTAGTAAGTTTAATGGGTGTGTGAGTAGTGAGTGTGTGTGTGTGTGTGTGTGTGTGTGAGAATAAGACCTTTCAGGAGGAAATTAGATATTCCATAGGATGGGATAGTATATTAGGATTACAGATTCCTACAGTAGCATTTGAAAATTCTAAAATCTAACAAAGAGGGAAGATACTATAATCCATTATATTAGTTACTAGTTGTTGAATGATAATATATTTAAAGATATCAGCTACATGATGTGCTCATCTACATGCACATTTGTATGTGAATATGACGGAATTCATAGGAATTTGTTCTGAATGAGACAACGGTTAGTCCCAACTGATTGGCAGTCATTTGGATGAAATCATTTTTTTGTTGGTTTAGCATTTTTTTCTAAATTTTAACTTTAGTATTTAAAGTTTTATTTTACTTATTTAAGCAATATAGTGTTAATTAAAGATGTCTTGATTAACTAAAGCAAATTATATTTTTTACAGTGATACATTTGATATTGCCTGGAATGGCAGAACTGGGATTCGCCAGAGCAGACTATCAAGTAGCACCTCCTTGCTTGATAAAGATGGAATATTTGCTAATTCAACTAGCAGCAAACTCCTGGAGAGAGCTCATGGAATTCTCACGTCAGTACTAATCAGTAATGTGAATTGTTTTTTTTTTGTTTTTTGTTTTGTCTGGTTTAAAATTTCTGGCAGAAAAAAATGAAAAAGGGAGATGGTGAAGTGTTGTTTTCATGGGAAGAATTTTGACTGAAACAAGACTCAAAGTTATTTAGGTAGCGTTTACAGCCATGAATCTCAACGTGTTAAAAAGCTTGTGTTTTTGTTGATTTTTCTCCCCCATATTACTGGGAGAATCATGACTGAATATATTTGTTATGGAGATGATAATAAAGGTCTTATTGTTTAGACAGGCCCTACCTTCAGAGAAAGAGAAAACTGTTAGCTCCTTTTAGGATTCCTAATTTTTACTACAATTATCCTTTAATTCTAGCAATCTTAACAAATTAGGCAAGAAAATCTATAAATGGTGAATGGTTGAGTGATATATAACACTTATCCAAGCTTTCCATTTCTCATTAACTGATTATAGAGTTGGTTTGAAGACATAGCTATAACCATGCTCTACCATGCTTCGTAGAGACCCCATCTCTCCAAAAAGAAAAAAAATTAGCCAGGTGTGGTCGTGCATGTGTGTAGTTCCAGCTACTCAGGAGACTAAGGTAGGAGGATCAGTTGAGCCAAGGAAGTTGAGGCTGCAATGAGGCATGATCTTGCCATTGGACTTCAGCCTGGGTGACCGATTAACATCCTGTCTCTGAGAAAAAAAAAGAGGAAAAAAAAGTTATTAGTTATTAGCATTAACATGTTTTAGACCTTTCCCAAGCATATCGTTTGACCACTAGCTAGAGATGTGACTGAATTGGATTCCATAATCCTTGTCTGAATCACTGCTTAATAATATTAGTAGGTTCTTACTCATCTGACAAAGGGCTAATATCCAGAATCTACAATGAACTCAAACAAATTTACAAGAAAAAAACAAACAACCCCATCAAAAAGTGGGCAAAGGACATGAACAGACACTTCTCAAAAGAAGACATTTATGCAGCCAAAAAACACATGAAGAAATGCTCATCATCACTGGCCATCAGAGAAATGCAAATCAAAACCACAGTGAGATACCATCTCACACCAGTTAGAATGGCCATCATTAAAAAATCAGGAAACAACAGGTGCTGGAGAGGATGTGGAGAAATAGGAACACTTTTACACTGTTGGTGGGACTGTAAACTAGTTCAACCATTGTGGAAGTCAGTGTGGCGATTCCTCAGGGATCTAGAACTAGAAATACCATTTGACCCAGCCATCCCATTACTGGGTATATACCCAAAGGACTATAAATCATGCTGCTATAAAGACACATGCACACGTATGTTTATTGCGGCACTATTCACAATAGCAAAGAGTTGGAACCAACCCAAATGTCCAACAACAATAGACTGGATTAAGAAAATGTGGCACATATACACCATGGAATACTATGCAGCCATAAAAAATGATGAGTTCATGTCCTTTGTAGGGACATGGATGAAACTGGAAAACAACATTCTCAGTAAACTATTGCAAGGGCAAAAAACCAAACACCACATGTTCTCACTCATAGGTGGGAATTGAACAATGAGAACTCACGGACACAGGAAGGGGAACATCACACTCCGGGGACTGTTGTGGGGTGGGGGGAGGGGGGAGGGACAGCATTAGGAGATACACCTAATGCTAAATGACGAGTTGATGGGTGCAGGAAATCAGCATGGCACATGGATACATATGTAACAAACCTGCACATTGTGCACATGTACCCTAAAACCCTAAAGTATAATAAAAAAAAAAAAAAAATTAGTAGGTTCTATTTATGTAGATCTTGCTCTAGCCCAGAGATATACATTAACTCATTTAATCCTCACAACAACTTTTAAGTTATAGGTAGTATTGTCCTCCCTGTTTTACATTATTATATAATGAAAAGTTAAAGAGGTTAAAATCATACCTTAATAGATGGTAGACCATAGGTTGTTGTCCAGGTCTTTCTAACTTCCCAGCCCATATTCATAAGCGTTGGACTTTATTCCTTCTTTTCTGTGGCCATAAAAAAGGCTAAAAATAAAATTAAAAAGACTTGATTTAAGTATAGTATTGAGGTTTGAATAAGGAAAAAAATGAGTGGAATAGAATTTTTAATTACCAAAAATGGAAGATTACATTTTGGTGATAAGTACATTTTTTAAAAATTTATGAAACTTAGACATCTCATTTAGTCTTGATATGATAGAAATAAGTCTTCTGTAGGTACAAGAAGCTACTAACAACTGAAGAAAATGAACCTGTAGCTTAGAATGTGCAACACATTGTTACTAATCATCAGATATAAATCTGTTTATACTTATATAACAAGGCAGGTATCTTTTCCTTGTTTATTCTTCCTTCCCAAGGTGCCTGCTTGGCTGAATCAGATAGTGTTTTCATATAAAGGACCTACTGTCTTGCTAATGGGTACACAATCTGTTGTTTTAGAAGAGACCTTGAAATCTTTCTTCTCTACAGTAGCTTTTGTTTTTGTTTTTATACAGTAGCTTTTTTTAATGAATGATTTATCTCTACAGGAGAAACAAAAATTTCAAATCCAAGCCTGCCCTTCCAAAGGTGAGTACTATGAAAACTTTTTTTGTATTGGTATTCTGCTACACAATTATTTTTTATTACTCATACAATCTTCATACATCAAAAACAAGAAATAACCTTATTTGTATCCAAGATAGTGATTGTGCACTTAGTTGAATCCATTTTAGAAATAACATTGTTATGAAATGGCTAAGCCTAATGGTTCAGGTAAATATTTATTTGTGATATATACCATTTTCTAGTGTTTTAATAGCTCCTGAATATAAATGTTGTTTAGTTATTGCCTTTTTATGTAAGGTCTTTTCATTTCTCCTTGAGCCAAGTTAAGGTCAAATTCTGAATGGTACCTGATTTTAAAATAATTTCTGATTAGTGCTCACCTAATCCAATTATCTATAATAAATGTTTGCCAGGTTTTTCTATAAAGGAACATTGTCTTTTCAGGCTTATGGTTTCTGATATAACTAGTTGGCTCTGCTGTTGTAGCAGAAATGCAGCTATAATTTGCATTCCAATAAAACTTTATTAATGGACACTGAAAATTGAATTTTTTATAATTTTTCACATGCCATAAAATATTATTATTTTAACCCATATAAACCATATATAAATAGTGAGCAGGATTTGGTGAGCAGTACTTGCCCCTCTGTTAATATAGCTCTGTTTCTTTTATTTTTTTATTTATTGATTTTTTTGCAGGGGTTGTTGTTTCATTTTGCTTTGTTTGTTTTATTAATGTTTATAGCAGCTTTATTTGTAATAGCAAAAAACTCGAAGCAACTCAAACTTTCATCAACAGAAATATGGATAAACACACTGTGGTATATCCATGTAATTGAATACTTAACTCACCAATAAAAATTAATAAACTATTGATGCATGTAACAACATGAATGAATTCAAAATAATTACATGCAATAGTAGATACTGTATATAAATCTTAGAAAATATGAATTGCAGTGACAGAGAACAAAGAGGTGGTTTTAAACACACAGACATTTCCAGGGACTACAGCCCCCTGGATCAATGCAGATAAGCAGTTAAAAAAGCACACTCCCCAGTTAATTTCTGGAAGGGGTTTGTCTATATACTTCTCTAGCTGTTGTTTGAGGATTGGGCTCCTCTCTAGGCTGCATCTGGTAGCCAACGGGCAAACAAACAGCAGAACCCTGGGATACTGACTGTGAGTTCCAGTGTTTCCTGAGTTTTTTCATCTGGCTTGCTCCAGCAGTAAAGCTAGAGCAGATTATCTCTGTAGATGATCCCTGGAAGGAGTTTATTCATGGATTGGTCACAACTGCCACTGCTCCCTCCCAAGGGTTGGCCTCCTTAACCATATAGTTCTGGGAATTGATGGGACACTGAATTTCTGAGTCTCTAGACCACTGAAAACAAATAAATGAGCATTCAGTGGGCCCACTTTCTTCCCCCAAGATGAGATAATGCAGTCTGATCTAAAATATAGGCGTTTGCTAGAATTCCTCTCTTCAGCATAGTGCAAAGAGAATCCTACTCTCAGCTTCACCCCGAGGATAGAAGGAACTGGAACACACTTTTAACACTTCAACCTTTTTAGCTGTGTCTAGAGGGAATGACTTCTCTCTTAAATGTTTTGAGGTACTAACGGAACTTGGCACATCCTAATTTCCTGGAGGCAACAAAAAACAAAGGCAGCAGTTTGGACAGACACAAAGGTTTGAGAGGTACCCTAGACTTTCTGGCCAGACTGACTGGTTAGGTCCTTCTACACGAAACAGGATTGGGAGAAGCTATTAGGTTATCTAATGTGCAGAAAACAACGCAGAGGGTAAAGGCAAATGAAGAAATGGGGAAGTATGTTCTAAATAGAGAAACAAGATAAATTCAAAAAATACCAGAAGGAGAAGAAAGAAAAAGTGAGAGAAAACACTTTCAAAGATGTAAAGGCAGAAAACTACTCAAGCCTGGGCAAATAGAACTCCAGATCTAGAAAATTTAAAGGACACCAAATACTATCAATCCAAAGAGATCCTAGTTAAGACATGTTATAATCAATTTGTCAAAAGTTAAAGACAGAGTATTTTTTAAAAAGCAGCAATGAAAAAGCAGCATGTTAAATACAAGGATCCCCCACAAGACTATGATCAGATTTTTCATGAGAAGCCTTGCATGCCAGAGTTAGTGGGATTCAAAATCCTCTGAGAAAAAAGACCTGCCAACCATAGTACTATGCCCAGCAATTTTGTCTTTCAAAAATGAAAAGGAGATAACAACTTTCTCAGACAAACAATGGCTAAGGGAATTCAGCATTGCTAGACCTGACTTACAAGAAAGTAGAACTCTGCTTTCTTGAACTTCTTTCTTGAGAGTTCTCTAAAGAAAGTTCTTCAAGCTAAAGGAGAATGGTAATTAGTACCATGAGAACATGAAAGCAGAAAACTCACTGATAAAAGTAAGTATACTGTCGAATTCAAACATTTTAATTATGTAATGCCAGTGTGTAAATCAGTGATATCTCTAGTATATAAAGGTTGAAATACAAAACTATTGAAACAATGGCAGCTACAGTAGTTTGTGAAGGGACACAAATTATAAAAAGATACAAAATGTAACATCAAAAAGATAAAACATGAAGGGTGAGTAAGTGTAGGGTTTATGCATGCCATGAAAGTTTAGTTTTTATAAGCATAAAATAGCCAGTTGTAAGTATATGACTGGCTTTTATGTAAGCCTCAAGGTGACCACCTTTAGTGGATACACAAAAGATAAAAGGATGGAAGTCATACCGCTATAGAAAACCATCAAACCACAAAGGCAAGACAGAAGTATTGGAAGAAAGGCTCTACAAAATGATAAAATAATGATCAAAGTGGCACTAGTAAATCTTTACCTATCAATAACTGGTTTGAATGTAAATGGATTAAATTATCCAATTAAAAGACACAGAGCGCCTGAATGCATGAAAAAAAGAGACACTTATCTATATGCTACCTGCGCTTTAACCATGTACAGAGAATGAACATTAAGGGATGGAAAAAAGTATCCCATGTAAATAAAAACCTAAAGAGAGCAACAGTAGTTATCCTTAGACAAAATAAAGTCAAAAACTGTAGATGAGATAAAGAAGGTCAATATATAATGATAAAAAGGGGTATGGTCATCAAAAGGATGTAACAATTTTAAATATATATGCACCCAACATTGTAGCATCTAAAAGTATAAAGCAAATATTGAGACATCTGAAGAGAGAGATAAACTACAATACAGTAATCCTAGGGGATTTTGGTACCCCACTTTCAACACTGAACAGACCATCCACACCAAAAATCAATAAGGAAACAGTGGATTTGAAGAAAACAGTGGACCAAATGCATTTAATAGACATATACAGAACATTTCAGTCAACAGCAGCAGAATACACATTCATCTGAAGCGCACATAGGACATTCTTTAGGACATTACAGGCATTGAGCCACCATGCCTGGCCAGCAATAAAAATTCTTTCATAAAAGAATAGCCCCCCCCCGCCCAAAAAAAAAGAATAGCCCAGTACCAGATAGTTTCACGATGCAACACTACCAAACATTTAAAGAAAAAATGAATACCATTCCTATTCAAACTCTTTCAAAAAATTGAACTGGAGAGAATACCTCAAACTCGTTTTATAAGGCCAGCATTACCCTGATAGCAAAGCCATACGAAAATACTACAAGAAAATTAGTTCAGCTACTATGGAGAAGTTTGGAGATTTCACAGAGAACCAAGAGTTGAACTCTCATTCGACCCAGCAGTCCCTTGACTGGGTGCATGCCCAGAGGAAAATAAATTGTTCTACCAAAAACACATGCACCTGTACCTTCATTGCAGCACTATTCACAGTAGTCTTTGCTATTGTAAATAGTGCAGATATCCTCATCAAAATGCTATTACACCATATTCAGTACAACATTCAAAGGATCATTTACCATGATCAGTTGGGGTTTATTCTTGGGTTACAAGAATGGTTCAGTATATGCAAATCAATAAATGTGATTTACCATATTAACACAGTGAATAGCAAAAACCATACTGTCATCTCAACACATGCAGGAAAAGAATTTGACAAAATTCAACATTTCATGATAAAAGCTCAACAAGTTAGATATAGAAGGACTGTTCCTCAATATAATTAGGCAATATGTGACAAGCCCACAGCTGACATTATACTCATTGGTGAAAAGTTGAAAGCTTTTCTCTTAGGATCAGGAACAAGAAAAGTATGCCCACTGTCACCACTTCTGTTAGACTTCAATTCAGTGTATTACTGGAATGTTAGCCACAGAAATTAGGTAATAAAAAGAAATAAAAGGCATCCAGATTCAAAAGGAAGAAGTGATATTGTGGTTGTCAACAACATAACGTTATATAGAAAATCCTCAAGACCCCACTAAAAAGCTGTTAGAACTGATACATAAATTCCGTAATGTATTTCAGTAATGCTTCAAGATACAAAGTCAACATACAAAAATCAGCAGTGTTTCTTGCCTTTTTTTTTTTTTCTTTCAAATAGAGACAGGGTATCACTCTGCCACTCAGGCTAAAGTGCAGTGGCATGATTGTAGCTCACTGTACCTTGAACTCATGGGTTCAAGCAATCCTTCCACCTCAGCCTCCTCAGTAGCTAGGACTGCAGGTGCATGCTACCACATCTGGCTATTAATTTTTTTTTTTTTTTGTAGAGATGGAATCTTCTTTCTCTGTGTTGTCCAGGCTGGTCTTAAAGTCTTAGCCTCAAATGATTTTCCTTCTTTGGCCTCCTAAAGTACTAGAATTACAGTCACGAGCCACTGCACCCAGCCTAAAAATCAGTAGTATTTTATAAACTAAAAATGAACTATCTGAAAAACAAATTAAGGAAACCATCCCATTTACAATAGCATCAAAAAATATAAACTATTTTATGTAAATTCAACCAAAGAGGTTAAAAATCTGTGTACAAAAAAAATCATAAAACATTGATGAAAGAAATTGAAGATGACACAAATGAACAAATGATATCCTGTGTTAGTGGGTTGGAAAAATTAATATTGTTAAAATCTCCATATTGCCCAAAGTGATTCACTGATTCAGTGCAATCCCTGTAACATTCCATTTTCATTTTTCACAGAAATAAAAAAAACCCTGAAATTCATATGAATACACAAAAGACCCCAAACAGCCAAACAATCTTGAACAAAAAGAACAAAGCTGGAGGCTCACACTACCTGATTTAAAAATATGTTACAAAGATATTGTAATCAAAACAGCATGGAGCTGGCAGAAGAAAATATACGTTAACCAATGGAAAAGTATTAAAAGCTCAGAAGTAAACCCGTACATTTATGGTCAGTTGACTTTAAACAAAGGTGCCAAGTACACACAATGAGTATAGTCTCTTCAATAAATGATGTTGGGAAAACTGGATATCCACATGTAGAAGAATGAAATTGGGACCATATCTCACCCCGCATAAAAAATCCAACCCAAGTAGGTTAAAGACTTAAATATAAGACCTGAAACTGTTAAACTTGAATGCAGGTTTGAACTGTGCAGGTCCGCTTATACATGGGTTTTAAAAAATAAATATAGTCATCCATATCAGCGGGATCTACATCTGCAACCAAATGTGGATCAAAAATATGGTATTTGTGAGATGCAAAATCCACCCTTATGGAGGACCAACTTTTTGTACCTGTGGGTTCTGCGGGGCTGGCCATGGGATTTGAGTATCTACAGATTTTGTTATCTCAGCGTGGTTCTGGAACCAATCCCCATTAATGTTGAGGGACAATTGTAGAATAAAACATAGGGGGAGAACTCTGTGACATTCGTCTGGACATTGATTTCTTGACTATGACCCCCCAAACACAGATAACAAAAGCAGTAATAGACAAATGGGATTGCATCAAACTCAAAAGCTTCTGCACAGCAAAGGAACTAATCAACAGAATGATGAGACAAACTGTAAATGGGAGAAAATATTTGCAGACTATGCATCTGTCAGTGGGTTAATGTCTAGAATATATAAGCAGTCCAAACAACTTAATAGCAGAAAAGCAAGTAATTTAATTTAAAAATAGCCAAAAGGGCCGGGTGCGGTGGCTCACGCTTGTAATCCCAGCACTTTGGGAGGCCGAGGCGGGCGAATCACGAGGTCAGGAGATCGAGACCACGGTGAAACCCCGTCTCTACTAAAAATACAAAAAATTAGCCAGGCGTGGTGGCGGGCACCTGTAGTCCCAGCTACTCGGAGAGGCTGAGGCAGGGGAATGGCGTGAACCCGGGAGGTGGAGCTTGCAGTGAGCCGAGATTGTGCCACTGCACTCCAGCCTGGGCGACAGAGCGAGACTCTCTCAAAAAAAAAAAAAAAAAGCCAAAAGACTTAAATAGACATTTTGCCAAAGAAATGTCTTAGGGCCTGAGGATCAGCCTGCCCAGCAGCCCCACCCCTGACAATGCAGCTCCTGTGATCATTGGATTTGTGCCCTCCCCGAGGGCCTGAGGATGGGCCCACTTGGTAGCCCCACTCTTGCCAACGCCAGCCCCATGACGAGTGGATTTGTACTCTTACCCTACATCCTGAGGACCAGCCCACCCAGCATCCCCACCCCTGATGACGCTGTCCCTACAACTGGCCGAACTGGTGCATTTTGTGTGTGCCTTCCAGAGCCAATGGACTGGTGTGTATCCAATGATGCCACCTCTGAAACCTACAGAACCACTATGCTTTGCATGTGTACCCTGCAGTGTCTGAGGGCCAGGCTGTCTGGTAGCTCTGCTCCTGGTGACACTGCCTTTTCATTTGCTTGAACAACCATGCTTTGGACATACATCCTTGGCATCAATATAGCTTGCGTGGCGGCTTTACCCACAGCCACATTGTCACCCAGGCTGGAGTACAGTAGTACGATCGTGGCTCACTGCAGCCTCTACCTCCTAAGCTCCATCAGTTCTTCTGTCTTAGCCTCCCAATAGCTGGAAATGCAGGCATGCACCACCATGCCCGGCTAATTTTTCTATTTTTGGTAGACAGGATCTCACTGTGTTGCCTAAGCTTGTCTTGAACTTCTGACCTCAAGCAGTCTTTCTGCCTCGGCCTCCCAAAGTGGGGGTTTACAGGCGTGAACCACTGTGTCTGGCCCACTGCACTTTAAAACAAACAAACAAACAAAAACATGCAGGGTCTCATTATGTTGCCCTGGCTGGACTTGAACTCCTCAGTTCAAGTGATCCTCCAGCCTCCGCCTCCCAAGTTGCTGGGATTATAGGCATATACCACTGTGCATGGCTTGGAACTGTCACTCATGCCTTGCGCATGTGCCCCAGGACCAGAGGACTGGCTTGCTTGGTGGCACCAACATAGTACTGGAAAAGCACACCAACTTTGTAAACACCCATAGCCTAAGTCACTGAGGCAGTAACATCGGATGTTGACTACAGGTAAAGAAATTACACAGAGACTACACTGCTGCACCTACCTAGAACCAAAGCTAAAGCACCCTACCCATTTACCACCTTAGGATCCATCTACAGAAAATGTCTTCTTATGAGTTACCCCATAAAATTGGAAGAGGCAGCTGTTTCACCAAATGGCACAGGTCAATACAGGGACACAAGAAATATAAGATAACTACCATGATAAAAATATGCAAAAGAATAAAACTCACTGGTAGAAGTAAATTCGGAATCCAATTTAGAACCGTTAGAGGTAATTTCACTTTCAAACTCAGAATATATTATTAATGTAATGGTGGCATATAGTCTTTTAAATCTCTAGTATGATGGTTATAACTCAAAATGGGAAGTAATGTCTGTAGCTACAATTAAACGTTAAGTAACACGTGATTTTAAAAAGATGTAAATTAAGGCAGCAAGTTGTAAATTGTGGGGGGATGGGGATAAAAGTCTAGAATATTTGTATGCAAAGTTGTTATCTGTTTAAAATAGTCCATTATAAATACAGAATTTTAAAATGTAAGCCTCATAGTAACCTGAAAGAACAAAACGACAGCAGATATGTAAATAAGAAAGAGAAAAGAATTAAAGCTTAGCTCTTCAGAAAACCACCAAAACAGACAGATAAATAGTAAGAGAAGAAAGGATATATATATATATATATATATATATATATATATATATATACTAGAATACAATTAACAAAATGGCAGGAGTAACTCCTCACCTATCGATAATGACCTTGAATGTAAATGCATTAAATTCTCCAGTTGAAAGATACAGACTAGTGGAATGAATAAGTGAACAAGACCCAACATATGATGCATTCAAGGAAATCACTTTACCTGTAAAGACTCATAGAATGAAAAGTGAAGGAATGGGAAATGATATTATACACAAAAGAAACCAAAAGAGGGCTCAAGTAGCTATAGTTATTGTCAGATAAAATAGACTTCAAGTCAAATACTGTAAAATGAGACAAGCAGGCCGTTATATAATGATAAAGGGGTCAATTCAGCAAGAGGATATAACAATTGTAAATATATATGCAACCAACACCCAAGCACCCACAAATATGTGAAGGAAATAATTATTAGCCCTAAAGGGAGAGAGAGATAGCAATACTGTAATTATAGGGGACATCAACACTCCACTTTCAGCAATGGATAGAACAACCAGACAGAAAATCAGTGAAGAACGATAGAGTTAAACTGTACTTTAGATAAACCTAACAGACATTTACAAAACATTCTGCCCAGCAGTTGTAGAATACACATTTTTTTCTTTTTCTTTTTTTTTTTGAGACTGAGTTTCACTCTTGTCACCCAGACTGGAGTGCAATGACATGATCTCGGCTCGCTGCAATCTCCACCTCCCGAGTTCAAGCGATTCTCCTGCCTCAGCCTCCCAAATAGCTGGGATTACAGGTATGTGTCACCACACCTGGCTACTTTTTTGTATTTAGTAGAGACAGGATTTCACCATGTTGGTCAGGCTGGTCACGAATTCCTGACCTCAGGTGATCCACCCACCTTGGCCTCCCAAAGTGCTGGGATTACAGGCGTGAGCCACCACACCTGGCCCACATTTTTTTCATTAGCACATGGAACTTTCTTCAAGATATATCATGTGTTGGGCCACAAAACAAGTCTCAATAAGTTAAAAAATTTCAAATTGGGGGCCGGGGGCGGTGGCTCACACCTGTAATCCCAGCACTTTGGGAGGCCGAGGTGGGCAGATCACGAGATCAGGAGATCGAGACCCTCCTGGCTAACACGGTGAAACCCCGTCTCTACTAAAAATACAAAAAAGTTAGCCGGGTGTGGTGGGAGGCGCCTGTATTCCCAGCTACTCAGGAGGCTGAGGCAGGAGAATGGCATGAACCTGGGAGGCAGAGCTTGCAGTGAGCCAAGATCTTGCCACTGGGCTCCAGCCTGGGTGACACAGCGAGACTCCATCTCAAAAATAATAATAATAAAAAACAAAATTTCAAGTTGGGGAGTATCTTTTGTGACAAGGGATTAAACTAGAAATCAATAATAGGTTCTTTAGAAACTATATGGAAATAGTTTTTAAACAACATGCTTCTGAACTACAAATGAGTCAAAGGAGATACTAAAAAGGAAATTTAAAAAAATTTAAAGAAATGAGAATGCAAATGCAATGTACTAAAACCTATGGTCTACAACAAAAGCAGTTCTAATGGGGAAGTTTATAGCAATAATTGTCTATGTCAGTAAGTGAGAAAGATCTCCAGTAAACCACCAGTAACATTATTCCTCAAGGAACTAGGAAAAATGAGAACAAAATAAACCTTAAGTTAATAGAAGAAGAGAAATGATAAAGATCGTAGCAGAAATAAGTGAAATAGAGGCTTAAAAAATCCACAACGTTAATGAAATTAAGAGTTAGTGTTTTGAAAAGATAAAAATCGACAAATTTCTAGCTAGACAAAATTTTAAAAGGAAGATTCAAGTAAATTCAGAGATGTGAGAAGGTGACATTATGACTGATATTACAGAAATATAAGGGATCATAAGAGCCTATTACTGACAACTATAAGCCAACTATTTGGAAAACCTAGAAGAAATGGGTAAATTCTTAGTCACATACAACCTACCAAAATTGAATCATGAAGAAATAGAAAATCTGAAGAAACCAGTAACAACTATGAGTTCAAATCAGTAATAAAAAGTCTCCCATCGAAGAAAAGTCCAGTACCTGACAGCTTCACTGCTCAGTTCTACCAAACATTTGAAGAAGAATGAGTCTCAGTCCTTTTAAAACTATTTCAGAAAAATGGAGAAGAGAGAATTCTTCCAAACTTATTTTCAAGGCCTTGATAAGAAAACCAGACAAGAACACAACAAAAAAGAAAATTATAGGACAGTGTCTCTGATTGAACATGGATGCATAAATCCTCAACAAACTACTAGGAAACCAAATTGAGTAGCACATTAAAAAGATAACTTATCATGACTAAGTGGGATTCATCCCAGGGATGCAAGAATGGTTTAACAGATGCAAATCGGTAAATGTGATACATTACATTAACAAAATTAAGGGAAAAAAATTATACAGTTATTTCTATAGACACCGATAAAGCATCTGACAAAATTCAACACTCATTCATGATAAAAACTCTCATGATATAGACAGAACGAATGTACCTCAACATAATAAAGACCACACGACAGACTCACAGACAGCATACTAAACAAGGAAAAATGGAAAGCTTTTCTTCTGTGATCTAGAATAAGACAAGGATGCCTGCTTTCACCACTTTCTGTATTCAACATAGTACTGGAAGTCCTAGCCAGAGCAAGTAAGCAAGAGAAAGAAATAAAAGGCATACAAATCGGAAAGGAGGAAGATACTAACTTAATTATCTAATGTTAAGTACATTAGTAATTATCAATTATATAGTGCTTGATATTTATACATATTTGCTCCCCAGGAATTAAAAACTGGCTACTTAATGAATGCTAACTAAAATTAAAATGTCATATTGTTTTTAAATAAAAGGTTTCTTTTAACCATAACAACAACAAAAAGCCAAACTCATAGCAGTATATAATAGAGTTATGATTCCCAGAGGCTTGGGGTGTAAGGGTGGGATGGGAAAGGGACAACACTGGTCAAAGGATAATGTTTCAGTTAGACAGGTTCTAGTGATCTTTCACGTAGCAAGTTGAGTATGGTTCATAATAATGTATTATATATTTCAAAGTTGCGTACAAGTAAATTTCAAGTGATCTCACCACAAAGAAATAAGTATGTGAGGTATTTTATTTAGCCTGATTTAATCACTACTCAATGTATACATGTGTCATAATATCACATTGTGCCCCATAAATTATACAATTATTTGTCATTTTAAAAAAGATGAAAAACCAAAAATATACAGTGACCTAAAGTAGATTAAAGATTGCCAGAGGCCGGGTGCGGTGGCTCACGCCTGTAATCCCAGCAATTTGGGAGGCCAAGGTGGGCAGATTGCCTGAGCTCAGGAGTTCGAGACAAGCCTGGGCAACATGGTGAAACCCTGTCTCTACTAAAAATACAAAAAATTAGCTGGGCGTGGTGGCATGCGCCTGTAGTCCCAACTACTCAGGAGGCTGAGGCAGGAGAATTGCTTGAACCCGGGAGGCGGAGGTTGCAGTGAGCCAAGATCACGTCACTGCACTCCAGCTTCGACGACAGAGTAAGACTCCACTCTCAAAAAATAAAAAGAATAATAAAAGATTGCCAGGAAGCAGCATGCAGTCTTTAGGGAAAAGAGAGGAGTTGCAAAGTGGGAGAAGGAACAAAGAAAGCATTAGGGGCTATGGATATGTTCATTATCTTGATTGTGGTGATGGCTTCATAGCTATATAAATATGTCATAACTTATAGTGTATGCATTAAATACATGCAGCTTATTTTGTTTCAGTAAAGCTATTGGAAAAAAGATCATTGAGGGAAAGGAATTTAGACTCATACTAACTTTTTGACCTTTTTACTTATTGAATATATATCTTTTAAACTTCTTACTACTTTTAATTCATTTTAACTTTTTATTAAAAATATCTTCTGTTTGCACAGTCTATGCTAGATAAGATGTATCCCTATCCTGAGGAATTTTTTGAGTATATAGTAGGAGACCAAATATCCTCAACTCCCTAATTTGGTCCCAGACTAAGTTCTCTATTTAAGAAGTAGGGATGAGTTAGGGAATGGAGTGCGGGGGAAGGAGTGGGTGGAAGGGATGACATCTAGGTTGGGTTTTGCAGGATAAGTCAAAATGATCTGAGATCCTTGTTATTACAGGGAGCTTTTCCATCAAACCTCTTGACAGGAGCCACAGTCAGCACTTAGTTTGTACAACTTTGAGATGACACACAGCTGTTCCCTTTTGGATAACAAATTAGCCTAGTTTGCTTCAGACAAGCATCCACTTGAAATGCAGAGGCAGCTTTCATGAGCTCAATCAAGTTCATCCTTCCACAAGATGGTAGCTCTGTTTTGGTAGTACTTTTCTTGTTAGAATTTATTCCCTCATAACTTGAAACTGTCACCTGTATTAGATCTACTTTTCTAACATGACCTATTTTTTTTAGTTACATTCTTTTAGTGAAAGCTGCATTGTCTAGTTATACATTTGTACTTTGATATCTTCCTTGTCTCAAAATTCATGCTCAAAGTAATTTTACTGTATTGCTCCCCTAGTACATTTTTATAGTCACTTAGGCTCAAATCTTGAAGTTATTTTTTTAAGACAAAGTCTCACTCTGTCACCTAGGCTGGAGTGCAGTGGCACGATCTTGGCTGACTACAACCTCCGCCTCTTGGGTTCAAGCAGTTCTTGTGCGCCAGCCACCCAAGTAGCTGGGATTATGGGCATGCACTACCATGCCCAGCTATTTTTTTTTTTTTTCCACTAGTGACAGGATTTTGCCATATTGACCTCGCTGGTCTCCAACTCCTGGCCTCAAGTGATCTGCTCACCTTGGCCTTCCAAAGTGCTGGGATTACAGGTGTGAGCCACTGTGCCCAGCCTTGAAGTTAATTTTATTACCCATTTTAGTCCTTTTTAATAACATGAGAAATGCCTTTGTTTGGGCTGCTATGATAAAATGTTTTAGATTGGGTAATTTATAAACAAAATAAATATATTACAGTGCAAGAGGCAGGGAATTTCAAAATCAAGTTTTCAGAGTTGATGTCTAGTGATGGTCCACTCCTCATGGAATGATACCTTCTATGTGTTTTAACATGGCAGCTCTTTTGGGCCTCTTTTATCAAGGTACTAATACCATTACCCAGCTACTTCCCAAGGGCCCCTCCCCTTCACCTCTTAATGCTATCACACCAGTATTAGGTTTCAATATATGAATTTTGGGAGACTCAAACATTTAGACTATATTCAAGCAGTATCTTATTAATCTTTTTGCCTACAGCACCTTGCACAGCAAGTGGTAGATAATTGTTTTTTGTTGTTGTTGTTTTTTTTTTTTTTTTTTTTTTTTGAGACGGAGTCTCGCTCTGTCGCCCAGGCTGGAGTGCAGTGGCTCAATCTCTGCTCACTGCAAGCTCCGCCTCCCGGGTTCACGCCATTCTCCTGCCTCAGCCTCTCCGAGTAGCTGGGACTACAGGCGCCCACCACGACGCCCGGCTAATTTTTTTTGTATTTTTAGTAGAGACGGGGTTTCACCGTGGTCTCGATCTCCTGACCTCGTGATTCGCCCGCCTCGGCCTCCCAAAGTGCTGGGATTACAAGCTTGAGCCATCGCGCCCGGCCAGTGGTAGATAATTGTTGAAAAAAATAATAAACTGGTTAACTAAGCTTAATAAACTCAACCATAATGATGGAATTCAGAAAAGAATGAAGTAGACAAGGAACTGAAGCCCTAAGAAAGGAAATAACTCTGTATCCCTTTACCTGTAGATTTATGGTCCTATTTTGTCTTTTTTTCGTAAACCTTATGCGCGATTGAATTATTTTTAAATGTCCTAATAGCCTGGACTTGAATGCAGTGTATCCCTAGCACTTACAGCAGAGCCTGACCTTTAGTAATAACCCTGAACATTTGTTGATTGACCAGGTTATTGTTAGGTATATGGGAAGAAGTCTGGTCTCCACTTGTTAGGGAAAGCATTGCTCAAAGTTCATTATTTGCTAGCTTTTTTTTTTTTTTTTGAGATGGAGTCTTATTCTGTCGCCCTGGTTGGAGTGCAGTGGTGCGATCTCAGCTCCCTTCAACCTCTGCCTCCCGGGTTCAAGCGATTCTCCTGCCTCAGCCTCCTGAGTAGCTGGGATTATAGGCGCCTGTCACCATACCTGGCTAATTTTTGTATTTTTAGTAGAGATGGGGTTTCGCCATGTTGGCCAGGCTGGTCTCGAACTCCTGACCTCAGGTGATCCAGTCTTCTCGGCCTCCTCACACCTGGCCAGTTGCTAAGTATTTAATTCATTCAAACTAATATTTATTGAATCCTGCTCTAAACCAGACACTATTTTAGATATTGAGAGTACAGGGATGAACAGTACAGTCAGAATCCTCTGGGAGGTTATCTCTTATTTATTTTTTGTTTTTTGAGTCAGTATCTCGCTCTGTCACCCAGGCTGGAGTGCAGTGGCGCGATCCTGGTTCACTGCAGCCTCTGCCCCCTGAGCTCAAGCAGTCCTCCCTTATCTCCACCTCCCGAATATCTAGGACCGCAGGCACTCGCCACCACGCCTGGCTAATTTTGTACTTTTAGTAGGGATGAAGCCTTGCCATGTTGTCCAGGCTGGTCTCCAACTCCTGAGCTCAGGTGATCTGCCTGCCTTGGCCGTTCTGGGATTATAGCCCTGAGTCACAGTGCGTGGCACTCCAGAAGGTTATTTTTTAGAGAAAAAGAAGACAATATACAAATTAACAAATAAACGAAAAAATAATTTAGATGATATTATGTGCAGTGTTGAAAATTAAGTGACATGTAATTGACATAGAAGTGGGCTATTTTTTCAGTGTTTAAGCAAGAGCTTTCTAAGAAAGTTCCATTTAAACTACAAATTCAGTGCCAAGTAAAACCAAGTCTTGTGAGGGCCTGGCTATAAAGTATTCCAAGCAAATGAAAAAAATTGGAATGACTCTGAGGCAGAAATGAATGTCATGTTTGGTTTTTCAAACTTTTGCAATATACATGACAGCAAAGATTTTTTAATAGTTATTTTATTTTACATAGTCCCTCTGGTGTTTTTTTCATAGTGAAAAACAATTTAAACTCAAACTTTATTTCCAAGGTCTTTTTCTCAATAGTGTCTTAAAAGTGGAAGTGGGGGAGTTATTTTAGGCTTCAATGCTAATGTGTTTTTACGTAAGGGTAACCTATAAATTATTCTAATTGATTCTTGACCAGTATGAAAAATTACTTTTCATGAATATACATACCATGAAGCTGTGATAATTCGAAAGTGCTAATAAAAATAAAACAAAAACTGTCTAATATTTAGCACAAATGCCCTTTTTACATGTATGTTGTTTTACATGGCTATTTTTTTTGATCAGTAGTGTTTGCAAATATTTTCCCATGCCAGGAAATATAGATTTATAGTAACTTTATGAGCTGTGGAGTATTCAGTTGTGTAAATGAAGCATACTTCATATAAATAATTCTATATAATCGCATATCTATAATTTTTCACTATTTTTTGAAGTATATTGTTATAAACAACATAGATCTTGTTTGATAACTCCTTAGAATAAATATCTAGATGTGAAATTTCTTGTCAGGAAAGTTATAATAATTAGGAATGTTCCTAAGAACAGTGAGTATATAGTATATGTCTATTTCCCCACCACCTCATGAATACTGGCGCTTGTCAGTCTTAATTGTATTGGCCAATCTGATGCAGAAAACCTCTTTTAAAAGAAATGGCATTTTCCTTCAATACAAGTGAGATTGAATGGATTGTGGTTTTGTTACTTGCCATTTTTACTTTGAGAATTGCCTCGTCAGATAATCTTTGCCCTTTCTTTTATTGTGGTATCTGTCTTTTTAAGAATTTTTAAAAGTTTTTTTTTTTACATACAGATAATAAGCCTTTTCATTTGTAGGAAATAACATTTCCTTAATTCAGGTTGTTTACGTGTGTGTTGTACTTCTTTCAATTTGCATGGTTTTATTAATGTTTATATTGTCAAAATAAATACCTTTAGGCTTGAAAATTTGTCATGTTTTTAACACAATCTTTTGTTTCTCATACATTGACTTTTTATTTTTAAATAACGTATAGTTTACGTCTGTATAGATATATTCTTTTCATTTACAAACTCACTACCATAAATATTGTGTGGTTTAAAAAATTATGATTGGCTCAAAAAGCTCCCAAATACTTTTGTATTGTCTTTACTTTGTATACTTTAGTTGCTTCAGGTCTAACTCCTATTTTCCTAATTTATAGTGTAGTACATCATGATGAGGGTTAATGGGGACTATGCTTTGGTTTTTTGGTTTTTTGTTTTTGACAGAGTCTCTCACTGTTGCCCGGGCTGGTGTGCAGTGGCTCGATCTCGGCTCGCTGCAGCCTCTGCCTTCCGGGTTCAAGCAGTTCTCCTGCCTCAGCCTCCCGAGTAGCTGGGACTACAGGCACGCGCCACCATGCCTGCCTAATTTTTGTATTTTTAGTAGAGACGGGGTTTCACTATGTTAGTCAGGCTGGTGTCGAACTCCTGACCTTGTGATCTGCCCACCTCGGTCTCCCAAAGTGCTAGGATTACAGGCGTGTGCCACCATGCCCAGCCTACTTTGTTTTTGTGTATGTCCCTGGCACACCAACTGTCGCCCTGGTATTTAATTGTTGTCTCTGTGAGTCAGGATTGAGATAACAGTAATTACAGTAGATATTTTTAAGGAGAAAGGGAATTAAGTAGGCACTTACAAAATCATTAGAAGTCACATGTTAAAATAACATTTGCAGAAATGTCCCTAGATGTAATTAGAAAGCTAGGAAATCAGGAAGCTGTCAGTGCAGCTGCTACTTGTGGTATATACTGCCTGTGGTGTAATTTAGCCATCTGGAAGAAACTGCTACAACTATTTGCTCCAGGGCTAAGTTGCATTTAGTATAGTTGTGATGACAACACAAATGTTCTGCACTCTGCCTCTGAGCATTCACAAAACTAGTGCCTGGATGCTGGAACCACAGAAAAAAAGTACATAAAGTATGTGCATTTTTGCTAGCAGAAGCAGAACTAGTAGTCAGAGCCTCTGCCTCAGTTATACGTTCCCAGTTTCACATGTGGGCCTTTTATTGGTAAACTTAAACCATATCCAGAACTCCAGATGCAAGAGAGTTTGTGAAGTGTACTTTTCTTTTTAGCTTTCTAGCTTCTAGAGGAAGACAGGAGAATAGAATGAATGTTGGATATCAGTCTTTCATATTCATTACAGTCATTTAAGATGGGAAATGATCATATAGATAGGAAATGATGAAAACTGGCTGAGAATTTTGGCTTATTGTTAGATTAATTTATGTGAGCAATTTATTTTTTCTCTTCTTTCAGCACTTGCTAGAAGTAAATTCTTTAAAGCACCTGACAAGACTGACACTACAAGATCGCATTACCAAGTCTCTTCTTCATTTACACAAGAAGAAAAAACCTCCCAGCATCAGTGCCCAGTTTCAGGTTGTTTCTTGTTTTGCTTAAAACAAATAAGAATCTGTATTTTTCAGATTGTCGTTGAAAGGTTAAAGTGATCTGCAGGATACCCGAATGGGATTTTAATTTATGTGACTAAAAAGCCATATATTACTGATCATTTTGGAAAGAAGAACCAAAGATGAAAAAAAAAAGTCAGATGCCTTTGTTTTTCATCCACATATGTCTGGATAATGGATATCTCAATATTTGTTATTTTCAGTGTGAGGAGAAAACAGAAAATTGATGTTATAAACAAATCTGCCTTTAAACCCTGTTGCTTAGATAATGTCACTGTTAGCATAATGATGTATTTTTTTTTCCGTGCTTAAACCTCATGCCGCTACCGTCGATAGTTAACTAAATGAGGCTGAAGGTTTTTTTTTCTGTGTATTTATTTTACCTTTGTATAAATAGAAATCCAGTTCTTTTTTTGGGCTTTTAGGAATAAATATGATAATAGTTAACCAAATTTCTTCCAGAACAATTTTTTCAAATTCCTTTTTAAATTGCCTCTTCCATTCTTCTCAAATCATCTATCTCCTAAGGTCTTTTCATTTGGTAGATATTTATGAAAGTAAGCAAAATATCTGGTAGGTAACAATGCTTTGCATAATTTTACTCTATTTCATGTTTATATCACAGAAGCAATGTTCACTGTTGAATAAAATTCCTTATTCGTGATAGGTATATCTGTATATGTTAACACTTTTTAAAATGCTTCTTTTACAGCTAGGATGTTTGAACATAAAGTATCTACTAATGTATCATTGTATATGATCTTGTTTGATTTATAAGCACAGTTCTTCAAATTGTGGGCTAGAAATGTCATTTTATTTTAGATAATTCTCACCATAGGTCTAAAGAAAAATTTGAATCTGTGAAGGCTATTTGGTCACATGCTTTCTCTTTAAAAAAAAAAAAAAAAAAAATGAAAAAGCAAGACCAAGGAGCCAAATAACTCATTATGTACAAATAAGCTTAAAGGAAAGGGAATTGGGTATAAAGAAATCACTGCCATGAATTTTAAAAATCCTTCTTAATAATCATATGGGTTAATGGCATTTGGTTGGGAAGAATGAGAAGATAGTGCTTGGGGAAGTCTGTCTTTACCTTGCTGCTGTCCTCACAATCCAGAGTCTGGATGTTCACTTTGTAGATTAGAAATGCAAAGATTAATGGGTTATAGAAAAAAAGTCATGTTGTGATATAAGTTTATTAATATACAACATAAATGTAAGTCATAAGCAGACTTAATACAATTTTTGAGTTTATTAGCATATTTCTTCCTGATTAGCAAACCCACGTGGGAAGCCAAATTCTGGTCAAAAGGTAATTTGGTGAGCTCAGTGTCTGAAAAGGGAACATTAATCTCGTGATTATGAAAGGTAGAATTATTAAGCTGTTAAGTGTCCTTTGTTTTGTAACCTTGGATCTTTTACAGATGCCATTTATACCGAAATCATTCTTTAATCTGAAGAATACCATATAGCTAGTACAATAAAAACTTAGTTATAATCACAATCCTATTGTGTCTTTTAAAATCCTTCCAAATTTACATATTCTCAATTTATATTCATGAATTATATTTAATTTTTAGAAAAAGAGTCCTCTTTAATATTTCTAATCGGCCGTTATTACAAAAGCAATGAGTTAATTTTTGATTATTTAGAAAATATAGATGAGCAAAAACAAGTGAAAGTCATCTACCATCCATAGATAATGACCAATGTACGGTATGTTTTCCAGGCCCTTTGCCAAAAATTCACACATACGCATTTTCTAATAGGTGTTGTCTAAGTTTTTCTCCAATTATTCTAGGATAATTACTATTATATTTATTATAAAGGTGAGGAAACCAAGTAACATATGACTACATTGCAAGTGGTCAAAATGGATGGCACCCAGCTGTCTTTGTGCCCTTCCTTGAATGCTTATTTTCATGAAAATAGTATCATAGAACTCATAAAGGATTAATTGATGTAAGAATTGCCCTTCTGCTATAAACAACCAGAAACTGGACAAAAGATATGAGTCAAATATTTTCAGATATAGACAGTAAGCATTACGGGACTCCAATCTCTGAGAATAGGGGAAATAAATGAGGAAAGCCCCAGATGAACTCCTAAAGATAATTTGCTACGGCTCAGGAAGAGGAAACCCAAACAACTGACAGTGGTCTTGCTAATTGAAGAGATGGAGATAGAAAGGTAGAGGCAACTAGAATTTGTGAGGCAGAGTAAAGAGGAGAAGGAAATTGTATGAAGAGAAAGAGCTAGAGATCTGCTGAGGGGTCTCCTTGAGTCTCTGTGGCTGACTACTAATCTGTGCATATGTGGGTTAAAATTCCATGAGATTGGGGAAAGAATGATTATTCTAATCACCTAAATCCTGTAGACCTAACAATTTCTGGTACTTATACAGGATTAGAGGCGTAGTTCTATTCTCATCAGCCAGAGTGAAACGACCTTTTACTACATGAGGCATTAGGTAGAATCCTCAGAAAGACATTGTTTTAGCAATGGGACCAAAATAGTCCTAATGTAAAGGCTGCTCTGGCCCTGCTCTCACAAAACTAAAAATTAAGTCTTAAAAGAATCAGACTGATCCTAAGTAACTTAACTGCATGTTAAGAAAAATGTTTGTCACTCTTTAAAAGGAATACAACAAAATCCAACAATGTAAAACACAGTGTCTGACATCCAAAGAGAAATTACAAGGCAGACAAAGAGGAAAAAAATAACCCATAACAAGGGGGAAAAAAATCAATAATCAGAGACAGACTTTAAAATGATGGAGATGATGTAAATAGTAGGTAAGAATGTCAAATTAGCTATAATGTATCTTTTAAATATGCCCAAAGATATAACAAAAAACATGAATACATGATGAGAACAAAATAGATTTTTTATTTTGGAAGGTGATGACAGAGTCTCTGGACACTTCCTCAGGAGTTGGAGTTGTTCTATCCTCTCTTTCTTTCACTGCCTGTTGCAACCAATAAGGGCCATTTGTATTATGAAAATGAAAAAAATGAAGATATGAAAAAGACTCAAATGGAACTTTTAGAGATTAAATCCGTAATATTTGACAATAAAAAATAAGCTAAATTGGATTAACATCTGTTAGACAGCTCAGAAGTGGTACATTTGAAGTCATAGTTTATTAAAGCCCAGAGAAAGCAACAAAGATGTAAAAAAACGAAAATAGCAATAACTTATGGAGCAATATGATGCAGTCTAACATAGATGTGGTTGGAATCTCAGAAGAGGAAAGGGAGGAGGGCACAGAAAAACGTATTTGAAGAAATAATGACCAAAATATTTTCTGATTTGATGGAAAAAAAAAAACTACAGAGATCAAAGAATCTCAGTAGACCTCAGTTAGAGCAAACAAAAACACACCAAGACACATTATATCAAATTGCTAAAACCAGTTAAAAAGAGAGCATCTTAAACTTGGCCAGAGGGAGAAAAGAGACATTTTGTGTAACTAAGTGAACATCATCAGAAACTATCAAAGCCGTAAGACAAGAGTGATATCTTTAAAAGGCCAAAAAGAGAAAAAAAGTCACCCTAGAATTGTATGTGTGGTGAATGTATCTTTTAAAAACTAAGGTTAAGTAGAGACATTTTCAGACCAAAAAAGCTGAGAGAATTTATTACCAGCAGATCTATAATATCAGAAATTTTAAACCTGGAAGAAAAATGATGGGAAAAACAACATGGAAATTTGAATTTACACAAAACATGAATAGTGCCAGATTGATGGAAATGTAGGCTAATATTTTAAAAATACGTTTTCTTGGACAGGCGTGGTGGCTCACACCTGTAATCCCAGCACTTTGGGAGGCCGAGGCAGGCGGATCACCCAAAGTCAGGAGTTCGAGACCAGCCTGGCCAACATGGTGAATCCCCATCTCTACTAAAAATACAAAATTAGCCAGGCATGGTGATGGGTGCCTGTAGTCCCACCTACTTGGGAGGCTGAGGCAGGAGAATCACTTGAACCCAGGAGGTGGAGGTTGCAATGAGCTGAGATTGCACCATTGCACTCCAGCCTGGACAAAAGAGCGAGACTCTATCTCAAGAAAAAAAACATAACAAAAAAACCTTTTCTCTTTTTAAAATAATTGGCTATAGAAAACAAAAATAATAGTATATTGTGGGGTAGAAATAAAATATATAATAAAAGTATCACAAAACACTAAAGTGGGGCTAAGTGGAAATATACTGTTGTTAAGCTTTTACACTATACAGAACATGGTATAGTATTATTTGAAGGTAGACTGTGATAAAGGTGCAAATCCTAGAATAATCCTTTAAAAAAGAGTTAACGGTTAGTAAGGTAATAGCAGAACTAAAATGGAACCATAAAATATACTCAATAAATGTGCAACATAAAGAATGAACCCTAATGCATATTATGGACTATAGTTAATAATCGTGTCAGTATTGGTTCATCACATATAACACACTAATGCAAGGTGTTAATTATAGGGGAAATTGTGCATGTGAGGTTAAAGGGGCATATGGGAATTATTTGTATGTTCTGCTCATTTTTGCTATGAACCTAAAACTGCCCCAAAAGTCTATTTTAAATAGGGAGAGAGTAAGAGGAGGAAGGGAGGAACAAATGAGAGAGGACAAACAGAAGGCCAGTAATAAAATTGGTAGCCCTATATCCAACCATACTAATTATTAACAATGTAAATGCTCTAAACAGTCCAATTAAGAAATGGATATTATCGGCCGGGCGCGGTGGCTCATGCCTGTAATCCCAGCACTTTGGGAGGCCGAGGCGGGCAGATCACGAGGTCAGGAGATTGAGACCATCCTGGCTAACACGGTGAAACCTCGTCTCTACTAAAAATACAAAAAAAATTAGCCAGGTGTGGTGGTGGGGCCTGTAGTCCCACCTAATCGGGAGGCTGAGGCAAGAGAATGGCATGAACCTGGGAGGCGGAGCTTGTAGTGAGCTGAGATCGTGCCACTGCATTCCAGCCTGGGCGACAGAGCAAGACACTGTCTCAGAAGAAAAAAAAAAAAAAAGAATTGGATATTATCTGATTGGATAAAATAATGCCTAACTGTATGTTATCTACAAGAAACCTCTTTAAATACAATGATACTAAAGGGTTAAAAAATGAAAAAAATAAACCATGTGAACAAAAACCAAAAGAAAGCTACAGTGTCTATAGTAGAGTCAGACAAAATAGACTTCAGAACAGAGAAAATTACCAGGGATAAAGGGAGATAATTTCATAGTGATAAAGGTGCAATTTACCAAGTCTTACATGTATATTCATCTAATAACAGAGCTCCCAAATACCTGAACCAAAAACTGATAGAATTAAAAGAAAAATGGAGAAATCTGCAGTTATGCTTGGAAACTTCAGCATACCTCTTGGTAATTGATAGGGTAAGTAGACAATTAGGAAGGATATGGAAGACTTAAATAGAACGATTAACCTACTTGACCTAACTGAAATTTGTAGAACAACCTAACCAACAATTGCAGAATATGCATTCATTTTAAGTGCCCATGAAATACTTGCCAAGGTAGATCATGAACTAGGCCATAAAACGTTAACAATTTTGGGTTAAAATCATACAAAATGTTATATTTATAATAGAATTAAACCAGAAATCAAAGAAAGATATCAATCCCCAAATATTTAGAATATGTAAAAGCGACTTTTAAATAATACATTCTTTAGAGGAAGGAAAATTTTGTAATATTTTAAATAGAATGAAATATCAAAATTTGTGCAATGCAGCTAAAGCAGTGCTCCAAGGTTAATTTATAGCACTAAATGCTTTTATTAGAAAAGGAGATATGTCTCAATTCAATTATCTAAATTTCTACCTCGATAAACTATAAAAAGAATATATGAAACCCAATACAAGCAGAGAGAAGTAAATAATAAAGATAACAGCAGAATTCAATGAAATGAAAAACAGAAAAATAGACAAAAAAAAAAGGACGCTGACACCAAAAGCTGGTTCTTTAAGCAGATCCAAATTTTTTTTTTTTTTTTTGAGACAGAGTCTCACTTTGTTGCACAGGCTGGAGTGCAGTGGCACCATCTTGGCTTACTGCAACCTCCACCTCCCAGGTTTAAGTAATTCTCATGCCTCAGCCAGGCACCACCACACCTGGCTAATTTTTGTATTTTTTTAGTAGAAATGGGGTTTCACCATGTTGGCCAGGCTGGTCTCGAACTTCTGACCTCAGGTGATCCCGCCCTCCTCAGCCTTCCGAAATGCTGGGATTATAGGCGTGAGCCACCATGCCTGGGCTAAGCAAATCAAAAAGTTGATAAATTTCTAGCCACTAATCAGGAAGAAACAGAGAATGTACAAATTACCATTATCAGGAATAAAAAAGGGGATATCATTACATACTCTGTAGACATTTAAAGTAAAGCAAGGGAGTACTTCCTTACTGGATACCCTCCTGAATCATTTTAAAAGTTGTAGGATACATGAGTTTGAATAAAATTGTTTGATGAAATATGAAGAAAAGTGAAAAAAAATCTGTATTTGATTATTCTGAAAACATCTGCAATATTTACTATTTCCAGGCTATCTGCTTTAATACTAAACTACCATCTTTGTCCTTAATTATCCATAATTTAACCAGTATGAGAATATACACAATGTGCTTTTCAAAAACAAACCTCTTTCTATGTGTGCCTCTACTTTTTGAGTGTTTTGCCAGCATATTGATTATATTTATAAATTATTTGTTAATAGTTTGGAATGGGAGAGTATGATAATTATATTGCTTTCTGTTGCAGGCATCATTAAGCAAGCTAATGGAAACACTTGGTCAAGCAGAACCATATTTTGTAAAATGCATTCGCTCTAATGCTGAAAAGGTAAAAATGTCCTATAAATGAGAGCACATACCTCAGCTTACTTCAAACTGAACTTTAAATACTTTTAAGCAGAATAAGTGGAGGGGAAGCACTAACTATAATATTTATAAGGAAAATAGTATGTTATAAACACTTTCATGGATTTTTCCACACTTCCCTGCCTGTAAGGTGTTTATATGGATTTGATTTAGCATCACCCAGAATTTGAGAAGCAAATACCTCTTGAAGTCCTGTCAGAAAAGAATTTTCTTTTTTTTCTTTTTTTTTTTTTTTTTTTTTTTGAGACAGAGTCTTACTCTGTCACCCAGGCTGGAGTGCAGTGGCATGCTCTCAGCTCACTGCAATCTCCACCTCCTGGTTTCAAGCAGTTCTCCTGCCTCAGCCTCCTGAATAGCTGGGACTACAGGTGTGCACCACCACACCCGGCTAATTTTTGTATTTTTAGTAGAGACGAGGATTTGCCATGTTGGCCAGGCTGGTCTTGAACTCCTGACCTCAGGTGATCAGCCCACCTTGGCCTCCCAAAGTGCTAGGATTACAGGCGTGAGCCACCACACCCAGTTGTAGGTTATCTTGTTACAGATTTTGTAGTGATTGGACTATGTGGCCTCTGTGGGTGACTACATTCTTTTTGAGCCTTTAAGGTCCTATCTCTTCACAACCAGAGAAGCCTGGAAGCTTGGTTTCTCTCTTTTCCCTAGGGTTGGGCAGTCAGAACTTTTCTGAAGCTATCAGCTGAGAGGTGAGCTTGCCCTACCTATCAGCTTAGTTACTATATATCTTAACCAGACAACCTCCAGTCAATCTCTAGATACTCAACAGTTGGCCATGCTTATAAACAGATAATTAATTTGGAGATCTACTGTTCTGGGTTAATCTTTTTTCCATTTGCTTTAGCTGCCCTTAAGGTTCAATGATGCCTTGGTACTTAGACAGCTTCGATACACCGGGATGCTGGAAACAGTTCGAATTCGCCAATCAGGATACAGCTCCAAATACTCTTTCCAGGTTCTGTTTTTATAGTGATAGTTACATATTTAGACACATCAAGTAAATGATTCTCACATATCTTGCTTATTATTTCTTTGGGGCTTATTTCCCTTAATTCTTCCTTTCCATTTCACGTTTTGTATACGGAATTGAAGAGGGATAGACAGTATTTACTTTGATTGAATGGCAGCAATCTCATTAAGCTTGTTATAATAGAATCCAGTACTTGGCTATTCTCGTTTGAACAGAATGTTTGCTAATACTAAATTTACTCCTGATATAATAATTCTTTGCACTGACCTCTCCAGTAACTGAAATAGTTCAATGAGAATTATCTAGTGAAAAGATTCCATTTGGTTTTCCCTAAAGTTTTCTCAGCAGGATTTTCTTTCATAGTAAGCTGCCAGCAAGGCTCACAGCTACTCTTATCAGCAATTGCTGCTATGGGTATGGAAATTATATTGAAGCTGTTTAGCAACTGAGCAAGTCTTTGCTGTTACTAGGACGGAAAGCCTCATTCTCAGTGATACCCTGTCCCCATCCTGCCACGTTTGTTTTTTTTTTTCCTGATAGAAATTTTAGGTTCTTTTTAAATAACTTTTTCTTTGGTCTTTTATAAAGCTTTCTCAAAAGGGATAATTAACCTCTGCCCTTTTTTTTCCTCTCATTCCCTTTTGATGACACGATATGTAGAACCCAGTATCTTTCTCCGCCTCTTATGTTTTCGAATTAACCTTTTATTATATCTTAAATTAACATGCACTTCTTGGTTTCACCCTGTTTAAAAGAAAGATAAAAGATTAATAAAATGATAATTAGTTTAAGGTCTTGTTTGCATACACTATTCTCTGATTTTACAATATTTTTTAATTATTTTTCAGGATTTTGTGAGCCACTTCCATGTACTTCTTCCCCGAAATATTATTCCATCCAAATTTAACATTCAGGATTTCTTCAGGAAAATAAATCTTAATCCAGATAATTATCAAGTTGGAAAAACCATGGTAAATATAATCTGTATAACTCTGGTCAAAATTGAGTGCATTTATTTAAAAAATAATAATTTTTGCCTATGAGATTGTTTATTAAAAAGACAGTGAATCAGATATCAGAAGACAATTGGTTAGGCCCAGGTTTTTATTTAATTATGTAGTCAATATTAATCACAGCGCTCTGGCCAGTGCTCTAGTTCTGACTATAATTTTAACTGCCTAAAAATCATCTCTCCATAGATATTCTACTGTAATCTCCAAGCCAGCTTGCCCAAGGTGACCATATCCCGATTCATCTGCTCTTAAATTTATCAAATACTTTATTTCTCTGTCACCTTTTTTCCAGTGTCTCAGTCTAGAAACCATAATTGTCTTTGGCATACCGTTCACTTTAACTTTAATCCTTTCACAAAGTTTTCGGGATTTTTTTTTCTTTTACAAAGAGATTCTCACATCGCTTTCTGTTTCTCCATTACTACTGCTTCCATTTTATTTTTATTCGTTATCTCTTCTCATCTACATTGCTTATACAGTGAACAGCTTACTTATCTGATTCTAGTGTATTTGTCATTCCATTTAATTTATTCTACTCATAATATTAAAATTATCTTAATATACTTAGTTCTTTTTGTCTGCCTCCTGCTTGATAATAACCCCCTGATAACCTCCTCATTAAATCCAAACATCTTTCTCTTTTTTGAGAACCTTCATATTGTGGCTTCACATTACTTAATATCTTTTTTATGGAGATTAATTGTCCCATTGTCTCCTGTGCATGCCTTTATTATTATTTTCAACTCTTTGTGTTACTCAGGTGAGATCTTTTGTCTCTGGCCCTTATTAGTTTACTATCTTCCTCTTTGGGTATATAATATCTACTTGCTCTCAAATGAGAGGTATAATTCCTGTTTCTAAAGAGATATGTCTCTTTAACCTTTGCAGCCTCCCAAACCCTAAACATTAGTGGAATGAAAGAGTAAATAAAATAAACTTATTAATAGCTTTGGACAGTGAGAAGCTTTTAATGCACGCTGGATTTCAAAAAGACTGTTATAATTGGTTTATTCATTATATGATTCAAGCTTCAAGATCTATGGTTTTCAACTTTTTTCCCCACCCCAACACCCTTGAAAAATATGACTTATTACCAGTAATACATTTACTCATAGCAGTGATTTCCCCAATGGAGTAATGTATCTTAATCTCTGGCGCTGGAATTTTGATATTCTTGCTTGCCTTGTCATTTCTTCCTCCCTTCCTTACCTTCCTTTTTTTCTTTGTCTTTTTTTTTCTGGAGACCAGGTCTCTATTTTGCTGTAGAACTTGAACTCCTGGGCTTCAGCAACCTTCCTGTTTCAGTCTTCTGAGTAGTTAGGAGTATAGGCATGTAGCACCACACCCAGCTCACCTTCCGTATTGTACTATCTCCATTTCAATTTGAGAATGACTACTTTGGATAAATCTGTAGGAATATTTATCAGTACTTCATTTACATGCCTGCCACTATGTTTGTTCTTCTCTAAAAGCTTATCACAGAAAGGATGATTCATGGATGATTCATGAAATAAATTTCTCATTTCTTCTTAAGCTGCATTCCTCATCTTTCTTCCTTTTGGTAGGTCTTTCTAAAGGAGCAGGAACGACAGCACTTACAAGATCTGCTTCACCAAGAGGTACTCCGCAGAATCATATTGTTGCAGCGATGGTTCAGGGTCTTGCTATGTAGGCAGCATTTCCTCCATCTGAGACAAGCATCTGTTATTATCCAGGTGAGAAGCAAAGGATTCTTTGCATGAAATTGACTAATTTATTTGGCCTTTGTTTAGTAACCAGAACCTTTTTACTGTAAAACATTTTCAATAATAATGTAAACTTCAGAAATGAGAATATGTCGTACCCAATTTTGAAGTGCTCATAACACCCAACAGATTATCTGGCATATAATAGACTATTAATAAATATTGATTCCATTGAATTTAAATTAAATTGAATTTGTAGTTATAATGTCTTGTGAGATCTGAGTAGGGGCTAAAGAGTTACCTAATACTTTTTGACATAGTTGTTTTTATTTAATAGTTTTTGGAGTGATGTTTGAGAGTTGTATGTATACCGTTGGTTTTAGACACTCATTTTGGATGATAGGTACCTTATTTTACATTTTATTTGTTTTATTAACTCCCTCATTGATTTATATCATTTCCATAAGATCTTTTCCATTTGTGCAAGAAAATCTTTAGTATCTTCATCTTTGGAATGTGTGTCAGGATTACCTTAAACCCATTAGTGTTATTTGGGAAAATTGTAACAAAAGAATATAATATGTTAAAGTTACTAATAATTTGAAGGACATGAAATCATCCAAAAATTTTAAATTAGGTTCTGTAATTAACTTCTTCAAGGTTAATTATTTAAAATGGCTGTTTTAGCCAAACATATCTGGAAGAGAAAACTTTCTTCTATTTATCTTTTTCAGGTGTACTTTCTGCTTTTGTAGAAAACTAGTTTTTTTATTTTTATTTTTTTGAGACAGAGTCTCACTCTGTTGCCCAGGCTGGAGTGCAGTGGTGCGAATTCAGCTCACTGCAAGCTCCAGCTCCCAGGTTCACGCCATTCTCCTGCCTCAGCCTCCTGAGTAGCTGGGACTACAGGCACCCACCACCACGCCTGGCTAATTTTTTTTTTATTTTTAGTAGAGACGGGGTTTCACCATGTTAGCCAGGATAGTCTCGATCTCCTGACCTCATGATCCGCCTGCCTTAGCCTCCAGAAGTGCTGGGATTACAGGCGTGAGCCACCGCGCCTGGCCAGAAAACTTATTTTTAATCACCAAGAATTTAGCTGCATAGCCACATAACCTGTAATTATGGCATAAGAAATTTATCCTCTTTTTTTCTGTGACAATGCGGTGTAAGATATGACAACCAGTTTCCGTTACTTTGTCTTCCCCACAGAGATTCTGGAGGAATTACCTAAATCAGAAGCAAGTCAGAGATGCAGCTGTGCAGAAGGATGCTTTTGTTATGGCTAGTGCAGCTGCTCTTCTCCAAGCTTCCTGGCGTGCTCACTTAGAGAGGCAGCGGTACTTGGAGCTACGGGCTGCAGCCATCGTTATCCAGCAGAAATGGAGAGATCACTATAGGCGCAGGCACATGGCTGCTATTTGCATACAAGCAAGATGGAAAGCCTACAGGGAAAGTAAAAGGTACCAAGAACAAAGGAAAAAAATTATCCTTTTGCAATCAACATGTAGAGGATTCAGAGCAAGACAAAGGTAATCTCTGTTACTATAATAATTGCTTTTTTTCTTTCTTCCCAAGTACTTTGTTTATACCTCTGCATTAACACTTGTCTAATTTGTATTAGAATTGGTTGTATACAATTTGTCTTTTCCACTATACTGTGATACTTTTACCTATTTTAACCCACATTGTATTGTCTATAATGGAAGTTAAATAAGGTTTTATTGAATTAAATTGGATTGAAAATCTACATGGTCTGTGATCATAACTGCTAAGAATTAACTTTTACATTAGGCTGAATCTTATAAAGTTGGCAATATTCAACTGTTGTTACTTTTAGAAACTTTAATTTCACACTTAAATTAAAATTTCACTTTAATTTCACACTTAAAATTTCACTTTAATTTGAGGTTTACTTTAAAATAAAGGCATTATTAAAATGAGAGCTTTACTTCTGAATTAGTTTACATTTTGACTGAAATGCCTAGTTAGAAGTAATAGACTTAATGAAATATCATCTGACTCATGGAAATAGGAAAATTATGAAATGTGCATTCAAGTTAGTTTAAGAAGTACTTAGGTATTATAAAAAGATTTTACAACTCTGCATTTTTTCTTAAATTCTCAGGAAATATGTTCTTTTCCGTGGTAACTAAGATATTTCTGTAACCCATTTTGTCTGTTTTTATATAGATTTAAAGCTTTAAAAGAACAAAGGCTTAGAGAAACAAAATCAGAAGTTGCATTGGTGAATATTAAGGGATATGGATCTCTGGAAATTCACGGTTCGGACCCTTCAGAATGGGAGGATTGTTCTTTTGACAACAGAATAAAAGCCATAGAGGAATGTAAATGTCTAATAGAGAGTAATCGAATTAGCCATGAAAGTTCGGTGGACTGCTTGAAGGAGTCACCAAACAAGCAGCAGGAGAGAGCACAAAGCCAGAGTGGTGTGGACTTGCAGGAAGATGTGCTTGTAAGAGAGAGACCCAGATCCTTGGAGGATCTCCAACAGAAAAAAGTAGGCCGGGCTAAAAGAGAAAGTAGGAGAATGAGAGAACTAGAGCAAGCTATATTTAGCTTAGAATTGCTGAAAGTTCGTTCTCTTGGTGGTGTTTCTCCTTCAGAGGATCGCAGATGGTCTACAGAATTGGTGCCTGAAGGCCTTCAATCTCCACGGGGTACACCTGATAGTGAGAGCTCTCAAGGAAGCTTGGAACTTCTGAGCTATGAGGAAAGCCAAAAGAGCAAACTAGAGTCTGTCATTTCAGATGAAGGAGACTTGCAGTTTCCGTCACCTAAGATATCCAGCAGTCCAAAATTTGATTCACGGGACAATGCCCTCAGTGCCTCAAATGAGACTAGCTATGCAGAGCATTTGAAGGATGGAACTATGAAGGAAAAGGTGGTCTGCAGTTCTGAGTCTATTACCTGTAAACCACAGCTGAAAGACTCCTTCATTTCAAATAGTCTACCTACTTTTTTTTATATCCCCCAACAAGACCCACTGAAAACAAATTCCCAACTAGACACAAGTATCCAAAGAAACAAACTATTGGAAAATGAAGACACACCAGGGGAAGCTCTTACTTTGGATATCAACAGGGAAACTAGAAGGTATCACTGCTCAGGAAAAGATCAAATTGTTCCTTCTTTGAATACAGAGTCTTCTAATCCTGTGCTTAAGAAGTTAGAAAAGCTAAACACTGAGAAGGAAGAAAGGCAAAAGCAGTTGCAGCAACAGAATGAAAAAGAGATGATGGAACAGATTCGCCAGCAAACAGATATTTTAGAGAAGGAGCGCAAAGCCTTCAAGACAATTGAAAAGCCAAGAATTGGAGAGTGTTTGGTGGCACCATCTTCCTATCAGTCAAAGCAAAGAGTAGAGAGGCCATCCTCTCTCCTCAGCTTAAATACCTCAAATAAGGGAGAACTTAATGTACTGGGGTCCCTATCAGTAAAAGATGCAGCTCTTGCCCCAAAAGACAGTTCCTCTGCTCACTTAACCCCAAAGGACCGACCTGTCACCGTGTTCTTTGAAAGAAAAGGAAGTCCATGCCAATCCAGTACTGTCAAGGAATTATCCAAGACAGACAGAATGGGCACCCAGCTGAATGTAGCCTGTAAACTCTCTAATAATCGCATTTCAAAAAGAGAACACTTTAGGCCAACTCAGTCTTATGGCCACAATTCTGATGACCTTTCCAGAGAGGGAAATACTAGGCCCATTTTCTTCACTCCAAAGGACAATATGAGTATTCCCCTGTAAGTGAAATATTTATTTATGTTTATGTATAAATGGGAAACTTCTTGGAGTATTTTTATTAAGGTGCCTTGTTCTGCTCCAACTATTTGTGTAAAGTGGCTGCTCAACTTGGCCATTTTCTCTTTGTAAAAATATTCCCTAATTGTTAACTCTACCATCACCTGCAGTTGGATGTAGTTATACCCTAGGAATCCTTGACTAATCATGAATAGCAGAGTAAATACTGGGTTCCTCCCCATTAAGTGAGAAGCATTTGTGAAGGGCAGTACAGTGCCTATAAACATAGTAGGCATTCACCGAATACTGGTTGCTTTACAGCTGTGAGGTTTAGTAGTCCAAGGTTGTTCGTTTCAGGCTTTAAAGAAGTTAATTTGTTTTGTTACAGCTGTTGGCCTATTTATGGTCATCATTACGTTCATTATACTTTTTTGTGTGTAATAAACACATAACATAAAATTTCCCATCTTAACCATTTTTAAATAATACAGTACAGTAGTGTTAACTGTATGTACATTGTTTTGCAAAAGATCTCTAGAACTTTTTCTTCTTGCAAAATAAAACTCTGTACCCATTGAACAGCTCTGCTTTTCCTTCTAGCCCCTGGTAACCATCATTCTACTTTCTGTTTCCAAGAGTTTACTTTTTATACCTCATATAAATAGAAATGAAATTCTTTTTTTTTTTTTTCTAAGATGGAGTCTCACTCTGTCACCCAGGCTGGAGTGCAGTGGTGTGATCTCAGCTAACTGCAACCTCTGCCTCCTGGGCTCAAGCAGTTCTCCTGTCTCAGCCTCCCGAGTAGCTGGGACTATAGGTGCACGCCACCATGCCTGGCTAATTTTTGTATTTTTAGTAGAGATGGGGTTTCATCATGTTGGTCAGGCTAGTCTCGAACTCCTGACCTCAGGTGATCAACCTGTCTCTGCCCCCCAAATTGCTGGGATTACAGATGTGAGCCACCGCACCCAGCCCTAAGTAGAATTTCTTTATACTTTTTTAAACTAGAGGTAGTCATGAGAAAAGCAATTTTAAGTGGTACATAAAAACAAATTTAACAAAATTGAAGATACTTGTATTGTCTTTGTATTTGGTAGATTCTTTTGGTTCTTACAGGAGAATGTCATCATTGAAATGAAAGGAGGGCTGTATCTTTGGGCTAAAAAAAAAATTTTACATTAACAATGAAAATAACCTTTTCTTTCCTTTTATATATAACCCAAACATTTAAATGTTCCACCCTTTAAAATTTCATATGGATTTTAGAGAAATCCTTTGTAAATGTGGGCAAGAGATGATCAATAATTGATTTTTCCACCAAGAGTCTCTATAGTATTACAAAGTGCAGTTGAGCTTAATGACAGCTTTAAGTATTATTCCCACCCATTAACCTACAGATTTCCCAGAAGTTCAAAGGCTCTGTGTAGCATATGCACCCATAAGAGAGTGTTAAAAACATATTCCCTGTCATTCTAAGTTTAGTGATACATGATATTCCATGCATATCTGTAAGTGAGCTCTTTAATATTCTTTAATGTCTGTTAATTATGACATGTGTGTGTATGTATTATAGGTGTATACATTTATAAAGTAGCTGTTGGATCCATGAATTTGTTTTGTAGAAAACAAATTGTGGATTCTAAAAAATATTAATCATCCTTATGAAATATTTATCTTATTTTTCCAAGATATATAGTTGTAGGTCTGTTTGAGCTGATTTCCTTTATTGCTTTATTAATGATCTAATTATCTTTAAAATTATTGTATATTAGATTATATTAAACTCTACAGATAAAATTCATACTTTAAATCTCATCCTGTTGTATAAGTAATATTAGAAACATTAAAATTTTGTAGAATCATAAATGTTGGTGCTTCTGAATTATGTAGTCCAGTTCCCACATGTTACAGGTAAGGTCACTGGGGCCCATAGAGGTGAAATGACTTACTCAAGATCATATATTTAGAGAAATGGCTGGGACTAGAACTTGCATTTCATCATTAAGGATCGGCATTGGATTTTATGATTAGAAAGTAATACTAGATTAGTGTCCCTTTTGTACTGTAGTGGTGATGAGTACACGGTAGTTTTTAACTGTTTAATGAGAAAGGACAAAAGAATTCATGGTGAAGTCTAAAGAAAATGCTGTGAGTTAAAAGGTTAATTGCAGTGGTCAAGTACTATCAAGATCCTATTAATTGTTGTTTCTCTTTGGAGGATAAATGAAGGTCCGATAGGCTCAACTGTGGCAAGAGAGATTTTGATAGCCAGAAGAGAATCCTTTAGGACAAGCCAGGATTGCTAGGCTTACACGCATTGTACATACATTGCCCAAAAAGGGAGATCTCTAAGAAGCCTTTAGCTAGCAAAGATTGCATCTATTTGTGTTTATTTCGGGCTTATTGCATAGAGGCAAAGGGCAAGATAATTTCTTATGGCTCCTAGACTTTCTTTTATAAAAATTAAATGAAAGATTTTGAATGGAAGAACAATTAATCTACCAACTAGTATCATAAGTTAGTGTCTAATTTTAGCTAGCACTATGCTTGGAAGTAAGATACGATCCTCAAGGAGCTTAATAGTTTTGCTCAGGAGAGATTATCAATATGTTGTTGATGAGACTCATGGTACTGAGTTAATATAGGTAATTGGGGCCATGAAGGTGTAGGTTATATACATTTTTTCATCAAATTCTGACATCTATTTCTGCCCAGAATTTAATGATAAAGCAGTCTCATCATACAGTTATTCAATCAAAATTAAATTTTCATAAGCTAACACTGTAACACCTGTATTGTCTGGAGCATACTTTTAGTTTGATAACAATCTCTTATCCTGCCAGTGTTGATTTTATTCTATTCAACATCAAGTTTTTTGTTTGTTTTTTGGGTTTTTTGAGACAGAGTTTCACTCTTGTCACCCAGGCTAGAGTGTGCAGTGGCACGATCTTGGCTCACTGAAGCCTCTGCCTCCTGGGTTCAAGTGATTCTCCTACCTCAGCCTTCCAAGTACCTGGGAATACAGGCGCCTGCCACCACACCCAGCTAATTTTTGTATTTTTAGTAGAGACGGAGTTTTGCCATGTTGACCAGGCTGGTCTCAAACTCCTGACTTCAGGTGATCCACCTGCCTCAGCCTCCCAAACTGCTGGGTTTATAGGCATGAGCCACCGCACCCAGCCTCAACGTCAAGTTTTAAAACTCAGACAGTGGATGAAAGCTACAAAGAGAGATTTCAGAAGGAGTTTTCTAACCAATAGGAACCATCTCAGTATAAAATATAATGAGATCCTCATCACTGGATGGCTATTTTTCAAGTATTTTATAATGATTAGATGGAAAGGCCCCTTATAAGACTAGTATTATAAAGATTCAGGGGTTTGGTATTTTCCTTTCCTCATCATCAGATCTATTTTATTTCTTGAGTTTATTTTGCAGCTACTATTCTTAAACATATGTCATATTCATAGTGGAATATACCCACTGATCATCAGGCCTCTAGTAATTCAGTCATATGCATAGGTTCAGGATTATTATTACTAATTAGCTAAGCAGAAAAAATATGACTTACTGTCTTGGGAATTGACTAAGATCTGAAAATATTTATGGAATTTGCTGGAAGTCTTTAACCTGGCTGCCATGGGATATCTGCTAAGAACTGAAATGTAATTTCATTGTTTTATTTAAAGGGTCAGCAAAGAAGCCTTAAACAGTAAAAATCCTCAACTCCATAAAGAAGATGAACCAGCATGGAAACCTGTGAAGTTAGCTGGGCCAGGCCAAAGAGAGGTAAGTATTGAGTCTTGTTTATCTATCTTCTATGCAAAAGAGATGTGCATTATTTTGGAAATTATTATTCTTGTAGGTAGAGCACCTCATCTACCCCCATTTACTCCCAAGCGTTTTTAGAGAAAGAAGCCATGAGCTGAGATTGTTATAATTATGAAGGTGTACTCCAGGCAGGGAATGGTGCCTAAAAACCCAGTTGCTAAGAAAAAGAAGGCAATTTGTGCTAGTGACTTTGTTGACTTATTATGGCAATGAAAGATGATTTCTTTGGCTATGTAGAACAGTGTAGATTTAGCTTCCATTCTAGTCCTTCATCCAGAGTAATGTATACAGATTCCTTTTGGTCATGCCTGTCACTTCTGCTATTGGAAAGGGCATGGTTGGGTGGAGGGATATTTCAAGAAATTCATGAGCCCTCTGATGTCTTTCATTGGCATCATCTCAAAAAGAATAAAAACCCCAAACATTGTTGTGTTATTTGTTTTATCATTTGGTCAAGCAGGTTGCCAGACCGGCCCATAAAAAGAAAGCTCGAATGGCGCGGACGCGCTCCGATTTCTTGACTAGAGGTACTTTTGCCGATGGGGAGGGGGATACAGAGGAAGATGATTACGATGACATTATTGAGCCCCTTCTCTCCCTTGACCAAGCTTCTCACTGTGAGCTAGGGCCTGCACCCAGCCTGGGTCAGGCCTCTCACAGTGACTCCGAAATGGTAATTTTACAGCAATATAAGAAAAATAGCAAGCAAATCTGATGGAGATAGTCTTTGCTAATCTAAAGCTAACCTTCACAGCTTCTTCCCATGTAATGGTTTGTACATGGGAAACCTCAGTGAACACAGCAACTAAGCTAAACCTTAATTTAATAGAACTCAAATAAAGAGCACTTTAAAAAGCCGTAAATTAGGCAAAATTATTTGACTTGGCACTAATGTAGAAATTTTCCATGTTGTATCCTAAAAGGTCTAGAGCAGTGGTCCTTACATTTTTTCTGTAAAGGGCCAGATAACAAATATTTTAGACTTTGTGGGTCATATAGTCTCTATTGCAACTACCTAACTTAACTACTTAACTCAGCCACTGTAGTATGAAAGCAGCCATAGACACTAAGTAAACAAAATGGGCATGACTGTCTTGTAATAAAACTGCAAAAACAGACAGTGGATTGTATTTGACCTGTTGGCCATAGTTTACTGATCCTTGGTTTAGTTTACTCATCCTTGGTCTAAAATAATCCAGTAGTTTTTAGCTACAATGCACTTTTAGATTTTTTGCTTGTAAACTTTCTTCCTCCACCTCACTTTCCACTAATAAGAAATAAACATGAATTTTAAAACATATAGTGAGCAAACAGTGTCTTCCTGGACCAACCCAGCCAAAAAGAAGGCTATATGTAATATGAATTTGTATTAGTCACATAATATAACATTGGTGTTGTGTTTGAATAAAGCTGCACTATTTTAAGCTAAGAATATAACTATATCATCTTCTCAGCCCCAATCAGGTGTATATGTGGTTTGACAAGTATTAGTATATTGATGGGTATATTAAGGCAAAGAGTTTCATTTTGGAATTGTCCTAGAAATATATAAGGACCATATGTCTAATATGAACCAGAACATCACTGATGAAGTAGAGTGAAATAACATTTTATTTCCATGCATATCTGTAACTGAGCTCTCTGATATTCTTAGTGTCTGTCAATTATCAGAGAAAAATTTAGAATGGTCTTTATTTGACTCATTAAATATTCTGTCTTTGAACTGTTTTAAGCTGTTTGAATTGTCAAAGATCTAGTTAATTGAAATTTCTCCTATTGTCCAGAATACTCTCGTTGTCTTTATCTTTTGTTGGAGGTAGACCCAGTTTTTAAGTGGCAAAAGTGATGTTTTATGAAGGCAAAAACAACAACAACAAAAAGAGAAAAATGCAAAACAAGTCCCCTGATTAGATAAATGAGTCATTAACCTGAGCCGAACTGTAGGATTATAGAAATTGGAAACATTCTGTGTATCTGATAATATATATAATTAGAGCCAAAATCTTCAGTGTAGAATAAAATAATAGCATTTTGGAGGTGCCCTGTATTTGAGTTATAAATAAGGAAATATACAGTGTTATCTGATTAACAGTTAAATACGAAATTATGTAATGGAACAAACTAATTTTAATGAAAAGTCCTGCTTTGTCTAGTATACATAGATTTATTGTTTGCAGAAAAACTGGCATTTGTGACTGCTGTTTTGTTCCTGAGAGTTTCCTTTGTAACAACCCTTAGTCCTTTTGGTGATAGACGTCTTTTACACTGGGAACTTTTACTGAGATGAACCAGGAAATTGGGCTTTCTGCTTGGAGCATTCAGCTCCTTTCAGTGTTCTAGCCTCTGTTCACCTGCTTGACGTTCACTGCATGCCAGTAGTTGTAGAGCACTTCCCTGCACAGTGTGTTAGTCACGTCGCCAGCTTTCTCATTTCCTTCTCTTTCACCATGAGCTATTTTAGGAACAGGTGGTGGTGCTTGTTTCTGGTGGACACTGCATGAAGAAGCTTTGCTTTGTAGAATATGCGGATAGATACTTACCAGGGTTGAGGATGGGGTGGGTAGGAACAATTTTTAAATGTGTTTCTCTTTTTATTTATCTTGAGAATATTCCATGTTCTAACATTATCTGATATTGTGAAGATGAAGATGTATTGTGTCTAAATAAAATCTATTACAATCTCACAATATTTTCTGGATTTTAAATGGATTTGATTTTCTAGGTACATGGAGTTTTAAAAACTGGATTTTTTTTTTTTTTCTGGACAAACTGATTTTATTACTCTGAAGTGTGTCATTAAATCTTGGAAGAAATTGCTGTATGACCTTTCTAATTGTGAAGTAACTCAGTCTAATGAGATAAAGACATTCACACATGAATTGAAGGAGATTTGAGTTTTTAAATTATTAATCAGTTGTTACCTGCTGTGGGAGGGGAAACAAGTGTAGTAGTTTCCCTCCTTAGTGACTTTGGTGCTTTTTAACCTCTTACTTCAAACTCTGCCATTTGAATAACTGTTTAGTCTCTGTGTGCTGCTCTCACTCCATTTTTATACACACCGTATTGGCATTAACTCAAGAAGAATGGCGTTTTCTGCTAAGCAGTTTTTTTTAAGGTAGTTTTTTTTTTTAGTTTCTGTCTTCTGGATGGTAAGCGGGTTAGTAAAATCATTTCTATTCCTTATTTATAGGATTAGTATGGGAAACATTATACTTTTCTCTGTACAGTTTTCTTTTATCATCCCCCAGATTTAAAGCAATCATCTCTATGGATATGACTTCTGAATGGCTCTCCAGAATTTCAATCTTCATTACTTCCAGCATAGTAAAACTAAATTTCTCATTATTCCCCCCAAACTGCTGTCACTTGTTATATTCCTATTTCTGCTATTCTCTGAGATACTCTCTGATCCTTATCTGTGTTGAATTTTCTTTCTGTCTGATGTCTACTCCATAGGCTGCCAGAAAAACCTGTTGATCAAACAAAGCTGTTTATTAGCTTATTACAGTAAGAGAAAACCCACTTTGACTGTGTCTTAGTAATATCTCACAAGAGAGAAGTCAGGAGAGGATATTCATAAAGTTTTAGGACCTGGGCTAGGTGATTTTGAGGTCGGTCTTACGTGGTAGAAAACTGATTGTTATTGAACAAAGTTCATTACGTTAGAGTTTTGGATTGGCAGCCTTAAGACAGCAGCCACACTGTTGACTATACACTTAGTATTTATATGTGTATTTTATTCCTCTAAAAAATGTCAGGACCAGTTTATAGCATTGCAGCTATCTGTTCTTTGAAGATTTGGCAGAATTTTTTTATGAAACCACCTGGGATTGGTACTTTTTTGTGGTGTAGTTCCTTGATAAGTTTTTCTTTTTTTCTTCTAGGGAAATCAGTCTTTTTTAAACCTTTTATCTAACAGCGTCAATTTTGGTAAACACTTTTTTCTTATAAAATTATCGATTTCGTCTAACTTTTCAATTTATTTGCACAGAGGTCTGGAAAGTAAGATCTGGGCACAGAGGCATGTGCCTGTAGTCCCAGCTACTCAGAAGGCCGAGGCAGGAGGATAACTGGAGCCCAGGAGTGCAAGGCTGCAGTGAGCTGTGATTGTACCACTGCACACCAGCCTGGGCAACAGAGCAAGACCATGTCTCTTTAAAAAAAAAAAAAAAAGTCTGTTAGACCCAAACAGTACTCAGTCTAAGGCTAATTATTCTTGACTACTGAGGTGAGATCCTCTCTATACTTTGCCCAGTGCCCTGGGAATCATAAAGTTATATGCTCTGGCTCTTGGGCATAGACACTATTACTGACCTTTTGTGAGTGATGGGCTCAGTTACCTTTAATCCTTTCAAGTGATCTTTTTCTTGGTCTTGGGTTGTTTTCTCATACGAAGTGTTGATTAGTACTCAAGCTGAATATTCAATATGGACCTTCTGTAGATCTCTAGAGTTCTATCTTTGTGCTTCTCACTCCTCTCCAGTACTCTGTCTTTTGGTCTCTAGTCACCGTGCTCACCTTGGACTTTCAGCTTCATGTGTTCCACTTAGAGTCTGTCAAGTTTCACGTGGGTTCCTCCTCTCTGCATCACAGCCTAGAAACTCTCAAGGCAGTAAGATGGGACAAGTGTAGAACATACTTCCTTTTTTTCCCATCTCTCAGGGATATCTGTCCATTGTTTTAAACATTGCGGTTTCATATTATTTTGTCTGGGTTTTTTGTTGGTTTCAGGTAAGAGGGTAGACCAGATGCCTATTACTTCATCTTTGCCAACTTAAGGTATTTCCTCTTTCTATTAATAAGGCCATAGTCAGGCAGACCAAAAGGCTAAAGAAAGAATATTGTAACTACAGAAAAATGAAATATTAGGAAATGACTTGAATAGATAACAAGAAATTCTCTCCTCAGAACAGGATTGTCTTTAGAGGGACACATTTTAAACAAATGGAACAAGAACTGCCAATCAAAAATCAGGTCACAGTTTGATAGCCTTATAAGTTGTTTATAATTTAGACCATTAATAATGGTAATGAGCCTTTATTCTTTCATCTTTTGGCTCTTTAAAAATCATTGCATATTCCATTTCTTTTAAATTATTGATTAGATATATGAAGAATTTATAATAGCAAGTTAAGCCATAAAAGTAATAACCACCTTTTGGGATAAATAAAAGGAGATCTGAAAGACAATACTTAGCATTCTAGATTTATTGGATCCTGCATCTTTTGTCTCTGTCTTTAAATGGTTTTCACTTTCTTGCCTTTCCACTTGAGATTCTTTTTTAAATTGTCAGAAAATATGAACTAGTAGATCCTATTTATTTTCATTGACCAAGTCCTCTTTATTTCAGATTACTTTATATAGAGTTTTCAGTAGGCTCTATTATTTCAATGAATCTCTGAATAATATGAATGTTTTGTGTGTTTTTAAATAGCTCAAGTAATTCTGTAACCTGAATTTTAATTACAGTGCTATCATTTATTTACTTGGCATTAAACCTTTCACATATGTAATTATTACAGACATCACAGCGATTTTCGTCAGTTGATGAACAAGCAAAGCTTCATAAGACTATGTCTCAAGGAGAGATTACCAAGTTGGCAGTGAGACAGAAGCCTTCAGATTCAGATATAAGGTATATACACAGAGTTAACAGGGGTAATATAATTTTATTTGATAATTGACTATAGTTAAGTACTGAGTTTTTTTTTTAACCATAATTGATAGGCCACTTTTGAAATTAAACTTATTTACCAATTTTTCAAGAAATGGTAAGTACTTAATGTTTATAGGCACATAGTAGTTAAGATATGTATTGAAGAGAAGAAAAGAAAAATTTCCCTCAACCCTGATAAGTTCATAGTTTGGACAGAATCCTGTAACAAAAGACAGATTAACAAGAGAAAAATACGCAAGTTAGTGCATACAGTGCATGCACATCATGCAGAGGAAAGGTAACTCAAAACAGTGGTTTAGGAATCTGGCTTATACATTGTCTTCAACAATGAACAATTAATTTTAGAGAAGTGACAAGACAAAGATAAGCAGTTTCAGGCTTCCAAAGGTAACAAAACTGTGGGAAGATAAATTTATGGGGAAACTAATGGAGTAAAGTTGGTAGATTCCTCTGATGTCATTTCTAGCTGATAAAGGTCTATACTGTCTCCAGTGATTAACTTCTGTCCTTATTGGTAGAGAGGGAAGAAAGAACACCTTTACAAATTTATATCCTGCTTTTAGGCAAACGGGAGGGTAGAGAGCTTTTCTGCATCTACTTCTTAATTGCCTTTAGCTTAAAAATATTTATCTCAAAGAGGAATATTTTGGGGTGGCAAATACTGGTTCCCTTCAATATAATGGGCTTTATCTCCCTCTATACTTAGCAGTATGATTTGGGGGAAGTCTCCAAATTGTTATATGACTTATGGTATTTTGTTGTAAAAGAGGATGAGACTAAATAAGATTGAAAACAGGTGCCAGCTTTGGACTTGGATTCTGTTCTGAGGTAAGCATTTTAGAAATGGAACTGAAAAAGGACTTTCAGAAGATAGTTCTGTTCTCTTTAAGAGAGCTTATGGAATTTTTATTTTTCAAATAAATATCTTTGTCCCTCATTATGTTGTATAAGCATTTGGGCCTCGCCGAAAACTTACAAGATTATGTTGAAATTTTTCTGGTTCATAACCATATTAAAGACCACTTTTTCACTGACTGTAGAGGTATAATCTAAGGTAACCCAAATCCAGAGCAGATAATACTAGAAACCAAATATTGAGAAATAAGATGTGACACAGTAGAAGAACATACATCTGGAAATAACAGATTATATATATTTAGTTTCCACATCCTCCCCCACAATTGCTAAAATGACAAAATCTACAAAGGACTATTCTCCCCCTCAAAAAAACTTAGAAGTCAAAACAAATGCGATAAAACTGTGGAATCCAAAAAGTAAATGGACTTTAAATTTTAAATATGTTAATACATACGAGAAAGCCAAATCCTAATCCAGCTAAGTAAAGCTGAGAAAGATACATCTAGCTGGCTGACCTTCGCCAATTATAGCAGAACAAGAAATTTATTATCTGGAAAGTATAAAACAGAGTATCTCTGGACCTGGAGTTTACTAGATACAATTGAGGGCTGGGGCACATATTTGGAACTATCAACAGACCTTTTGCATAACAAATACAATTGTATTCATGAAACCAAATGGTGCATGAAAGACCATATATTGGTGGCACTCTTGAAGTGTTCTATTCCCTGCCTAGTTTGTTTCTTCCAACTTGTATTTTATCTGTTAGTTTTGGTTTCTTCAATATAAGGTGTTTCCTCAAATGTATGGTGATCAGTGGTATGTGATAATTATTTAAAGTAGGGTTAAAAAAAAAAGAGGAAGCTCTAGTGTGCCTTGGTGGGGCTGCTAAAGTATGGTCTTCCTTACAGAGTTATCTGGTTGGTTGACTTTGCAGGGAGAGCTCCTGATAGTAATATATTCAGGTTTTTCCTTAAGGGCTGGACAGAAGTCCCCAAAACTCTTTGAACCATTTGCTTAGAACCATATGCTTAGAGGGTATGGGAACTTTGGAAAGACAGAACCAAGAAAACGGAGGATAAATTATTTAAAAAGTAATTCAGCCAAATTTTACAGAACTGAAGGACATGATTTTCCAGATTCGAAGACGCCACTGAGTGCCCAACATAATGGATGAAATTAGACCCAAAAGACATGTTGTTATGAAACAAAAGAGACAAAAGGAATCTGTTATAATGATGAAAGTAGCTTTTCAAATGACAACTGCACAGCAAGCAATGAGGGAAACCACTCCAAATTGGAGCAAGTTAGAAGGCTCTGGGAGAGATTTTTTTCAATAAGATGAAACTGATAAAGTACCTAATATATTTGAATGTATTGAGAGTTGATACAAATGGGGAAACACGTGGAGGTGAATTGTATATAGAAAAGTGAGTAAATGAAAAACAGTTTTCATGAGCAAATTTTAAAAATCCTCTAGAATAAAGTAGATCATTTAGGGAATTACATCCCTCAACTGTGAATATTATTTACATAATAAAAATAAATACTGAATATCATTAAAAGTAAATACTGAATATTGATCTAACTAAAATTACAGTGTAATTCTTTTGGGGGCACATGTTTATGGTTAGGACTGGAATGGTGGAACATGCCTAATCATTATTTGTGGCCATGAGTATGATAGTTACAGAAGCACACTAAGTATCAGAAGAATTAGTTAAAGCAATTCAAAAGTGTTGCCTCTAGGGAGCAGAAAATGGGGTGAGCATGGCAGAGAGATACTGTTGTTTTTAGTAAGTCTTGTAGAATAATTTCTCTTTTTAATGTATAAATATATGAGTTTAGTAATAAGCTTTTTTTTTTTAAAAAAAAAAAAAAGGAAAAAAAGAAGAAGGAAGAAAGAGCATGGGCTTCAAAACCAGATAGACTTGATTTTAACTTCCATCTCCATCAGGCCTCTAAGCCTTAGTTTGCTCATGTGTAAAGTAAGGATAATACTGTTTATCACGGTAGTTGTGAAATTAGGAATATCATATATAAGGCGTAGTGCCTGTCACCTAGTACATACTCAAAATTTTTTAATTGAATGATTGAACAGACAAATGAACAGATAAATTAATTTACAAGTAAAACTCCAACTATGAGGTTAGAATACATAATATATGGTCAGTAACTACATGCCATTGTTACTGCAAGGTACTTCTTTGATGTGTATGATGAAAGCGTGTATAAGCACTAAGAAGAGGCAATATAATATAATAGATGTGGTTGAATTTTTCACTCACTGAAACTTTGGGAAAGTTACCTAATATATAAGTCTCCAGTTTTTCACCTGTAACATATTTATAGTAGTTTGTTAAAAGCAAAGTTGTTACTATCACCTGGTCTTTAAGAAAAAAGAAAAAGGTAAAGTTGATATTGTAATTAAATTTTGTAAGCACTGTGCCTGGAGAAAGATACAAGTTCAAATAAGTGGCTGTTAATAATACTAATAACTCATGAATGTAAATAGTGACATTAAAGCTTTTATTATGTAATGGTGAGTGGAAAGATTTAAAATTCTATGTGCATCATGATAACAGTGATGTAAAACTTGCCATACTTATGGATAAAGACTGGAAGGAAATGACAAAAAAACGTAAACTAATGTTTTTTAGAGTGGTAGGATTATTAGTGATTTCTTTAAAAAGTATTTTCTTTGTTGTTAAATTGTGTATATACTAAATCCAAGCTGGATGGCGGACAAGAATGAAAAGAAACCAGTTTGGGAGTTAGAAAACTTGAGTTAGAATTCTAGCTCCACTGCTTTGTGGCTGTTTCATCTTAGAAAAATTATTTAACTTTTCTGGATTTTGTTATTTCTATATTCAAGATGTTTCCTCATCTGAATATAGAAATAACAAAATCCAGAGAAGTTAAATAATTTTTCACCTTTCAGGTGAAGTTTAAATGCAAAAGTAAAGATAAATACACTTAATTTAAATGTGAAGCTTAAATGAGCTAATATACATAGAAGGTTTGTAAAACTTAAAGTGATATATACAAATATTATCACTGAGATACTGTAATTTCCATTTTTACCTTTATTTCTTTAAACAGACCTCAGAGAGCTAAGATGAGATTCTGGGCCAAAGGGAAACAAGGGGAGAAGAAGACTACGAGAATGAAACCTACTACCCAGTCAGAGGTTTCGCCACTCTTTGCAGGCACAGATGTGATTCCAGCTCATCAGTTTCCAGATGGTAAAAGTGACCAAAGGGTGGAACTTGTGTTCATAATTTCTGTTCACTCTTTCTGAAAGTTTGCTATTCCTGTAGTATTCATAATGTCAATCCTGTTGGCTGGATGTTCTAATGAGATAGGACCAGCATTGTTAAATCCTTCCTTAACTAAAAATAAAGTTACATTTTTCCTACAATAGAAGTTCCCCCAAAAATACATCACAAAACGATGAAGCAGCAACCACCTCAAAAATGACTATGTGTCATAGATTAGCCTTAGTTTTCTAAACTATAAAAACGTAGCCATTATTCATTCATTTAACAAATACGTATTACTGGTTATAACTAATAGCAGCTAATATTTGAGTGCTTACTACATGCAAGGCACTGTGGTAAGCATGTTATGGTTATTAAGTCAGTTGCTCCTCACAACAGTTTTTTGAGAATTGGTATGATTATTATTCCCAATTTATGGATGAGAAAACTCAAGCACAGATAATTTCTTTTATTAGGCCAGGCATGATGGTTCACACCTGTAATCCCAGCACTTTGGGAGGCTGAGGTGGGCAGATCACATGAGTCCAGGAGTTCAACACGAGCCTGGGCACATAGTGAAACCCCATCTCTACAAAAAATATAAAAATTAGCCAGGCATGGAGGCATGTGCCTGTAGTCCCAGCTACTTGGGAGGCTGAGGTGGAGGATTGCTTGAGTCTGGGAAGTTGAGGCTACAGTGAGCTGTGATCACACCACTGCACTTCAGCCTGGGAGAAAGAGTGAGACCCTGTCTCAAATAAGTAAAGAAGAAAAGTTATTTATTTATGCACATACACTAACTGGAAGAGCTAAGAGTTGAATCTAGGCAGTCCTGCTCCAGAGTCCACAGTCTTGACCACTGTGTTGTATATTAAGTACTTGTTATATTTCAGTACCTAGCAGATGCCTGGCACTTTATAATAGAGACAAGGTTTCACTATGTTGCTTAGACTGGAGTGGTGTGATCATAGCTCACTGTAACCTCTAACTTCTGGGCTCAACCTATCTTCCCACCTCAGCCTCTCAAAGTGCTGGGATTACAGCCATGAGCCACCATGCCCAGTCCCATAGCTCTTATTTTAACTTTCTGGGCATGCAGCATAACACACTTGAGAAGTACTCAACAGTTAGTTCATCGTTCAGAAAACTGACCTCTCTAAATGGGAAAATTACTTACTCTCCAAGTTATCCTAATGTTAGAAGATTACCGCTTCTTCTCAAGCCCTTTTCTCAGGTGTGCCTGAGAGTTTTTAGCTACTACATAAAGATACCAACTTCTTCAACAAGGATATACATCCAAGGTGGATATATGGTAATGTGGGTGAAATACCAGCATTGACTAAAATAGAAAGAGGTCCTCGGAAGAAAGCTTAAGGCAGGATAGAACAGACCTAGTTACAATAAGAAACCAAAATCTTCTCATATCTAGGATAAAATAGAAAAACAAGAAGGAAAGATCATCAAGCTTCCCAGAGGGATGGATGGGCTTGAGCTCTCTATGCCAGAGGAAAGAATGATGGAAAGGTAGTTAGACCCCTGTTTTTGTATCTTATGGCTTTGCTTCTATCAGTTGACAAACAGATGTGGATAAAACCAATAACAAGTTAAATGAATACTACCGGTTTGGGTAACTGGGAATTCCCTACTATTGAGTGACTAAGGTTATCAATTTCTTATATCTTGTCTAGTTGACAGTCATCCTTCTAAGTTTTTTATTTCCCACAGTTATATTCTTTGTTGCTAATTCTCGAGAAAGAAGTATAAACTCTAATTGAAAATTCATATTATAAGCAAACTTTGTTGTGTATTTGCTTCATAATGACACATGTATAAAACTTAGGATTATAGCTTTTTATTTATATTTGGAAAAAATGTATTAAGGTAGGCCTTGTTTTTAATGCTAATATGGGATTATGGATAATTTCTTTAGTAAACATTTATTTTATTAATAAGAAAGATACTGACTTTGCTAAATAAAATAATTAGATACTTAATATATCTAAGCTGTATAATAGAAGTAAAATCAGTTGATATATGTTTGAATATAGTTGTATCCTGTATCTTTATATTCTTTACTCTTGTGTCATAGTTGAGATTGGGTTTCTCTCAATTCCTGCCTGAGGTGGTATTTAGCATGTAGGGGGCTACTTTTTTCCTTTATTATCAAAGTTAGTTTAGATAGAATCAGGATATACCATTGGACAGAGGGTAAAGAGCATACACATTGGGAAGACAAGCATGTGAAATGAGAGGAGGCCAACATTCTCATCAAGCTCCAGATAGGGTTTGGCAAATGTGGTCTAGTTCTAAATTGTAGTGGGCTACATGGACTCTAATTTCACTGTTGTAAACACTTGTAGAGAAAAATTGTAGAGAAAATAAATTGACAGTTATTTGGGGGATGTTTAAGAAGATCCTAAATGCTGAAGAGACCCAAGCAGAAGTAAGCCAGTTGAGTTATTTGGCTCCCTAACAGGTTGCCAGCAATCACCAAATGTTATCATAGAAGTATTCAGGACTTTAGACTATAGTAAAGAAATCATAATAATTATCAAACTCCACTGGTTTGTTGGACTTGTATATAGCTACACATATTGTTTCAAACGTGTAGCAAAGCTATGACTTTGTTAACAGTAAGCATTTAATATGCCAGTATGGTTGTATATTCTCTTCTTTTCTTTGGGACTGAGGTCTTTAGGATCTAACTTGATGTCCTGCAAAGCATTTCTATCCAGGTTTTTAGTATCAGACCTCAGCTTCTTGGGAGATATGATATCATTTCCCTTTGAAAAGTGGTAATTTTTAAATACACTTTCTGTACAAATGTGCCATCTGGATTTATTGCTTAGCTGCCTAACTTCAAATATTAATGTTACTTTGCTTTTCATATATTTGCATGTTTCCTTCAGTGACTTATTAAAGGAACTTTAAAAAGAAGGATGTGAAGATTATCAATATATTTACCAAATGTGTCTTTTTGGGTCTTCTATCTTGAATTGTAGAATTAGCTCCATATCACCCAACACCTCCTTTGAGCCCAGAACTGCCCAGCAGTTGCCGGAAGGAGTTCAAAGAGAACAAAGAACCTTCTCCAAAGGCTAAGCGCAAGCGAAGTGTGAAGATTAGCAATGTGGCTTTGGATTCTATGCATTGGCAGAATGACTCTGTCCAGATCATTGCAAGTGTCAGTGATTTAAAAAGCATGGATGAATTTCTTCTGAAAAAGGTACACTTTATTTGCCAAGTCAGGCCCCAGAGCAGCTCTGTGTATGGAATACTTGTGTATATCAGGATATACCCTCTAGATATCAAAATTACATATGCTTCTGTGCTTTAGATGATCTGTTCTTTACCAGAAAGGTGTGAATAATAGGATATGCATTAGTTAGACTGGGTAGACAGGATTTAAGGTTGTAGGCTTTAGTAGTGACTTTAATTTTACTAAAATTGTCAAATTTCATATGAGAAGGTGCAGCTTGTTGCACATGGGAGTTTTCTTGTAACAGAACTATAGAATCATACAATGTTAGAAGGAACCTTAGAAATCATAGAATAGTAATTATAGTTTGACTGTCTAGTCATACTTTTACCTGAGTCCTATAATAGCCTGTGGCTTGCACTTTGAGGGCAGTCATTGTAGAAGAAACAATACATGCCTACTGTTGTATTTACTTCTTTTCAATTAGTTGATTATGTACTAAAACTCGTTTTGTGGTTCCCAGGTGAATGACCTAGATAATGAAGACAGCAAGAAGGATACACTAGTGGATGTTGTATTTAAAAAAGCCCTGAAGGAATTTCGGCAGAATATCTTCAGCTTTTATTCATCTGCGTTGGCAGTGAGTTGGACTATGTTAGGAGATATTTAGTAGTTCAACATATGAAAAATTTGTTAGTGCTGTAGAAGATAATACAAAAGCCATGTTTCATAAGAGATTTCTCCAGTTCCTTGTTTTTGTTTTAGGGATAGACAAGGAAAATGAATGGTTTTTGTTTCAGGGATAGACAAGGAAACTGAATGGTTTCAGATTAAAAGCTCCCTTGAATTTCCTTGAGTAGCTTTTTCCCACCTTACAGCTGTTTTTTTCATCTTTTAAGATACTGACTTCAGATGTCCTGGGTATGATTCTGTTTTTCCCTGTGACTTTTCGTAATCCTTTTAGCTCTATTGCTAGGCTATAATGTCTAATTTTCCTGTGTGAGGAAGCATTATATGTTTTCTTTTAATGGAATTAGGGCAGTTAGTTTATGGTCACTGATTTCTACATATCAGTTTATATCACTTTGAGATTTACCTTATACTTTCACATGATACTGGTCATGTTTTAGAAAATTTATTTTTGGTGTGTGCAATTAATGCTTTGGTCTACAGAAGCATTAGTGTTTATGAATTATCATATTATGTAAAAGAATTCATATTTTATTGGCTTTTCATTGTTCAATATATTCTTTAATTCACTGTGAAGAGAAAAATCAGGAAAGCTTTTTAATTTACTCTACTTGGCTGGGCACAATGGCTTGCGAGTCTCTCTAAGCCTTCTCTGGCTAGAAAGGCTGCCCATAAAAAAATTTAAAAACATTTTTATGCTGGTCACAGTGGCTCATGCCTGTAATCCCAGCACTTTGGGAGGCCAAGGCGGGCGGATCACGAGGTCAGGAGTTCAAGACCAGCCTGGGCAACATGGTGAAAACCCCGTCTCTACTTAAAATACAAAAATTAGCTAGGTATGGTGGTGCACGCCTGTAATCCCAGCTACTGGGGAGGCTGAGGCAGGAGAATGGCTTGAACCCATTCAATAGCTTGAGGTAGAGGTTGCAGTGAGCTGAGATCATGCCACTGCACTCCAGCCTGGGTGACAGAGCAAGACTCCGTCTCAAAAAAAAAAAAAAAAAAAAAAAAATTCCAGATCTCATTTAAATAAAAGAAATTCTATTTCAGTTCCTTGCAAATAATATGATGTTACTCTGGGCATGTCACTCTTCTTTGGAAAAATAAATTGGTTACTTAATATATCCTTAGGCAATGATTCAAGTATTCATTCTTTCAATTTTAGAGTAGAACCATCTAAACAAGGTTCATTTCTGGGGAGGTAAGTAATTAAGAGGGATACAAATAACCTTTATAGCTACATAAAATTAAAAAGTCACACTTAGAAGAGAAATTCTCAAGACTTCTTCGAATTATTACAGTCAGGTTTTTTACTAAAATTTAGCATGTTTTATTCTGCATTCATCCCATACTAGAATGGGAGTTTACAAATACCACATGACCTCATGGGCACGCTCATTAGAAATTGTATCAGGATCGTAATCTTTATTCTAAATACTACCCCATTACAAGTGTAACCATTCCTCTATATTTAAAGAGTTTCTTTATAAAACCATACATTTCTTTTCTTATTGCTTATAGATGGATGATGGGAAAAGCATACGGTATAAAGACCTCTATGCACTATTTGAACAGATTCTGGAAAAGACGATGAGGCTTGAGCAGCGTGATTCACTGGGTGAATCTCCAGTGAGAGTTTGGGTCAACACTTTTAAAGTGTTTTTAGATGAATATATGAATGAATTTAAGACTTCAGATTGCACAGCCACAAAGGTAAATGTGATATATTTTGATTACTAAAAGGATTTAATTATGAATTCTTTTTAAGAGTGTTTGGGACATCTTGTATTTGAGAAATTTGAGAAAAATTTTATTTTGAGAAAAACATTACAGGGAACATGTCAACTTAGCACCACTTTAGATCCTCCAAACTTCATTCTGTCTTATAATTTATCAGACCATATTTTCTAAACCGTCTGCAATCAATACTTTGTTCACTGAGTTAAAACATAATGTTCTGCCCTCAAGATTATACTCTTAGCTTTAATAGAGATCGGGGTGGGGCAGTGGCTCATGCCTGTAATCCCAGCACTTTGGGAGGCCTAGATGGGCAGATAACTTGAAATCAGGAGTTTGAGACCAGCCTGGCCAACATGGCAAAAACCTATCTCTACTAAATATACAAAAATTAGCTGGGCATGATGGCAGGCGCCTGTAATTTCAGCTACTTAGGAGGCTGAAGCAGGTGAATCACTTGAACCCAGGAGGCAGAGGTTGTAGTTAGCCAAAGTCACGCCACTGCACTCCACCCTGGGTGGCAAAGCGAGACTCCATCTAAAAAAAAAAAAGAGAGATAATGATCTGAATTTCCTTTTGAAAAATTACAGTTAAAGATGTGATTCATTGTATTACCCAGTGGCCTCTTTATAAAAACCTACAAATTATATTTATTCTTGAATTAGGTTTTAGGAAAATATGTGTTTTGGGAAGTCTATATAATAATAATAACCTTTTTATTTTGAGTGCCTATTATGGCCTGAGAATTGTACTCAGTGTTGTGTATTTTATTTAATTCTTGCTTCAGCCTTATTAAATAATTTTTATAAAATCCATATTACAGAAGAGACATCAGGCATAGAAAAAGTTATCAATGTGTTTCTTTTCAGTACCCCAGATGAAATAATTAGATACCTGTTCATATCAAGACTACCATCAATATTTTGTATTGATTATGTTCCATTTTATTTTTAGTTATTCTACCTTATATGTATTTAAATTTCCAAAACCTCTTCAATCCCATTTTTGAAGCTGTCAGATATAAATAAGTTCTGGAAAGTTCCTCAGTTCTAGATCTAGGTTAAGGTCTTTGTGCTGAAGAAGATCTTAGTAGGCTTGTACTGCCTTTGTTTTTAAGTTTAAAAGGTTGGGTTTAGATTGTTCTGTACTGTGGTTATCAGGAAATGTCATATGTAAAAGAGTTTTTCTATGTCCCAAATGTTGCCTTTTTATATATATTTTATATTTAGCTCCATGGTAGTTTTCTACAGCTAAAATATGGGGAGTAAAATCTTTAAAACAAACAATCAGCTGGGCACAGTGGCTCACGCCTGTAATCCCAGCACTTTGGGAGGCTGAGGCGGGCGGGTCACGAGGTCAGGAGTTTGAGACCAGACTGGCCAAAATAGTGAAACCCTGTCTCTACTAAAAATACAAAAATTAGCCAGGTGTGGTGGCGCATGCCTGTAGTCCCAGCTACTTGGGAGGCTGAGGCAGGAGAATTGCTTGAATCTGGGAGGTGGAGGTTGTGGTGAGCCAAGATTGTACTACTGCCCTCCAGCCCGGGCAACAGAGCAAGACTCCGTCTCAAAAAAAGAAAAAAGTCGGCCAGCCATGGTGGCTCAAGCCTGTAATCCCAGCACTTCGGGAGTCCGAGGTGGGTGGATCACGAGGTCAGGGGTTTGAGACCAGCCCGTCTCAAAAAATACAAAAATAGCCAGGTGTGGTGGTGTGTGCCTCTGAGCCCAGCTACTCAGGAGGCTGAGGCAGGAGAATCACTTGAACCTGGGAAGCGGAGGTTGCAGTGAGCCTAGACTGTGCCAATTGCACTCCAACCTGGGCGACAGAGACTCCATCTCAAAAAAAAAAAAAAAAAAAATCAGTTAATGATTAAAATAAAATAATCATTTAAATTAATATGGCGGTGGCTTCTGGGCAGAACTGAGGTTTAAAAAAGAATAATCTCTAAAGTATCCTTCCATTCTGTTGCTGTTATTGGCAATTATGTTTTATCAGGTTTTAAATTTTTTCTCACATTTGCTTATTAGCACTGCACAGTTCCTCTTGGAGAATAAAGAAATAACTATTGTATTACCTGTTGAGCAAGTATCTTAACATTTGCAATGAAGTAAGAACGTATGTTAGTCTTTGTTATCACAATTTCTGTATTTCTCCTGTTCTCCTGTCAGGTGCCAAAAACAGAAAGAAAGAAAAGAAGGAAAAAAGAAACTGATTTGGTAAGTTATAATCTGTTTTTTAAATTAAAAAAGTAATTTTCAGATCAGTTGTCTGAAGTATATCATACAATATATATGTGGATATATTTATGAAATAAGTTTATCAGGTACCTAGGCAATAATCATATTTATATCTTTACAAAAATTTAGAATGATTAGATGTGACTGGACTTGTTATCAATGATAGCTTCCTAAAATGGCAGAAAACTGAAATTGTTTACTCATGAAAGAAAAAATATTATTTTCAGAACCTAGGGGTGAGGAAGGAGCTCTTCAGGAGTTTTCTCTCCCTTCTAAAGAAAACAGGGGTTACTTAGGATTTTACAATTATAAATACTTTCAATTCAAAAGACATTTCTGAAGGCATTTGAACAAATTTTATCATTGTTCATGTTTATATACAATCACACAATATATACAGTCACACTTTTTCACGCTGACATGCTGACATGTATGAGGTTCTTTATTGAAGAGGACTTTGTAAAAGCAAAAGACTGCAAACCTAAATATATAGGGAAATGATTAAATAAATTAGACACATCTATATGATATATATCCAATATATGTCATCATATATACATCATTATATACACATCATATATAATATCTATCATATATATAATACAATAGATAGAAACATAGATACAAAATATATATCACATATATATTATGTGGTTTATGATAATTTGTGCAATTACAAGGATGAATTAAGCCCTTAAGGTATACATAATCTACAAGTGGAGGCAGTAAAAAGTTTTTAAATTATTACTGTCAGGTATGATAAATATTATAGTAGGAATAACACAAAGTGCTGTTGGATACAGAAAGGGGAAATGAAGGAATGGTTTACAGAAGAAAAAAAAACTTTTGTTAATTCTTGACAAGTGAGTAGTGGTTTAGACAGTCAATATCTAGCCATTGGGAAAGACAGTATGTACAAATGTGTGTGAATGAAGAAGCTGCTATGTTGACCCAGTTGCTTTGATTGGCTCAAGTGTTGCATATTCATATGAAGGCGTTTGGAAGAAGTCTGATCAAGACTCTACCTTCAAAATATTTTGAATACCTTACCATTTCACATCACCTCCACTGCTATCACAACAGTCCAATCAACTATGTATAGTCTTATACTGGTCTACCTTCTTATACTCTTCCCCCGTTATAGTTCTGTACGTAATAGCCATAGTTACTTTTTAAACATAAAAATCAAATCATATCCTTTCTCTACTCAGAACTGTTTAATGATTTCCAGTGTTTGTCAGAATGAAACCCAAAGTTCTTACCATGCATACAAGGTTTGACACAATCTTGAGCGTGACTGCCTCTCTAAGCTTCATTTCCTCCTACTCTCCCTCTGGTTCCTTCTGTTTAAGCTACATTTGCTGCCATCACTTCCCACTTCCTCTCCTCCTCCTATCTTCTTTACTTTCCTCTGGAAACTTTAAACTTTAGGGCCTACAAAACCTGGATTCAACCCTGCCAAAAATTGCAAATTCTAATGTAGAATATTTATCATTTACCTTACTAATATTCAGGATTATAAATCATCCCCTCTTGCTTGTAAACGAAATTCCCAAATCTTTTACATCCTTACTTGTAGCTTTTCCACTATCTGTGTTAGAAGTGCGATCTGACTGTTTTATAGATTATTTGCCTATTGCGAAGTTTCTGCCTTTTCACAAGTACAGAATTTTGAAAGTAGTATACCTAACTCCTTAGCCTGGTTTGCTTTGGTTCTCCAAGAGGATTTTCTCATTGAGAAACATTGGACAACTTAAGCTCTGAGTCTCAATGTCCTCATCTATAAAGCAGCAATAATGTCACCCACCACTGAGACTTTTGTGAAAATAAATGAGATTGTATACAAAGGAAGGGGTAGGGAAGACAGAGAACCTGTTACTAACAGATATGTTTAGGCACTTTATACACTTTAAGCCTTAAAAGATTAGTTATTCATATCAATAAGGGAAAGAACAACACTTCAAAATAAAAATGTACAAAGAATATGAATACATTTATTCAACAACTATTTTATTATAATTCAGGAACTGTAATAAGTGCAATTAATAGAAATGTCTAGAGATACACAAATAAATGTTTATTAGCAGTCAAATTAAAGTGAAGTAACAGTGATTTTCTACTTTTTCCATCAATGAACAAAGCTGAAAATAAGTTAGTTACCTAGAGTTTGGAAACATAAGATAGATTTTTCAATAATACAAATAGGAGTGTAATTTGCATAATCTTCTTGGAGAATGTACTTTAGCAATGATGTATTAAAAACCTTAAAAATGTTAAAGGAAAAAAAAACTGACCCAGCAATACCATATCTAAAAATTTGTTTAGTAGGCATATCAATCACACTTTTTCACAGTAACATGCTGACATGTACGAGGTTCTTTATTGAAGAAGAGTTTGTAATGGCAAAAGACTGAAAACAACCTAAATAGATTGGGAAATGATTAAATAAATTAGATACATCTATGTAATAGGATGTAGCATAACATTAAAGGAAAAGGGGACATTCACCAAGACGTTTTGTTAAGTAAAAAGTACAAGGGCTGGCCAGGCGCGGTGGCTCACACTTGTAATCCCAGCACTTTGGGAGGCTGAGGCAGGTGGATCACCTGAGGTCAGGAGTTCGAGACCAGCCTGGCCAACATGGTGAAACCCCATCTCTACTAAAAATACAAAAAAAAAAATTAGCCAGGTGTGGTGGTGGGCACCTGTAATCCCAGCTGCTCGGGAGGCTGAGGCAGGAGAATTGCTTGAACCTGGGAGGTGGAGATTGCAGTGAGCCAAGATTGCACCACTGCACTCCAGCCTGGGCGACAGAGTGAGACTCTGTCTCAAAAAAAGAAAAAAAAAGTACAAGGGCTAAACACTGTATAGAAAGCTACTATTTGCATATATTTTTAAAAATTTTAATGTCAGTACTCACAGACATACACACACATGTAAAATATCTGGGAGTATACTGATAGGAGTGAGGAACTAGACAACTGGGGTACAGAGATAGGAAAAAGACTTATTTTGCTTTGTTTACCTTTTGATCAGGGGTTTATATTATATCCATTCAGAATAAAGTAATTTTTAAATTGACATATATTTTACATATTTTGGGGGTACATGTGAATATTCGTTACATGAATAAAATGCGTAATGATCAAGTCAGGGTATTTGGGGAATGTATCACCTTGAGTATCATTTCTCTGTGTTAGGAACATAGCAAGTCCTCTCTTCTACCTACAGAATAAAGTAATTTTTAATGAAAAGTTTAAGGAAAACTTTAATATTAGAGTTTAGTAGAGGAAAATAATGTTTGTGTGGTTTATAATTAGAAGGATATCTGTGAGAGAAGATGTTATTATCTGGGAATATTTGAGATACCATAGAGCAAGGCCATATTATGAAACTAGGATGGGTGAACCATGAGTTGAAGTATTTTTTTTCCTTCCTCCCTTGATTTTTTTTTTAAGTTAGTTGATTATTTACTTAATTTTTTTTTTTTTTTGAGACGGAGTCTTTCTCTGTCGCCCAGGCTGGAGTGCAGTGGCGCAATCTCAGCTCACTGCAAGCTCCGCCTCCCGGGTTCACGCCATTCTCCTGCCTCAGTCTCCCGAGTAGCTGGGACTACAGGCGCCCGCCAACATGCCCGGCTAATTTTTTGTATTTTTAGTAGAGACGGGGTTTCACCGTGTTAGCCAGGATGGTCTCGATCTCCTGACCTCGTGATCCGCCCACCTCGGCCTCCCAAAGTGCTGGGATTACAGGCTTGAGCCACCGCGCCCGGCCTATTTACTTAATTTCTTAAGAAAAAAAATGACTGCCAATCTTCTTGTGCCGGTATGGTTTGATACAGGCAATGGTGTCAATCAGGATTAATGGCATTCTTGGTCTAGTTCTGTTTTATCAGCATAATTTTTTTAAATTTTGAACTAAGTTTTTTCAATTGAGAAAGTCACATAAACATAATTTAAAATTATATACATTATAAAGTAGACCTCTTTCCCAGCCGTTCTTCCCAGAGATACTGTTACCAGTTTTTTGGTGGTATTCCAGAAATACAGTGTCCCTATAAAATCATTTATATATAAATGATTATATATATTTTATACACATATATATTACACATACATTCCTCCTCTGTTTTCAGGATATTCTGAGTGGAATTATGTTGTTAACTTTGTTTATAGTAGATTTATTTATTACTAATTTTAATTCCTTTAAATTCTTTATGCTACTGGAGTTTTTTGTCCTTCTTAGATAAATTATTTACATAATTATTACCATTTTTTTTTAACTTTTTTCCATACCTTTCTTCTTTCTTTCTTTCTTCTTTTTTTTTTTCTTTTTGAGATAAGGTCTCACTCTGTTAACCTAAGCTGGAGTGCAGTGGCATGATCACGGCTCACTGCAGCCTCACAACCTCACCAGGCTCAAGTGACCCTCCCACCTCAGCATCCCAAGTAGTGCACCACCATGCCTAGCTAACTTTTTTGTATTTTTTGTAGAGATGGGGTTTCACCATGGTGCCCAGGCTGGTCTCAAACTCCTGGGCTCAAGCAGTTCACCTACCTCAACCTCCCAAAGTACTGGGTGGTGTGAGCCACCATACGTGTCCATTCATGCCTTTTTTCCAGTACATTTTCTTTCTTTCTTTTTTTGAGACTAGGTCTCGCTCTGTTGCCCAGCCTGAAGTGCAGTGGCATAATGACATCTCACTGCAGCCTTGACCTCTTGGGCTCAAGCAGTCCTCCCATCTTAACCTTCTGAGTGGCTGGGACCACATGCACACCTATCATGCCTAGCTAAATGTTTTTTCATTTTTTGTAGAGATGGGGTCTCACCATGTTGCCCAGTCTGGTCTCAAACTCCTGGGCTCATGATTCTCCTGCCCCAGCCTCCCAAAATGCTGGGATTACAGGCATGAGCCACCACACCTGGCCTAGTATGTTTATTATTTCATTTTTTTCCTACAAAAATATTTAATCATTCTTGAATTTATTTTAGCCTCAAGATCTAGTTATGGACCAAGGCACCAAGGGATGATGCTTTTTTTCTTTAATAGTATATCAGTTGTCTGCCCACTATTGAATGATATATTTCTTTTTCACTGGTTTGAAATACCATTTTTATAATACAGTTGGCCCAGCACATCCATGGGTTCAACCAACTATGAATCCAAAATATTTAGAAAAAGAAATTCCACAAAGTTCCAAAAAGCAAACTTGAATTTGATGTCCACTGAGTGAATCCACACAAATGAAGTGATGTATAGGCATTGTATTAGGCATTGTAAGTAATCTAGTTATAAAGTATATGGAAGAATATGCAGATATGTCTAAATAATATGCAAATACTGTGCCATTTTATATAAGGGACTTCAGCATCTGCAGTTTGGTATCTGCAGGGGGTTGCTGGAACTAATTCCCCACAACTACTGAGAGACAACTGTATACTTACATCTTAATGTATTTGGATTTAAATTTTTAGTCTCTCTTTTTATTCATTGATGTGTTTATTCTTGTATCAGTACCAAATCTCTTAAATTACTTTTTATTTTATCAAATATATATACATGTATACCCCTATATACATATGACTCTAAAAAGTCTTAAAGGCTATTGTTGCATATTTTCCAGCTTAAATAGAAACAATTACTGTTCCCTAAATATATCATTCTTTTTTTTATGTCTTTGCTCAGTTCTTTGTATTCATCTCAAGCACCTTTTTTCCTATGGAACCATTTAATTACTCCTTTCTTTGTGCTTCCACTATACTTTGGAACTTTTACCATTTTTTTTTTTTTTATACCACTTTTACCATGACAGTAATACAAACTTTCAAAATCACTGCTTCAGGTCTCAATTTCTTGATTCCCATCTTAGCTTGCAGGACAGAAAAAAGGACAAGAGAGCCCATAATGTTAGGCATGGCTTGGAAGTGTCACTCATCACATATGTTCACATTTCATTATTCAGAGCTACTTATGCAGCCATTTATAGATGCAAAGGAAGCTGAGAAGTAAAGTTTAGATAGATTGTCACATGCCCAGATAGGGCTTGGGAAATCTGTATTTAAGGAAGAAAGAAAGAATGGATATTAGTAGGCAGTTAGCATTCTTTTCCACAACAAGTTCATGCCAGTTCCTGACACATAGTAAACATCTATAAATGTTTAATTGAATGAGTAAATGTTGAGTGACTTGAAAGGCTTTCATGGTCCCTGCTACACTACTGTCCAGCCTTATTTTTCATTACTCTCTACCAACTTGTTCTAGTAGCCGTAATTGTCTCACTGTCCTAGATCAGTTCCTTTTGTTTCATTTTGGTTTTGCCTTCCTTCCATTCCCTCCTCTCCCCTTCTTTTTGTTTGACATAATATAATTGCAGCGTTATAGAGAAGTTGCAAGAGAAGTACAAATAAACCATATCCCTTAACCCAGATTTATTTAGATTCCACCATTTGTCCCAGTATTGTTCTTTTATAACAAGATATTTGTTACACTTAATTGCTATGCCTTTTTAATCTCTTTTAATCAAGAACAGTTCCTTAGCCTTCTTAGTTTCCATGACATTGGCATTGTTGAAGAACATAGGTCAGTTATTTTATAGCATGTTTTTCCATTTGAGTTTGTCTTATATTTCCTCATGATTAGATTCAGGTTACACATTTTTGGCATGAAACATCACAGAAGAAATGCTCTGATTTTTCATTGTGTGATATCAGGAGATATATGATGTCTGTTTGTCCTATTGTGGTTGATATCTGCAAGGATGTTTCAAAAAACTCAGCAAAGATACTATTTTCCCTTGTAATTATTATCTTGTGGGGATATACTTTAGACCATGTAAATAAATACCCTCTTATTCCTCAAACTCTTACTAGTTTTGTTATTCCTTGATGATTCTTGACTGAATCAATTGCTGTGATGGTTGCTAAATAGTGATTTTTTAAAATTCCATCAGTCATTCTACATTTATTAGTTCAATTTTTGCTCTAAAGACAAGCATTCCCTTTTTATTTAGCTCAAAGGAAGTCCCACTGAACAAATTTGTGATAATTAGAGCATCAAACTAAATGAGAGTAGAACTGTTGAATAAAAGAAGAATTCCTTAGCCCGCACTAATTTATTTTTACAGTGTTTTTTCTAATAGATATATTTTTACCATTCAAACTTTTTTTAAAAGTATATGTACTGAGAAGTCTAACTCCAACCCCCTTTGTCTTCTAGTGGTAAATTTCTGTTATAACTTTCTAGTGTTTCTTTCTCCAGTATAAACTTATTAGCTATCCTTTCTCACATAAAATGTAGCATGTTATATAATAACAGCATAGTAGTCTTTTGTGCCTTGCTTTTATCATTGAACAATATATTCAGAAGATCCTTCTCTATCTATGGTAGGCAGAATTCTAAAGATGTTCCCTCCAAGATTCTTGTCACCTGGTTATTCATTCACACATAATCTGGGTACTGCTGTGAAGGGACTTCACAGATGGAATTAAGATTGCTAATCAACTCACTTTAACATAACAGTTTATTTTGGATTATGCAGATGAGCCCAATGTAATCACATATGCCCTTAAAAGCTGAAGAGGAAGACTGAAGAGTCAGTTAGAGAGATGAGGTAGAAGACGATGCAGGAGACATAGGTAGTAGAAGACGGAGAAATACAAGCATGAGAAGGACTCAGTCCTCTTTTGATGTCTCTAAAGATGGAGAAAGGAGGGTGTTGAGCAAGGGAATGTGAGTGGCCTCTAGAGGCTGAGAACAACTACCAGCTAATAGTCAGCAAGGAAATAGGACCTCGGTCCAACAACCACATGGAACTGAATTCTACCAACAACCTGAATGAGATTGGAAGCAGATTGTTCCGCAGAGCATCCAGAAGGGCACACGCCCTTGTCGATACCTGATTTTAGCCTGGTGAGACTAAAAGTCTGTGACTCTGAGAAGTGTCAGACTTCTAGCTTACTGAACTGTGAGATAACAAATGATAGGTGTTGTTTTAAGCCACTGAATTTATGGTAATTTGTGGCAGCAGCAATAGAAAACTAATACAATAGCTATACACAGAAATCTGTTTCACAACTGGCTACCATTCCTTACTGGACTATTAGGCTGCTTCTAGTCTTCTGCTATTACAAAGAGTGACACAATGAATAACGGTGTGTGTGTGTGTGTGTGATGGATTCCTAGAATTGAAATTACTGGGTCATAGGGTGAATGCCTTTGTTATTTTGATAAATATTGCTTCATTTCTCTGTAATAGAGGTAGTCTCATTTTGTAGTTTATATCTCTACACAGTTTTTATTTGCTTTTCTCATACTGTCAGTGAGATTGAGTATCTTTTCTTATGCTTAAATACCATTTGCTTTTTTTTTTTTTTTAACTGCAGTCTGTATGTTTTTGTTCATTACTCATTTTTCTTTTGGCTTTGGTCTTTTCCTTCTCAATTTGTAGCAACTCTGTACATTAGAGAGATTACCCTTTGTCTGCGATATAAGTTGAAAGTATGTTTTCCTGGTTTGTCAGTTGTCTTTTCACTTGGCTTATTATGATTTTTGTCATGTGGAAAATTTTTAAGAAATTAAACTTGTGAATCTTTTTTTTTCATAGCTTCTGAATTTTGAGTCATAGTTAAGACTTTCCTCACTTCAGGGTTATAAAGGAATTCTCAATGTTTTCTTCCAATAATTTAGTGGTCACATTTTTTACATTTAAATTCCGATCTTTATGGAATTGTCTTGGTGTGCAGTGTGAGATATGAATCTAATTTTGCCTCTTATCAATGGCTACCAACATCATTTATTTTAAAGTCCATCTTTACTTATCAACTTTGAGATGTCACCCTTTTTACATTCTAAATTTCCCATGATGCTTGTTTTGTGTTTGTTTTGTTTTGTTTTGTTTTTTGATACAGCCTCATTCTGTTGCCAAGGCTGGAGTGCAGTGGTGCAATCTCAACTCACCACAGCTTCCACCTCCCGAGTTCAAGTGATTCTCCTGCCTCAGCCTCCTGAGTAGTTGGAACCACAGGTGTGCGCCTCCACGCCTGGCTAATTTTTGTAGTTTTAGTAGAGATGGGGTTTCACCATGTTGGTCAGGCTGGTCTCAAACTCCTGACTTTGTGATCCACCCGCCTCGGTGTCCCAAAGTTCTGGGATTACAGGCATGAGCCACTGCGCCCGGCCTGCTTGGGTCTTTTTTATCCCGTTTCATTAGTTGATCTAAATAGTCGTGAGCCATTCCAACTATTTGATTGTCTAGTTTGAGCAGAAAAAAAGATCTATTAGTACTTCTATTTCTATTACCTTATATTTTTAAATTAATGTAGAGAGAACTGACATCTTTATTATTTTGAATCTTTTCTTCTGATTAAGTCTATTTTTGTATCCTTCAAGAGGGTTTTAAAGTGTTTCATATACAGGTTTAAAAAAAAACTTCGTGTTACATGCATACATTTATTTATTTAAGAGATGGGGTCTCGCTATGTTGCCTAGACCAACCTCAAACTCCTGAGCTCAAATGATCCTCCCACCTTACCCTCCCTAGTAGCTCAGACTGCAGGCACACACCACCACGCCCAGTCATGTTACACTTAATATTGAGTGTTTTATCTCAGCACGGATAATCACCATAGTTAACAGTATCACATATATCCTTTTGTACCAGATCATTTATAAACATATATAGTCTATACAAACTTGAGTCTATGTCTAGTTTATATATGATCCAGTGTTTCAAAGTGTGGTCTACAGGGGTTTCTGGTAGACTTTTAGGGGTTTTATGATATCACAACTGTTTTTGTAATAATAAAACATCATTTTCCTTTTTCATTGAGTTGACACAAAAGCAAACATGGGTAAAACTGCCATAACTTGAATCAAGGCAGTGCCTGCAAACTTTGTTAATGGGCATTATAATTTTTACAGTCACATACTCATAGTTTAAGAAAAATAGAGAAGCTTTACTTAAGGTGAAATAATAAAAACATTAATTGTATTAAGTTTTGATTCTTGAATTCACATCTCTTTAATATTCTGTGTAATGAAATGGGAAAGATGCAAAACCATGGTATGATGGTTGTCTCAAGAACTTACTTGTACAATTAGATTGCAGGCTGATCTAGCATTTTTTTAAATTGAGATAAAATTCATACAATAAAAATTTAACCATTTAGCCATTTTAACTACGTAAAGTGTACAATTTAGTGGGTTTTAGTATATTCACTATGTTAAGCAATCATTACCTCTATATAATTTGAGAACGTTATCCCAAAAAGAAACTGTGCTTTCTGAGCACTCACTCAATCCCTCTTCTCTTTTCCTCTGAGCCCCTCACAACCACCAGTCTACTTTCTGTCTGTATGGATTTGCCTATTCTGAACATTTCATATTGACTTAAAAAATCATATATATGGCCTTTTGTGTCTGCCTTCTCTCACTTAGCATAATGTTTTCAAGGTTCATCCGTGTTGTGTCAGTACATCATTCCTTTGTAAAGCCAAATATTCTGTTGTATGGATATATAACATTTTATATATCTGTTTATTAATTGAAGGACATTTCAGTTGTTTCTACTTTTTGTTTGAATAATGCTGCTATGAAAATTCATGAACAAGTTCTTGTGGCAACATGTTTCTAGCCACTTTTTTCATAGAACATTATTTTTACTTAAACTATTCATTAAGATTTTGGCATATGCAGTTATCCTGTCACTTCAAGGAAAACAACTGACAATATTTATTACCAGTGATAAAACTTGTGTATTCAAGCAAAAATTCAAATTTTGGAAAACTTGTATCTGCCAAGTTTTCTAATGAGGTCAGTAATAAAGTTAAGGACTATGACTTTCTACTAGTGTATAATGAAATGTGTCAACATTTGGAAGTTTAATTTAGTGAATCAGTATATTCCAAATGATCAACATGTACCACTGTAAAATCACATACAGGTAAATATGTCCAAATACAAAATAGACCAATTGGTATTGTAAACCAGCTTTCTTGAGGTAAATTTACTTACCACAAATTTATCCCTTTTTATGTGTACAATTCAGTGATTTCAGTAAATTCACAGTTTTCCCATCTCCAATTTTAGAAAAATCCCAAAAGGATTTTTCATGCCAGTTTACAGTCACTGCTCTTTACTAGCCTCAGGCACTATTACTCTACTTTCTGTTCCTATAGTCTTGCCTTTTCTGGATATTTCATGTAAATAGAATCATACACTGTGGTTTTTGCATGTGGCTTTTTAGCATAATGTTTTTGAAGTTCATCTATATCATTGTGTTTATCAACAGTTCGGTCTTCTTTAATGGTAAATAGAATTTCATTGCATGGATATGTCACGTTTTATTTACCCTTTGATCAGTTGGTAGACATTTGAGTTGTTTTGTATTTTTGGCTACCATGAATAATGCCACTATGAACAGTTACGTACAGGTTTTTTTGTGAACGTACATTTTCAGTTATCTTGTGTATAAACCTGAGAGTGGAATTTCTGGGTCAAGTGGCAACTCCGTGCTTCCAGTTTTCAGAAACTGCCATGCTGTTTTCCAAGTGACTGCACCACTTTACAATCCCACCTGCAGTACCTAAGGGTTCTAGTCTATCCACATTCTTACCAACATTTGTTATTGTTTACCTTTTTTGTTATAGCCATTCTGGTAGGTATGAAGTAGTATTTCATTGTGGTTTTAGTTTGCATTTCTTTGATAACTAATGATGTTGAACATCTTTTCATGTGCCCATTGGCCATTTGAACTGCTTCTTTGATGAACTGTCTATTCAGTATTTTGCCCATTTTTGAGTTGGGTTGCCTTATTATTGGGTTCTAACATTTCTAACATAATTACATAACATTCTAACATAATGACTAGAAGTCATTTATCAGATATATGATTTGCAAATGTTTTCTCCGAGTCTGTGGTTTATCTTTTTTTCTTAATGGTGTCTTTGAAGGTTAGAGTTTTAAATTTTAATTAAGTCCAAAACAATAGATTTTACTGTCATAGGACAGGAAGGGTTCATTGGTTATGGTTTTTTATTTAACTTTTAAGTTACCATTTGTAAAGTTTTGGTGCCGTATTACTATCTGAAAGGACTGTTAAAATATTACTCCACTGACTCGGAAGAGTGAGGGGGTGTGAGGGGGATGGATGATGAGAGATTACTTAATGGGTACAATACACGTTATTTGAGTGGTTGATACCCTAAAAGCCCTGACTTCACCACTATGCAACCTATGCATGTAACAAAAATACACTTGTACCACATACATTTATACAAATAAAAAAATTTTAATTAAAAAACTAAAAATACATTCCTTCATTTTCCACTTTCATATCTGTATTAAGCTGGATTTTCTTTATATATTTCAAACTAAACTGCATATTGCAATAGATTGAGTGCAGAAGTAGATGTGAGAATCCAGGTGTCTTTTATTAATCCAGACATTAAAGAAATTTACAAAAATGTAAAACAATACCCCTTTTGCCACTATTTTTTTTTGCTTTAAAGATATAGTTGTTTTTAATTAAAATGTTATGTTCATGTATAATACATTTATTGTTCATTTTAAATAAATTAATGAATATATACTTTAAATTTTTTTCAGCTTTAATTGTTAGCATAGTAAATATTAACAGGTACAACTCATGTAAACAAAAGCTCTCTGAGGTCATCAGTAATTTTCAACTGTAAAAGTTTCCCGAGATTACAAAAAAATATATATTTTAGCTGGGCGCAGTGGTTCACGCTGATAATCCCAACACTTTGGGAGTCTGAGGCAGGCGGATAACTTGAGATCAGGAGTTCAAGACCAGCCTGGCCAACATGGTGAAACACCGTCACTAATAAAAAAAAAAGTACAAAAATTATCCAGGCTTAGTGGCAGGCGCCTATAATCCTGGCTATTTGGGAGGCAAAAGCAGGAGAATCACCTGAACCCGGGAGGCAGAGGCTGCAGTGAGCTGATAGCACCACTGCACTCCAGCCTGGGCAACATAGCAAGACTGAGTCTCAAAAAAAAGAAAAAAAAAAGCCAAAAAAAGAAAAAGAAAACATACTTTGAGAACTGCTGCTTTTAATGTAACATTAGAGTCATATAAGACGGCTATTGTATGTCTGTTGCATTGCTTTCTGTTTTTCATATGATTTGGTCATGTCTATCTAGGTTGTTAGCTTTTGGAAAGCAGGAAAAATATATTTTATTTTATGTTATTTCTCAAAAGATCATAATTGTCCCCCTGGAATTAGTGCCTACTGAAGACTTAACAAGAGATTGAAGGGTTTCCCACCACGTTAGGGCAGCATTTACTGTGTTGGCTTTAATATAAGTAGCTAAATTTTTTCATTCAGGTAGAAGAACACAATGGTCACATCTTTAAAGCCACCCAATATAGCATCCCTACATACTGTGAATACTGTTCTTCTTTGATATGGATAATGGACCGAGCCTCTGTTTGCAAATGTAAGTATGAGAGATCTTTGAGGAATATTTTTAACCACTGACATTTCTGTTTCCTTGAGTTGTCTTATATCTCCTTTACCATAAAGGAGTTATTTACACTACCTAAATTTTTAGCCTCATCTCTTGCTATACTCTCTTCACCTATTCTTTGTATCTAAACCAGATATTTTGATGTTATTTGGTCACTGAGAGCCTCGTACATGTGATTCACTCTGTCTAAAATGTTCTTGTCCCAGATTTTAGTATGACTTCATATTTCAATTACTTCATGCCTACACTCACATCTCACCTTCTCAGAGAGCTCTCTTTTCTACCCCCAGTTTAAATGCCACCTTGTCCCCAGATTCTCTATTCTTTTTTTTTTTTTGAGATGGTGTCTTGCTCCATCGCCCAGGCTGGAGTGCAGTAGTGTGATCTCAGCTCACTGCAACCTCTGCTTCCCAGGTTCAAGTGATTCTCCCTGCCTCAGCCTCCCAAGTAGCTGGGATTATAGGCACGTGCCACCACGCCCAGCTAATTTTTGTGTTTTTAGTAGAGACAGGGTTTTGCCATGTTGGCCAGGCTGGTCTCGAACTCCTGACCTCAGGTGATCCTCCTGCCTTGGCCTAAAGTGCTGGGATTACAGGCGTGAGCCACTGCGCCTGCCCCTCCACCCTCCGAAATTCTCTGTTCTTTCACTCAGACTTAATAGTCTTTATAGAACTTATTACCATCCAAAATTATATTAAGTATTTGTTTTCTTGTTTTTCAGTCTACGCCTCTAAAATATATGCTCTATAGGTCAGGAAACTTATTTGTCTTTTTTTTTTTTTATATCATCAGTGCCTAAAACAGTGATGGCCATAGTAAGTTTTAATAAATATTTGTTGGTTAGATAGACCTATAGATGGATGGATGGATGGATGGATGGATGGATGGATGGATGGATGGATGGATAAATTAGATTATAGTCAAAAAGGTACTTTTTCTACTGTAATCCTTTTAGCAGATTACAGTAGAAAAAATATAAATATATAAAATATATATAAATATATATATATATATCATTTTACATATAAATATATAAATCCTAAAATGTGAGTAGAGATTCTTTGTAGATCAACTTGGTTCTGGCTTACAGTGAACCTTTAGCCTCCACTCATCTTATTTTATACATCTGCTCTGGTGCTATTATTAGTTCTGTGAAGCTTTGCTTTTACTAGTGGGCTAAAATTGAATGAAGCAAATACTAAGAAAGGACTGGATCCAGTACGACAGCAGTTTGCCACAGAAAAATTGCCACTATTACTATATATTTACTTATTCCATGGTTCAACAGCAGTTTTGCTTTGGTTTTATTATCAGTAGTCTAAAAAATTATAATGAGTGAAAATAGGAAGTAGTTTGAAATGTATTTGACTCTTTAGTGTAACTATGATTCTTGTAGGTTTAGTTTCTTCTGTAACTTAAAGCTAAAAATTTAAATAATTTTCTTTTTTATGACTGTGTTGAGCTGGTTTGATTTGTTGTTTTGTTTTTTTTTTTTTTGTTTGTTTGTTTTTTTGTGAGACGGAGTCTAACTTTGTTGCCCAGACTGGAGTGCAGTGGCACAATCTCAGCTCACTGCAACCTCCGCCTCCCAGGTTTAACTGCTTGTCCTGCCTCAGCCTCCCAAGTAGCTGAGATTACAGGTGCTCACCACCATGTCCGGCTAATTTTTGTATTTTCAGTAGAGACAGGGTTTTACCATGTTGATCAGGCTGGTCTTGAACTCCTAACCTCAAGTGATCCACTCACCTCAGCCTCCCAAAGTGTGCTGGGATTGCAGGCATGAGCCACTGTGCCTGGCCTGATTTGATTTTTTAATAGAATTAGCTAACTTTCTTTGTTGTTATCCTGATTATTTCACCAGTACAATGACATGGCCTCCCTTACTTGATCTTGGCCTTCAAAAGCCTGCAAGTTATATTTTACAAGCTCAAGAAAGGATATTCAGGTATTGGTACACAAAAGCCAGAGCTAGTATAACAAAATGACATAAGCCAGCTGTGTTCTCAATACCCTCCTCTTAATGTGCCTCTTCCTGTTCACCAGCTGCCCAGCCACCCTGGGTTATCACCACTCCTCTAAATTATTTTAGCTCTGAACCTTTTCTTTATTCCATCTTCCCAATCACAACTGAATACTCTTCATGTTCTGGTTCTTCAGAGCTCTGTTCTGAACCTTTAGAGATGATAAATAAGACCTTTCTTATATCTTAAACTGTGCTACCCAATTTGTTTTCATTTCAGGAAGGATCTTTGACAGTAATGCCTTCCTTATCTATAGGAATGATTCTTAATAGGCATTTCTGAGATTTTAGTATGTTGTAGAGCATGTATGTTGTAGAACATGAACATTTATCTTTGTGAATCAAACCACAAAGATAAGTATCCTGCTGGAATTCGTTGGGGAGTGGTACTGTGTGGCATAGGGGCAGGATGAACAGTTTTGAAAGAACAAAAAGCTTTTTCATTGACTGTGGCTAGAAATTTTGATCATATTTTCAACTTCATTATACCCAATAGAATGGGTTAAAATTCTTTTTAATTATACCATTGTACAAAGTATATATGTCATATTACAGCAGTCTGAGATTTAAAGAGAAAATGTAGGTCTAAAATAAAGTATACTCGATAAGTTCTTATCACTGATGTGCAGACTTCTAAAAATGTTGCATTCCTCACCTATTTTTCAGTATGCAAGTATGCTTGCCATAAGAAGTGCTGTCTGAAAACCACAGCCAAGTGCTCTAAAAAGGTAAGAAATTATCACCTATCAGTAATAGATAACAGACCTATTGGTCTTTTGTGCCTTATGGAAATAAATTAAGGCCTTTTTGATAGTTTTACAGATAAGTGGTTTTTAAACTTTTTGACCACAAATCACAGTAAGAAATATGTTTTATGCCATGATCCAGTTCACATGTTTGGTGATATATGTACAAAAATGAATTGATTTTCATAGAATTATTTTGCCGTTACTCTATGTGAGTTACTAAATTAATTTCATAAACCACAATTTGAAGAACACTGCAGTGAGGTTTCATACTTCCTTAAAAAGTCATAAATCTTCCTAGGAATTATCCTTAATGCAGTAAGCTACAATTAAAGATGAACAAATTTAAACATGAATAGCAAAATTCACCAGCATGGATGGTTGGTGTTTTTACATATATCTCTTGGATACACAGAGATCTAAAATATACTGTACGCATACTGTTTGATACCTTTTGTTTCAAGGAAGTAATCTTCTTAAAAAAATTCAGGCTTTTATTGATGTATGATCACAACATTTTCTCATTCATTAATCACATACTGACAGTTGTTACAATAGCATGCAAATCTGAAATATAAATGTGTGTGCATGTTGTTTGCAGTAGACCAATCATGGCAAAGTACAGAGAGAAATTTGATTCAGGAATTAAAATACAAAGAATATGAGTGAGACATTTGCTTCCAGCTAAGATGGAGTAGCTTGTGTCAGACCAATACTAAAAAAGTTTGTTGGCAAGCATCAGAGAGCTGCCCAGGCAAATTGTACCTTAGGAGACTAGATTTTAGAGAGAAGAGAATGCAGAGTAGTGAATCTACATCTGTGAGATGTTTTTCTTCTAGTGGGAATTTTTCCTTTTTTTTTTTTTATTATACTTTAAGTTCTAGGGTACATGTGCACAATGTGCAGGTTTGTTACATATGTATACATGTGCCATGTTGGTGTGCTGCACTCATTAACTCATCATTTACATTAGGTATATCCCCTAATGCTATCCCTCCCCACTCCCCCGACCCCATGACAGGCCCCAGTGTGTGATGTTCCCCTTCCTGTGTCCAAGTGTTCTCCCATCCAAGTACTAACCAGGCCCCACCCTGCGTTCAGGGTGGTATGGCTGTAGACCCAAGTGTTCTCATTGTTCAATTCCCATCTATGAGTGAGAACATGCAGTGTTTGGTTTTTTGTCCCTGGAATAGTTTGCTGAGAATGATGGTTTCCAGCTTCATCCATGTCCCTACAAAGGATATTAACTCATCCTTTTTTATGGCTGCATAGTATTCCATGCTGTATATGTGCCGCATTTTCTTAATCCAGTCTATCATTGATGGACATTTAGGTTGGTTCCAAGTCTTTGCTATTGTGAATAATGCCACAATAAACATGTGTGCATGTGTCTTCGTAGCAGCATGATTTATAATCAATCCTTTGGGTATATACCCAGTAATGGGATGGCTGGGTCAAATGGTATTTCTAGTTCTAGATCCTTGAGGAATCGCCACACTGTCTTCCACAATGGTTGAACCAGTTTACAGTCCCACCAACAGTGTAAAAGTGTTCCTATTTCTCCACATCCTCTCCAGCACCTGTTGTTCCCTGACTTTTTAATGATTGCCATTCTAACTGGTATGAGATGGTATCTCAGTGTGGTTTTGATTTGCATTTCTCTGATGGCCAGTGATGATGAGCATTTTTTCATGTGTCTGTTGGCTGCATAAATGTCTTCTTTTGAGAAGTGTCTGTTCATATCCTTTGCCCGCTTTTTGATGGGGTTGTTTTTTCCTTGTAAATTTGTTTGAGTTCTTTGTAGATTCTGGATATTAGCCCTTTGTCAGATGAGTAGATTGCAAAAATTTTCTCCCATTCTGTAGGTTGCCTGTTCACTCTGATGGTAGTTTCTTTTGCTGTGAGGATAATAAAACAGATTATATATACTACAGAATATATTAAAAGGGGACATATGAATATGAGGAAAACTGGCCAAGAAACTGTTGAAATAGTCTAATTGGTTAGTGATATAGTTTTGAGCTGGGGTGATGACACTTAGAACAGAAAAGAAAAAATAGAGAGGATGAACTGATTGACTTGGCAACTGGTTGGATGCAGGTTAAAGGAGAAAATGGAATATACAGTTAGGGAAGGACAATGGTGCAGGAGAAGGAAAGACAGATTTGCAAAACAATTTTCAGTCTCAGAGATAATACCTGCCATTTTTCTTTTCAGTGAATTACTTCAAATAATCTTAAGGGTAAGCTGTTCTGTTGCAGTCACATAGGATATAAAATAACCTATAGGTTAATAAAGTATGATATTGGCTGGACGCAGTGGTTCACGCCTGTAATCCCAGCACTTCGGGAGGCCAAGGCGGGCAGATCACTTGAGGTCAGGAGTTCGAGACCAGCCTGGCCAACATGATGAAACCTCGTCTCTACTAAAACTACAAACATCAACTGGGCGTGGTGGCCTGTGCCTGTAGTCCCAGCTACTTGGGAGCCTGAGGCATGAGAATTGCTTGAACCTGGGAGGTGGAGGTTGCAGTGAGTTGAGATCGCATCACTGCACTCCAGCCTGGGTGACAGAGCGAGACTCTATCTCAAATGAATGAATGAATGAAAATGAATGAATGAATGAATGAATGAATGAATAAGTATGATATCAGATACGCTATTCAAGTCCATACAAAAGAGCTGTAACAGTAGTCATGGGCTGATCTGTGTGTACCTCTGCCTTTAATTATGAAATCATTTTTCAGTTAAACTTCCATAAAGTTTATATAAACATCAAAGCATTCTTATGCTTAAGAACTTGCTGACAACTCTAATTCTTATCAAATCAGTAGATTTTCTAGTGGTATCTGGTAGGTGGTCAAGCTGTTTGCATATAAAATCCCACCTTTGCTTTTGAAGCGATTTTTTGATAGGAGAAGAAGCTGTAGCCCTTTGCCACTGCCTTCATTCTTCACTCCATTATTTTCTTTTGGAGATTCTGGTGGAAAAGGATTGAAACTAATACCTCACTTATTTATACTTACTTAAACGTAATTCTCCTTCTCCCAACTCTTCTAACTATGCTCATAAAATTTCAGAGAAATAAAAAGTAGCTCCTGGTAAAGAAATGGTTAAACATGTTTCAAGATGTTTGAATGCATTTGGAAACTAAAAATTATCTTTCATTTAGTATGATCCAGAGCTGTCATCTCGACAATTTGGGGTTGAACTGTCCCGTTTGACCAGTGAAGACCGAACTGTTCCTTTAGTAGTGGAAAAGCTCATAAACTACATTGAAATGCATGGACTGTATACAGAAGGTATTTATCGAAAGTCTGGTTCGACTAATAAAATCAAGGAGCTTCGGCAGGGTCTAGATACAGGTAAGATAGTGCCCTCTAAATCATAACGAAATACTTTTATTTAAATAGTTCCTTTCATGCCCTTAAAGTTTTCATTACATGTCGATCTTTTACTTAGCAGCCTGAAGAATGCATTCTTTTCTGTGATGCTTTGTTATCATTTTTTGGCTTTCTAAAGAGTCTTTGGTTTCATTTGGTCAATTCAGCAGACATATATTGAGCATATAATTTGCACTTTGTAATAATTTGGTAAGATTGTGATACCTCTGATTGACAAAGAAAAAACTAAGGTACAGGGAAATTAAATAATGAGCTGCTGATGATGGTGCAAGGTGCTGTACTAATGTTTTTATAATATTCACAGCAATCCTATGAATTAGGGATATTATTATCCCCATTTACAGAAAAAGGAACTGAGGCTTACAGAGGATCTTGCCCAAAGACTGATCACCAATAAGTGACCAAATTGGAGTTAATCCCAGATCTTCTGAATTCATAATCTGTTTCCCCTTTCTCTTTATTATTCTGACTCCAAGGGTTACTCTTTCCTGTGTATCATCTTCTTGCCTGCCTACATTGATGACAGTTACTCAAACTGATGATTAGTGAGTTGAGCACGTATCTTTGTAGAGCTGTAGTTTCAGTACTGGAATTCATGCAGGGGACTGACTCTGGTTTCATTTTCAACTTCTACACTTTACCACTGTTGGGAAGGAATAGATCTTTTTGAACCAAACAGAGTAAAGCGTGTCCTTGTATGGCCAAGAACCTATGTACAATGCTGTTTCTTATGAACAAATCAATGAGAAATGAATTGAGTATGAAAATAATAACAATGACTGGTAAGACTCAGGCAGGAGGTTCCGTCTACAAGAGACTTGGTCTACTTTGGTTTACAGGCAGTTACTGACTTTGTCTCTGATACCTTGAAATAGCACAAGTGAAAATCAATCATCATGAATCTTCCCAGTCATCTAATCTGTATAACCTCAGGGAGTTTATAAGTGAAATGGGTAAAGGTGTTTCCTTTATATTTTCTAAGCGCAGTTATCACTGTCCTTTTATCTCTAAGAATGACTTAAAATTAGCCTTACTTTCATAAAGTGTCCTGTATGCTTTTTTTCATTGGTCATGTAAAACATTGGTACTCAAAGTGTGGTCTATGGACAAATCCATAACCAGGTAAGTACAGAAATTGAGAGCAAGTATGTAGAGACGTTTATAGCAGTTTAACAGTGCTTCAGCACCAAAACATTCATTCATTCAGTCAGTCATTTAGAGACAGTCTTGCTCTGTTGCCCAGGCTGTAGTACAATGGTGTGACCTTGGCTCACTGCAACCTCCGTCTCCCGGGTTCAAGCAATTCTGCCTCAGCCTCCCAGGTAGCTGGGATTATAGGCGTGTGCCACCACACCCAGCTAATTTTTATATTTTTAGTAGAGACAGGTCTCACCACGTTGGCCAGGCTGCTTTCTGTCTCCTGGCCTCAAGTAATTGGCCTGTCTCAGTCTCCCAGAGTGCTGGGATTATAGGCGTGAGCCACCGCGCCTGGCCATGATCTTTTATTTTACACATTTCAGTCCACAACAGATTTGGAAAACAAATACACAAGACGTATCCTTTCACCACAGTTAGAAGCACAGTTCCAAAGCATGGAATTACATTGTGGAAAATAGGTTAGTCAGTTTGATTAAGAAACATGAAGCTGGCCGGGCATGGTGGCTCACGCCTGTAATCCCTCCACTTTGGGAGGCCAAGGCAGGTGGATCACCTGAGGTTGGGAGTTCGAGACCAGCCTGACCAACATGGAGAAACCCTGTCTCTACTAAAAATACAAAATTAGCCAAGCGTGGCGGCGCATGCCTGTAATCCCAGCTACTCGGGAGGCTGAGGCAGGAGAATCACTTGAACTCAGGAGGCAGAGGTTGTGGTGAGCTGAGATCACACCATTGCACTCCAGCCTGGCCAACAAGAGCGAAACTCCGTCTCAAAAAAAGGAAAAAAAAAGAAAGAAAAAAAAAGAAACATGAAGCCTTCCTTTAATGATGATAGTTTCTAAAGTGAATTATTTGAATCTCTTTGCATGTTTTGGCTTTGTTAATCTAACTCTTGTCTCTAAATAGATGCTGAGAGTGTAAATCTAGATGACTATAACATACACGTCATTGCAAGTGTATTCAAACAATGGCTTCGAGATTTGCCCAATCCTCTCATGACCTTTGAACTCTATGAGGAATTTCTTCGAGCTATGGGTAAGCATAGGCTTCCTGGGTTAGAGAGAAGGCCTATAGTTGGGAAAGAAATGCCATCTTGAGTATAGATTATCAAGCCATCCTCTAGTGGTTTAATTCTTATAGATCCAAAGGTAAGCTTTTGACAGTGAATACAAAACGGCCAGTATACTGTCACCTATTCAAATGTTGACTTTTTAGAGACTCATCAAAATGTTAGTGTCCTAAAAATTTTCTGAGTGAGCCACTTGGTCGCTTCTTACAAAGAAATTGAAAGACTGGGGTTATAAAACAGATTAAAATATTAAAAATAAGTTTTCAGATTAGGCTTATGTTCATTTAAATTGGAAATCTAGGCAAGAACTATGTGTAAAGCTGGCTGTTCTATGCCAAGCTTAACAGGTTTCAGAGTTTAGTTTCTCAGTGCTGTAGGTGCGTAGGATATTGATAAAGGCCTTCCTAGAGGTATTTAGGCCCTGAGGATTCATAAATTATGTTGACTTTAATGGGAAATCAATCTGCTACACAATGACTGAAAAACTAGAACATCTCTATCCCCTTGCTGTTATTAAGGATTACTGCGATATAGGTTCAAACTAAGGAGACTGTTTATGAATATAGAACTCAAGCAAAAAGAGTTAAATAGTTATTGTGAGTCGCTCTTCTCCTGCCGTACAGGTACAACTACTGCTAAAACTCTGTAGCCAGCCTTCTTTGCTTCATAGTGTCTGGGAGGAAGATACACGGTATAAGAGGGGATATTTAGTCTTAGTTTCTGCTCTGTTTTTAGGACTTCAGGAGAGGAAGGAGACAATCCGTGGTGTATACTCTGTGATTGATCAGCTCTCCCGAACTCATCTCAGTACACTGGAACGCCTCATCTTTCATCTAGTCAGGTAACTTTAAGAAGCAAGGGAACGATTTTTAATAGTTTCTCTTGGATTATTTTAAATAGATAAGGAATTTCTTCATTTGGAAAACTGACAGGTATTTATATTTTTTCTTCTATTTATAAGGTCAGTGTCTCAAACAGGTGGTTAGGATACCTTGGAGCAGAAATCTTCAGCTGAACTGGAATGCATGGCAGTTGCTTTTCTGCCCTTGTTTGAACCATGTAGCAGCTTCAGCCTCATGGTGGCACTGTGTAGTTTAGCCTGTTTTCTAACAGCTGAACTAGAAAGGATATATAATCTATTGAAATGACCTAATTCATATGAGGGGTTCAGATCGTTCTCAGGAATTGACCAAAGAGACCTCAGGAGTAGTGTCTCTTCCCCTGTGTGTAAATATCAGCAGTAGTTGAGAAGAAAGCCATCTTTATTTTTGGTTAAAGCCTCTACTCTGCATTTTTTTTTTTTTTTTTTTTGAGACACAGTTTCAGTCTGTCACCCAGGCCGGAGTGCAGTGGCGCAATCTCAGCTCACTGCAACCTCCACCTCCCCGGTTCAAGTGATTCTCCTGCCTCAGCCCCCTGCATAGCTGGGATTACAGGTGTGTGCCACCACACCTGTCTAATTTTTGTATTGTTACTAGAGACAAGGTTTTGCCATGTTGGCCAAGCTTGTCTCAAACTCATAACCTCAAGTAATCTGCCCACGTTGGCCTCCCAAAGTGCTGGATTACAAGTGTGGGCCACCGTGCCTGGCCGATTCTGCATTCTTTGGACCGGTTCATCTAGTGATCTTGGCCTTGAGCAGGTAGGTCACAAATTTCCCTTGGGAAGCTATCGGCTGACCTAGACTGCTTCAAGGAAAGAACAAGTGAAAATACATTTTCCAGAGACAAAGGAACAAAGGAACAACTTGGGAAAAGTCTGCAGACCATTAAACTTAATGGATATCCTTGTAGTACTACGCAGTTCATGTCATACTGTCTTCTTTTGCTCATCTCTTCTGCCTGTTTCCCTATGGTGCTCCCTTTTTATCCCTTAGTCACTTGTTTTTTGTTTTGTTTTAATTCTTAGGATTGCTCTACAGGAAGACACTAATCGAATGTCTGCTAATGCTTTGGCCATTGTGTTTGCGCCCTGCATTCTCCGCTGCCCTGACACCACTGACCCACTACAAAGTGTACAGGACATCAGTAAGACTACCACGTAAGGCCAGTTACCATAACCTTTACAAGACCTCAGGGACTTCTGACTATGTAGTCACTGTATCCAGATATCAAACGTAGTGAATGGGTTCATAAATTCAGGTGTTTTTAAGAAGATTGTTGGACACTGCTGAGTTTTCTTATGCTGAGGATGCAAACTCCTGGATTCAACTGAGCATCATTTGTCTTAAAGCATCTTATTTTTAAAATCTGGCTTTTCTTTAGGACTGCTTATAGTTTCTAAATAGATTTTAAATTTCCATTTTACCAAATTATGGACACTTAGTATCTTCCTGTAATCTAGTCTAACTGTGGTCTTATGGCTCTGAATCCTTCGGTCTTAATACTTTAATATTCCTGTATTTCACCTTGGTCTTTTTTCTTGGGGCTCTGCTTTCCTTCTAACGTGGTTTTCTTTTGCTGTCCTCAATCTTGACTGCAAAAGGAACTTTAAGAAATATATCAATGTTTGGATCCTGTCCCCAGAGAGTCTGATTTAATTGGTCTAGGGTGTAGCCTGGGCACTGGGATTTGTAACTGCTCTTTTTTTTATTATTATTATTAATTAATTTATTTATTTTTTGAGATGAAGTTTTACTCTTGTCGCCTAGGCTGGAGTACAATGGCATGATCTTGGCTCACTGCAACCTCCACCTCCCAGGTTCAAGTGATTCTCGTGCCTCAGCCTCCCAAGTAGCTGGGATTATAGGCGTGCACCACCACACCTGGCTAATTTAGTATTTTTAGTACAGACAGGGTTTCACCATGTTGGCCAGGTTGGTCTCGAACTCCTGACCTCAGGTGATCCACCCGCCTCGGCCTCCCAAAGCGCTGGGATTACAGGCATGAACCACTGTGCCCAGCCGTAACTGCTCTTTAGATGGCTTCTAAAGTGCAGCCAAAGTTGTGAACCACCATTCTAAACCTTGTCTCTGAGTTTATCAAGTAAGGGATGTTAATTTTTTCCTTCATCTTTCAAACTGTCTACCACAAAAACAGTCTGTGAGTGCTATACTTTATTTACTTCACCTCTTAGCAGTTTTTTTCTCTTTCCTCCTGTTTCAGCTGTGTGGAGCTGATCGTTGTGGAACAAATGAATAAATACAAGGCTCGTCTCAAAGATATCAGTAGCTTGGAATTTGCTGAGAATAAGGCAAAGACCAGGTTGTCACTGATTCGTAGATCAATGGTAAGATGCAAGACGTGGAATAGTGGAAAAATGGAAGTTGTCTTGGGAATTTAAATGTGCATTTGTGGTGTATACAAAGATTATTATCAGAATCTTTTTTATAAAAAACAAGTAAAAAGTCACCACATCTCAAGGTGCTATGGATTCCTCATGTTTAATCTGCTAGCTCTCTTTAGTTACATTATAGAATCTATGTGATTAAGTGTGTAGAATTTTTCAAATCAGGTATTTAGATAAAACGTTGGTGTCTTAATAATCTGCCCTGCTTTCTTTTCTTGTCCTTTCTATGAAAACGTAATCCTTTTCTAACTTTTTTCCCCACTTCCTTCCACTGTCTGTTCCCACCTTTAATTGTGTCACTTTTGGTGGTCCTGCTAAGACTCCTGGGATGTAGAGAACTTAATCATTTGTAACTGAATTTAAATGGAATCATTTGATTCTTAAGGAAATGGAATTCCATCTATGAGTCTACTGTAATAAAAAAGTATTTCTTTGAGTTTAGGGTTAGGTTTTGAGACCGTCCTTGTAAAACTGATAATTTATTTCTTTGGTTTGCCCACTTTTTAACATCTTCCTTTGCAACCAGTAACATATAACTCCGGTTCTCAATGACCACTAATCAATAGCTTCAGCCCTATTGATTAGTGGTCATTGAGAACTAGAGTTATCCACATATGTTACCCTGAAGTCAGTTTTCAGGATAACTGGAAAACTACTGCATTAAGGTTTAGTTATTGCCCATTTGCTACCCTTCCTCTCAGTTGTAAAATAAAATTGTGACAATGAGCATGCATTTCAGATTCCCAATAAATCTCTAAAGAGAAGCAGGCTTCATCATGCCCTTACTCTTTCAGGAGTCCAGCAGTACTTCCTCCCATGTCTTCACAGTTTGCATTTAGATTAGCACTAAAATAATTCTTTTTCTTCCTTTATTATTTAATCTGCCTGGCACAGAATAAGTGCTTAACAAAGGTCTGTTGATTAAGGTAGTGAAGGGTCTTCTGTAAAAACAAACATAAGCATGGGCTTTTTGCAGGCAGTAAAGATATTAAATAAAACTCATCATAGGGGATACTATCTAAATCTTTTCTCCAGAAATTAAAAACAGAAATCCCACTTAAAAGTGAAACATTTCTGTAGTATGAATTTTCAGGAGCTCAGTTCTGAGAGGCCTAGTTTAGTGGTGGCTATCCAGGCAGGAAGGGAAGAGCCTTTTGCTATAAACCTACTTTTCAAAGCAGATAGATAAGCTATGCTTTTTTCCAGTGCTGCAGAAGATGGATATTCAGTCCATTGCAAGATTAAACCTTCTCTTTTAATGAGGCAATGACATGTACATTCTAACCTTCTGCTTTCCTTTTCATGTCCTTCCTAATCCAGAAACCTGTACTAATTGCAGTTAGATTCATGAACATTACCCGCAATTCAGTCTCGGTATGTATTAATAATGCAATGTGTCACAGCCACTCTACATTATTGTCTCTCATTCATCCAGGAATTGTTCCGCCCTGTCTATCATTCATGCCTGTCCACCCTCCATGTTCGGCCCCAAGTCAGGTTCTACTTTTTGATGACCTTTCACTTGCTTTTCTCTTAATCTCTTTCTTTAGATCCTTCATTTTCCTTCCTCTGTATTGTGTAGTTGAACAGCATCCATTTAAAATACACTGGTTTTTCCTCTTTGTTAGATGAGCCTCCTTTTAGGTTTCTTCTTTGGTTAAATCATTAAAAGGTGAAAGTTAAAAGCATTGAGATATCAAATTAATTTCTGCTCTATGAGCTGTGTTCCCAGCAATCTCCTCCACTTTATTATTTAAAATATTATTACTTTCAGCATCTCCTATCATTAGTAATGCTTATTTGTCCATTCATATCTGTGACTCCGATGGTGTCCTCCCAGATGTAGAAATATGATTCTTATCCACTTAGCATTTATCAGACAGAGCTACAAATAGGAGTGAACTAATCCAAATTGGTGGACTAGTTCTAGACTTAAATATTATGGTATGCTAGAACTCATACCAGGATCTCATTGCTGGTATCCCTCTTCAGTTCCATTGATTGTACAAAAAAAGGAATGGGGGGATGGAAGGCTAAGAACACCAATCTGTGTGGAAAACTGTCCACCTGTGTGTAACCATTTTATTGAGGAGGCTTAACTTGTTGGGATATTAATACAAGTCAGTTTTTCTTTTTGTCTATAACTGCCTCTCAACTCCAGCCTGTCAAACTTCCCTTTCCCACTGGATACCAATTACCTTAACAGCATCTTAAAACCAATTCTATAATTTTCAAAAATTCATTTCATTCTAGTATTTAAGAGTCAGTTCTCTTCATATTAAAACTTCAGTCAGTTTTAATCCAGTGCTCTTCTCACTTCCTCCCAGGGCAGACTAGACCTTTATCTGGAACTTAAAACTTTGGGGGGTAGGTGGGCAATTTCTGTTTGTCAGACACTTCTGCCCTTCATCTTTCTTGACCCTTTCTCCCCTGATGTTGAGACTGGGAGGAGTGATAGGGGAGGCAGAATTCTGTATGATATCTCAGTGTTGAGATGGCAGTCCACTTTCTTAGTTGTTCAACACTGCTGTTCTGGCTCATTGTCAGTAGGCTAAGTAAAGATAAGTAGTAGCTCCAGTTTACCCTGTTGACAATGAACTCAGTTCTATCTCATTTCTGTAGGCACTGATAGTCCCTTGCAAGATATGGTTACATCTTCTGGCTAAACCCTAGTTGTTGGCATTCACACCATATGGGAAGCTGTCAAACTCACAGGGCGGTTACAAGTTTTCCAAAATTCTAATATTTGTTTGAAAGCTCGAAATTTACTCACAACAAATATCGCCATTTGTTTCACTTGCAGTAACAGATTCCCTTCATACAATTTCAAACCACATACTCAAGAAGAATAATCAAACTTTGTCAATTATTGTAAATACTGTTTCATTAATAAAGCAGCTAATTTGGCTTGCAATTCAAAGAATTGCACACTCTTTCTTGAGATAACCATCAGTAATCAGTATGTGACAGAGTTGCTGTATGTGTAATTTCCAGTTAATCATACAGAAAGTTGAAAATAGTTAATTTAACAGTTAAGAAGTAATAAAATTAATTTACACCTCTTGTTCAATGACATGAAATGAAACTGACTTTGTAAAAACTAAATGTGTGGTAGCGAAAGAATGTGAAGACTGCTAGAACCATTTGGTATCATTACCTTGATTCATGTAAAGGTGACAGCAGTTGAACCCACAATTGCTTTTATGTAATTAGTACAGATGTCAACAAGTGAAAATGGCCAATAGCATCTTAGTATAATTATGAAAATAATTTTGACATTGTAGACCCTGTGAAATGGTTTTGAGGACATCATCACACCCCAGCATCTTTGCCGGGGATCTGTGGGCTACACTCTGAGAACCACTGCACTGTAATACATATAATACTACCGGCTCACTGCACTTCACAGAAATATTTGATGAGAATAATTCCTTTTCATATGCAAGATATAAATACCTACAAACAGATACTAGCTGTGTTTGAAGTGCTTACTAACCCTGATTATCTGGTGAACCATAACTGCAGGCATTGGGATATGATTTTTGAACAAGCTTGGATACCTAATTATAATACCACACAAAACAACCAGTCTTTTCAAAAAAAGCCTTGGATAAAGGATCTCTCCTTATCAGGAAAGCAAACTCCTCAGGAAGTGGTCTATCAGACCTTCAGTTCCTTCCTATTTTTGTGACTTAACAAAAGACACTCAGCAGTGATCTTCCATCTTGCCCTGAAGTGCTGTTTTTGAGTAAAATTTCATTAGGATTCTGAGATTTGTGTTTTAGCTAGTTATATATTGTTCTGTCTAGATGATGCATAGTTCCTCTTCCTCACACATTTAACCCATAGACAAACCCTAGCAACGTGTACTTTCTTTGGGTTTTCATAAAGTATTGTGACTTTCTGCATGAGGGTAATATATGTCTTTTTCTAAATAGTCATCAGGTTTATTAAAGGCAATGCAATTCATTCCTTCATTATCACCATGGGTCTCTTTTACTGTTTAGGCTTACTTCGATTTATAGTATTTAATTTGTTTGTGCCCATCAATCATGCCTTGCCATTCCTTCTTGCATTCTTTCGCTATCATGAGCCTTATAGAATTTTCAGAAGAAATCAAAGCTCTCCTCATAGGCCTTATTCATTCTAACACTGGCATATCTTCTATTTGTCTCCATTGTTATCTTCTTAAGTCTTAGGAGAAAATGAAAAAGTGAGTTTCAACTGATTCCCTCAAATAGGGTATCCTATTTCCCTCAAATAGGTATCACTCAGATCCCCTACATTAGAGCATTTGACTCTCAATATTTTTGTTACAGTCTGAGAAGCCTATAATGGACTGGTCTCACAGAATTCTCACCCAAATTAAATAATTAAGACTGTCTGTTTCAGAATATCATTCTTAGAAAAAATAGACAATAGAATCATATATAGACTTCCTTAGACAGAGCATGGCAAATCTGTATGATTAGGTGATTGAATGTGGGTATTAGAAAGCCTGTCCCAAAAGGAAGGAGGGAGAGATGGATTAGACAGTACTATGTGCCAAATATGGTGAGAATACTAAGGAAGAAGTACTTAATTCTGCCTGGTGGCACAGGGAAAGGCTGTAGAAGTGACATGTGAGCTAGCTCTTAAGGGATGAGTTTAAATTAAGCAGATGGAGAAAGAACTACCAGTTGGTAAAAGTCCACAAGGTTTAATTCTGTAAAAAGCTATACAGCTTACAGATAAACTTGTATATATAATTGTTCAGAAGGGAAACCTTAAGTTAAAACCAAAATAGGCTTTGTTTTGAAGCAAACTCTAAGACATTAGTACTATGGGGCCTTGAAGAGTGAGCCAGGACTCACAAGGTCTCAGAGTTTAGTACTTAATGTAAATTTTGGTGCTTTATATCTTATATTTATGATAGGGAATGGGAACTGATGTTAGCTACTATTTTTTAGCCATAAAAACAATTTCTTCCTGGGTCGTCTTCAAGGTTCTCAATAAGAATAGCCAAAAAGGGGCTGGGAGTGGTAGCTCCCAGAACTTCGGGAGGCCGAGGCGGGCAGATCACTTGAGCTCAAGACCAGCCTGGGCAATATGGTGAAACCCCATCTCTACCAAAAATACAAAAAAAATTAGCCAGATGTGGTGGTGTTTGCCTGTGGTCCCAGATACTTGGAAGGCTGAAGTGGGAGGATCGCTTGAGCCTGAGAAGCAGAGGTTGCAGTGAGCCAACATAGCACCACTGCACGCCAGCCTGAGTGACAGAGTGAGACCCTGTGTTAAACAAAAACAAACAAAAGAGTAGCTGAAAAGAATCCTAAGACTAATCTATTTATTTATTTATTTATTTAATTTATTTATTTTTGAGACAGAGTCTTGCTGTTGTCAGCCTGGGCTAGAGTGCAATGGCATGATCTCAGCTCACTGCAACCTCCGCCTCCCCGGTTCTAGCAGTTCTTCTGCCTCAGCTTCCCAAATAGCTGAGATTATAGGCGCCCGCCACCATGCGTGGCTAATTTTTGTATTTTTAGTAGAGACAGGGTTTCAGCATGTTGGCCAGGCTGGTCTTGAACTCCCGACTTCAGGTGATCCACCCACCTCGGCCTGGGCAACAGTGAGACTCCATCACAAAAAAAAAAAAAAAAAAAAAAATCCTAGGTTAAAATATCACTGGCACTTTGGGAGACCAAGGCATGTGGATCCTTGAGCCCAGGAGTTTGAGACCAGCCTGGGCAACATGGTGAAACCCCATCTCTACAAAAAAACAAAAAAAAGAAAGAAAAAAAAAATTAGCCCTGGTGGCGAGCACCTGTAGTCCACAGCTACTAGGGAGGCTGAGATGAGAAAATCACCTGAGCCTAGGAAGTCAAGGCTGCAGTGAGCCATGACTGCACTCCAGCCTGGGTGACAGAGGGAGACCCTATCTCAAAAAAATTAAAAATTAAAAAAATTAAAAAATAAAATAAAAATGAATCAGCAAGCAGAATTCAATAGCCTATCAATATAAAAATATAAACCTTTACCAAGGAGGATTTAACCTAGGAATGCAAGGATGACTCTATATTAGGATAGCTATTAATGTAATTCACCATGTTTGTTGATCTGTGGAGAAAAATATTATCCTCATAGATATTTTAAAGGCATTTGATATATCAGCATTCTTTTTAAAAACATTCTTATTAAAACAGGGATATCTTATATTCTTAGCATGATAAAAAGATATCTGAACCCAAAATCCAACATCTTGCTTAATGGAAGAACACTGGAAGCATTCTGATTAAAATCAGAAAAGGCAAGGCTATCCATTATCCCCACTATTATTTGACATTGATTTGAAGGTACTAGATAAAGCAATTAAGAAAAAAGAATTGGAGATATAAAATAAAGAAATAAAATTATCACTATTTCCATTATGATTATATACATGCAAAACTCAAGAAAATCAACTAAAGAACTTAAAAATGATAAAAGAGTTCAATAAGGTGTCTGAGTACAATTAATAAATTTTACTTATACAAACAACCACTTGGATGATATGATGGAAGAAAAATGCCCATTTGTATATTGTACACACACACACTTTAAACATCAACATCAAATACCAAAGAACACACTTAACAAGAAATGTAAAAGATTTGTACAAAGAAAGCCTTAAGGCTGGGCGCGGTGGCTCACGCCTGTAATCTCAGCACTTTGGGAGGCCGAGGCAGGTGGATCATGAGGTCAGGACATCGAGACCATCCTGGCTAACATGGTGAAACCCTGTCTCTACTAAAAAACACAAAAAAATTAGCCGGGTGTGGTGGTGGGCGCCTGTAGTCCCAGCTACTCAGGAGGCTGAGGCAGGAGAATGGCATGAACCTGGGAGGCGGAGCTTGCAGTGAGCCTAGATTGCGCCACTGCACTCCAGCCTGGGCTACAGAGCAAGACTCCGTCTCAAAAAAAAAAAAAAAAAAAAAAAAAAAAAAGGAAGCCTTAAAACCTCAAATATTACAAAAGAAGACTTAAACAGATACATTTGGAAAGAAAGGCTAAATTTTGTAATGGTGTCAGTTCTTCTAAATTAATCTGTTCATATATATTGTTTCAATACCCACTAGGAGGGAAAGAGGATATTTTCTTAGTCTCAACTTTCAGACTCATATAACTACCATGGGCTCCACTTGGCATCAGAATCACTTAGGATATGGGACTGGAAGTATAGCATGCCTGCAGAGAGCATAAGATCATCCTCGTGTGGGAGCCCTTGCAGCAGTCCACACAACCATCAATGAGTTATCTTTGGCCTCTGAGTCACAACTCAGGTGCAAGGAAAAAGGACTCCACATCCAATGGATGCAGAACTATTCTGCCTTTGAAGTTTTATGCCTGTACCGGAATTAACCTCTTGTAAAATTCCATAGATATTGTTTCCAGGGTCCCCTCAAGGGGTATGTCCAATTACAACAGACTCCACTTTCAGGGAATTCCAAATATATGACTTTGTGTGGGATATTTACAATTTACTTCTTCTCCAGATGCAGTTTATCAATCAGATTAATTTTTGCCAGAGGTGACGTTGCCTAATAACATCATTTGCATCCTGCCTTTATCAGGTTTCCAGGGGTCCTGTGCTAGAACATTTGACCAAAGATCAGTCCTTACACAGACAAGGAACGAGTTTCATAACTCTTTACTTACAAATGTGGTCTCAACAAAAATAGCAAAAGAATACTTTGGGGCTCTTTACAAGTTGATACTAAAATTCATAAGAAAATAAAGAAGCAGAATAACTAGGAAAATTCTAAAAGAGAAAAATAAAGGATTATAATGTGAGTGGCATTTCAAAGGTCTGGTATTCACTAAATGATGTGGGGAAAATGAATATCCATGTAGGGAAGAAAAGAAACAAACAAACAGCCGATTCAGGCCAGGCACAGTAGTTCATGCCTATAATCCCAGCACTTTGGAAGGCCAAGGCAGGAGGATTGCTTGAAGCCAGGAGTTTCAGGCCAGCCTTGGCAACAATGCGAGATCTCATCTCTACAAAAAATTTAAAAAGTTAGCCAGGCATGGTGGTACATGCCTATAGTCCGACGAATTGAGGACACTGAGGTAGAAGGATCCCTTGAGCCCAGGAGTTCAAGGCTGCAGTGAGCTATGATTGTGCCACTGCACTCTAGCCTGAGCAAGAGTGAGACCCTGTATCTTTAAAAAAAGAAAGAAAAAAAAAAACCTGATTCACATCAAAGACTAAAACATAAAAGTACTGGAAGTACAGCTCTGGCACTCCATCCTGGCAGAGGTTCTCACTGCCCTGCATCCTGTAGAACCCAAGTACCTTCTCTACCTTAATACTGCCAAAATATCCAAGTAGTTTAACTCAGCTCAAAGGGCAATTGGGAAAGAGCCCAAGGGGAAATCAGCAAAGTTATCAGCTAAACCTTTTCATGCAAAAGTTGAAACCAAGCCATAAAAGGTGGCTGAAGAGGATACATCTTTAGGGTGAAAAAAGTGCAAAGAAAAAGGGAAAAGGGGAGCAAATGGAAAGAGATTAACCAAAAAACATTTATCTTCATAAAACAGAAACTGAAAACAAGCAAGAAAGAAGCTAAGTGTGATTAAAGATCTCTTATTAAGTCAGGGGTCCCAGTATCTCATTGTACAACTCAGAAGAATTTTTAAATAAACTATTTTATAAGTGTACCTTTTTAGAGCTCTGAAAACACAGCTTTTAAGAAGAGAACTCCACTTCCTCCCATTTGAAAGGAATGAATTAAGTGCTAGTTTATTTTTCTGTACAAACTGAGAATAATTAGCTCTCTATAAGCCTAATAATGTCTTAAACTGCTTCTTGATCTTGGCTCTCTGTCAAAAGCATATTATCTATGATGTCTTTGGTAGTGGTAGTCCAGTCCATATTTTTCTGATAATCCTGTTAATGTGCTGTAAAGGATTGGAAATCTGGGTATTGTGTATAATATTAAATTGTGATTTAGTAGGACTTGAGACCTACTACTTGTCAACAGTTCAAGATAATTGTATTTGATATTCTCATTTTAGGAACAGTTTGCCTGCAAAGTTTAAGCCAGGAAGTCACTGGAATAGTTACTGAGAAAAAGGATGACAATATGGCTTTATATTTTTTCCAGTACTTGCATTAAGAGTTGGGTACAAATTATTCACGTAGTCTGTGATCAGTCAAAACCAATACAATCCCTATTATGATGGAAAAATATAATCTTGGACAGGGCTTTGCTATTATATAAGACCATTAAAGAAAAAAGTTGAAAGGTTCAGCAACAAAAACCAAGTATTATTGTGTGACAAAAATGACCATAAGGAAAGTAAAAGGGAAGTGATGTACCATAAGAAAATATTTTCAATTCCTATTTCAAAGTCTAATTTTCCTTAATAAAGAGAAGCTCCTATAAGTAAATAGAAAGATTAGCTACCCAGTGAAAAATGAACAAAGGATACTATAAACTACTCAGTGTTATCTACAGATCCTTTTCAGGGAGGTCTACAAGGTCAAATTTATTTTTATGATACTGTCAAGAAAATATTTGCCTTTTTCACTCTGTGACACACTGATGGCAGAAAAACAATTATGGAAAAAACCACTACAAAAGAATATACAGTGAACATGGATCCAAAAGAAAAAATTCGGCCGGGCGCGGTGGCTCACGCTTGTAATCCCAGCACTTTGGGAGGCCGAGGTGGGCGGATCACGAGGTCAGGAGATCGAGACCATGGTGAAACCCCGTCTCTACTAAAAATACAAAAAATTAGCCGGGCGTGGTGGCGGGCGCCTGTAGTCCCAGCTACTCGGGAGGCTGAGGCAGGAGAATGGCGTGAACCCGGGAGGCGGAGCTTGCAGTGAGCTGAGATTGCGCCACTGCACTCCAGCCTGGGCACAGAGCGAGACTCCGTCTCAAAAAAAAAAAAAAAAGAATTCGTTTGAAAAAAGTAAATTCATGCTTATTATAGGAAAGTGGGAAAGTGAAGGATATTATTCCAGTCAGGAAACTACTGTTAATAATTTAGTGTATTTGCAAATTTTGTATTACTCATTTTTACAACCAATGGTATACAACCTTATGTACTGTTTTTAACACGGTATTAATATTTCCCCATGTTTCTAAAAGCTCCATGTAATCAACTTTTTAAAAATTACTTTAATCTTTTTAAGACAATTCTAGGCTGTAGGAGTTTCCATTTTTCTTTGTTTTGTTTAATGCTTCTTAAAAGAGATCAGATCTGTTGAGTTTGTTTGATTTTCTTCAGCTATATTAAAAGATTTGCAGCTAACTCATGGTGAAATACTCCGGTGGCCAGCTGATGGTATGAACACTGAAAAAAGGCAGCTCTTTTATTGAATACTGGAATGTGGACACTAGGAATAAACTCAGATTTTCAAGCTCCTTGAGGCTTTTAAATCATATTATTTATTCATTTGGCTATAAATAGTCAATGTCAAATGGAACTGGATGATGTCCTGGAATTTATAACATAAAGAATGCTTTGTCATTTTTTGTTAAATTTGCAGACCGATCTTCTGTTTTCAGCTTGTTTTTCTTAACATGTTTTTTCCTTGTTGATTTTAGAACTAAAAGTGGAATAGCAGTATTGTTAATCCTCCTGATTTTATCCCATTATGTGTTTTAGTTTTGGAGGAGTTAGCCTGAATGCCCTTAGAACTACCCTCCAGCCTTTACCTTATCACCTGCCCTAGATCATGGGTTTCTATTTTTGAGACAGCACTTTTCCTTTCTTTCTTGCCAAAATCAACTCAGAAATTTGTCAGTTTAAAGTCACATAATTTTCAAAGGATATTCCTGTATTTCCATAAATAGCTAACTTTGAAAAGGAACTCTTAAGTATCTTTTTTATTGCAAAATACAACACATACTGAAAAACACAGAAACATATTCAGTTTAAGGAATTATTATAAATGAACATCCACATACCACCCCAGCTCAAGAAATAGGACATTGCCAGCATCCCCAGAAGCTCTCCTCTTTCCCTTTCTAGTCACAATCCTCTTTCTCCTCCAAAGGTAAGCAGTAACCTGATTTTTACATTAATGACTTATTTTGTTTTTTTGTTTGCTACCAAAATATGTATCCCTGAGCACTATAGTTTTGCTTTACCTAATTTTGAGCTTTATATAAATGGTATCATCTAAGATGTATTATTTTGTCTCTGATTCATTTCAGTCAACCTTATGTGTGTAAGACTTATTCATATTTTGTTGTAGCTCATTTTCATAACTGTATAGTTTATCAGTGTATGCATTATACCACAATTTAGTCTACTGTTGATGGACATTTGGGCTGTGTTTGGGGAATTATTATTTTAATGGACTCATACATGTATTTTTGTTGGATATACAGGAGTGGATTTGCAGGGTCACAGGATATATGTATCTTCAACTTTAGTAGATAATGCCAAACTTTCTTCCAAAATGGTTGTTAATATGTTAGCAGTGTGTAGGAGTTCCCGATTGCTCCACCTCCTCCCAGCACTTCTATTGCCAGATTCCTTAATTTTAGCTATTCTGACGGGTGTGTTATTTTTAAAAATTGTATTTTTTGTTGTGACTCTAACATGTATAATGTGTGTGTATATATACATGTTGGCCATTTCTATATCCTCTTTTGTGAGGAGCCTGTTCAAAGCTCTTGCCTGTTTTTCTAATTGGATTGTCTGTCTTTTTCTGATGTTCTGTAGGGATTCTTTATGAATTCCAGATACAAATCCTTTGTTGTTACTTTTGTTGCAAATTTTCTTCCATTCTATGGTTTGCTTTTTTCCTTTCTTTTTTGATGAACAGAGGTTCTGGATTTTAATGTTGTTAATCAGTCTTTCCCTTTAGGATGAATACCTTTTAGGGTCATGTTTAAGAAAATTTTTCCTTTCCACGATGCCCTGCAGTTCCCTTTTGTTATAAATTGGGAGCCGTTTTAAGTGTGGGTCTGTTTCTAGGTGCTCTGTTTTGACTATCTTTGTACCAACACCACCACTATTTTATTTACCATAGCTTTCTAAAAATATCTGGTAGAATAAGTCATCCTACCTTCTTCAGTGGTGTTTTGACTATTCTTCGCTCTTTATATTGCCATATAAATTATGGAATCAACTTCAAAAAATTCTCTTGGGATTTTTATTGGGATTGCATTGGATCTATAGGTTGCCTTCTGAAGAACTGACATTTTTACGATACTGATTTTTCCTATCTGTGAACATGTATATCTCTTCATTCATGTAGATCATTAGCTACTCTCAAAAGTGTTTTATAGTTTTGTATGTTGAGATTTTACACATCTTTAGTTTGAATTACTGCTAGGTATTTAATATTTAAATGCAATCATTGGCATTATTTTAAAATTTTTATTTTCTGTTGTTGTATAAAAATACAATTGATTTTGGTATTTTTCATCTTGTGTTCAGTGATTTTGCTGAATTCACTTATTCTAATAAGTTTTCTGTGGACTCCTTTGGATTTTCTACCTGTACAGTCATATCATTCATGAATAATGATAGTTTCATTTGCTCTTTTGTAATCCTTATTCCTTTTCTTTCTTTTTCTTATGTAAGTTAGAACCTCCAGTATAGTGTTGAATGGAAGTGGTGATAGTGATCATTACTGGCATGTTCCCAGCCCCAAAGGAAAAGCTGTCAACTTTTTACCACCAAGTGTGATGTTTGCTATAGAATTTTTGTAGGTACTTTATGAGATTAAGCATGTGCCCTTCTATTCCAGGTTTTCTAAGAGTTGTTATTGTGACAGAATGTTGAGTTTTATGAAATGCCTTTCCTGCATGTATTGAGGTTTTATCAGACTTTTTTATTGCATTGATATGACACATTACACTGAGTCCATTTCTAATGGACTACATTAGACTACCACATTATAATGTAGTATCATTATATGTATGTAGTAGTATCATTATACTACTACAATAAATCCAACTTTTCATATATTTAAAATTTTTATATTACATTTTCTATATTACTTGATTCCATTGTAGTTAGGATATTGTTTAGGATTTTTGCATGTGTTTATAAGTAAAGTTAACCCATAATAATCCTTTTTTGTTTTTGTTTGTTTGTTTTGAGACAGGCTCTCATTGTTATCACCCAGGCTACAGTGCAGTGGCATGATCTTGGCTCACTGCAGCCTCAACCTCCTGGGCTCCCGCCTCAGTCCCCCATGTAGCTGGAACTACAGGCACGTGCCACCACACCTGACTAATTTTTGTATTTTTTTTTTTTTTTGTAGAGAAGGGGTTTTTGCCATGTTGCCAAGGCTGGTCTTGAACTCCTGAGCTCAAGCGATCCACCTGCCTCAGCCTCCCAAAGTTCTGGGATTGTGGGCATGCACTACTGCACCTGGCAATAATCCTTCTTTTTAATGTATTTGTTTTATTTTGTTATCAAAGTTACGCCTGCCTCTAAAGACAAGTTAGGGAATAGTTTCTTTTTTAATTTTGTGGAAGAATTTGTTATTTCTTCTTGTTTGCTGCTGAAATCTAGGCCTAGAGTTTTGTTTTTGCAAAGATTTTGATTCTGGATTCAATTTCTTTAATATTATTCACATTTCTAATTTCTTCATTGATGGTATTAATTAGATTTTTGTAGAAATTTCTCCACTTTGTCTAAAATTTTATATTTATTGACATGAAGTTGTTTTTAGTAGTCTCTTATCCTCTTTGGGTCTACAAGATTTGCAGTGATATCCCCTTTTTCATTCCCACCTTTGGTTATTTGTGACTTCTCTCTTTTAGTCTTGCTAGGGTTTTAAAAATTTTATTAGCCTCTTCAAAGAGCTACGTTTGGCTTTGATTGTCTTTATTCTAATGTTTGTTTGCTCTTTTCTTTATTGCTTTTGTTGCAGGGGGAATTTATTCTGTTGTTCTTTATCTAGTTTCCTGAAATAGATTCTTACATCCTTAATTATGAATCTTTCCTTCTTTTCTAATGTATGTATTTAAGGCTGTAACTTTAAAGTAGACAGAGCTTACATGGGTTTTCATATTGTTTCATTCAAAATATTTTCTAATTTCCATTGTGATTTCGTCTTTGACCTTGGTTTGTTTTAAAGTCTGTCTATTTCTTAATTTCTGAGTATACAATAATTTTTAATTTTCTCTTTGTAACTGCATTATTAGAAAACTTGTTTTAAATTACTTTAATGGTCAGATAAATTATTTCAACCCTTGGAATTTTGTTGTCTTGCTGTGTGTGCTTTAAAATGAGTATTCTGTAGTTAGATACTGAAGTCTGTATATGTCTGTTAGATTGCTTATATCAAGTTCAGTTTTACATCATTTCTGATTGCGTGTGCACACTTGTTCTCTCAGTACTGATTATAGTCTATTTCTTTTAAATAGTTCTGTCAATATTTTACTTTAAATTTTTTGAAGCAATTTCTTAGGTACATACATATTTGGAAATGTTATTCTTCATAATATGAACCTTTGTCATTGTGAGGTATCCCTCTTTATCACAGGTAATACTTCTTAAAGTTTACTTTGTTTACAGTTAATACAGCTGTACTAGCTTTATTTTGGTATTTGCATGGTATGTCTTTTTTTTCCCATTTCTTTACTCTCAGCCTTTCTGAATTCACATGTCTCTTATAAACATCATATAGTTAGGTTTTCTTTTTTTTTATACGGCCTGACAATCTTCAAATTTTAATAGGGGCATTTCCTCTATTTACATTTAATATACTCACCAATATATTTGGGCTTAAAATCTGGTTTTTATGTGCTTTTTATTTGTCCTGCCTATGTTCCTTTTTCGTTTCTTCCTTGCCTTTTTTGCTCTTTCTTGCATTTTTTGACTACTTTTTTATTCCATTTTTTCTTTTGTTTGGAAGTTTTACTCTTTTACTATTATTTTAGTCATTAACCAAATGGTGAAAACAGATCTGTGATCTATCAGTGTTTGTTAACTAGTAGTTTTATCTTTTTTCCAGATAATACAGGTGTTTTAATATGCCTTACTATGATATGATTTTGTTCCTCTTGTTGTTGTGTATCTTAATTGTCTGTATGTTTTAAATTCAACACATCGCTATTTTGTTTTATGTAGTCACTATTTAAACCTACTCACTTTTCATTGCCTTTCATTATTTCTCGCACCTCTAACTTTTCTTTGAGACATTTTCAATCTTTCCTTCAATATTTCCTTTAGTGCAGGTCTGCTAGTGTGAGATTCTCCTCTTAGTCTGTCTGAAATGTCTTTATTTCACCTTCATTCCTGAAAATTATTTTCTATATATAACAATCAAGCTTGGCAGTTACTTTTTCATCACCATGAAAATATTCCATTGTTTTCTGCATTCCATTATTTCTGTTGAGAAATAAACTTTGAATCTAATAGTTGTTCCTTTTTTGCAAGTAATTTGCTTTTTGTAACTGCTTTTAAGTCTTTCTTTTTGCCTTAGGCCTTTAGTTTTTAACAGTAGTTTGTCTAGGTATAGACTTCTTTTTATTTCTCTTCCTCAGGGGTTGTAGGCTTTCTTAAATTCCTAGGTTAATATCTTTAACTACTTTTAAAAAATTATCTGCCATGATCTCTTCAATATTTATAGGATCTCTCTCTTGTCCTGATATTTGCCCAGGCTGGAGTGCAGTGGCGTAATCTTGGCTCACTGCAACCTCTGCCTCTCGAGTTCAAGCAATTCTCTTACCTCAGCATCATGAGTACTGGGACTACAGGCGCATGCCACCACACCGTGCTAATTTTTGTATTTTCAGTGGAAATGGGGTTTCTTCATGTTGGCCAGGCTGGTCTTGAACTCCTGACCTTAGGTGATCTGCCCGCCTCAGCCTCCCGAAGTGCTGGGATTACAGGCATGAGTCACTGCACCCAGCCATTCTTTTACTTTCTTTTGTGAATTTTTCCATTCTATTGTTTGTTCCTGCTTGGTTCAGGATTTTTCTTTTGACCTAATTTCCAGTCCACTACTTCAGCTGTGTCTTCCTATCTCCTTCAGCATGGTTATTTTAAATCTGATAGCCACAATATCTGGAGTCTTTTAGGGTTTCTGTTTTCTGTCATTTTTACTAGTTTTCATTTACATTGTCTTGTCTCCTTTTGTGCCTGTTACCTTTGATTATTTGTCAGAGTATTTGAAAAACTATTTTTAAAATATTTTGAGGCCTAGATAATGTTACTTTCCTCCAAGAATGTTTTCATTTTTTTCTGCCTGGTCCTAAAGTATTAGCAATCTGAGATTACTTTAATTCATTTTTAGGGATTAGAATTTTCTGGGCCATTCAGATGACTTGAAGCTAGACTACAGTATCTGCGAGGACTTTTATAATTTCAGTTTACTCTTATGTCTAAGAAACAAACCTTGGGGATCCCAGTGTCAGGCATGGAGGTTTTGCCAGGCAGCAACCCACACCATCGAGTGGGTCTGGCTCCAACTTTTATTCTCTACCCCAAGATGATGGCAAACTTTTTCTGTAAAGGACTAGAGAATAAATATTTTAGTCTTTGTAGGCCAATCTCTGTCTCAACAATCAACTCTGCCATTGTTCTGCAAAAGCAGCAATAAACAATAAGTAAATTAATGAGGATGAATGTATTCCAATGAACCTGTGTTTACAAAATATGTGCAAGGCTAGATTTGCCACATGGGCTATAGTTTGCCATCCTCTGCTGTAGCATGTGAAAAGCTCTGTTTAGAGTCACAGCCACCTCTGACATTTAGATTAGCACTAAATGCTGGACTAGCGTCTCCTTAATCTATCTTGTTAGCTCTTCAGTGCCTTCAAGCATATGTTGAGTTTTTATGTTTCTTAGCAGGAGATTAACCTAAAAACTTTAGTTTGCCACTACCAGAAGAAAGTCATATATAAAGTAACCAATGTTGAAAAAAAAAAAAGGAAGAAGAAGGAAGAAGCAATGAGATTTTCACACTCTGATCTCAAGAATAGAAGTTTCTTAAGAAAATATATCTCACTAGCACCCTGTGTTATATAAATGACTACATTTTGTTTTTGTTTTTCAAAAGTGAGTTTTAGAACATACTTCTGTGGTCTTCCTAGAGAGATTATGCATTCCGAGGCTAAAGTTATAGAGCACTGTTATCCATCAGAACTTACTATGATGACAGGAAATGTAGATCTGTACCAGTCAGTGTGGGGGTCACGAGCTACTTGTGGCTATTGAGCACTTGAAATGTGGCTAGTGTGACTGCAGAACTGAAATGTTAGTTCAATTTTAATTAATTTAAAAATAAATATCCAGATGTGGCTATTTTGTTTGGAATGGATGCAGCTTATATTAAAAGAAGAAACTCATCTCAGTACACAATGGGTTCTTACACTCCCACCTACCAAAGTATCCATTTTCCAGTACTCTTGCAAGAAATATTTTAACTTAAATGTGTTGTATGAATATGTCTCACTAAATATCCTAGGCCTTGCAGAGTGTTTCCATTTATTCTTACCATTCACCTGGTGTGATGGAAATACACTTGTTATCCTAAAACAGCAGCGTAAAACTGATGCAGTCACTCAGTTTACTTTCTAACGTGAATTTTTCTCTGCAGGGAAAGGGGCGTATTCGTCGAGGAAACTATCCAGGTCCATCGTCTCCTGTTGTAGTTCGGTTGCCTTCTGTGTCTGATGTCTCAGAGGAGACTTTGACTAGTGAGGCAGCCATGGAGACTGACATCACAGAACAGCAGCAAGCAGCTATGCAGCAGGAGGAGAGAGTACTGACTGAGCAGATTGAGAACCTACAGAAGGAGAAGTGAGTATCCAGGAGGAAGGGGAGAGACAGTTATAGTCTGTTTTTGTTTCCTTCCTTCTATCGTTTCTTTATTTTTTCTTATTTATTATCTCCTGTGTGTTAAACACTGTGTCAGATGATACAGGAGATGCTGAGATGACAAAGACGTGTTGTCTATACTCAGGTAACAGTGTGAGAGTTGTTCCCTCTGGGAAGCCAGTTCCATGAGCTGGAAAACCTGAGGCTGCTACAGTGATGGTCTGTAGAGGCTGACTGGGAGGAGGACACAGTATCTACAGGGCATGTCAGTCTTAGTCACGATTCATCTAGCAGTAACAGTGGGGAGCCAAGATGAGGTACTGGAGTCCTAACAGGTCAGAGACCAGCCTCCATGAACAGATTTATTTTGCAAAGAAGAGTAGGAATTCTTAGTCTAAGCCAAAGTCCCTTTCAAGAATGGGCATTATTCACAAATCCATGAAAGAAGGTTATTAGCCAAAGATCCATATGACCATGGGAACAGCAACTAGATGGTCATAGTAAGGCTATAGCCCTAGAGGGTGCTAGGATACTGGATAGGGAAATTGGTTGCAATTTAGGAGAGAGACAAATAAGAAGCTCTTTTACCTCCATTCATCACTGTTGCAGGGATTGGGTGACAGTATGCCTTGGGGATAATATGAACATGCCATGGTTCTCGCTACAGGTGCTGTGTAATAGTTCTGGTCGACATTGATGACTCTTAGGAAGTCTTAATGGGATCTTTATTCCTGAGTTCCAGGATCCCAGGTCTTGAGTTTGGTTTATAAGGGGATAAGACTGTTAAAGTACTTTCTTGGTCTCTCATGATTGTTTCTGGAATATAGGCCAGCTAAAAAAGCAGCTGGGGCTCAGCTGTAAAAAACATGATAAGGCAAAGATGATGTACATTGACCAGGGGCTTTTTGCTAGAAGAGTGATCTGAAAAGAAGACCCAATTTGGCTTTGATGCAGATGATATTGGCAGTCTTGAAGAATTAATAGGAATTTTCAAGGAAGGGGAGAGTCTCTAGAAAAAGAAAGAAGAACGAGCAGAGTCTCAGAATACACATGGCCTCAGACAATTGTAATGCTGGTGATACTATTCTTGAAATGATTGTTCATGGATCTCAAGCCAGGTAAAGTGGAAGTAAGGGTAAGGGGCTCTGTTAGGGAAGAGACCTGATTAGAAGGTGAGTAAGAATTGGAAGGATAAGGAGGTTGTGAACAGGGTAGAGTATTGGATTCAGAGTTGGTATATTCAGGTAATGACAAGCTCCAGGATCTGCCCATTGGAGAAAGTAGGTTAGATAAAGTGGAGGAAATTATTGTTAGAAGTTGCAGACATAAAGGAACTTCAGTGTTAGAATATTGAGATGAGTTTTTACAAAGATATTAATTGAATAGATCAGGTGATGTCAGGCATTAGTGAGAAAGCAAGATTAGGAGCTGAATACCAAAGACCTCACAGAATGTGGGGCATTACTGAGAGGTAGCTGGGTGACCGTGATGAAGAAGGAAGACTAGAGAATACAACAACTGAAGATGGCATAAGCCTCAAAGGACAGAAAAGATCAATCAGTGTTTTTCTTCGTCTAGAGGTCTCTGTGGTGAAGATAGAGGGTATAGTCTGCAGCCAGTTAGTTTAGGAGCTGGAAGGAATCTTAGAGGTTATCTAGTTTAATCTCTTTGTTTTGTGGTAGGAAGCTGAGGTCCAGAAGAGAAAGGTACTTTCCTGATGCATTATGGATATTATGAACAAGGTTAGAACCGTGATCTCCTGCTTGTCAGTCCAGAGTTCATTTTACTGAAAGATCTCACCACTACATCTTTCTTCACCCTACCCTTACCCCTATTATTGGTCCTAGATTGGCTATCTGTCATTTTGTCCTTTAGTCCATATAGTTTTAGCCTTCACCATATTTGGCATATAGGTCCTCATCACCACCTGGATGGGGACAGTAAAAATGGACTCTCTTTGCTTCTTAGATTCCTGACTTTCATGGAGGATCCTTTTTTCTGTTATCTTCCTTCTACTTCCTATCAAATGCTAATGGTTTCTTGATTGTATCTTACAGGGAGGAGCTAACATTTGAGATGCTTGTACTAGAACCACGTGCCTCTGATGATGAAACCCTTGAGTCTGAGGCCTCCATTGGGACTGCTGATAGCTCAGAAAATTTGAATATGGAGTCTGAATGTGCTATCTCTGAGAAATCGGGTAAGTGAACATGGTAGACCAAAGACTCCAGATTTGTTTTACAAAGGAGGAATAAAGATTCCAAAACTAAGACAAAGTCTTTTAAGAATTTACTGACCATACATCAGCAATAACAAAGTCTTGAGGAATTTTGTCCTTTTATCCATATAATTTTAGCCTTCATCGTTTGGCATACAGGTCCTTATCACTACCTGGATGGGGATAAGAAATGTAATTGTCTTTGCTACTTAGATTCCTGACTTCCACGGAAGGTCTTTTTTTTCCTGTTGTCTTTGTAAAGCTTCCATATACATTGTTTACCAAACCAGCTCTTCAGTGTGATTTTTTTTGTTTTGTTTTGTTTTTTTGGTAATTTAATGTTTTATCCTGTACTTACCACAGAGAAAAGCCAATAATCACAATATATGTTGTCTTACTGACCCATAACCCATTTTCTGAGGGTGGCAGGCATTGTGCCCCACTGTGAGGTGGGACTATATACATATACCAAGGAGGTGTTTAACTGGGTGGCATGTCTCAGGGAGACGTAGGACTTACCTACATATCCCGGCAGTTTTTGAAATGATAGTGACGGTTCTAGGCCTCCGCTGGTGGCATAGTCAAACACCAGATTTCCTTGGGGATGATTCTGAAATGCTATATAGAGAAATGGATGGTGAGCTCTCTTTGACTGTGACTGTGCCCATAGTAAGTCATCCTGGACCCTCCGAATCTTATCCCACCCAATTTCATGTGTGAACAGTGACACCTATTCATTATATGATGATTTGCTTTAGAGGGCACTGTCATTTACATCTTTGGTCTCTTTTTTGCATTAGAGAGAAGCTTAGCCTTTAGCTCCCTGAAGACAGCTGGCAAGTCTGAACCTTCCAGCAAGTTGCAAAAGCAACTTAAAAAGCAGCAAGATTCTTTAGATGTCGTGGACTCTTCGGTCTCCTCTTTATGTCCGTCTAACACGGCATCATCTCATGGGACCAGAAAACGATTTCAGATTTATTCCAAATCTCCATTCTACCGAGCTGCCTCAGCTAATGAGGCCCTGGGAATGGAAGGACCATTGAGCCAGACCAAATTCCTGGAAGACAAGCCTCAGTTCATCAGCAGAGGAACCTTCAACCCGGAAAAGGGCAAACAAAAATTAAAGAATGTGAAAAACTCACCTCAGAAAACCAAAGAGACCCCAGAGGGGACAGTCATGTCTGGCCGCAGAAAAACTGTGGACCCAGACTGCACCTCCAACCAACAGCTAGCACTCTTTGGAAATAATGAATTTATGGTCTGAACCGGCAGATGTGTGTCCCTCCATGGCTACAGAGAGGTAAACACATCTCACCTTTGGGGCTGCGTTTCATCACCTCATCCACAATAGTCAGTCCTAATTGTGGTCCTGCCTCTTTTCTAAGCATATGGCTAAGACTGTATGTGCTGAATTCCTGGGCCTCCTGCAGAAGCAGAAAGCCTGCTGGGGATGGTGCCAGCTGTGCCTTGGCTGCTGTATTTGAATTGAGATTTTACTATACAAAGCCACCTAGGGCCTGGGGATTTGGGTCAGTTGTAGTTGCCTCTCCCCCACCCTCTTTTCCCTTCCCAAAGGTGGGTGTTGAACTAGGGGGGATATTGCTGTCCTGAGGGACCCTGTCATTTCTGACATTTGAAGAAAACGTATAAATCTTTCTTAACCATGAAAGCAAAAGCCTTTGGGTTTATTTTGGGATAGTTAGGAGCTAGGGTAGAATATAATTTTTTTCCAAAAACTTACTTACAAACAAAAAGCCTAATCCCTCTATTTTAAGATTTCTGAAAAAACACTCCATGTTATATTCTGAGGAAAGCAAAAGAAAAAAAAAAGTGATTGTTTCTGTTAAGCTATCAGAGCGTGTCTCAGATATCTTGTTATACAGTGAAGAAGAGAATACCTATTTTGTTTTTTGATGATGTTTGATGTCATAATAATCAGTGCTGGTTTAACTCCTGTTTAGTTCCTGCCAAATACATTGCATGGGCTGAAGCGTCAGTAGCCACACTGTTCTCATGTTTCTTGGTCCTAGGATCAGATTCTTCTACATTATTTTTTAGTTTCCCAGAGACATGGTGATCCCTAAACTTATGAAGATTTCATCCCAAGCCATTCAGGCTTTTCTCTTTGTATAGATTAAACCGAAAACCGCATATGAGCCTGTTCATCTGCTGGTGGATTCCCACCACAGAGTCAAACAAATAATGTGACCATTTAGTTAGTTCTCCAAAAACATTCACGTACAATATTGCATGAATAAGTGTTACAGAAAGCTGCCAAAAAATAAAAAGGTTTTTAATATGACCTATCTAACTTTTATCTTCCTTTTCTCAGACCATCAGTATTAAATAATAGATGATGGAAAAAAATCAAGGACTACTTGAAGCTATTTTTGTTAATACTCTGGTTACTGAAGTTTATTGTAAATATGTATGTACAGTAGGCATATTTCTTTTTAACCTTGTGCTTCCCTCCTTCCCATGGAATTTCTTCCCACAGATTAGGGGCCACTGGACAGGGGGATGAGAGCCATTCATCCCTGGGTTGAGGGAATAGTAAGACATCATTTTCACCACTGGGTGGTCTTCATACACATGAATTATAATAGCATTTTAAGCATCTTAGCATTTGTGGGATTAGAAATCTGTTTTTGCTATTTATAATATATAAAAAATGAAACATGATAGCCTTTCTTGAGATAGATAAGTATGTGAAATGTTTATTTTTAAAGTTACTAAATGCATCTTGTCTTGCTACTACATGCACTGCTCTGAAAAAGAGCCTTTACCATCTATAACCTGTATTTTGGTTATTCTTCCTTTTCATACTTCTTTGAAGTTGTGGAAATACTAAGTCTTTTGTTAAGGCAGAGTCTCTCCTGTTACACAACACTGAACCTCATGCCACTGCCTCAGTGGTTATTGGCCAGCCCCAGAGGTTAGACTTGGAGCATAATTCTGAGTGGCAGCTAAAGGTAGCAGGAGTCTTACCTCTCCCTGCTTTGGGTTCAGAATTGAGCCAGAGAAAGGAAGCTTTTAAAATCTCCAGAATAATGATGGTTAATGAGCAAATGTTATGCTTTATATCCCACAGACATCTGCCACCTTGTTCATCTTGTCCTGAGGAGTAATAAATGTTAAGCTTTTAAAAATCTGAATTTCAGAGAATCTCCTAAAGGATTAGAGGAAAACCCCTCAGCATGGTGTGTCAGAGTGGGATTGCTGGTTCCTTAGCCCTGTGCCAGGTTGCACAGTCTGTGTTTCAGTGTTCTTGGGGGAGTAGTGTATTGCTGGGCATTAATTGTTACTCTGCACTTGCTCCAGAACGTTGGTTAAATCCTGTATGTAAAAAAAGAGATTGCTCTTATCAAATAATTTCCTGTGGCCCAGAGGAATGGCCAGGAGAACACATGTTGGCACATGTTCTTCCTTTGAAATCTTTGTGGGGTTTTTTTTGGCAAAATAAATTTTTTGGCAGTTAAAAAATGACTGATGTAGATCACTTTATAGGAACTAGGTGATGGATGTTAAGAGACTTTATAATTTTTCTCAGGGACCTGAAACTCCAATTTGGGTAAAATTCAATTAAAAAAAAAAAAACTTGTTTTTTCAGTTGCTAGATTTGTGGATTTCTAGTCATTTAATCTGCCAGGATTGGGGTGGGTGGGTGAGGGGGAGAGATCCACAAAATGGTAAGAGTGGAGAGCAGTGTGGGGCCCTCCCTTTGAGGGAAAGCCGTTGTTTACATAGGGTAGTAGGCCTTGTTGGCCTGATCAAGAGATGAAGCCATAACTCTTAAAAACCTTCAGAACCAAATGCTGTGTCTGCATCCATCTGTTCTCACTGGCCCTCTGCGTGGTAAAGTTATGTCACCACAAAGTGATGCCACATTACAATCACTTATGAAACTGTTAGCCCTTAATATGCATCATTTGTGGTTCCGTAGTGCTTCTCCTTTGCTTGTTTGTTTTGATCTCTGTGTGGCAGCAGTGGGGCAGCTCCACATTTGGAGCCCATACTCCAAAATGCAGAGCACTCTACTCACAGCACACATTCCCAGCCCCAAACAAAACCTGAATTTTCAACTCTGCCCATTAAAGTGAATGTATCCCTGTAATTTAGTATGTACTTATTATGGAAAATGTAACAAAAGCAGGGAAGTGTGATTTCATTCTGTATCACAAATTGAAGCAAATTAACAGCAAATACAGCAGGATTCAGGGAGGCTTAGTTTACAACGTACTTTGTACCTCCTGCCATTTAAATTATTTTGCCACTCTGGGCTCCTGAAAACACAAAGGGAGATACAGCCCTCCAACTATGAGCCTTGCAGAGAGAGACAAAAGGGCCAGAGGTCCTGGGATGGAATACTAGAGCCCCCACCTTCTCATGCTTTGGAAACCTGCCAGAGCACTTACCCTGCTGGAAGATTAATGAAGACTCCATTCTGTGTTTCATAACAGTAGAGTTGTTTTCTCCGTCAAAAACAGAGGGTCACAGAAATGTGCTGAAAAGATGTGGTCCAGCAAGGTTCTGTAGTCCCACCTCAGTGCCTGTGGGCTGTGTTTTTAACTGTAACAAGCACTTTGGTAAACTAGAAAGAAAGAAGAAAGGATTCTCAGGATGTGTTCAAAGCTAAGAGAGTTTTCATTTTAAACAGAAACATACTCCATGGCTTTCCTCATCCTCCTCTCTTTTTTCTTCTTGGTGGGAAGCTGGATGCGGGGCATGCATCATTCTGTATGGACAAATGTGTTATGTCCACCCATACTCTTGTGACAACTCCCCAGCACTGTCCCGCAATACCATGCTGGCCTTGGTAGTAAAACTCCTTGGTATCCGTGAGAGTCCTCTTTTTCTATGCCCTAGGCTACTTTTAACCACTTTTCTCTGGAATGACTCCCACATTTGATTGGTATTGAAAGGGTAACAGCAAAATGATGATTGTGGAGATGGATCTATTAGGTCTCATATTGGTCCCCTGGTTGAAACTATTTTCAAAAAAGCCCCAACAATGGGCCTGTCACCTTGCTAGTCATCCATTCTTAATGCCTATTTATCAATCAGCCCTCTGAGGTCATATAAAAGTTGCACCTTTTGAACCAAGTATTTGTATTTACTATGGGAAAGGTGTGGACTACAGATTAGTATTATATTATTTTAATGGATTTTAAGTAATTTATAAGTATGCTGAGTGTAAATTTTTAAGAAAAACTGTATTATAAAAGGACATATCCTGTGACATATAACATTTTACTGTTTAATAGAATAATTCTATAAGAAGAATGATTTATCTCACCCACGGAACTGATTACATTCCGGATGCAATCAACAGGCACTTTGTAATTTCCTTTTTGTTTTTTTCTTTGCCGGGGGGTTGAGGGGTAACAAGATATCATCTGTATAAAGTACAGTTTGTGTCACTCAAAATATGCACTGTATGGCTACACAAAAGCAGCTTGATGAACAAATCACCCCATGGCTCATTAAAGAACAAAGCTTCCAGAAACAGCAATATGTGTGGTTTGTTTTCCAACCATCCTGGCTCCCACTCCAAACTATTCCAACCCAACTCCAAGAAACAGCAGTGACTTCTTAGTTACACTGATGTGTTTTCAGGAAAGGACTCAACCCAAAGTTGACAAAGCACAGAAGTGGTAGTCACTGGAACTCAACTGAATTCAAGTGAAGGTGTGATTCAAGGTGTCGTTTTTTCTGTAGTGGATGCAGGCTGCTGGCTGTCAAGACTTGATTTAAGCAGTTTAAGGCTAGAAGGGGAGGAAAAGCAGTAAATCTGCATTTAGGATCCTCCCCTAAATTGGCCACTTGAAGAAGTAGCAAGGTTGCTAATAGAGGGCCCAAGGATTCTCACTGAAAAGCAAAGCAACACATTGCAATAGAAACAGAAATTTTAACTCAGTTTGTCATTTTTGTTCTGCCACCAACTTTACTGCATGACTGGGAAAGGCATTCGCTCTCTCTGAATGTTAGTTTTCTTATCTAGAAGTCAGTTCTCTTTCCCAAACTCCCAGCTTTGGAGAACTCCTTCTGACTCAGGTTTTAGTGTAAAAGGCAGTTGTCCTAGGAAGTGAATTGGGTTAGAGGTCTGTGTTCTCAACAGCTCTCAGTATTCACAGCGTCAAACACTTGCCTGTCTTGCTGACTCTTAGATCCCAGCACCTAATAAAAGGTGCTGGCTGGGCAGATATTGGATGAGAGGATTGACTAGGATCAGTGGTTCCAAAATGCCAAATCAGGTCTAAGGTTACATGGGGAAAAAAACATGTAGTGATTTTTTTTCCCTAATGCCAAATGTATTCAATTTTTAAAATTCTAGGGTCATCCTTCTCACTTCTTTTTACGTTACATTTACATTTACATTTTTGCATTAAATTTATATTACATTGAAATATGAAGTGTTAATTGTTTAAAATTCCCTTAGTTGCCCAAATAAAACCTAGAAATACCATTTTTATCTTTTTTTTTTGAGACGGAGTCTCATTCTGTCACCCAGGCTGGAGTGCAGTGGCACAATCTCGGCTCACTGCAACTCCCACCTCCCAGGTTCAAGTGATTCTCCTGCCTCAGCCTCCCAAGTAGCTGGGACTACAGGCGCCTGCCACCATGCCTGGCTAATTTTTGTATTTTTAGTAGAGACGGTGTTTCACCATGTTGGTCAGGCTAGTCTCGAACTCCTGACCTCAGGTGATCTGCCCGCCTTGGCCTCCCAAAGTGCTGGGATTGCAGGTGTGAGCCACCACACCCAGCCGAAATACCATTCTTAAAACTTGCCCCTGAGATTACTGAGTTGACAACTATTGTGATTATGAAGACCTGAGAACAGAAAGGTATGTAAGGAGAGGCAAGTTAGAAAGTGACCAGAGCTTTGGTGTGGTTTGTTTTTTAAATTGCTTTTGCCCCTAGAATGGGTGGCAGTACAGTGTCTTAGAGCCAGAGATATAAACATGAAAGTAGATAAAGCACATGTAATATCTGACTGTTGAATCTTGTAGGTATCTCAGACTCACAGTCAAGGAGTGTGTCACTTCCAGGTAGCGCCCACAGGCATTGTCCTAGGTGCTTAGGGTACGTTAGTGAACAAAACACAGATCTCTGCCCTGTGGAGCCTGCATTCTAGTGGGGAACACCAGTGATGTCCACCAGATAGAGACTAGTCATCCAGGATACCTGGGTTTGACTATGAGGTTGCACTTCTTGGCATCTTTGAGTCTTTCCCTGCCCTTCCTACCGTGAAATTCCCCCTTGTGGGTAGAGAAGTGTCTCGTGAATCTAAAAACTAGCTTTATTTGAAAAGAAAGGCCCAGATAGTCCCACAGGGACTACCTCTGTGGTGCTTCATAGCCAAAGAGATTTCTGGCATTGAGGGGAAAAAAAAAAGCTTTCAAATTATCTCCTCTCCTAATAAGGACCCTAAATGCAATGAAAAAGCCATTACTCATCAGAATTTCTGTAGAGCCAATCTACAACAAAAAGTTGAATAATGGCTGTCATCATCCTAGGTGGTTTACAAACAGGAGTTTGTAATCTTGTCTGTAAGACATGCTGAGAGCTGTACCATATTAGGGACATGCTGAGAGCTGTACCAGGTTAGGAGAACAGAGGCCACTTTGTATTCCAGGTGAGATGGACTTAGTACAGAAATTAGGATCTAACAAAGGTCAGAGATATTCCCACAGGTCAAGAAAGCCAACACAAATCTCAGCTAAAAGTTCCAGAGTTCTCAAGAGCTTGCCTGGAAGCTAGTGCAATTCTAGCCAGGAGGCTGCTATGAAATCTATTTTCCTGCAACACGGCTGCAGTATCTCCAAAGAAAAATGGCTTCTCTTTTTCCTAATGCCAAATTTAATCAGTTTGGCATTAGGGGGAAAAAAATCTCCTGTGAGTGCCTTTCATTAGCAAATCCTAGGGGAAAGGGTTTCTGGGAAATGTAGTTCCTTCCTGGTATCTCTGCAATGATGAAAAGCCCTTAGAAGTGGGGGAGGGGGTGGTATTGATGCCAGATTGACAGCAGACAATCCAGCTTACGTACTTCCTCTAATTCTCCAAGACTTCTTGGAGAGCCCTCAAATCTCCTTCCCAATGTAGATGTGCTGTGCTCACACATCCCAGATGCTAGCCTGTGAACTTCAGCAGGCTACCTTTGCAGTCTTACCATGTCCTCTAAAGCCAAACTATAAGATAAATATGCAGGGCTGGTCATGTCATATTTCAACCATGTGTCTTACTAAGGTGGCTTTGCTCAGGGCTTAGCTCGTATGGATAAAACTTTTGATAGGGAATTGGACTGTATAATGGCATTAGAGACATTAGTTGACCGATTAACTGAGGCCACTCTGATACTTTCAAAAGTTGGAGAGAATCTGAAGTAGCCTGGGGGCTGAAGTAAGAAGGGCTTCAGCTGGGCAGCATTTGCCATACTCTTTCCTCTCTGGCACCAGCCCTAGCTGTTCTGAGTTCCTGAGTAGACAGGGCATTTCTGCCAGGGAATTCAAACACAAGCCAAAGGACAGGGAACCCCTAGGATTTCTCAGACTTCTCACATGACCCTTTCTGTCTTGATTTCAGGCACTTATCCTTTGAAAGCAGAAAATGCAACAGAATTGTTCAGTCTTTCATTCCAAAAGTGAAGGGGAAGTGGGAAAGAGGTGGTGCCAGAGTTAAGCAGCATTAGGTAGAGTCACACCAAGGTTTGAGTCCCCTCTAAGCATCAGTTTTTTCATTTATAAATGGAGAAAATTAGCTCTTCCCTCAGAGTTAATCTGAGGATTAAATGGCAATTTAAAAAGAGCCCGGCTCACTGCCTGCTACTAATATATACGTTGCCTGATCTATGTTAACATGTTAAAATATTATTTTCACAGTCATCTGGGTCTATCTTCAAAAAGGATTAGGTTCACACCTGTAATCCCAGCACTTTGGGAGGCCAAGGTAGGTGGATCACCTGAGGTCGGGAGCTCTAGACCAGCCTGGCCAACATGGAGAAACCCCATCTCTACTAAAAATACAAAATTACCTGGGTATGGTGGTGCATACCTGTAATCTCAGCTACTCGGGAGGCTGAAGCAGGAGAATCACTTATACCCGGGAGGCGGAGGTTGTCGTGAGCCGAGATTGTGCCATTGCACTCCAGCCTGTGCAACAAGAGCAAAACTCCATCTCAAAAAAAAAAAAGAGAGAAACAGAAAATGATGAGGTTTGTCTGGGCTGTATCTTTCCATAAGGACCTAAGAAGTGATGAAGAGTCCCTTTCACAAAAAGTACCTGTAGCTGCCTTATGTTGAGTTGGAAGGTGTTCTTAGGAAGGAGATGAGTAAGGAGACAGGAGATAAAAGTTGAGGGATGCTGCGGATGATGGGATGCCATCTGGAGAGAAGCTGGGAGGTTGAATTCTATGGGAGATTTTCCACTGAGCTTGAATTCATTGCACTTGGTCTCTGACTTGCAGTGGAACCCAGATGGAACTCAAAGACCTTGCACTCATTCCTTCAGTGTCCTCAAAGGGAGAGCCTTGATCACACTGATTTTTCTGTTTTTTTTTTAACTTTTTTATTGAGGTCTAACAAAGTGCACACCTCAATGAATTATTACACATGAATACATTTGTGAAACCACTGCCCAGATCAAAATCAACATTTCTGGTACACCAGAGGGCTCCCATGAGCCCCCTCTGTATCAATCCCCCGCCACCCAGAAGTAACCACTATTCCAACTTCTATTATTGTCAGTTAGTCTTGCCTGTTCCTGAACTCTGCATAAATGGAACTTCTGCCTGGCTTCTTTCATTCAACTTTTATGTCTGTGACATTTACCTGTGTTGCCACATGTATCCGTAATTCATTTTTAAATTATTTTTCATTATATGAATATACCACAATTTGTTAATTCATCCTACCATCAATATACAGTTTGGGGCTATTATGAATAAAGCTGCTATGAATATTCTTACAATATCTTTCAGTGTGCATCTCTGCTGGGTACACACACCTACAAGGAATTGCTGGGGAAAGAGTAGGCGAATGTTTTGTTTCAGTAGATTGTTTTCCAGAGTGCTTGGAAACATTTCACCTCCACCCCCACTAGTTTTTGAACATATCACAAAGGAGCTTCTCCATTGGAGTATTCCCTATGGTCTTGCGGAAAAACAGGAGCTCGATGCGTTCTGCAGTGATAAACCTCAAAGACGGGAGGAGCAGGAGCAATTTCCCAAACCTGAACAGGAGAGAGGACACCATCAGTTTTACGACCAGCTTCTGAGCACTAGTCCCTGGGGCGGTGCCCTCCCAGGAAAAGCAGGGGAGGAAGGAGAGGAGAGATGAGGTCCCCAGAGCAGGTCAGGAGGAATTTCAAGGAAAAGCCACATTCAGGCCAGGCGTGGTGGCTCACGCCCGTAATCCCAGCACTTTGGGAGGCCGAGGCGGGCGGATCACAAGGTCAGGAGATGGAGACCATCCTGGCTAACATGGTGAAACCCCGTCTTTACTAAAAAATACAAAAAATTAGCCGGGCGTGGTGGCAGGCACCTGTAGTCCCAGCTACTTGGGAGGCTGAGGCAGGAGAATGGCGTGAATCCAGGAGGCGGAGCTTACAATGAGCCAAGATCATGCCACTGCACTCCAGCCTGGGCTACAGAGCAAGACTCTGTCTCAAAAAAAAAAAAAAAAAAAAAAAAAAAAATTAGCTGGGCGTGGTGGTGGGCGCCTGTAGTCCCAGCTACTCGGGAGGCTGAGGCAGGAGAATGGCATGAACCCGGGAGGTGGAGGTTGCAGTGAGCCGAGATCCCGCTACTGCACTCCAGCCTGGGCTACAGAGCAAGACTCCATCTCAAAAAAAAAAAAGAGAAAAAAGAAAAGCTGCATTAACCAGAGGAGTTGCCTCCACCTACCTTGACCCATTGTGAGCCGCCACCCCCCATTTAGCTTAGGAGTGCAATGAAAATAATGAGTAAACATTGTTTATTATATGTAAAGATTATAAAGTGAAATTTATATTAATTCTATACAGATGGTTCGACTTTATCATGGTGTGAAAGTGATAAGCATTCAGTATGCTCCTTGACTTAAGATGGGTTATGTTTGAAAATTCATCTTCAACTTACAGTAGCTTCAACTTAACAATGGGTTTATCCAGATGTAACCCCATCATAAGTCAAGGAGCACCTGTATATGAATATATTATTATTAATCTCATATATCAGTATAATTATATGATTAGTTTTTAATAGATAAGAATATATTTATAAGAATACAAATTCCTGTCTGTATACCACCTAGGATGATAGCCATCACTGAAAATGTCCTGAAGTTGAAGGATAATTTTGGTGACTGAGATAGTCATTCAAAAAAATGTTTATTGTTTTAAATAAGAACTATTTGCTGGCCGAGCGCGGTGGCTCACACCTGTAATCCCAGCACTTTGGGAAGCTGAGGCAGGCAGAGCGGTGAAACCCCGTCTCTACTAAAAATACAAAAAATCAGCCGGGCGTGGTGGCGGGCACCTGTAGTCCCAGCTACTTGGGAGGCTGAGGCAGGAGAATGGCATGAGTCCGGGAGGTGGAGCTTGCAGTGAGCCGAGATCACGCCACTGCGCTCCAGCCTGGGTGACAGAGCGAGACTCCGTCTCAAAAAAAAAAAAAAAAGAAAAAAAAGAACTATTTGCTAAAACAGGAGTCCACAACACAAAAGACGGATGGTGAAGCCCCAAGAGACAGATGGGGGGACCAAACCTTCCCTGGGTAGGTCTGATGGCCAGGGTCAACACCCAGCATCAAGGAGGCTACTCCACATTGGGCAGTCCCATGCTCCTCTCACCATGAATTTCGGGGAAGACTTCCCCACCACTCAGTGATCTGCTGGACTTGCTTTGCCAACCTAAGGCCTTCCTTTCTCTTGCTAGTGCCAAGTGAGCAGCACTGAGCAAGTCATATACCCCTCCCATCTGCCTTCCCTGCTTCTGTTTTTCTGATCTAAAGAGTGGAAGAAGAAATAACTATAAAGTCAGTTAGAGAATGTTTTTCCAAACTGCAGGTATTGCCTCACTTAGTGGGTCTGAAATTAAATTCAGTGGGTCACAATCAGCCTTTTCTAAAAAAAGAAAAGAGAAATATCAGGTAAATTGTACAAGGTAAGGGTAGGAATTACTTCGTGGAACTTCGCTTCAGTGTCTGTGTGCATATCGGGGTGATAGTAATTGTGTTTCTTCCTGGGTGTAGCAGTTTTTAAAAACTGAAATAATATGCTGGATTAGAGAACCCCAAACCACTATCTTCACGCTCAATTCGCTTGTAGCAGGCAATGAACCGCTATAAAAGGGACATAGGAAATCTTAATCAGCATTTTGAAATTTGATGCATAACCAATATGCCAGGACATCTCTGGGAGTTGGTTCCAACAGAAACTTGGCAGAGAAAGGCTGCTGGTTTCTGAATGTCTCTGATACCCACTCTTAGATGCTAAGTCAAGTCTTAGTAGTAGCAGCGTTCTCCCTATGCTCATAAGCAGCACAAATCTTCCTGTGCTATATGGCATATACTTTGTATACTGTGGCTTTTCTTAAAAGGAAATTACCTTTTCTCCTTGTAATCATTTCTTGGATTAGAGGTGATGCAAGGATGCCCATATTAGCTCGCTTCCTCAGAAAGAAACTGCCGGGAGCCCCAAAGAATGCAGATAACATGGTCTAAAATAGCCAGTAGATGCCTGAAGGCCAAGTGTTCCAACCTTGCTGAGGCTCCATGACATCTGCCTGTGCTGGGCCAAACAGCGTAGTCCCAGAGCACTGGCTCCTGCCCCACCCTCGCGCAGCCACACTCAGCCTGCAGCAACTCTCCCCCAAACCTAGCCAGGGCCATCCATGTGCTTGGCATCTCTACAGGATGCTCAGTGCACCTACAAAACACCTTATCATCTTCCCTCAAAACCATCTTTCCTCCTGGTTTTCCTTTTTATTTTTTTAACAACGTCTTCTCCAAAAGAGCTCCTCTTCCCTCATTCCTTACCTTCATCCAAACACCAGGTCTGACCCATTTCAACTCCTACAGTCTCCCTTCTGCTCCCTCCGGCCATGCCCAAAGATCAGAACTCCATGGAACCACATGGAAGGTGGCAGTAGCTGCCATCCCCTTCCCAGTAGTATCCTCTGTACCCATGGCCATGCCAGTCTGCATGAGGTCCAGCCCTGTGTATGACCCTCTGCTTGGAAACCTGCAGTAGCTGCCCTCTGCCTACCAAGTCAGACGTGGCCTTTGGCTAGCATTCAAAGTCCTGAACGGGCTGGTCCGGGGGTACTTTTCTGGCTTATTCTCCCCATTTCTCACTCGCGGGAACCTGTTATACCTTCAAGGTGGGCTCCTGTTCTAACAACATATCGTGCTTGCCCCTCTCTCCCTTTGCAAATGATGTTTTCTTTTAGACTTCTTCTTCCTTTCAAGTCCAGCCCTGTCTCCGCAAAGTCCCTCCCAATTCTGCTTTATGTTTCCCATGCCAGGAGGTCTCTGTCTCCTGCAGATTCACGCAACCCTCAGTACCTGGCTAGGGCACTTTGTGTCTTCAGTGAGGTCACTGCCACTTGTCTCTAGAAGGCAGTAGCTTTGCCTTATGTACATCTTGGTCCCCACTCCCAGGGCCTGGCACTGTGCCTGGGACACCGTAGATGTTGGCTGTATGCTGTTGAACTGAGACCCTTGTGCTGTCTAATCAGTGAGCCCTGGGAGGGTGTGGGAGAGGCAGGGAAATGTTAGAGGGCAGGGACAGATGAGTGGGTGGGCGCATGCAAAGGTCACCTCACGGGCTGGCTGGGGTGGTGGGCCTTGCTGTGCTGGCTCAGCATCACTTGGGACTGGTCCTGCAAGGCCTCTACGTGCTCAGGATCCTTCAGGCCCCGTGTCTCTAGGGAGAAGCAGCACCAGTGAGCTTAGCACAGGTTTACGGCTGTTATAAGGCTGGCCATGAAGTGGTGGCCCAGGACTCTGGCTGTAGACATGCGCATGGGGCCCTGTGGGGTGGGCTCTGCCAGGGCCAGAGGAGCCACCAGGGGCTCCAGCTGGGGCTCAGGGTCTCCCAGGGGCTCCCAGCCTGCCCTGTCCCCTCACAGTCAACCAGGAGTGGCCCCAAGGAGAAGGGTGTCCAGCCTCACCACTCTCCTCCCGCCCCCCAGGATAGAGGCCTACACACATCTGCACACATGGGGGTGGGGGAGGGAGAGTGAGAGGCAGATGGAAGTCACCAGAATTCCCACTCAAGACTTGGGCAGAGACTCAGCTACCTGGCTTGAAGAGGACCAAGGCCTTCATGCAGGCGAACTCCGTGGGGTCCACCGCCAATGCCCGGAACCGAGAGATAGTTTCCCGCAGCACACGCGTCTCCATGCTGGCCAGAGTGAGCCGGCCCTGGGCACCACCGGCAGCAGAGGCCTCGGGCGGTGCCAGCAGAGGACAGCTATCCAGAGGCAGAGACCACTGGATGGCCCCGAGGAGAAAGAGTTCACTCCACGCCTCTTCCAGCAGGATCACCTGTGCTCAGACAGGGGTGCCTGTTATGGCAGACACACAGCTTCTCTGGCTCAGTCTAGAGCCTCTGCCACCATCTCAGGCACCCAAGGAATGGAAGTGCTGTCCTGGGACCCAAGAATACTCTCCTGACATCAGCCAGAGGCCCAGAGCTCTGGGATTTGGCACCATCCGGCTCAGCTGCCTACCATCCGAGACACTGTCTGGGTTCCATCCAGCGCTGCAGCTGGGACATTTAGGAACGCCCAGAGCCATTGGAAGTTGGGCAGCCTCAGAGACATGCCTCATGAGTGTCCTAAGTTGAGCGTATTCAAGAGGTGTGGCCTGACTCTTCTGAGTTGCTCCACCCCAGCACACGGACTGGCTGAGGGCCTCAGACCCTCCTCATGCCTCTCCTCCTAGTTTTCCTGAAAGATCTGCTTGCCCATTAGAAGCCGAGAGGGATGGCCCAGAGCTGGAGAGATTGGACTAAAATGCAAGCCCTGAAGTCATAGGCACTTGTGCTCCAAGGGGGCCTAGAGTCAGCCACTCAGCCTGTTCAGGGTGTGCAGGCCACTTGTCACCCACCGAATGTCTGCAGGGCCTGAGGGTCTTCTAGAACTTAGAAGACCTTCGGGCCCTGTAGGTCCCTGGCCATCATCTCCTAGGTGTGCACCCCGACCATCATCCCTGTGCCAGAGATGCATGCACCCCCACCGTCACCATCCCTGAGATGCACCCCGGCCATCGAGAGGTATGTGTGTCCCCAGCCATCACCATCCAAGCTGTGTGCACCTCCATTCATACTGGCATGGGGATGTGTGTGCCCTGTCTGGTTGACTCGAGTGGGCCGCCTGACCCCAGCCCAGCCTAGCTCCCCAGCAGGCAGGCCAGTCCGTACCTGATCCCGGAAGGGCAGGCTACAGAACACAGGCAGGTTCTTGGCCCACTTGACGGCCATGAAGAGCAGGCGAGCTGAGGTCTCATGGATGCTGTCCAGGCCACAGGGGGAGGAAGAGGAGTATGGAGAGGAGGGGAACTCAGGGTCATTGCTGGTGACATCAATATTCTCATCAGCTGTTGGAGGAGGAGGTTGTGATCTTAGCGCCTGCTTCTCGGGAAGTGGCAGGGAGTGCTTGGGGCCCCAAGGAGTGAGGATCAAGGTGGGGCGCTGCAGCCCTGCTGTGACCCGGGAAGCCAAGCCCTGCTGTGCCCTCAGCTGCTCTCCCACTTACCATCCTCTGGTTCCAGCTTAGCACAGGTTTCAGCTGTTATAAGGCTGGCCATGAAGTGGTGGCCCAGGGCTCTGGCTGCAGACATGGGCGTGGGGCCCCGTGGGCTGGGCCCTGCCAGGGCCGGGGGAGCCACCAGGGACTCCGGCCGGGGCTCAGTGTTGGACTCCATGCTGTCCAGGCGGACCTGGGCTGTGCTTCGCGGCTGGCGCTCGTTCTGCACGGCTGGGGAGGCAGGAAGGGTCAGGACGACACACCAGTCCCGCTGCCCATCTCTTGTCACATCCCCCAGGGCCAGCCCCCTGCCTCACCGTCCTGGTTCATGCCCGCTTGCAGGCACTTCTTCAGCCGGCAGGCCTGGCACTGGTTGCGATGGGCCTTGTCCACGGGGCACATCCCTGCCCCCACCTGGCACCTGCAGGTGAAGAGGAGACCCCAGGGGTCAGTGTCCCTCCCGGGCCCTGAGCCATGGGTTTGGACATTTTTGCCCGAGCCCCTCTTCCCCTGAGCGCCCCCTCACCCCTCCAGAACCCCTCAGGGGCAGACGCCCAGCAGGGCCCACCGCACTCACCTGTAGATGAGCCTCCGCCGCACGCTCCTCTTGAAGAAGCCACTGCAGCCGTTGCAGGCATAGATGCCATAGTGCTTCCCGCTGCTGCTGTCTCCACACACGCGGCACTGGAGCGAGGGGCTCACGCCTGAGGGGCAGGGGGCAGGGCTGGGCGGGGGCAGGGCTGCACGCTCCCCTCCTTCCCTCAGGTCCCTTTGCCAGTCCTCAGGCCCCGCTTACCCGCATTTGAACGAACCCACGCGTGACTCTTCCATCCGGAGAAGTGTCTCCCTCATTGTGCATCCACACCCCAGCCCCCACCCCCATTCTCTGCCCTCTTTCCTCCCTCAGTGGCCAATTTACGGCAAGAGTCCAAGCCCTAGCTCCACTTTCCCAGCTCTCATCCCTTCTCTGTGGGTGGCTTCAGGCTCCACCATCCCACAGAAACATTCTTGTCAACGCCACTAGGGACCTCTGTGCTGTTAAGCCCTAAGGGCACTTCTCTGTTCTTTCCGTCCACATCAACTGGGCTGTTCTGTCCTGGCTCTGCGGCCTGCCCGCCCCCAACTCCCATCCCCCATCCCCACCCCACTGTGTTTCTAGGATTCTGGGTTTGCCCGCAGGCTACCCCACCCTTGCCCACTGCCGGCGGGGCTGGGTCTGAGTTGCTCTGGCCCCTTCCATGGTCCCTGCGAACCTCTGGCCCTTATCCTGCTCCCCAAGGGCCCAGACCCGACCCTACCTCCAGGAGAAGCCATACCTGTCGGATCCTCCCCCAGGCCCCACCTGCCTGGAGACTCCTTTCTAGAAGCAGCCCCAGCTGCAGGCGCAGCTGCAGCCACTGTGGAGCTCATCAGAGCTGTTGATCCGGTCTCGGTGTGTTCCAGGGCAGCCTCTCCCTGCCTGCAGGAGGCCTGGGTTGCTGAGCCGGGCCCAGCCTTTGCCTCAGTCCATGAACCTCTGTCTCTCTGTGCCCCCGTCTCTCTTCTCTCTCTGCTCCTCCCTCTCCCTGGCAGCCCCCTCTGCCTTCGTCTCTCTCCCTGTATCTGTGTCTCTCTGTGGGTCTCCACCTCTCCTCTCTGTCTCCCTGCCTGAACTCTGTCTGAACTCAGGAGCTGCCCCAAGGTCCCGAAGCCCCTCACAGCACAGGCTCTGGCTTGAGGAGATTTCTCCCGGGGCAGCCGCTGCACGCAGTTTATGATCCTCTTAATCTTTACTGTCTCCACAGGGGATCAACTGGCCACACCTGCAGCATTACCAAGGTGCCCCGGGAGCTGGTCAGTCCTGCTACCCCATGCTGGTTCCCGGGCTGCCCAAGGTCCGCCGGGGCCTTCCTGCCCTGTGTGCTCAGCTGTTCACCATTTCATGCCACATCTTGAAGAGAGGTGTGGACTCCACTTCTCCCAAGGACTTTAAATCTTTTTTTTTGTTTTGATACGGAGTCTCGCTGTGCTGACTAGGCTGGAGTGCAGTAGCATGGTCTCGGCTCACTGCAGCCTCTGCTTCCTGGGTTCAACCGATTCTCCTGCCTCAGCCTCCCAAGTAGGTGGGAATTACAGGCACCTGCCACCACGCTCGGCTAATTTTTTTGTATTTTTAGTAGAGATGGGGTTTTGCCATGTTGGCCAGGCTGGTCTCGAACTCATGACCTCAAGTGATCTGCCCGCCTCAGCCTCCCAAAGTGCTGGGATTACAGGCGTGAGCCACCCCCGCTGGCTGGACTTTAAATCCTTTTGAGCTGCTTGGCACAGGTCCAAAGGCAAGTGTGTAGCCAGTGTGTGTGTCTGTGCCTGTGCAGGTCCTGCCTGAGACACTCCCCTTGGGTCCTAGGTAGATCTGGCTCTGCCCCCTGAGGTTCTCACTCCAGTCCCTTGGAAAGGGACTGCTTGGGGCTCACGATTTGAGGATCCGGGCCCCCCGGAAGGCTAGCAGTCCCCAGACACCTGGCACAGAGGACGCTCCCAGAACCGTCCCCCGTAGGGTCTGAGGCTGGCCTGGAGGAAAGAGGCCCGGAGCCCCATCTGGAGGGTCTCCTTCAGGCCTGTGAGGGGGCAGAAGAGGAGCTGGCAGGCTCTTTCCTCATCCAGCTGGAGAGCCAGGCCTGCAGGACCAGAGCCGGTGAGGACACAGCCACCTTGAGCCTGGCCACGGGCTCTCAGGGGGCCTCCCCTTCCCTCCGAACTCGGCCTCACAGTTCCGCCGGCCTCTCGCCACACCAGACCCTGCACTGCTCCCAGGCCCATCCTTCCCACCTCAGGCCCAGCAATGCCTCTGCTCCTGTGGGAAGGAGAGAGAAGGAGGAACCTGTCTTACATCCTTGCCTTATAGTAAGCCCCAGGCCCCTGCAGGGAGTGTGGAGAGAGCAGAGGCAGACCCAGGTTCAAGTCCCTTCTCCATCACCGGCCAGCCATGTGTCCCTGAGAAGGAGACTCAATCTGTCCAAACTTCAGTTCCTCATCTGTAAAACAGGATGAGGAAAGCACCTGTCCTATGGTGTAGTTGGGGAACTAAAGACAATGGTTCAAGAAATGTGTTTTAGCGCCTGGTACTCAGTAAGAACCTAATAAATGGTGTGTGCAGTTGATATTGTTACTATTCTTGGGGTTATTGAGAAGGTCACACTCAGCAGCCTTTTCTTGCCTGCTCCTCCACCCCCAGGCCCATTTGCCAGCCCCCTCCCTGCCTGGGACAGAGCTGGAAGCCCGTGTTGTCCTGGAGGGGACTATTTGTCCCCAGCAGACCAGAGCTCACCTCTGGATGAGCTGAGGTGGGGTTGGTCCAGCCTTAGTCCCCAAGGGGAAGCGGGCAGAGCGTGAAGCTTCTAGAAGGATCATGGAGTTAAGGGGACAGGGGGTGGGGCCTGGCCCTTATGTAAGTGGGGTTAACCCTCCCTGTGACAGAGAAGCACAATTAGGGATTTGGGAAGTCAGCTCGAGGGGCTTTGCAGGGTAATCCGCTTTCTGGGGCCTCAGAAGATCGAGGCCACCGGGCCGGGTGCTCTCACCTGTTCTCCTCTCCTCCGTCCTCACCCCTCCCTGCCTCCTCTGCCAAAAAGCCCCTCAGGACAAGGTCTCCAGCTCTACCTAAGACCGAAGCTGAGGCCATCCTCCATGAACTTGACTGGCCACTCCCTCCTTCCCAAAGCCGCTGTTTCCCATCTCTTCTGGAACACGGGTCTTTGCCTTGAACTTGTCATCACCTCCATGTACCCAGAGGCTGGTCCCAGCAGCCCTTCCTGCTCTCTCCTCGGGCAGTTTCACACACACTCACGGCTTCCACGGCTACTTCATATCAGTTCCACCATGGAGTCCAGCTCCACATGCCCCAGACCAACCCACCCCCAATTTATGTGCACAGAGGTAATAGCCCCAGGATTGGCGGGCCGCCTGGAGCAAATGCGTGCAGGTTTGAAAATGCCTAAGGCTGAGCTCAAGGGTCTCAGACTCTGGTGGCTGGAGCCAAGGACGAGCTGATGACAAAGGCACATCAGAGACAAGACGGAAACTCAGGACAGCGCTGCGTTGTCACTGGAGCCAGGGACCGGGAGGAATCAGCAATGGTGGTGTCACCATGCAAGTGTTCCATGTCATGCAGAAAGCAAGCATGCCGAGTTCTTACACAGATCTTTCAAACCTCACAGCAGCCCTGTAAAGGAGCTGTCCTTACTAGCCTCAACTCATGAGTGAGGAAAAATGGAGTCAGAGAAGTTAAGTAATTTGCTTCAGGCCACACAGCTAGTGAGTGGTGGAGGAGGCTGGGGATGCAGATGAGGATTTCAAACCGTGCTTGGCACCGCACTCGGCTTTGCACCAGGACACCCTCCCAGGAGGGGCAGCTGCCTCCTTGGGTTTCAGCAGTTCTATTACAATGGCTACTCTGGCTACTCTTATAGCCAGAGTAGCTGGTGCCCTGGGAGGGAGCATCATTCAGGAGGCCTAGTGGTGGGGAGCGAGAGTGGCTGTGAGGGAAGGAGACGGGGCTGAGGGGTGGCAGGGAGGGTAACATTAAGGAAAGATTTTTTTTTCCTCAATGAATTTAGATATTTAAAGAAAAATGTTTTAGGAATGCAGTTCCTTTTAAAATGGGAGCTACGGAGGAAAAAAAAGCCAGGAAGAGAGGTGGAGGTGGGTGTACCTCGAACCCTGCCCCATCCCCAGCATCTCCGGAGAAACACCTGCAGGCTTGAGGGGGTGGCAGCCAGCAGGAGAGGAGGGGCTGCTCCAGCCTGCAGAGAGCCCGGGCTTAAGGGCAGGCTCAGGCCAGCAACCCTCCTCTCAGAGCCTGGCTGTGTGGGCTTGGGGAAGTTACACTGCCTCTCAGTTTCATGCTCTCTGGAATGAGTAGGGTGGTGTCCTGTTGGGCGGTTGTGGTGGGATTAACGGAGGTGAACCGAAGGGGAAAGGGCAGATGGAAGGGAGGAAGCGGGGGCAGGGCTGTTGGAGGAGAGCGCTTCCTTCTCTCAGGGGCAGCAGGCGCAGGGGAGGCTGCTGAGCGGGGCTGGCTTTGCCCCTCCTGCTCCATCTGCCCAGACCCTTCCCATCCCTGAAGACCTGTCCAGGGCTCACCTCCTCCAGGCTGCCTGTCCTGACTCCTCAGGCCACCTGTGCTCTCCGAGGGAGAGCTTGTCCGGGTGCAGATCTTGTCCTTATGTTGAACCTCACTCCAGGTCAACTTTCTCTCCTCCATCCAGATGGCAGATTCCAGGGAACAGGCTTAGAGTTTCGGGTTAGCTGGGGATGAGGATCCCAAGGCACTTAATGGACACAGAATCTGTTTTCAACTTTGTCTATATTTCCCTGTATTCTGTAGTGGGTATGTATTACCTAAAATGGCAAAAACAAAACAAGTCAGGCCACACAAGAAACCCAGTCCCATCTAAATGAAAGCCCCCTGCAGTGTTTGACTGGCCCATTTTTACGCTGTTGATTTTGACTGTATTCTGTCACTCCGTCATGTGGATGCCAGCCGAAATCCCCTCTGAGCCTGGCCCTGGGTTCTTTGGCAGGTCAGGCCAGCCAGAGCCATGCCCTATGCACTGTACTGGGGGAAAGGAAGCCAAAGCCCAGCAGGGCCTGGGGGTTGGGGGGGTCTCCCCGATCTGTGATCACCAGCTGCTGGGGCAGACGCCAAAGGATTACTCAGCCCAAAGCCCTGAATCTGCTGACTAAGCTGCCAGAGGCCACCTTATCACTAATACAATTATTCCCCCAGGGGACAGGTCAGCAACTTCCTCTGACTCCCAGGAGGTCTGGGCCGGGTGGGGGTGGAGTAAGAAGGCGTGATAGAGGCGGCAGGACTGACCTTCCTCGGCATCCTGAGGGCCCTGGCAAGGAATCCTGTCCTAGCCTCTCTAGGGGGAGCGGCTCTTCGGGCTTCTTGTCTGGGGCAAGTCTCAGCCACAATACTGGGTCCCGGGAACAAATCTTCCAAGATTTCTTTTTCCCTTATTTTATTTTATTTATTTATTTTTTTTGAGATGGAGTCTTGCTCTGTCACCCAGGCTGGAGTGCAGTGGTGTGATCTTGGCTCACTGCAACCTCTGCCTCCTAGGTTCAAGCAATTCTGCCTCAGCGTCCCGAGAAGCTGGGATTATAGGCGCCTGCCACTATGCCCGGCTAATTTTTGTATTTTTAGTAGAGACAGGGTTTCACCATCTTGGCCAGGCTGGTCTTGAACTTCTGACCTCAGGTGATCCACCCACCTCGGCCTCCCAAAGTGCTGGGATTACAAGCGTGAGCCACTGCGCCTGGACCCAGGATTTCTTTCTTTCTCTCTTTCTCTTTCTTTCTTTCTTTTTCTTTCTTTTTTCTTTCTTTCTCTTTCTTTTTTCTTTCTTCTTTCTTTCTTTTTCTTTCTCTCTCTCTCTCCTTCCTTCCTTCCTTCCTTTTCCTTCTTTTCTTTCTTTCTCTCCTGTCCTTTCTATCTTTCTCTTTTTGAGACAGGGTCTTGCTCTGTCACATAAGCTAGAGTTCAGTGGCGAGATCACAGCTCACTGCAGCCTCAATCTCCTGGGCTCAAGAGATCCTCTCGCCTCAGTCTTCCAAGTAGCTGGGACTACAGGGACACACCACCATGCCTGGCTAACTTTTTAATTTTTCATAGAGATGGGGTCTCCCTATCTTGCCCAGGCTGGTCTCGAACTCCTGGGCTCAAGTGATCCTTCTGCCTCAGCTTCCCAAAGTGCTGTCACCATGCCTGGCCCAGGATTTATTTCTTAAACAGTCACCCACCCCCACAAATTCCTGCCCACTCCCCGAATTCCTGCCCCCTACCCCCAATTGCCTTCACCTTCTTTGAAGCATAGCTAGTGGTAAGTGCACAGGCCCTGGAGCTGAGGTCTCAGCCATCCACTCCAGGAAACTATCCCTTGGAAAATTTTACAAAGATTTAATTATACGGATGTGCCCTGTGGCAATTTTCTAGACAACTGGCTAAATAAGTTACACTCCCTCTGTACAGTGGAATCCCATGCAGCCATTGCAGCTGGCGGCATTCCTATATTCACTTACGTGGAAATATGTCCACAATGTCTCAACTTCAAAGCCACTTACAAAACAGACGTGGATAGTTTGATTTCATGTGGCCCAGGGGAATTTCTGGCTGAAGATCATGGGACACTTGTCTCCTTGGCAGGACCTAAATGAATCAATGGTTTTCTTTCTAGAGCAGGGAGTGGAAAGTGCAGGGCTCCGAGAGGCAGACACCAGCAGGAATGTTTCTCAATAAAGCCTCTTTCTTTCCTTTTCAAGATAACATTTAGAAATGATCAGATATTCCCCTGCACAGTTTTCCCAGCCCTTGACTAGTAAAGTCTTTTTCCCCTTGAACTCTTCTAAAGGTCTATGCAGGGCTGGCAGGGGCCCTGCCCTGTCCTGGGACAGGCAGACAAAAAGCAGCCTGTCTGGAACATGCACCATCTGTTGCTCCACCCTGAGTCACCTCTTCCTCCTTTGTACCCGAGATGACCGACAGGAACGACCTCCAGGTTAGCCTGGCTTGACTCCCAGGCACCGTGCGAGGTGGGCGTCTCAGTTCTGTTGCTGAGCTGTCACCAGACGCCACCGCAGACATTCTCCCCACAGGCAAATATTTCTGTTTCATTTGAATGTTTAATAATACACATGTATTACAGCACTAACCTGGATAAAATAAAGTTCTTTGTATTTTAAAAAAAGAGACTGGCTAATTTGAAATCAATATTACCTATAATAATAATGATAGGAAATATTTATAAAGAAATTCAGTCTTTATGTGTGAAAATGAGAAGCTCCCCATGCCTTCATTTTCTCTCCCTCTTCACTCAAGAGGAGGACCTAAATCTCTAGCGGCTGCTCTGGGCCTGAGCCTCGGCTGCTTGGAACAGCTGCAGCCCCCAGTGCAGAGGCCGCCCGTCCACCTGCTGCACCAGGTGTAAATCCTTTAGTTGCTGGGCCATGGGCAGATCTGGAGACCCTGGGAGGGGCCAGAACATTGGGGGCAGGCTGGGGCAGGAAGCTGTTTGAAAACCAGTACAGAACTATTTTTAAAAGTTTAACAACAGGCACAACCACACCAGGGTACACTAGCTGACTGACCAGTTCATTTATGCTGGTGGTGAGGACACCGTGGAGGAACAGCAGTCAGAGCTGTGTCCAAAAAGTTATCTGGCTCTCAGGCTCAGAGTATGCACTCTTTTTTCATTTTCTTTTCCTTTCTCTTTTTTTTTTTTTTTTTTTGAGACAGGATTTTGGTCTGTCACCCAGGCTGGAGTGCAGTGTGGCATGATCATGGGTCACTGCAGCCTCGACTTTCTGGGCCCAAGCAATCCTTCTGCCTCAACCTCCTGAGTACCTGGGACCACAGGTGTGTGCCACCACACCCGGCTAATTTTTAATTTTTTTGTAGAGATGGGGGTCTCCCTATGTTGCTCAGGCTGGTCTCAAACTCCTGGGCTCAATCGATCCTCCTGCCTTGGCCTCCAAAGTGCTGGGATTACAGGGCGTAAGTCACTGTGCTTGGCCTAGAATTATAATCAAGATAAAATAAAGCTTTTTTGTCTTTTTAAAAGATACTGGTTAATTTAAAAAAAATATGAGCTGTAATAATAATGGAAAATATTTATTAAGAAATTTTATGTGCCAGACATAGTTCTAAGCGTTTATAGGTGTAAACTCCTTTAATCCTCATGACAACACAATCAGATAAGCATTATCATTATTATCCTTGTCTTATAGATGAGACTGACATTATAGAGAAGTTTAGTAACTTGTCCAATGTCACACAGCTAGCGAGTGACATAGCTGGGATTCCAACCCAGGCAGATGAGCTGGTTATGTTATGAGAATTTATCTGCTCAAGGGAAAGGGAGAAAAAATAGGATATCATTTTAAAAACACAAAAACCTTCAAGCATTTAATAAAGAAAATCTTCTCCATACACATCTTGTCTCTCTAGGTAGACTTAAATTTTGGGTTGTGGAAACTCACTTTTGAACTGGCATTTCTATTTCCAGCTTTTCTACCAGATGCAGATTCTTTTTTTTTTTTCTTGAGATGGAGTCTCGCTCTGTTGCTCAGGCTGGAGTGCAGTGGCGTGATCTTGACTCACTGCAAGCTCCACCTCCCGGGTTCACGCCATTCTCCTGACTCAGCCTCCCGAGTAGCTGGGACTACAGGCGCCGGCCACCACGCCTGGCTAATTTTTTGTATTTTTAGTAGAGACGGGGTTTCACCATGTTAGCCAGGATGGTCTCGATCTCCTGACCTCGTGATCTGCTCACCTCGGCCTCCCAAAGTGCTGGGATTACAGGCGTGAGCCACCGCAAATTGCCCCAGATGCAGATTTTTAAACTCGAACTATAATACAATTTACAGAGAAAAGCCAAAGGGTTTCTCTGTAGGAACCTTTCTTGTTGTCTATGTTCACTTTTAAAGGCACAACTCTGGGACTGCACGGGTGTGATGGGGAGTTCCTCTGAGGGGTGTGCATGCGTGTACACACGAATGCTTATGTCGGGGTAAACCTGTCACATAACCATGGAGGGCCACCTGAGATGACTGGGCTGGCACAGAGATGTCGCTCTGCCTGTGTCGTGTCTCTTGTGCTTTATTCTTGAGGTCTCAGACAACATCATCACAGCTGCAAGGATTTATAGAAATTTCTCCAATCCAACTGTTTAGATGAGCAGTGTTCCACTGTAACATTTGGTGTATTTTCCTTTGTGACTTTTGATATTGAAGTAAGCTATATTTTCTGGCATTCTTATCTATATTAATTAAGTAATGCTAAATTGAGGTACCACATACCCAGTGCCCCTCCACAGAGATGAAGGATATGTTCTTTAGGAAGACTTTTAGCAAATACATATGCTAAAGCAATTCTCCCTAAGATATGTCGCACAGGGGTCCCAGGTGGACCAGCTGCTGCTCCTCCTTCCAGCCTGGGCTGCACCCTGGCCCCTACCCCATGCTCTGCCCATGGTTTCCTGGACCTCTGAATGCAGCACACTCCTTCCTAGTGGCCTCCAAAGGGCTTTGGAAGGCCTGCTCGTAATTGAATTTCTTATATAAACTCTGCATCATGATATGCCAAGATGTTGCTTTCAGTTACCAGGCATTGGAAATAGCTAAATAGATTTTTTAATCAATAAATTATGGCACATTTTCAGGATGGCTTTTTTTCTGCCATTGAAAGGGACTGTATGAAAAAACGTTATGATGAAATAGTAAGGTCCAAATTACTACAAACATGATGGCATTTGTATGCAAAAACTAAAATAGCTCTAAGTCAGAGGCATTGTGAATAATATTGAATTAAGTTTAATATATTAAAATTAGTGTTGAATTACATTTAATATATTAAATATATATCAATAAATATATTAATACTAATATATTTAATATATTATATATTAAATATAAAATATATTAAATGTACCAATCTCGGCTCACTGCAACCTCCATCTCCTGGGTTCAAGCGATTCTCCTGCCTCAGCCTTCCAAGTAGCTGGGATTACAGGCGCAAGCCACTGCGCCCGGCTTATTTTACCGACCTTTTATGTTTCTTTAGCATAAGGAATGGTTTATTTGATAGTCTTTTTAAAATTTTTTTGAGACAGGGTCTCACTCTGTCACCCAGGCTGGAGTGCGGTGGCGCCATTATAGCTCAACCTCCTAGATTCAAGCAATCCCCCCACCCAGGCTCCCAGGTAGCTGGGACCACAGGTGTACACCAGCACACCAGCTAATTTCTGTATTTTTTATTGTAGAGACGGGGTCTCACCATGTTGCCCAGGCTGGTCTCAAACTCCTGGGGCTCAAGTGATCCTGCTGCCTTAGCCTCCCAAAGTGCTAGGATTACAGGCGTGAGCCACCATGCCTGGCCTGATAGTCTACCTTCAAAGGCTAACTTACTAAATCTGTGATCTAACATTTTATTCCTGGAACACGATCTTAAGGTGAGGCTCCCAAATAAGACACGGAAACTTAAAATAACTTCTGGGCTAGGCGCGGCGGCGCACCTGAGATCAGGAGTTCAAGATCAGTCTGGCTAACATTGTGAAACGCCCTACTAAAAACACAAAAATTAGCCGGGCGCGGAGGCGCAGGCCTGCAGTCCCAGCTACTCGGGAGGCTGAGGAAGGAGAATCACTTGAACCCAGGAGGCGGAGGTTGCAGTGAGCCAAAATCATGCCATTGCACTCCAGCCTGGGCAACAGAGCAAGACTCTGTCTCAAAAACAAACAAAAAACAAAACAAAACAAAAACTTCTGTGGAAGTCTGGAATTATTTTGAAGATAAAATATTTAAAAACAAATATATACAATTAGAATATATTAAAGGTTGTTATTAGTTTTTTATGACAATGGTATTGTGGATATGTTTAATTAAAAAATAATCCTGCTAGAGATATACTCTGAGGTATTTACAGGAGAAGTGAGTCAATGTCTTGGATTTGCTGTTAAAGACTTTGGTGATTTTTTTTTTTTTTTTTTTTTAATAAACGAATGAATGAAAAGAGGGAGTAGATGAACTGAGGACTGAAGGTGATAGTTATTGATGTGGGTGATGGGTACATGGGTGTCATGGACCTTTTATCTCTAATTGCTTTTGTGATTGAACTTTTAGGTAGTAAGTTTAAAATATGTATACACATACAAGCCGACTACACGAACAATGAAACAACAGGTGCCACTGATGACTTTAGACGCTCCACAGGCTCCTCAGCTTCCACCCTCCCCACCCTACTCTGTCTCCACTGCCCTTCTTCGCCTTGCCTCGCAGCTTTGGAGACTAAACTGAACCGGGTGACGCGCGAGACAGGAAACCCCCGGCGCTGCTGGGGAACTGCCGGGCCAGTCGGTGGACCAGCGCCCCCTCCTGGAAGGAGAAAAAGCGCAGCGAGACGGGCGGTGCCACGTTGCGCTTCCTCTGACCTCGAGTGCTGGCTCTCTCTTTCGCGCCTCTGGCTACACCCGGTGCTGGCTCTGCTCGGCCTGTTCTTTCCCTTTTTCTCCAACCGACTCCTCCTCACACTTCAAGACCAGCTCCAAGGTCTCTCCTGAGAGCAGGCACTCTATCATCGCTCCCCACATCCCAGGCCCTATCAGAAACGATCTTATTCCTTTATTTCTTTGTAATCGCCCGGTTCCTCCAATGTGCAGGGAAGCTTTGTGAGACCAGGGTCTTGTCGATCTTGTTCAAGGGCATGACACGTAGAAGGAGTCTGATAATTATTTGTTGAGCGCTTAAGTGGACGTAAGCTTGCCCTAGTCCCGGCAGCCTGCGGCGCTTCGGCTCTCTGCCCTGCCCAGGGCCCTGCGGGCATCTCTCGGGCATCCTCCCGGGACCCGGTCTCAGCAATTGCAGGTCCCAGTGTGTCCGGAGGTCCGGAGTTGGTTCTTTCCGGTTGGGTCTTTGTCTCGCTGGCTTCAAAAATGAAGCCGCAGACCTTCCCGGTGAGTGTTACAGCTCTTAAAGGTGGCAGAGACCCAAAGGGTGAGCAGCAGCAAGATTTACTGTGAAGAGCGAATGAACAAAGACTCCACAGCCCCAAACTAGACCCCCACTGGTTGCCGGGGCTGGCTGCGAGGCGGGGTGGGGGGTGGCCAGTTTTTGTTCCTTAATTTGTCCCCGCCCATGTCCTGCTCATTGGTCCATTTTACAGTGTGCTGATTGGTCTATTTTACAGAGTCCTGATTGGTCCATTTTAGAGTGTGCTGATTGGCGCATTTTACAATCCTCTGTAAGACAGAAAAGTTCTCCCAGTCCCCACCCGACCCAGAAGTCCAGCTGGCTTCACCTCTCATCAGCAGTGGCAGGGCCGCACACCCTTGGCCTATGCGGCCGTTTATTCTGCCATGAGAGGTGTAAAATGTGTTTTAATAAAAGGTATTTACCTGGCCAGAACCTAAACTGATTGAAGCAATAAGCTACTCGGAAGGGAATGCTACTGTCCTAGGGGGCTTTCCAGGCTGCCACAATTATGTTCCATTACCCAGAGAAGCAGCATCCCTTGGCACAAGACAGTGGTTTCCACGGTGTGCTGAGTGAAGGTGCTGGGAAGGGTGAGTCCTTCTGCGGTCTCTACCGGGACTCCCTCTGCTTTCATCTGTTTCATAGTTGGTCGGATTTTGTTTGAAGAAGTTTTTTTCTCTTCCTAAACAGTGACAAGTGGGTTGCAGTGAGCCTCAGGTATGAAACCATGCGTATTAGCTGGGTGGCCTCGGCCAAGTCTCTTCACCTCTTTGGACTGTTACTATGAGGAAATCGTGGAGCTAATAATAGTGGAGTTTCACGTCTGGGTGAAGGCAGAGGACCGAATCAGACGACCTCTCAAGTTCTCTCAGATCTAATTTATTGTACCCAGCATCACAAAATAGCAGGTAGTTGGATCCACTTGGAATACCCTGAAAGGCCACAAGATGGAAGTGTTACTCCATGAGAAAAGTTTGGCCTGCTCTGCACTTTCATTCCCCAGTTTGTAGCATAAGAGACTTGAGAATTTCTTCTTTGGAATTGAAGCAAAGTAAACACTTCACCAATATGCACTTGCATCTTCAGGCAGAGGATTTAAGCTCTTTACTAAAGAACCCCAGCGGTTCCCTATAGCGTTTCATGCACAACTTTTTTTTTTTCTATCAAAGCACCAAAGAGGGGCCGAGCGACAGTCAGGAGACTGTCTGACGCAGAGGTGGCATCCCCGCCCCCGGGAGTATCGCCCCATTGTGTCCTGATACACTGGCTCATGTGCGTCAGAGCTCCTGACATATCGCAAACACCCAGAAAACAGATGTTGAGTGGAGTGGATGTTGGATTTATTTTACTGAATCACGTACTTGGCATTAAAATATACGGTGTCCTCTACAGAGGGTTTTCCATGTTCCCATAGGAACTGTTGAGACGATTTTTTTTTTTTTTTTTTTGAGACGGAGTCTCGCTCTGTCACCCAGGCTGGAGTGCAACGGTGCAATCTTGGCTCACTGCAACCTCCACCTCCTGGGTTCAAGCAATTATCCTACCTCAGCCTCCCAAGTAGCTGGGACTACAGGCGCCCACCACCATGCCTGGCTAATTTTTTTTTGTATTTTTAGTAGAGACGGGGTTACACCGTGTTGGCCAGGATGGTCTCGATCTCCTGACCTCATGATCTGCCCGCCTCGGCCTCCCAAAGTCCTGGGATTACAGACATGAGCCACTGCACCCGGCCAGGAACTGTGAAGATGATTGGAAAATGGCTAGAGACAGACGCTTTGTCTAGAATTTGGTTTCCTGTATTCTAGAAGTGATTGCCTCAAGGCCCAGATTCCCAGGATTTGGGGATCAGTGAGCAGGAAGGGCATTTACTGAGTCAGGCTTGGGAGCAAGTGTCAGGTGAATCCTGGCAAACCTACTACGGATGAGGGTCTCACCACAGAAAGATGAGATTCTGTACACGTGCTTGGCCAGGAACCTCTGTCATGTTACACTTTGCTGGTAGGTAAAGAAAGTATGAAAGCACCAGGATTAGGCAAACTTGGCTCTGGCAGGAAGGATGTGTCTTAACCAGCAGACACTAGGAATGCAGGCAGGGAGACATGGAGGAGCGAGGGGTGTTGAATTCTCATGGCCCTGCCAGTTAGGGGAGCTGGAATGGTACTTGGAGGAGGTGGTACAGAGGTGATGACTGGGGTCGCCTTGCAGAGAGTGTGAGTGATGATCAAGAGTGCATGGCCGGGCACGGTGGCTCACTCCTGTAATCCCAGCACTTTGGGAGGCCAGGGTTGGCAGATCTCCTGAGGTCAGGAGTTTGAGACCACCCTGGGCAACATGGCAAAACCCCGTCTCTACTAAAAATACAAAAATTAGCTGAGCGTGGGTGGCAGGCCCCTGTAATTCCAGCTACATGGAAGGCTGAAGTGGGAGAATCGCTTGAACCTGGGAGGTGGAGGTTGCAGTGAGCCAAGATCACACCACTGCACTCCAGCCTGGGTGACAATAGCAAAACTCCGTCTCAAAAAAAAAAAACATGAGTGTATGGCTGGGCATGGTGGTTCATGCCTGTGATCCCAGCACTTTTGGAAGCTGAGGCAGGCGATTGCTTGAGCTCAGGAGTTTGAGACCACCCTGGGCAACAAAGTGAGACCCTGTCTCTACAAAAAAATACTAGTTAGCCTGATGTGGTGGTGCACACCTGTAGTCTCAGCTACTTGGGAGGCTGAGGCAGGAGAATTGCTTGAACCTGGGAGGTCAAGGCTGCAGTGAGCTGTGATCGTACCACAGCCTGGGTGACAGAGCAAGGCCCTGTCAAAAAAGAAAGGAAGGAAGGAAGGGAGGGAGGGAGGCTGGGCACAGTGGCTCACATCTATAGTCTTAGCACTTTTGGAGGCTGAGATGGGTGGATTGCCTGAGCTCAGGAGTTTGAGACCAGCCTGGGCAACATGGCGAAACCCCATCTCTACTAAAATACAAAAAAGTAGCTGGGTATGGTGGTGCACTCCTGTAGTCCCAGTTACTCGGGAGGCTGAGGCAGGAGAATTGCTTGAATCTGGGAGGCAGAGGTTGCAGTGAGCCAAGATTGTGCCGCTGCACTCCAGCCTGGGCAACAGAGGAAGACTGTGTCTCTAACAGAAAAAGGAAGGGAGGGAGGGAGGGAGGGAGGGAGGGAAGGAAGGAAGGAAGGAAGGAAGGAAGGAAGGAAGGAAGGGTGAAAGAAAGAGTGAGTGAGTGTATGCCTGGAGCCTGAGAGCTAGAATACTTTTTTGGACACAGCCCTGCCTGCTGTTCCCCCACGGTGTGCTCACCACCAGCATAAATGAACTGAACATTCCTGAATCCTGGCTGGACCATCCTGTCAGGGCCTGTGCATGGAGGAGCCCTGGTGACCACCATGAATGGCCTGGACAGGTCCTGACTAGCTGTTTGCTACCTTGATGGCCTCCCTGACCCTTGCGGCAGCCAAGGAATGTTCAGCCCTTCCTGAGTGGTTGACTGGGGATGGAGCACCAGAAAGGCTGTTTTGAATTATCCCATGCTCCACGCTATTCGTTATTCCAGTGTGTGCACACTCGAGTAACACTCAGATGACTTTAAAAAAAAATTATTTCACTGCCCTTCAATGTTGAATTAAATAATGTTTCATTATAATATTATGGACATAAAACTAAGTAGAAGCGGTATGACTGATACAACTGTATCATCAAAATGAAATTGCTAATTAAATCAAAGCACAACTCCAAAACACGGGTTAAAACCAACAACTTTGCTAAGATAGAGAATGCTGTGCTGAAACCCAACTGCTCCTCATGGTATAGATATAGGAACTCATCGGATGGTGGGCGTTCTTACGGGCTAGGAGGGTAATAACAATTAACTCACCACTCTTCTCCACCACCCTACTGCATTCTTCCCACATTAGCTCAGCTTGTTGCAATTAAAGCAATACTACTTGACTCTGCTGCTGGAATTAAATGTGGTATTGAGATATAAGGTAATCGACTGGACAGTGGAATATATGTTCACCATTATTTTAAAAGGTTATTGTTAAAAACACAAAATTTAAAAAATTCTCATTGAAAACTTGAGACTCCTGAAGAATACTGTTTTATTAAATTCTCTCTCCAGGTTGAATTCTCACGCATGGAATTATTAAGTGAAAGGGTGCGCTTAGCTTCACGGCTCTAGCCTCTAATGCTCATGGTTTTACCCAGGAAAATCGGTGATTTGCACACACAGCAGGTGCACGAATCCGCAGCTTACATCAGACTGCTGGCCTTAGTTGAATCCTGCCGCTCCTCTGCCCAAATCCCTTACCGGCCGGTAATCTCACTCAGAGTGAACCCCAAGTCTTTCCCCTGGGCCCCACGCCATCTGACTACACCTCTTCCCCTGCTCCACCTTGTCCTCCCGCATCTTGAACCCTCTGCACAGGCCCCGCTGCTCAGGGCTTTCGCACATTTCCCTGCCCTACCAGGGACACCCTTATCCAGATAGCCACGTGGCTGGCTTGTTCTGCGCCTCCTAACCATCTATTTCAAATTGCAGGTCCAACCCTGTCTCTACCACTCCTTATCCATGTTTTCCACTTTGCTTTGTTTTTGTTTTTGAGACAGCGTCTCACTATCTCCTCCAGGCTGGAGTGGCTGGTGTGCAGTAGTAAGGTCATAGCTCACTGCACCCGCCACCTCCTGGTCTCAAGCGATCCTCCCACCTCAGCTTCCCGAGTAGCTGGGACCACAGGCGCATGCCACCATGCCTGGCAATTTTTTTTTCTCATAGAGACAAGGTCTTCTTATGTTGTCCTCGCTAGTCTCAAACTCCTGGGCTCAAGCGATCCTCCCACCTCAGCCTCCCAAAGTGCTGGAATTACAGGTATGAGCCCACATATCACGCCTGACACACCACGTAGAGTGTCCTCATTTATGTCTTTATTTTCTCTCTCCTTCTTTAGGATGGAAGCTCCCTGGGGACAGTCTTACACCACCTGGTTTACTGCTATTTATTCAGTGCCTAGCATAGTATCAGGCACAGGGTAGATGCTCAATTAATATTTGTTGAATGAATGAATGAGTGACTGAATGATTACCATGCCTGGGGAGGATAGAGGCAGTTGAAATAAAGCGAATCCCAAGGGAGAGTAGCTGAGTTCTGAGGCAAACAGAACTGAGTCAGGAGCAGGCTGAGGTAGACTCATATCCCTTCCCTTGAATGCGGGCAGGCCTATGGTTGGCTTTGACCAATATAACAAGGCAGAAGTGTTGTCTGAATGATTCATACAACTCTTATGAGGTCAGCCTCTCACAGCACCTGCCACACCATCTTCTTCACACCCTTATATCAACAGGAAGACCCTGAATCAGCCTTGACTTGACTTAAAATTGCCACAAGGAAAACAGCAATGCCGGCTGGATGCGGTGGCTCACGCCTGTAATCCTAGCACTTTGGGAGGCCAAGGCAGGCAGATCACCTGAGGTCAGGAGTTCAAGACCAGCTTGGTCAACAGGGTGAAACCTTGTCTCTACTAAAAATACAAAACTTAGCTGGGCGTGGTGGCAGGTGCCTGTAATCCCAGCTACTTGGGAGGCTGAGGCAAGAGAATTGCTTGAACCTGGGAGGTGGAGGTTGCAGTGAGTCAAGATCATGCCACTGCACTCCAGCCTGGGCGACAGAGCAAGACTGTCTCAAAAGAAAAGAAAAGAAAAGAAAAGAAAAGAAAACAGCAATACCTCTGGCTCTTATCAATGGGGCCAAACTTGAGAATCAGCTTGCAGGACCCAAATCTGGATGGAGGGGCCAAGGATGGAAAGAGCTGGAGTCACCAAGAGTGATGGCTACATTGCTGTGGTGCTTCTCAGCTGCCTCTTGCCACTACAAAGGCCTATTTGTGGCTTTCCAGTGTACCTCCAGGACAGGGAGTGGACAGGGATGACTGCCCATCCCCAGGCTCGGCAGACCCCTCTGAGGTCACTGAGGTGGGCCGGGTAGTAGAGTGAGTGAGAAGTATGAGCCTTTCCCTAGGTTAGTGTGCCAGGGGTTCCAGATGCAGGAGGGGTGCTTAAGCCCAGGCCTAAAAGATCTGGCAGCTCTCTCTTCCTTCCTCTTGCCTATTCTTCATCCAGAGAAACCCTTGTGAAGAGGCCACATGGAGAGGAAGAAGCAGGGAACAGGGCGGCAGAGAGAACTGAGGCCCCCTTGGCAAACCATTCCAATCATCTCAGCCTGATCATCATCAGACCTGCGAGTGAACCAGCCAGCCTGGATGGCCCAGCCCTGACAGACTTCATGTGGAGGAGGAATGAGCTATTACCAGTGTCCCGACCACATTCCTGACCCAGTGAATCGTGAGAAATAATAAAATGGTTGTTTGTTATAGAGCAAGAGATAACGCAAACGGGGGCATTACCTGAGTGTGTCGGGAGGTTGCAGGGAGCACGGTTCTGGGCTCAGGTGAGCCACAGGCAGGGACGGTGGTGGAAGTTAGACTGGTGGCACTGTCCGGGCACAGGTGGAGGGAGAAGCCGCCACTTCTGCTGTCAGGGTGAGAGCATTGAGGGTGACATCCGCATCAAGTTCCAGCACACTGGATTCTTTGGGTTCCACTGATTCTGTCCCCACCTCCTTGGCCAGCCTTTAAACAAGGCTGATCCTGGGCTTAGAAGAGATTTTTGGAATCCACATATAAAAGCGGGATGTAGAAGTAGAGGTAGCTCCTGAAGCATTTTCCCTGCAGGCAACAGTGTGTGTGTATGTGTATGAGTGTGCATGTGCGTGTATGTGTATGAGTGCATGTGTGTGTGAGTGCATGTGTGTGCATTTGTATGAGTGCATGTGTGCATGTGTGTGCATGTGCGTGTGTGTGTGCATGCTTGTGTATGAGTGTGTGTGCATGTGTATGAATGCGTGTACGTGTGCATGTGTGTGCGTGTGTACGTGTGTGTGCATGTGTGTTTGTGCGTGTGTCATAGAAGAAGCCTTCCTTGTGTCCCCAGGCTCTTATTCACGAAGCCACAATGATCGTCAGCAGTATCTGCTGTGATGAACACCGCATGCTGAGGGTGTCAGTTCTGGCTGAAGTTTACTTTTAAACAGAGTTTAGTCTTCTATGTGGTGGATTCGTGTGATTGTTCCGGAAAGGCCACAGCATGCAGAGGAACCAGCATAAGCTTTGAAACGAGGCAGACTTGGGCTCAAAGTCCCCAGTCACTTGAGACCTGCGTGATCACGAGCAAGTTCCCTCACGTGGCTGAGGCTTTGTTTTCCCAGCTATAAAGCAGAGAGACCTGCAGCACCCAGCTGTTGAGGTGGCTGTGAGTATGCAAGGTGAGGTCGATCGTGTGGAGGCGCGGTAAGTGTTAAGTTTCCTAACTATCTGGTTAGAAATAAAATCTGTAGCATCACCCGTTCCAGCTCTCAGCAAATGGAGAGCCAAATGTGGTGTCCATTCATAGGCTGTTCGCTGCAGAAGCCTGATGCAATAGGTCTCCTTATCTGCAAGTGTTTTAGGTTGCACAGCATTTTGTAAGTTCCATGAGATTTATGTATTTCCAATGCCCCAAACATTGCTTGGCACACAGTGTGTGCTCAATAAATATTTGCTGAATAAAGGGAGGATGTACGACCTAAACCTATTTTAAGGAGTAGCTCCTCAGTGGGTCAAAGATGAACAGACACTGCGGCGTTTGGACTTCCGTTGTCCCTTTCTAGAAGCTTTTGCTCGGTAAGGGTGCAATAATCAGACATCCCAGGTTGTCTCACTCACATCTTTCCTGTCTTTCTTCTCTGCTAATGGAACCCCAACTGGTCACAGCCAAGCACAACAATCCCTTCTCTGTCTTCCCAGCTTCCTCTGCAGCCACAAACGGCCATGGAGCCCACTTTGGCCGATAAGATGTAAATAGAAGTTTGTGGGACGTAGGATGGGGCTCTGGGAATGTATTCGGTTTATTGGTAAATGGAGATACACAGCTGCAACGGCCCTTCCTGCTTTCTTCCCTGAAGATGGACATGATAGGTGGAGCAGGAGAAAGCTGGCTTGCAACCACGAAGAAGAGGCCAAGAGAGCTGCAGAGAAGCTGGCCCTGAAGCTGCTGAATTGCAGACCTAATCCAACAACTGCCTCCCTCTGAACTTCTTTTTTTATATTTCGAGATGAGGTCTCGCTCTGTCGCCCAGGCTGGAGTGCAGTGGTGCAATATCGGCTCACTGCAGTCTCTGCCTCCTGGGTTCAAGCAATTCTCCTACCTCAGCCTCCCGAGTAGCCAGGATTACAGGGGCATGCCACCATGCCTGGCTAATTTTTGCATTTTTAGTAGAAGGACTTCCCGGCCGGGTGCAGTGGCTCACGCCTGTAATCCCAGCACTTTGGGAGGCCGAGGCGGGCAGATGACCGGAAGCTAGGAGTTCAAGACCAGCCTGACCAACATGGTGAACCTCCATCTCTACTGAAAATACAAAAATTAACTGGGCATGGTGGCATGCACCTGTAATCCCAGCTACTCGGGAGGCTGAGGCACAAGAATCGCTTGAAACCGTGAGGCAGAGGTTGCACTGAGCCAAGATTGCGCCACTGCACTCCAGCCTGGGTGACAGAGTGAGACTCTGTCTCACAAAACAAACAAACAAACAAAAAAACAACCCACCAACAAAAACAAGTCCCCAAGTCAGTGCAGTCAAGGTTTCTCTTTTGTGTGCACAGCTGAGTGCCTAAATACACCGATTATCTGGTAAAAACCAATAAATCACCTATGCACGAGCACAGAGGCTTAAAACCACTTCAGAGTCCCTAAGCGTTATTGGTCAAAAGGCGAACTAGTAGATTCAGACCTAGCATCTAGACTTCATAGAAGACTGTTTTATAAAGAGAGCAAATGACTCAGAGGTCACCTGCTCATCTTCCCGGTAAATACAGGAAACCCCTCAGCATTCCGAAGGGTGAGGTGCCTCACTTTTCAGTGCGGTCCTTGGACCAGCAGCATCAGCATCATCTGGGAGCATGTTAGAACTCGGGCCCCACCCCAGACTAACTGAATCAGAATCCGAAATTCAACAGCATCCCCAGGCAATTCATATGCACGTCAGAGTGGGACACACTCTTCTCAGTGTTTTCAGCCTTAGGTAGAATTCCCTGGAGAGGTTTCAAAACATCGATGCCTGGTCCCCACCCTCAATCAACTGAAGATCAAAATATCTGGGAGTAGGGCCCCTATATCACTTTTTTTTAAATTTTTTATTATTGTACTTTAGGTTTTAGGGTACATGTGCACAATGTGCAGGTTTGTTACATATGTATCCATGTGCCATGTTGTTTTGCTGCACCCATTAACTCGTCATTTACATTAGGTATATCTCCTAATGCTGTCCCTCCTCCCTCCCCCCACCCCACAACAGTCCCCAGAGTGTGATGTTCCCCTTCCTGTGTCCATGAGTTCTCATTGTTCAATTCCCACCTATGAGTGAGAACATGCGGTGTTTGGTTTTTTGTCCTTGCGATAGTTTACTGAGAATGATGTTTTCCAGTTTCATCCATGTCCCTACAAAGGACATGAACTCATCATTTTTTATGGCTGCATAGTATTCCATGGTGTATATGTGCCACATTTTCTTAATCCAGTCTATCGTTGTTGGACATTTGGGTTGGTTCCAAGTCTTTGCTATTGTGAATAGTGCCACAATAAACATACGTGTGCATGTGTCTTTATAGCAGCATGATTTATAGTCCTTTGGGTATATACCCAGTAATGGGATGGCTGGGTCAAATGGTATTTCTAGTTCTAGATCTCTGAGGAATCGCCACACTGACTTCCACAATGGTTGAACTAGTTTACAGTCCCACCAACAGTGTAAAAGTGTTCCTATTTCTCCACATCCTCTCCAGCACCTGTTGTTTCCTGCTTTTTTAATGATGGCCATTCTAACTGGTGTAAGATGGTATCTCACTGTGGTTTTGATTTGCATTTCTCTGATGGCCAGTGATGATGAGCATTTCTTCATGTGTTTTTTGGCTGCATAAATGTCTTCTTTTGAGAAGTGTCTGTTCATGTCCTTTGCCCACTTTTTGGTGGGGTTGTTTTTTTTCTTGTAAATTTGTTTGAGTTCATTGTAGATTCTGGATATTGGCCCTTTGTCAGATGAGTAGGTTGCAAAAATTTTCTCCCATTCTGTAGGTTGCCTGTTCACTCTGATGGTAGTTTCTTTTGCTGTGCAGAAGCTCTTTAGTTTAATTAGATCCCATTTGTCAATTTTGGCTTTTGTTGCCATTGCTTTTGGTGTTTTAGACATGAAGTCCTTGCCAACGCCTATGTCCTGAATGGTATTGCCTAGGTTTTCTTGTAGGATTTTAATGGTTTTAGGTCTAACATTTAAGTCTTTAATCCATCTTGAATTAATTTTTGTATAAAGTGTAAGGAAGGGATCCAGTTTCCGCTTTCTACATAGAGCTAGCCAGTTTTCCCAGCATCATTTATTAAATAGGGAATCCTTTCCCCATTGCTTGTTTTTGTCAGGTTTGTCAAAGATCAGATAGTTGTAGTCAGAGAATACTACAAACACCTCTATGCAAATAAACTAGAAAATCTAGAAGAAATGGATAAATTCCTTGACAAATACACCCTCCCAAGACTAAACCAGGAAGAAGTTGAATCTCTGAATAGACCAATAACAGGTTCTGAAATTGTGGCAATAATCAATAGCTTACCAACCAAAAAAAGTCCAGGACCAGATGGATTCACAGCCGAATTCTACCAGAGGTACAAGGAGGAACTGGTACCATTCCTTCTGAAACTATTCCAATCAATAGAAAAAGAGGGAATCCTCCCTAACACATTTTATGAAGCCAGCATCGTCCTGATACCAAAGCCTGGCAGAGACATAACCAAAAAAGAGAATTTCAGACCAATATCCTTGATGAACATTGATGCAAAAATCCTCAATAAAATACTGGCAAACCGAATCCAGCAGCACATCAAAAAGCTTATACACCATGATCAAGTGGGCTTCATCCCTGGGATGCAAGGCTGGTTCAACATACACAAATCAATAAATGTAATCCAGCATATAAACAGAACCAAAGACAAAAACCACATGATTATCTCAATAGATGCAGAAAAGGCCTTTGACAAAATTCAACAACCCTTCATGCTAAAAACTCTCAAGAAATTAGGTATTGATGGGACGTATCTCAAAATAATAAGAGCTATCTATGACAAACCCACAGCCAATATCATACTGAATGGGCAAAAACTGGAAGCATTCCCTTTGAAAACTGGCACAAGACAGGGATGCCCTCTCTCACCACTCCTATTCAACATAGTGCTGGAAGTTCTGGCCAGGGCAATCAGGCAGGAGAAGGAAATAAAGGGTATTCAATTAGGAAAAGAGGAAGTCAAATTGTCCCTGTTTGCAGATGACATGATTGTATATCTAGAAAACCCCATTGTCTCAGCCCAAAATCTCCTTAAGCTGATTAGCAACTTCAGCAAAGTCTCAGGATACAAAATTAATGTACAAAAATCACAAGCATTCTTGTACACCAATCACAGACAAACAGAGAGCCAAATCATGAGTGAACTCCCATTCACAATTGCTTCAAAAAGAATAAAATACCTAGGAATCCAACTTACAAGGGATGTGAAGGACCTCTTCAAGGAGAACTACAAACCACTGCTCAATGAAATAAAAGAGGATACAAACAAATGGAAGAATATTCCATGCTCATGGGTTGGAAGAATCAATATCGTGAAAATGGCCATACTGCCCAAGGTAATTTATAGATTCAATGCCATCCCCATCAAGCTACCAATGACTTTCTTCACAGAATTGGAAAAAACTACTTTAAAGTTCATATGGAACCAAAAAAGAGCCCGCATCGCCAAGTCAATCCTAAGCCAAAAGAACAAAGCTGGAGGCATCACGCTACCTGACTTCAAACTATACTACAAGGCTACAGTAACCAAAACAGCATGGTACTGGTAGCACAACAGAGACATAGATCAATGGAACAGAACAGAGCCCTCAGAAATAATGCCCCATATCACTTTTAAAAGAAGTTCCAGTTGATTTCATTAGACAGTGAGGCATAAGGAAGACCTAAGCCAGACTGTCCCACTTAGTAGCTTGGTCACATTACTTATTCTCTTTGGGCCTCAATTTATTTCTCCATAAAATGGCTGCACAAGAGTGCTTGCTTCATGAGTTGTTGTGAAGATGAAAACTAAGTGCTGTAAAGACTCAGACGATAGCTGGCATCGAGTGGTGCTCACCCAGTCGGGGTTCCCCAGCCTTGATGAGGTCAAGGATCACCACACAGATTCCTGTCCCCTCTCCTGGGACCTCCCCTCCCCTCCACTGGCTCCATTGTCTACTTTGGGAAGGCTTGTTCTTTGCTTCGTTAACCCATTCTAATATTGTGTCTTCTTTCCTAGCTCTTTGTAAACCCGCTTCTCTCTTTTCTTGGTCAGAGAGACCAAGGAAACTGTTCCTGATCAAGTGATGTAAGGCGCCTTATTAAATCGCACTTGAGTCTACTAAGTATTGACCATTCCTCCTCCTCTTCTCTTCCTCCTCTTCCTCCCCATCCTCCTCCCCTCTTCTTCCTCCTCCTCCTCTCCCTCCTCCTCCCCCCTCCTCCTCCCCTCTTCCTGCCCCTCCTCTCCCTCCTCTTTTCCTGCCCCTCCTCTCCCTCCTCCCTCCTCCTCCTTCCCTCCTCCTCCTCCCCTCTTCCTCCTTCTCCTCCCCCTTCCTCCTCCTCCTCCCCTCTTCCTCTTTTCCCTCCTCCCCTCCTCCTCCCCTCTTCCTCCCCCTCCTCTCCCTCCTCCCCTCCTCCTTCTCCTTCTTCTTCTTTCTTTTGTCTTCTCCTTCTCCTTCTTCCTTTCTTCTTCTTTCTTCATCTTATTCTACAGGGTCTTGCTTTGTCATGTAGCCTGGAGTGCAGTGGTGCAATCAGAGCTCACTGCAGCCTTGAACTGCCTCCTGAGTAGCTGGGGCTACAGGAATGCATCACTTCACCTGGCTAATTGTTATTTTATTTTTTTTTAGATATGGGGTCTCACTATGTTGCCCAGGCTGTTCTCAAGCTCCTGGGCTCAAGTGATCCTTCCCTTTCAGCCTCCTAAAGTGCTGGGATTCTTTATGGGTATGAGCCACCATGCCCAGCTAGCCATTCTTCTTAAACCATAATTGGTAAATGATTCATTGAAAAAAATTCAAACAATTAAAAACATTTGTTTGTGCATATAATTTACCTTGCTTACCTGCAAGGTTGAATGAGCACCCCAGTTAATTCTTGTTAGGTAAATTTGAAAAACACAGCAAAAAAGTTAGTTCTCTTTCTCCCCATCCCCTTTTTGTACTTTATTTCTGCCACCCACAACTTTCTATTTTAGGAAATTTCAAACCTCAGAGAAGTGGTATAATGGACACCACATACCCTTCACTAATATTCACCAAAATACATCTTACCTTATCTGTGTGCATGCTCTTTCTCCATACACGCATGTGCATGTGCGTGCACACACACACATTTAGTGACCCATTTGAAGGTAAACAGCAGATCATGACCTTCCTGGCTAAGTACTGGAGGAACATGTACTCCTGTTTGGCCAAACACCATCCTTACGTCCAAGAAGCTTTACATGGATTCAACAATGTCATTTTTTTTTTTTTTTTTTTTTTGGAGACCGAGTCTTGCTCTGTTGCCCAGGCTGGAGTGTAGTGGCATGATCTTGGCTCACTGCAACCTCCGCCTCCCAGGTTCAAGCGATTCTCGTGCCTCAGCCTCAAGAGTAGCTGGGATTACAGGTGTCCGCCACCAGGTCTGGCTAATTTTTGTGTTTTTAGTAGAGATGGGGTTTTGCCATGTTGCCCAGGCTGGTCTCGAACTCCTGGGCTCAAGCAATCCACCCACCTTGGCCTCCCAAAGTGCTGGGATTACAGGCGTGAGCCACTGTGCCTGGCCAATGATGTCATCTTAAATACAGCCCATATTCAAATTTTCCCTCTCCTAAAATGTTCCTGATCACTTTTTTGGGGGTCTCACTCACTCTCTTTTTTTTTTTTGAGACTTGATCTCACTCTGTCACCCAGGCTGGAGAGCAGTGGCTCGATCTCGGCTCACTGTAATCTCTGCCACCCAGGCTCAAGTGATCCTCCCACCTCTGCCTGCTGAGTAGCTGGGATTACAGGTGTGCACCACCACGCCCAGCTAAGTTTTTGTATTTTTGTAGAGACGGAGTTTTGCCATGCTGCTGAAGCTAGTTTCGAACTCCTGAGTGATCCGCCCACCTCGGCCTCCCAAAGTGCTGGGATTACAGGCATGAGCTACTGCCCCCGGCCCTGTCTCTTAAAGTGTCTTTTCCCACTGTTCAGCCTCTCTGATTACTGGAAACATCTCATTTTGAACCAAGTCTGACTCCCGGTCACATCCCTGCCCTGGTCTGCTGGAGGAGTCCAGGTTCTTGTCATCTGTCCCTGACAGTCCTTTAAATTGTCTGAAGGTTGAAGATAGCCCTCCTTCCAGAACCTCTCCATCCCGGTCACCACCCTACCATCCTCTGGGCTTTTTCCAGACGGTCAATAAACCTTACGACGTGTGGTCCCCAGAACTGGAGGCGGAGGGTCCCAGCCTGGGTCTGACCCTCGCGCAGAGCAGGCTCACTGCTTCCCCCTGGTGGGGGGTGCACTCCTCCAGAAGCCGCCTCAGATCACATTGGTCACACTGAGCCAGGGTAGGATCGGCAGCAACTGGACTTTTTCAAGCAGCCCTTGTGCAATTGTTGCCCAGTGACTGAAACTCATGTGGCGAAAGAGGCTGGAACTAGTATAGGCTGGAACCATATAACATGCCAGGCCCTGGGGAGATGGAGGCGGCAAAGAGACAAGCCTCAGCCTCCAGGCGAAGCGGACTGTGGAATCCTAGCACCACCAGGTATCAGCTGGGGTACCAAACCTCTCCAAGTCTCAATATTCTCATCTGTAGAAGGAAACAATATTTGAACTTCATAGGTTTGCTGTGAAGATGAAACAAGCTCGTGTAAGTGTGCTCAGCAGAGTGGCCGGCGCCTGGTGGACTCCTGTATTGAACTGTTGAAGAATAAATGGAATTTTGGGGTGATGGTTGCCCAACACTGTGGTTGCTTTAAATACTAGTGAGTTGTACGTTTGAAAATGGTTAAAATGGAGGCCAGGTGCAGTGGCTCACGCCTGTAATCCCAGCACTTTGGGAGGCTGAGGGGGGTGGATTGCTTGAGCTCAGGAATTTGAGACCACCCTGGGAAACCCTGTCTCTACTAAAATACAAAAAATTAGCTGGGCGTGGTGGGGCACACCTGTAGTCCCAGCTACTTGGGAGGCTGAGGCACCAGAATCGCTTGAGCCCGGGGGGCGGAGGTTGCAGTGAGCCAAGATCATGCCACTGCACTCCAGCTTGGGCTACAGAGTGAGACTGTCAAAAAAAAAAAAAAAAAAAAAGTTAAAATAGTGAATTTTATGTAAAGTGGATTTTACCACAATAATAAATGGAGGTTTTTCCAGGCAAAAAGGTGGATGGGAAGGGTGGGCAATGCATTTTAGGCATAGAGCTGGTTTCTGAGTTATTGACATGCTGTCCAGGATGGAGTCTGTAGCAGAGCTTGTAGGCTTCGCTAGAGACTGCTCTCTAGGCCAGGGTGGCCTTCAACTGGCATCACCATCTCAGTCACGTTTCACTTTATTTTGCACCAAGATTGCCTGAAAGATTTTGTCGAACACTTTGCTAAAATCAAGACCCAAGTGAAGTCAGCTAGAGGGAGCTAGAAGAAGATTAATTCAAGTTAGAGATGGAGCCCCACCAAACCAGCAGAGTGGGTGCCAACCTATTCTGCACAATATAATTACCTGGGGGAGACTTAAAGAAATTCATGTGAGATTGCATCCTGGGCGCGGAGCACATGCCTGAGGACTTCACTTTAAGTTTCTCAGGTGAGTCTAACGCAGCCTAACTCAGGACCCGTGTAAGCGGGTGGGCTCATGTTCTATCTAAGGCACGTCTCATTCTCTAACTGGCCCGGCTCCACCTCAAGCACCCAAAGCCAACGTCTACAAGCCGCTGACCTCTCAAGGGTCCGAGTTTTATTTTTAGAGGGGACTATTTGTAGGAGAACAGAACGTGAATAAGGCCAGAGAAAGCACACGCTTGTCAACAAAGCAGGTATTTCAACCAGTTTATTGTCTGAGTCTTCTTTTTAGAGGCGGCTATTTGCAGGAGAACAGAACATGAATAAGGCCAGAGAAAGCACAAACTTGTCAAAAAAGCAGATATTTCAACCAGTTTATTGTATCTTTACAATAATAAAAATAAATTAGTCACACACAAAAATAGTCATTTTTGCTGAAGAGAGAACAGACCATATTTACTCACATAATTCGCCTTCTACCCTTCACCTGCTTACATAATAATTTAACACTGTAGGGGGGACATGGAGGTGATGGAGTATTTAGTGGGTTCCTTGCTCCTGGCTGTGCAGTTCACAGGCCAACCACAGGCCTTGGCCCCAGCATCCCCAGCAGGGACAGTGGAAGTGTCAGAGCAGTAAATGCCACCACTTCCCTCTCAGCCTCCCCGTCCCCGCCAGCCACCTGCCTCATCCACGGCTCTAAACAAGTCTGCCGAGCAACTGACGCTGCCAGTCTAACAACGGGGACAAAGCAGAGAGAAAGGGATAACAGACACCCTCCCATTTCCTTCTCCAAATGTCTGTGGATGAGGGGAAGGCAGATTAGATGAGGAAATATAATATTTAAGATGAAAAAGTAGCAATCAGGTTCAGGTACAATGCTACCTGAATGAGTCGAAAAGCAGAGTAATTTATATTTGACCTTAAACCTCAGGGAACTGGACTAATTAGCATACTAAACAATTGTAACTATGGACTGAGAAAAAGACATCAATCATCGTACAGCGACATTCCAGGAGGCTGGGTTAGTATGATCAAATGCTTTCACACAAATGTGGATCGCATATGTAAATAAATACCTATCAGGTCCCTTTAAAATTAACACATTCTAAACAATAGAACTATTTTGGTGTAGTGACTCATTCTGCAGATAGAGTTCAGAATACATATTTCCTATAAACATCTTGTATTTACAGAGAACAAAATAATAAGTTATAACAAAGTATATCCTTCTGTCAACTGAGTCGTGGGGAAGGGGTCAAGGCAGGGGGTGTTAGTTTGTGTAGCAGGTGGCTTCCCTCTCGCAAGAGAAAGGACTGAGAAAGTTGGCTGGAAGTTTTCACCCTCTTGTGGTCACATCCTCAGCACGATGGACACCCCCCATCATTATCTGCTGAAACAAACAGGAATGGGGGGGTGGTTCAGGGTGCAGGGAGTTACTTTGCCCCTGCAAAGGTGCAGGAACTCAAGGTGAGCTGAGAAAGAGTGATGGTATCTATAAGGTCCTAGGCAAGCCATGGCTCTGCTTCCACCACGGTGAGTGACCCTGGGCAGGCAGCCCCCCATTCTGCCGCTCAGCTACTCCTCGATGCAGACGGTGGCTCTGAGCAATTTGCCAGTGTTTCTGTGAGACATGAGGCCACATTCAGCTCAGGGTTCCAGTCCCACAGTGGGCTCCCCATGGCTGACAGGGTGGCAAAAGTCAGAAACAGAAAGTGCATAGCTGTGTACTTGCCTTCCCCCACCAAACAAATCACCTAAAGCTCTTCTACTTACAGACTCCCCTAAGCCCCGAGTGGGGACGACCCTGGGCATCACGTTGCCCAGCCAGATGCTTGAATCCCCTCTCCAGCATCCCTGGCAAACGGCCTCTGCTTCCACCTCCAGTGATGGGTGGGTCACCACCTACCACAGTCCCTCTATCTCTGGAAGGCTCCAACTTCTGAAAAGCTGGGTCTCTGCAGGAGCTAAACTGTGCCTCCCTGTAGCTTCTCGGTCCTGGTCCTAGGAGAGCTCTCCTTGTGCCCTAGTCCCTTCTCCAGCCTGAGGGTTCTCATGAAGTCCTTCCCGCTGTTTCTGAGAGTCTGCACTTTCATCAGGATGGGGCATTGATAAACTGATGTTATAGATGATCGGTTTTCTTCTTAAAGTATGGTTCCAGCAAATGCAAACCAAATGTGATGTGACCCTCACCAGTTTTCTCCTCACGTAGCCTGCATGTCTGTGGGTTTTGTTTGTGCATGGTTCCATCCACTTTGACTCACATTGAGCTTAGTCAACTGAAATTCTTGCCTCTCTCCCACCTTGTATTTACATAGTTTTTCGTTTTAGTCCAAGTATAGGACTTTATGTGGATTCCTGGTGAATTTTTAACATCCAAGTTTTATTCTAGTCTCCCTGATCTTTTTGGATCCAGCATGTGTCACCCAAGCCATTAGCTCTTCAACTTCATGTCATCCATACATTTTGTGAGGAAGCCATCGATATTTTCCCATGTAAACCATATTAAAATGTTTTATATGGCAAGGATCAAATAGTAGTCTCCACCCACAAGGCTGATAGAGATTATCCAGCCTGTTTTAAGGGAAGTCATGTTTCTTTTTACCACTTACATTTATGTCTTCCTCCTCATTAGAAAATTGATATTCCAACTATAAAGTGGCTATCTGGATGACAAAAAACCCCACAACATTGGTTTAGAAAGGTCCTGGTAATATCTGGATCTCTGCCACATAACTTGATGAAAATATGCCAAACTCGTGTCTTCTCTTTTCTGTCCCTTTGTAAGGCCATTCTTTTTAAAGCAAAAAGAGTGTTGAATGCTAAATACTTTGAGAATAAGTAGATGAGTACATAAGAAAATACAGAAAAACCCCTCCAAGAACTCTGGGACAAAGAGGTAAGGTAAAGGGACAGGTGGGCACAGTGCTGAGAACTCTTGTCATGTTCTAGCTCCCTGGAGGCGGGGACAGGCTGCCTTGCCCTCCCTGGGGTCCCCAGCAGCTTGCAGGCAGCGGGCACTGAGCATGCCTTTACAGAACTGAATTGACTCCCTCTAGTGGCTGGCTTTACATGGCTTTTTTTTTTTTGGTGTTTTTTGTTTGTTTTTTTAGTTGCAGTATTTCTTAGGCCATCCCTTTTCTACAGAGAGAACCGCAAGTCATCGTGAGGGTGGAAAGAATTGATTGTACTAAATGTCCTTTGCCTAGGCTGCAAGAGGCACAATTTCCTTTTTCAATGGATGAAAGTAAAACGGCAAACTATCTTTGTTTGGACTTTGTTGACTTTTGTGAGGAAACCATATAACAGCTTTAATATCTAATTTTAAAATTCAGAGCAGGAAACAAGGCAATCCAGTACACAGGCCAAAAAAAAAAACCAGCATCAAAATGTAAATTTCAATTCCACATTACGGCCAGTTAAAGAACAATGGGAAGACCAAGAAGGAGATGGCAGCGACAGAAGAAAGGAGAAGGGGAAATAATGGGCACTAAGAAAGCAGAAACAGACATAATTTGGAGGGCGATGGCTACCGAAATCTGGGCTTTTCTTAGATCCTCTCCAAGGAAAGTTATCACTGGAAATACCCAAGGCCCTGATTGTATGCATTGTGCTAGGGAGAAAGACATTCAGATGCTGAAATAAAAAACTAGGGAATTAGTAAAAATTGAATCTCTAAGACAAATAAATTGATCAAACTACAATAATAATCAAACTTCTAATAATGTATAACCTCTCCAGAGATGAACTCCAAGAATAGCTCAACGGTTTGTTGAAAAAAAAAAAAAAAAAAAAGAGACCCCTGGTTTATGCACTTTCTCTCCCAGGGATACATGGGGTTGATCCATCGGCTCCTCCTCAATTGCACAGTTGGCAGGCTGGCCATTCTCATGGAGGGTCATTCTCCTTTTAAAGAATGGTTAGGTAACCTTCAGCAGCCATAGGGCACTTTAGACATAAAGAGACAAAGCCATCACTGACCCAGCCCAGCCATGAGAATTCCTGAGTTGGAAGAACCAGGATGTTCACCTCCCACTCAACAGATAACACCCTTTAAGGACAGAGCGCTCCCTCATGTGTGGTGGCCCTTGCCTCTGTTGGGTGGCTTTGATGGCTAGAAAGTGCTCCTTTAACTTGAGCTAAAACAGCCTTTCTCTCTTCCACTCATTGATCTTACCCTGCCCTCCGGCATGAAAAGAAAACCTCTTCAGATGACAGGCTTGCTCGGCAAGATCTGAGAGCAGCCACATACAGGAACAACTCCCCTCGTGACAAGAAGCAAAATAAGTGGCGAGTGGAAAGAGCAGGCCCTGAACAGCACTGGTCAATATGCTTGGCCTCTCTGGTCTCTTTTCACTTTGTCGGTTTGGGAGCCTGGGCCTCTGCCAGGCTGCTTATCTGTAGGAGTTCCAAGAGAATCAGGAGATGGGGAAGCTTTTGGGAAATGATGCCTGGGGCTCCCCAGAAGAGAAGCTGGAAAGCTACCCACAGAAAGGCCAAATAGAATTTCTGAAAGCCCCAGGTTAGTGGAAGCCTAAACAGCGTGTCAGGCCAGGTTGCCATACTGCTTCCAAAAGCTGCAAACCATCATCACAGTAGCAGATTTGTCAACTAAAAGAGCAAATGGGGGAAACACTTTGCTAAGAATCCAGGCTTGCTTTAAAAGGGAAATATGCCCAGGACCAGAAGACAAATTTTCTGTAAGTTTACAATTTGTTTAGCTTGCCATTATTTCTTAATGGGTAAAACATACATATATTCCTCTTAACTGGTTTTCGGAGGGTCCACCTTTCAATATGCACTGCATCCTTCCAGGCCTGCGGCCTCTGGAACTGGATAGTTGGGGGAAGTGAATTGGAAGAGATGGGGAAGGGTCCACAGCTCCTTGTCCCAGGCCAACTGCATTAATGCAGATCTTGGTGCTCAAGTCTGGGGGTGGGGCGTATGGACTGTGTGTGAGTCATGGGGGAGGGGAGGAATTTGTGGCCACAGAGAGAAATTCATAAACAAAACCAGAAAGACCAGAAAGAGACTTTTTCTAATACAGCAGTGTTTTGGCTGGGATAGGCTGGCCGGACTCTCCAGGGGCGTGGTGAAGAGCATGGGGGAGGCGGCTGAAGCAGGGCAGAGCACAGGCCGCAGAGCTGTGTGCTTCACAAGTTGGCTCTGTGGTCGGGAAGGCTCCACGGCCATAAGGACCCTGGCCTTTGATTCCCTGGGAGGAACAGCACTTGGAACGGAGTCAGAATTTCAGGCAATCACCTGGTTCCCCCAATGGCTTTCTTGTCTCACGGACAGTTTAATAAAGCCGGCAGAGTCCTGTAACTAGGATCTGTAACTTTGAGGGGAAGGGCAAGTAGGAACAGACATCCAAAACAACTGAGTGCTGGGATAAAGGCTTGACCAGAAAGATTTCAGGGGCCTGGGCTTTGTTTGCTTTCTGGGAAACTTCTCAGTCTCTTGGTCAGAAATGAAGCAGCACCTTTCACATCTAAGGACAGGCCCCAGGCTGGTTACTGGTAGATGACTGGGGTGGGGACTCAGCTCTTTCACTGGATGGGTGAATATACCTGGCAGGTCAATTACCTAAGTTGAGCCTCAGTTTCCCTGTCAGTAAAATGGGGATAATGAGTCACCCCCTGCCTCCCATTCTGGGATGTTGTGAGCTGCTAAGGAGCTGGTATCTGTGAGTATACCTGCTAAATAAAGCACAATATTCATCTGAGATATCTGTGTCATAGGGCAGGAAAACAGTCTAATGTCTTTGAGAATGAAAACAGGCACAGCTGGGCTGAGGTCACAGAGGGATGCACGCGTGTCAGCAAGGCTTAGTGGGGCGCTGGGTTGGGGGCACTGCCTTCTTGGACTCTCCAGGGCACTAGGTTTAGAAAGGCCAGTAGCACCAGGGACGGGGCAGCGCTCAGTCAGTGGCCCATCTGCTGACTTGAAGGTGCCAGATGGGAGCAAGGCTGAGAGCTCCATGTACTTCCCACTGCTTGACTTTCAAAGGGCACCATTAGCAGGTGCCAGGTCCAAGGAGGGGATCCTCAGTACATGGTGATGCTTAAAGGACCGACGGTGGCTTTCAAACATCCTGTGTAAAAACCCCCTGGGTACCACGGGGTGCATTCACCGGAGGCAGGGGTGGTGACTAAGTTGGTTGGCAGCGCCTGGGCCAGGGGACCCGCGGTGGAGCAGCAGCCAGCCAGGCGCACTGCTGAAGCCCCTGGGAAGGCAGTGATGCTGCCCTACTGATGGGGGTACAGGGGTGTTATCTGCTCCCCAGGAAGCCCGTCTGCCTGTTGGCCACACGGGTGCAGGAGGCACAGCAGGCGGTCTTGTAGTAGTTGTAGACACAGAGTCTTGCCTGGACCACCACGTTGCAGTTGTAGTACTTGTCCTTGCAGTTTTCATCTGCAGCGAAAGAGAACGAACAGAAGACTCCCTGAGCACAAGAGGCAGCCTGGACCAGTGGGAAGAGAAAGGGCGGTGGCTGTGGCTTTAACTCCTGCGCTGCTGTTTATTACCATTGTGGGGTGTGAATGTGTGCCAAGGGCTCACAGGTTTTTCTCTTCCTTTTAAACATTATAAGGGAAATAGGTATAGAGAATAAGTTACTCATCTGTGTCCTCACTTCTCTCTGATCACTTCCTCCTTCATCCTCATCACTCCAGAGGTAATCAGAAGTCCCAAATTTGACGTTTCTTATCCCCAAACATTTCTTTACACTTAAACTCTATGTGAGGGAATCCCTCACCACTCTGTGACATTTAAACATAAAAAAGATACATATTGTATAAGCTCCTTGGCAACTTGCTCAACACTGAATTTGTGCAGTTCATTCATATTTAATGAATGCTATACATATTTTCATTATTGAATTTTCTTGTATATATAATCCACAATTTAATCATTTTCTATTGATGGACATTTAAGTTGGACATTAATCCAACTTTTTTTTCCAGTGCAAACAATGCTTTTAAGTAGTTTTGTTGCCATCCTCTGCCTGGGCCTTGCTGGATCATAAGGTATATCCAACTTTGCTAGATACGCTCAGTTTGCTCTCCAAAGTTGGTATAACTGTTTATGTTCCTGTCAGTGAAACAGAAGAATTCTCTTTTTGCCATATGTTTTAGTTTTTGCTGAGCTAGTGAATGTGAAATGATTCCCATGTGAGGCTGAACATATCATGTATATTGGCCACTGAGGCTTCCTTTTCTGTGAATTGCTTTTCCGATCTTTTGCTCATTTTCTGATTTAGTTAACTTATAAAGAATTTTCATGAATCATTTTTTAATCTAATGGATCTGATCCTTTGTGAGTCAGGTTATATGTGTTCCAAATATCTTCTTTAGCCTGTGGCTTTTCTGATCACTTCGCTCCTGGTGTTGTTTGATAAGCAGAGATTTTTAATTTTAATGTAATTGATATTATAATATGTTTTCCTTTGTGGTTTGGAATTGTTGGTTTCATTTAAAAAACCCTTTTGTATTCTGAAATAAAATATAAATTTCCCTGTTCTCTTCTAAAAGTTTTAAAATGTTCTTTTCACATTCATTTGACTAATCCACCAGGAATTAGGGTTTGTGGTGTGTATGGTATGTGTAGAATGAGAGAAGGGAGTTCAGTTTTCTTGTTTTTTTCTTTGTATATGGACAAACAATTGGCTCACGACCGTTTATTGAATCGTTCATCTTCTCCCCACAGATTCATAATGTGACCTCCCTCATATATCATGCATCCTTCATATGCTTATTTCTGGGCTATTCTGCTCTCCTGGCTTTTTCTAATCCATCCTTGTGCCAATATGCCTTGATATGTGGTAGGAAAAGTCCCTCAACATGGTTAATCATCAAAACAGCCTTGGCTCTTCTTGGTTCCTTGCTCTTGTTCTTCCATATAAACTTTCATTTATTTTATTTTATTTATTTTATTTTTTTGAGATGGAGTCTCGCTGTATCACCCAGGTTGGAATGCAGTGGCTCTATCTCAGCTCACTGCAATCTCTGCCTCCCGGGTCCAAGCCTTTGTCCTGCCTCAGCCTCCTGAGTAGCTGGGATTACAGGCACATGCTGCCACACTTGGCTAATTTTTTTTGTATTTCTAGTAGAGATAGGGTTTCACCATGTTGCCCAGGCTGGTCTCCCACTCCAGCTCAAGTGATCTGCCTGCCTTGGCCTCCTGAAGTGCTGAGATTATAGGCGTGAGCCACCACATAAACTTTAGACACAGGTTGTCAGATTTTTCTATGAAAAACCTTGCCTGGATTTTGATTAATATTGCTTGAATTTATAGATTACTTTGGGAAAGAACTGACAATATACTTCTCAGCTGCTTGCATTTTAAAATATTACTCATAAATATATTTAGATAATTTTTTGTATCATAATATCTACCATCTTCTTTTTTTGGGTGTCTGTATTTTGTCCTATGTGCTGGAACATAATTAAATAAGTCATTTCCTTCTATTTATAGAAATGTAATTGCTTCCAATTTTTTTTTTTTTTTTTTTTTTGAGATGGAGTTTTGCTCTTGTTGCCCAGGCTGGAGTGCAATGGCATGATATTGGCTCACTGCAACCTCCGCCTCCCAGGTTCAAGCGATTCTCCTGCCTCAGCCTCCTGAGTAGCTGGGACTACAGGCACGTGCCACCACGCCTGGCTAATTTTATGTATTTTTAGTAGAGATGGGGTTTCACTGTGTTAGCCAGACTGGTCTCAATCTCCTGACCTCGTGATCCGCCCGCCTTGGCCTCCCAAAGTGCTGGGATTACAGGTATGAGTCACGCACGGCGCCCAGCTTGCTTCCAATTTTTATAAGTTACAAGAAATTGTACGGTTCATTCGTTAATTCTACACAATTCATTAAGCCCCCCGCTTTTTTCTTTTTCCAGAGATGGGGTCTTTCTGTGTTGCTCAGGCTGAGGTGCCGTGACTGTTCATAGGGGCAACCACAGTTCAGGTTCCTGGGCTCAAGTGATCCTCCTGCGTCTGCGTCCTGAGTAGGTGGCACACCCGACGAGCCCTATTCTTTGCATGTGTGTGCATCTTACATTGTGCAATATAAGTGCAATAAGTGGCTGAGATAGAGCCACTGCATTCCAACCTGGGTGATACAGTGAGACTCCATCTCAAAAAAAAAAAAAATTAAATAAATAAAATAAATGAAAGTTTATATGGAAGAGCAAATGTATATTGCACAATGTATATGCACTTACAAGTGCAATATACATTTTTGAGAGCATATTTTTAGAATATATTCCTAGAAGTGAAATTAAGTCAAAGATAATGGGCGCTTTGTATCTTGATAGATATTGATAAAATTCTCTTTAAAAAGTTTACACCAAGTTACAAGTTGCCACTTGACCTATCCCCCCACGAGGATGCCAACACTGAACATTGTCTAATATTTTAAAAGTTCGCCAGTCTTATGGAAAAACATGGACTCTCATTTTTAAAATTTGCATTTCTGATTACTAGTAGCTTGGGCATTTCTTCAGCCTCTTGTGGTAGATATTTTTTTTTTTTGAGACAGGGTCTCACTCTGTCACCCAGGCTGGAGTGCAGTAGTGTGATCATGGCTCACTGCAGCCTCGACTTCTGGGCTCAGGTGATTCTCCCACCTCAGCCTTCCAAGTAGCTGGGACTACAGGCATGTGCCACCACACCTGGCTAATTTTTATATTTTTTGTAGAGAAGGATTTCACCATGTTGCTCAGGCTGGTCTCAAACTCCTGGCCCAAGTGATCCACTGGTTTCAGCCTCCTGAAATGCTGGGACTACAGGTATGAGCCACCGCACCCAGCCTTTTGATCATAAAGCATCTATGCTGTAACTGACACATCTTCCCTGGGATAGGAAGGATGTTAGGTCAGTATATTAAAACCTTCAATTTAGTCCACAGCAGGAGGAATCTACCCCATGAAAGCTTATTGATATATTAATACATTTCCTTTGATGTTATTGCGAAGACAGAAAAGTAAATATGTTCTTAGCAGACTGTGAAGAAGCTACCGAAGGGGCTCGGTGCACCTCCATTCTGGAACCAGTCCTGATTACACCTGGGGGTGCATTCTGAGTAGATTTCAAACTGGGCTTTGGGGCATCCAATATGCCTCTGAAGATGCATCTTCACCCACCTCACACTTCCTATCTGCCCAATCTATGTGCGAGGTGCCTTCTTCGGTTTTCTGGCTGTACTTGAGCTCCCCTGCTGGGATGGGCCCCTTCCTCATGAACTGCAGCCCATGAAAGGGCCTAACCTCCCTAATGCTCTCCAATGCCCTCCTCCAGGAAACTGGCCCCTATTGCAAGGGTGCAGGTTGGGGTCTTCTGAATTGCAAGGCTGCTGTTCTTTGCAGGACTCTGACCATTGTGTGGCCTAGATCTTCCTGCTGTCACTCCCCCTCCTGGAGTCTAGTCACTGCATCTCTCTGGACTCAGCTAGCACTACGCCCCTCTGAGAGATGGTCAGACCCTCCATCACTGTCTCTACCAATTCTTGGCCTCCTCCCCTTCCTCCCTTCTCTGCCAACTCCCTGCTAAGGTCCCAGAATCTCCCCACGTGGTCCAGCCTACACTGGTTTGCACCGACAATTAAAAGTTGACATTTTACTACTTTGACCTTAAGGATGATAGAGCCAAATCTTTGAAGGCATTACCATTTTAATCAATCCACACTAAAGTGTGTCTCTTGGTGGGTGGCTTAGACGCCATCCTTGCTATGAATGATCATCTTAAACTATGAAACTTATAATACCAAAAGCGCCTTGACCCTCTGAACTCCATGACTGTGTGCAAGGTCACCGAAAGACCTAGAAGAGGCTTGTTATTGTTACACCAGAGAATTTGACAAGCTTAAAAAACACAAACATTTCCCCCATGATTGAAATCTCTACTTACCAACTTCAGGGACACAGTCCTGAGGGTTACAAGATTCTCTCTCTTCTGGTTTCAACTGAGGGTCACAGAGGTTACTTAGAGTCATGTCATCTGACAGACACCGCACTTCCCGGACCCGAAAGCCGCCCTGGCAGCTCTTGGAACACTGCATGGGAACAAAGGGAAAACATCAGATTTTTCGGCAGACCAATAGCTCAGCACACTGGAGAAAGAAAGAAGACACTGGAAAATCTCAAACATTTCCAAAAGGAGATAGAATATGAAAACAAACTCCCATGTACCTATCAACCAGCTTCAACAATCAGCAACTCATGCCAGGTGTGTCCCATCCATATTCCCCGCCCTCCTGCTCCTCCCACTATTTTGAAGCAAATCTAGCCATCTGATCACTTCTTCCATATAACTCAGGCTGTAGCTCTAAAAGACAAGAACTCTTAACAATTACCACAGTATCATTATTCTACCTAGAAATTACAGTAATTTCTTATTCTCTTCAATATAGACTCAGTGTTCCTACTTCCACTTATCTTGTGAATCCTATAGATTTTTTTCGTTTTTGAGATGGAGTCTTGCTCTGTCACCCAGAGTGGCGCGATCTCCGCTCACTGCAACCTCTGCCTCCCAGGTTCAAGCAATTCTCCTGCCTCAGCCTCCCCAGTAGCTGGGAGCACAGGTGCGCACCACCACGCCTGGCTAATTTTTGTATTTTTAGTAGAGACGGGGTTTTGCCATGTTGCCTAGGCTGGTCTCAAGCTCCTGACTTCCGGTGATCTGCCCACCTCAGCCTCCCAAAGTGCTGGGATTACAGGCATAAGCCACTGCACCCAGCCAAGATTTTTTAATACAGATTTTTTTCCTTTAAAATCAGGATTGCAGGGCACGGTGGCTCACACCTGTAATCCCAGCACTTTGGGAGGCCAAGGCGGGTTGAGCACGAGGTCAGAAGATCGAGACCATTCTGGCTAACACGGTGAAATCCTGTCTCTACTAAAAATACAAAAAAATTAGCCATGCGTGGTGGGGGGCACCTGTAGTCCCAGCTACTTGGGAGGCTGAGGCAGGAGAATGGCGTGAACTCGGGAGGCAGAGGTTGCAGTGAGCCAAGATGGTGCCACCGCACTCCAGCCTGGGCGAGAGTGAGACTTTGTCTCAAAAAAAAAATAATAATAATAATCAGGATCTGATCTGCATCAGGTCTACAAGTTGCAATTGGTCAGTAAGTCTCTCACAACTCTTTCAATCCATAGGTTTCCCTTCCACTGTCTTTTTCCTTCTTGCACTTAAAAAGTTTTTGGTTGCAGCGGGGGGTTGGAACTGAGTCATTTGTTCTGCGGTTTCCCATAGTCTGGATTTTGCTGACTGTGCTCCCATGGTGTAATTCGTGTTCCTCTATGCTCTGTATCTCCTGAACATTGGAAGTTGGACCTAAAAGAGGCCTTAACAGGTGCAGGGTTTTTTTTTTTTTTGTGAGACTACTTCCGGGGGGCTGCCTCTCTTTTGGGGATGTTAGTGGCCACTGATGTTCAATGCTCAGATCCATTAGTTTATTGGGGGTTTAGAATTCTAATTCTAATTCTATCATATTCCCTCAGCACCTTTACTCTTTGGTTACCCAGTGGTATGTTAAGAAAGACAGCATAGAGGCCGGGCGCGGTGGCTCAAGCCTGTAATCCCAGCACTTTGGGAGGCCGAGGCGGGCGGATCACGAGGTCAGGAGATCGAGACCATCCTGGCTAACACGGTGAAACCCCGTCTCTACTAAAAATACAAAAAATTAGCCGGGCATGGTGGCGGGCGCCTGTAGTCCCAGCTACTCGGAGAGGCTGAGGCAGGAGAATGGCGTGAACCCGGGAGGCGGAGCTTGCAGTGAGCCGAGATCGCGCCACTGCACTCCAGCCTGGGCGACAGAGCGAGACTCCGTCTCAAAAAAAAAAAAAAAAAAAAAAAAAAAAGAAAGACAGCATAAACACTTGAATCTTTCCCTTCATTTATGGGTTTTCATAATAATAAGTTGGTTCCCTAACATCCTATAATGATGACTTATCAGTTTTTTAAAGTATTATAAACTTATTGTAAATGGATGGGTTTAAACACATATAATTTGCTTCATCCAATCTATGGTATTATTATTCTTACTGATGCTCAATGGCTCACAGGAGCCTCTACAAGTTGGCTCTGGGATGCTTTGGACATGAGCTCTGTTGTGTTTAAGAACTTCCTTGCTGCCTGCTAGGAAAAGATATCCCAGTCTAACTTACATATATGCTGCCCCAGATCTGGAAGCGGCCACCCCCTCTGAATCCCTAGATTGGTCACTGATTCTAGACTCTTTCAGTGGGTGAAATTAGAAAAGATTTTTAGAAAGATAACTCAATTTCTAAGTTTATACTGACACTTCCAATTCAAATTCAGGACAACAGGCTTTTTATTGAGGCCTTAAGCCATACAGTATCTATCTTGTATCTGTATCTACTTTCTCCTAAGTTTGAACATCCTACTTCTCAAGGATATTGGGGCTAATAGAATTATATTATCATCTAATTACTCATTTACCTTCTCACACTTATATGCCCAATCATCATACCCAGTACAACACTATCACAAAAAATAGGATAATTGCAAACAGTGTGAACATTTTTCTGCAGTAATTTTTTTTAGGGATAGAATGTCAAATTACTATGTATTAAAGTCATTCGCAATAGTGCTGATGCCACCAACTGGAAACATATTTAGATTAATTTGTTTCATTGTATTTTGAGTTCTGGGGGATTGCTTTTTTAAAATTTAATTTTCTTTTATAATTATCTAAAATATTTACTTAGTTCCAAACTCAAATTTGTAAAACAAGGTACATTCAAAGAAGTCTAGCTTCCATCAGTATTTGCTATTACAGTAACCATTTACTTCATATTTTCTAAATTTGCATCTAAAAATTTCCCTTTTTGTGGTATACAGATCTATCAGTTGGGACAAATTCATACAGTTGTGTATCTCCTACTGCAAACAAGACATGAAATTGCAGACAAAAAATTCCCGTGCTGCCCCTCTGCGGTCAGATTGGACAGATGTGGTCACCCCATCCCCCAGCAGGCACTGATTTGGCCTTTGTCTCTGTAGCTTCTCCTTTTACAGAATATTATATAGATGGACTCATACTACATGTAGTTTTTGGAACCTGGCTTTTTTTTTTTACTTAGCAAAATGCATTGGAAATTCATCTATATTTTTGTTGCTGAGTTTTTTGTTCCACTGTGTGGATGCACTATGGTTTGTCCGTTCACCTGCTGACGGACATTTGGGTTGTTTCCAGCAGGTGTTTTTGAAGTTTGTCTCCTTCAACTTGGCCTGGTAAGCATGGTTCTTTGTAGACTCTCCAAATCAGATGACAAAAGAAAACTGCGATCTGTTATTGTATCCTCAAGCCTTAGTCAACATCAAAATAATTAAATTCCACTTCCCAGAAGTTGCCAGGAACCTTTCAACCCACCTCCTTCGTTCCCATCTACCTCTGAGATGTGGTTTGCTACACAGCCAAACGGCTGTTATCACTGGAGCAGACAGACACTTTTTGGAAATGGAATTCTCAGCTTTTATTCATGTATTTTCTAAGCAAAATTCCCTTTTATCACCCTTGATCACTGTGAGAAAGGCTCTGACCCCCCTACTCTGGGCTCACTACAGCCTCTGCTTGAAGATCTTTAGTGATGAGAAGCAGAATGACCCTTCCTCCACTTCCCACTCCGACCCACAGAACTATGCCAATAGTCACCTGGGATGGGGCCCTCAGGAGGTTTTCCGGTCACCTGGAATGATGGTGAGGAGGTTTTCCATTTTAGGAAGTTTCTTGAAAATGAACTCTTCAACTTGAAAAAAATGAATCTTATCACTATATCCATCCTTTCCCCTTTCATTTCTTAGTAACTTATTTCTGTATTTATCAATCTCTTTCTTCATTTACACACTATTTCCCTCCTTACAAAAAGGATTTGAAATGACTTGAGAAAGACTTAGAGGGCCAAAAGATTTTAAAAAAGTGAGAAAACTAGTACTAAAGGAAGATAAAAGTAGGAAAAAGAAAGAAAAGCCATGGGAATATTAGCACATAAAATCCACTTTGCAGGATCTGGTATACCAGGTGAGGCATAATTTTGGATTTGAGCTTCCTAGTAGCTAGTTCGAATAGAAAACATAATCAGTCCCACAATCCATAATCCAGAATGTCTATAGGATTTTAAAAAATTGTATATACACACACACACACACACACACACACACACAAACACAGAGAGAGAGAGAGAGAGTGAGAGAGAGTGTGTGTGTGTAATGTAGTAATTAAAAAAATTTTTCTTTAGAGATGGGTTCTTGCTAGTTGCCCTGGCTGGTTTCAAACTCCTAGCCTCAAGTGATCTTCCCACCTTGGCCTCCCAAAGTATTGGGATTACAGGTGTGAACCACCATGCCTGGCATCAGATGTAGTACTTTTATCAGCATCCTTGAATCCTCAATCCTCTATGGCAGCATTGCTCAAAATGCAGTACAAAGACAACTCCATCCAACACACCTCAGGAACTTGCTAAAAATGCAAATCCTCGGCCACAGTTGGCCCAGAGTTGGTCTTGTCAAACAAGATCCTCAGATGATTCCTATGCACACTGAAGTGTGAGAGTCACTGTTTCTACAATTTAGAAAGCAAGATCATCTATGTCTCAGGCCTTCCCCACAAAGCAGGCCGAGTCACAGGGTACCCCAGCAGCCACCACCTAAGGTAGATTGCTGTAGGGAATCTCTTTCAGGGCTGAACCCAGTGCCTGGCCAAGAGGGGTCTATAGGAGTTCAGCTGGGGGACGCTGTGCCAATGCAACCTGCATCAAGAGCACCATGTCTTACCATGCTCCATTCGGTGCTAAACCATTTGGCTCCGCAAGGCTTGAGGTGGCAGGATTGCTGGCTGGGGGGTTTTTCCAGGAAAGAACATTCAGAGGGGTCCAGCACTTCAAAGGTGTCTGCATTCTTTCTAACACAAATCACCTCCCTCTGTTGCGTCCCGCTCCCACACTCGATGGAACACTGCAGAAAGAAGCAGAGAAAGATGAGTGTCACGTGATGGAAAGGGGGCGGCAGCTACTGTCCATCAAGGGATGCTTATGATGGGCACCTTCAATTCTACCACCAATTCTGGGAGGAAGAACCCATGAGAACTTGGAAATGTTTCTGGAGAAGTGGCATATGGATTGCAGTTTCCTAACAGTTCTGTCTCCAAATGCAGACTAGGTGCCCTGATTGTCATACCTGGAGGATTCTGGTCACTAAGATCTTGTTGTCTTCTGTGCTGAGAGGGAAACAGTTTACCATAAACTCTCCTGCAGGAACACATCAGCCAGGTCATTTCGTTGTTTCTGCTGAGGCAGGAGGATGGCGTGAACCCGGGAGGTGGAGCTTGCAGTGAGCCGAGATTGCACCACTGCACTCCAGCCTGGGTGACAGAGCGAGACTCCGTCTCAAAAAAAAAAAAAAAAAAAAAAAAAAAAAAAAAAAGAAGCCTGCAACAATGTCTGCAGTTCAAACTCTAAATATTAGCTTTGCTGTCCATAGGCAGCCACACAATCAAATAAAAATAGAGAGAAAGAAAAACACCTATCTACAGAAAAAAAAAATTATAAAACCCCCAAATCAACAAATAATGAAGTAGTCACGCAAGGCATGAATTAGCAGAGGCCATCAGTTTCTGCTTTGTCTATGCCTTCTTTTTTGCCATCTTTGTAGCATTCAAAAAACTACGGGATTTTTTTATTAAAAAAAATTTTTTTTTTTTGAGATGGAGTCTTGCTCTGTTGCCCAGGCTAGAGTGCAGTGGTGCAACCTCGGCTCACTGCAACCTCTGCCTCCCAGGTTCAAGCAATTCTCCTACCTCAGCCTCCTAAGTAGTTGGGACTACAGGTGCGAGCCCCTATGCCTGGCTAATTTTTGTATTTTTAGTAGAGATGGGGTTTCGTCATATTGGCCAGGGTGGTCTCAAACTCCTGACCTCAAGTGATCTGCCTGCCTTGGCCTCCCAAAGTGCTGGGATTACAGGCGTGAGCCACTGTGCCCAGCCAAAAAAAAAAACTATAAGATTTCCTACTCTGTTTCTCCTATTTTCCTCCATGTTAGTTTATGATTTGAAGTATATTCATGTCTTGTCCTTTTCTTTCAAGTGCTGCAGGCAATGGAAGAACTGAAGGCAGGAGAAGAGCCACAAGCTGCAGCAGGCAAAGGTCTGGCCTCTCCCACAGGAGGAATGAGGATGGGGCAGGGGTGGGCGGCAGGGGTGGAACACTAGACTGAAGTCAGGAGACATGGAAGCTAGAGTCTAGACAGCATCGCTAAATAGTTCTGTGTCTTTGGCCAAGACATTGCAGTTTCCCAGGTCGCTGTGGTCTTATCTGAAAAGCGAAAGTGAGGAGTTTGAAAACATGATCTGAAAGACCCCTCAATGCTATGAGATCCTACATCTGTACTAAGTGTGTGGCAGAACAGAAGACTACAAACTTTGATCAAAACCTGTAGTTATCTTCTGCTATTTTTGGCAAGTCCTTGAAGAGATTGTGTACTTAAGGGAGAATGAGCACATCTCAGCCTTCTCTCACTGTAAATGCTCAGAAATGGCAGAATATGTGCGTCTGGAAAATGAATGAATGTGTTTATGTGTGTGTATCTGTATCTTTGTGTGTGTGTGTGTGTGCATGCGAGCATGAGACAGCATTTGAAGACAAGAAAGGGCAATCAGCCTTGGTGGGCCAGAAATTATGGGGAATCTTTGAACACTGAAAGACGGATGAGATCAAATTGAAGAAGGAAACTGTAGTCCAAATGCACACAGAGGAGGAGCTCTAGCAAAGCTCATTTGCTTCAGGCTATATTGGTGGTGGACATGGAGATCAGGATGGAGGCCTCAGGACAATGAGTGATCAGCTGAGTTACTGGCCAAGAGTAGCCGGGCTGGCCTGACTGTGCCAAGGAAGAGGAAGCAGTGAGTCATCTTCCAGAAGCATTCGTGTCAAAGTGCAAAATGAAGTCATTTTCAGGTATTGAAGGGCTCAGAAACCTTAACACTTACAAATCCTATTTGAAAGACTTCCTGGGTTATAGTCTTTAGCAAAATAAAAAAGAACCAGGAAGAAGACACAGGATATAAAAGAAGGAGCTGGCAAAGACACCAATAAAAGCCATTATTACTAATGGATACCAGGTGTCTTTTTGGGATGATAAAAATGTGTTGGAATTGGATAATGCTGAATATGGTTGTATAACTTTGTGAATTTACTAAAAACCAATGAATTCTATATTTTTAAAGGGTAAATTTTATGGTATGTGAATTATATTTCAATAAAAAAGAAACTTGGGGGGGAAAGGAGAAAATTATTTTAAAATTTAAATCTATATTTTCTATAAAATTAACATTAATCTGGAGCTAGATCCAGATAATATCAACATCTTTTTGGAGATATTGTAGATTGAGAGTGGAGGTAAATAAAAGGGGAAGGCTTCTCTTTTCTTTTAGGAGAGGATGTGGTTACTGATAACTTGACACTAATAGAAACATAAAAGTTTAAAATTCTGTGCTAAAAATTTGAATGTTATCACAGAAGAAACACCACTAGAAGATTTATAACTTCCAAAATGTTGGAGGGGAAAAAATGGAATTAAGAAAACCTGACTAATAATAAACATGTTGAAAGGAAAGAGGAAAGAAGCAAGAAAGCATGACAATAGAAAACACAAAATAAGATGGTAGGGAAAAGTCCAAACATATAAGTGATTACAATAAATATAAATGGTTAAAATTTAACTCTTAAAATACAGAGGTTTATAGATTGGGTAAAAATAAAGACAAAAATAGTCCTGCATATGAAAGACATACCTTAAAAATACATAGAAAGTTTGAAAATTAAGAAATTGATGAAGATACATCAGGTGAAAATCAACAATGAGAAACAAGATGGAGTAATTCAAATAGTAGATAAAATATAATCCACAGAGAAAAGCATACATGACAAAAAATAATATTTAATAGGGATAAATGCTTTCAGTGAGAAGTGATAGCAATTATGCATGTTTCTGTACCTAAAGAATTCCTGCAGTTGCACTTTGGTGGATCACTGATTCGTGAAAAGATGAGAATAAAAATATCTATTGCAATAAATGCAATCAATAAAATGCAATCCAGACCCTGAGGCAGACAAAATGGCTGCTCCTGAAGACTAGAGACTGTGACAGATCTCCCCAGAACTAAGACAATCTAAGGTTGCAGTAAACTCAGAATTGACAGAGAAGAAAGGAAATAATTCTGGGCATAAATAATAGACTTGGTAGACTCTTAAGAGTAAGAGTTGGGCTACTGTGTCTCCAGAGTAGAAAAAGACTCCCTAAGCTTGATATACTCCTAGTTAGTTTCCAGGGATCTGGGAAGCAGCAGAAATGGATATATTCCTTTCTTGGTGGAGTCAGAAAGACTCTAAAGCCAGAAACTCCCTGGTCTCTCTCTCTCCATGGACTTAGGTCTCATTCTCTCAGACTGGCTTTTTGCACAAGCCTCAGTAGGGCCACTGCCAGCACTTGAGCTCACAACCTCCTAGTGAGTCTCTTCCCTAAAACACAAATGAAATGTCCCCGGGAAGGATTCTGTTTGGCTCAGCTTGGGTCACACATCCACCTGTTGGGTCACATGTCTACTCCTGGACTAATCACTGTGACCAGGCTGGTGGAGTATTCGAAATGCCAACTTTCATTCAACCCATATGGTGGGAAGGAACATTTATTTTTATATTCTGAAGGCAGTTAATGTTTAAAACTTACCTTTCAAGAAATAAGCATGCTCTTATTTCATTTTCTTTGGGGATAATGTCAAATTCCTAGGGCAGGGAGTTTCCAGCAGGCCCTGACACCCTTATAAATCCAGAACCAAAACCTTGGCCACATTCAATTGTATCTTGACCCTTTTGGACAACAGGGCAACAAATCCTTTGTTTCTAATCTTAGCAGAAATAAAGGTTGTCTTTGCCAGGGTTCATACCACTCTTGGTTCTTTGAGCTTAGGTCTAAAGTCAATAGGAGGCTACAAGCAAAAAAGGCCCTGAATCCTGCTCCCTTCTCTTCTAAGAATGGTAGACATATGAGTTCAATTGTACTGCTTATCTTCACGTGTGTGACTGTAATAATCTGATATGATTTCACACATCTATGGATATTTGGTATAATTGGTGTCCCATATACAGTCACTGCTGAATTATCTTTGGGGTTTAGGTCCTATGTATTTTACTACCAGTAATGAGATAGAATAGCTGGCAGAAAAAATAGAGAGATGGGAACTAATATTTATTAAGTGTTTCCCATATCCCAAGCAATGGGTAACTCTCTTTATGTATAGCATCTTATGAAAACCTTGTAACAACCTTAGGAGGTTGATATGATTATCTTGATATTTAGATGAGGAAACAGGCTGAGAGAGGTCAAATCACTCACCTAGAGCTGGAAAACTAATGAGAAGTCAAGCTGGGATCAGTTAGCAAATGTGTCTAACTGATATTCACCAGAGTAGCACTGGAAGTACTTGAATTCTTTCTGAATTCTCAATATTTTAAAAAACATTAAAGGGAATTTGAAAAGAAAAATATTTCCCTATGCTTTTTGCATAAAAACTCTACATTGAAGTGGCAGAGATGATAGGGTTTGAATATTTTCACATTCTATTTCTCACTTGCCATTATACCATATCCACTTTCACATCTTCCTAACGATCGCTGTCATTGTCACCTTATATTTTACTGAGTTATGATATGCCATAATATCTTAACCATCCTGCTGTCATGAACATCTCTGTTTTTCAAGGCTTTTTCTTTTGTTAATTATTTCCTTAAAATGAATCCCCAGGAGTGGGGTGACTGGGTTAAGGCAAATGAACATTTTTATGGTTCTTGACTTTTATTGCCAAATTGCTTTCCAAAGGGCTTGTATCAATTTACAAGGACAAGGCAGCACATTTTTTCCAAGGTCAGTTTTTAAAGCTACTTAAAAGAAATAAAATTCTATATGGAGCCAGAGGTCTTGATAATGTGTAAATCGTGATCATAAGCCAAACAGTCCTTGGAGAACCAGCCAGCCCTGGGAGCCAAATGCTAAGTGGCCCAAGAACTCCAATACTGATGGTGATCAAAACAAGGCAGTCATTTCCACATTTTCTTAGTGGGGTTCACGTTTAATTTTGGAAGAGTGAGGGAAAATGTAATTCATCAATTATTAAAGTATTCAGTATCATGTATTCTTCATAATGAACAATTCCAACTTTTAAAATTTCTGCTTCTGATACTGTCAAATACAGAAAAAACTGGCTTTATTAACAGGAATAATAGCAGCAGCCACCATTTATTGTGCGTCAGGCACCGTGCTACATACTTTATGTACACAATTTCATTTCTTCTAAAAATAACCTCATAAGGTACCATCATTGCCAGCATTGTATAGATGAGGAAAGTATGCTAGGCCATAAGCTCCCTGAGGGCAGAGATACTTGTGTTGCTCAGTGATGTAGCCCAAGTACATAGATGAGCACACAGTAGGTGCTCAATGAATACTGTTGACCGACTGAGGCTCCAGAAATATAAATAGCTTCTCCAGGGTCACAGGTAGCCAGTGGCACAGCTGGGATTCAAAGCTGGGAAACCTGACACAAAGTCCTGGTTCCTAACCCCTCTGATATGCTGCCTTTTGCCTGACACAGGCAGACGTACCCAGTTCTGGCCACTCACCTGACTCCAGCTCCCGGCAAACCACTCCACCTTGCCCGTGCAGGGTCCGTTGTCACATGGGGTGGCCTCTGCCGGCCGGTTGTTCCCACAGCCCTCCAGGGGCAGGCTGCTGACATGGTTGGTCATGCACACCACCGAGCGTGTCCGCACTCCGGCCCCACACTCCGCTGAGCACTGTGAGACAGGGGAAGGGCACATTAGTGGGGAGGCTCTGGCAGCTGCTGAAGCCACTTTCAAATGATGGAAAGGAGGATGGAATGCTTCATTTTCCTGCCATCTGTTTCCCCTAGAAATATCTGGCAGCTTCTCGTGCATAGCCTACTCCATTATGAGATATCAGTATGGCAATTCTCTGTCTTAGATTTTCTGGGTTGGGCTTCATTCCAAATTCCAAATATCCAATCTCACCACTGCAATTAATACACTTATACTTGTTAGACTATCCTTCCCAGCCTTTGCTTTCAAAAATATATTCAGCTTGGCCAGGTATGGTGGCTCATGCCTGTAGTACCAGAGCTTTGGGAGGCTGAAGTGGGAGGATTGCTTGAGCCCAGGAATTTGAGACCAGCCTGGGTAGTACAGCAAAATTGTTTCTACAAAAATTTAAAAAATTGGCCAGGAGCAGTGGTGTGTACCTGTAGTCCCAACTACTCGGGAGGCTGAGGCAGGAGGATCACTTGAGCCCAGGAGTTTGAGGCTACACTGAGCTATGACTGCATCATTACACTCTAGCTTGGGCAACAGAGTGAGAAGACCCTGTCTCTAAAAATAAAAATAAAAATAAAAATATATTCCGCTGAAGAAGAATGGGTGCATGAAAACCTGGGCACATTTCTACCTGCTAGTAGCCAAGTCTGGGTTGGAAAAAGAGGGGGACTTAAGTCTGTCACCCCAATATTGCTGCCTGATATTAAGGCAAATTGTTCCAGTCCCTGAAGGCCACAGCTATGAGAGGATTGGGAGACAGCTTGGTACACAGGGAGAGCTTGGCTTTGGAACTAGGTACATCAGTGTTGACATCCTCACTAGCTGTGCGGCCTGGAGCAAGTGACCCAGCCCCTCCTACCTTTGGCATGCTCATCTAGACAACCGGCATAGAAACACATTTCTGGCAGTGCTATGGTGACTGTATAATGTGCTTTGTAGACAGGAGGTGCCCAATAAATGGTATAAGGGGCTTCAACTCCTATATTCCCACTCTAAGATAGAGAAACTAAGCCTCATAGGGATAAAATCTTCACTTAAAGCCAAATAACTATTAGTGATTTCTCTACCAGAATCCCACTGTCCTCTCCTAGGACACAGTGAAGACATTCGTGAGTCATAGCCCAAAGCTCATAGAGCATTTTCCATCTGTCTTGACGTACTTTGGAATGTGCCCTTATTTTGGTTCTCATCTTACCTTGTCTTTTCTTTTTTTCAAGACAGGGTCTCACTTTGTCACCCAGATAGGATTGCATCACCCAGGTGGCGTGATCTCAGCTCACTGTAGCCTCAACCTCTTGGGGTCAAGTGATCCTCCCACCTCAGCCTCCTGAGTGGCTCCAGGTGCTCACCACTATGTCCGGCTAATTTTCGTATTTTTTGTAGAGATGGGATTTTGCCATGTTGCCCAGGCTGGTCTCAAACTCCTGAGCGCAAGAGATCCGCCTGCCTTGGCCTCCCAAAGTGCTGGGATTACAGGCGTGTGCCACCACACCTAAACTTTATCTTATCTTTTCAAACATTTTTTGGGCATCCTCATCGGGGTGTCCCACAGATACCTTGAATCCAGCATGTACACCTTCACCACTGTTACCATTCCTCCTTTTATTTTTCTGATTTGCTTTCAAGTTTCTACCTGGATTTAAAAGTTGACTATTCTCCTACCCTCTTGCTTCCAACATCTAGACAATCATTAGGTCTCACAGACTCTAGTTCTGCCACATTTCTCTAATCTGTCTTGTCCCTTTCCACCCCTGGTTCCCAGCACAGTTTACTTTCTTACCCTGGACTGTGGCTGTAGCTTCTTGCTCAACCTCACCAGCTTTTCCAATGCATTTGGCTGCCAGGTGTTGAGAACTCCATGCTAAAAATTCCCTCTGAAGTTATCCCATTCCTAACAGAAGTCACATATGGGCTTCCCCAACTAGCATTAAGGGTTTTCTATAATATGGCCCCAATTGACCCAATTCTTCTAGACTAACTTCCCATTATCCTATCCCACATACCTCCTGCTGGACAGACTCAGAGTGGCTGCTATTCCCTGATCACATAAAAGGCTCACAGAGTGCTTGCCCCTGACATTCCCTCCACCCAGAATGCTCTTTTCCTTCACTGGACAGATCAGAAGCCTTTCAGGCTCAGCTCAAATACCATCTCCTCCGTGAAAACTATCTTGAGTGCCTAATTTAAGATGTTTTTTTAAGCCTTGGAATTCTCATGGCACTCTATGTGCTGCTTCCTGCCTTTGTATTATGGTTATTTGTGTCCTGTCTTTTTTCTTTTTTTTGTCTTTGCTGAAGTAGGCTTGGTGAGAGCAGGAACTAATGAATCATCTCTAATTCTTTCTCAGGTCAGTGCCTTACTCATGAGTAAATCCATGACTATCAGTTGCATATAGACCTGGGCCCTGCCTTGTTCATCTGTTAGCACTTTCCAATCCTAGACATGGCCCTTTAACACATGACCAAAGCCCTTTCTAAGGGTTTCTGGCTCTTTTCTTAAAAATAGAGTCAATGTTTGAGTTCTACCTATATTATTTTAGAAAATAAAGCAATAAAATTTTAAATAAAAATTGAGAAAAGGGAAAAACAATCCTTACAACCTCATTTCCTTATCAAAATTTCCACTTTCATTTCTGTATGCTGCCATCTAGTCTTGTAAAATCACATGCCAGTATGAGTGATCAAACATTTACCTTTCCATTGCTAAGCTGGGCCTGACCCCTCAGGGAAGAAACTCCCTCTGAAGCAAAGGGCTTGAAGGGGATCAGAACATGCCACCCCAAAATAGATGTTGCTTTGGCATATTGATTATTTTGAGTTGAAGGCTATTGAGAAATAGCAGATGCAGGAAGAGCTCTCTGCCTTCCCCCTTTCTGCCTAAAACCAGTGCATAAATTTCCCATGAGAAAGGTGCCCTCCCAGCACTAGGAATAAGGAACATTCTTGTCATTGGAGAGGGGGAGTTGACTCCAAGATGAGTCTGCACAAATAAACTTTAATAAAATAACCCTTATCTTCTGTCAGTTTCCCCCATATTTTTCTTAGTCAATTTCTCACAATTTACTGTCCCTAAAAGCCCCAGCCCCTTGCATCTAATCACTTCTCCATAGTTTATTGCCCTTTGTTAAAATGGTATATAAGCCCTCAAGTCTAACTTCTTCTTAGGGGTTGTCACTTCTTTTCTATGAAGCCCCCCACGCCACTATAAAAATATTAACATCAAACAAAATTAGTATGCTCTTTATCTGTTAATCTTTTGTCAGCTTAATTCACAGACTGCAGCCAGAGAACCTAAGAATGTAGAGGAAACATTTTTCCTCCCCTACAGGTTTGCAGACATTTTTCATGTCCTTTGCTCTATTTAGATTGTTATTAGAAATCTGGGACAATGACTCAGTCCTTTAGCTTAAAATTTGTTACAATCATTGGAATATTCTAGGCTAAAGGATTTGTTTGTTTGTTTCAGCCATGTATGATCTAGTTTTCTTCCCAACTTTAAAACTCAAGACATTTAAATACTCTTGTAAAGAATACAAGGTAGGCCAGGTGTGGTGGCTCACACCTGTAATCCCAGCACTTTGGGAGGCTGAGGCAGGCGGATCACCTGAGGTCAGGAGTTAAGACCAGCCTGGCCAACATAGTGAAACCCCATCTCTACTAAAAATACAAAAATTAACTGAGCATGGTGGTGTGCACCTGTAATTCCGGCTACTTGGGAGGCTGAAGCAGAAGAATCGCTTGAACCCAGGAGGTGGAGGTTGCAGTGATGCGGTGAGCTAAGATCATGCCACTGCATTCCAGCCTGGGTGACAGAGCGGGACTCCATCTCAAAAAAAAAAAAAAAAAAAAAAAAAAAAAAAAAAAAAAGGTAAATGGAATTTCAGTTATCTTCATGTTTCCAACCCTCAGACTACTTCTTTCCAGGTAATTTCCATCTGACTAGCTAACTTAATTTTCTGCTTTTAAAACCAAGTAATGCACATACATCTGGGAAAGTGTCTCCACATCCACATGTACTTAATTTAAAAGAAGAATGTGAAGGATCATGCCAGTGCCCAACGGGAGGACATCACATGGATGAGGCCTGTAGAGGAGTTTCGTTTTATTACAACACCTTCAGTGAAAAGCCCAACAAATGTAAATATGAAAGGAGCTCCCCACACATGACCTGGTCCAGGAAGCCTGTCAGCAGAAGCAAGGGGAAAGAGAAGTCCCTACCAGGGAGCGGGGACTAACCTTCCAGGTGAGGCTCCAAACCACACCCACCCACTGTCCTTAAAGGATGTTCCTAAAAGAAGGACCAAATCTGCTTTGCTAGTCAGAAGAGGACATGACTCATAATTGAACTGCTGGGCTGATAAAATGCAGAAACACATGGAATTCCTAAGCAACCCTCTGGTGGGGAATGCCTTCTCATTCCAGCAACAGTTAAATCCTAAACTTGGCCCAACTGGCCCCTAAGGGACTATAAGGCTGTAATGACTATTCTTGAACTTCAGCTTTATGCATCATTTCTTATAATTTAAACGATTCAGTATTTTTTTCCTGGAAAACTTTCTTAGAAATTAGGTGTTACCAAACTAAGGCTGGTGGATTTTCTAAAAGTGTTTTTTTCCTGTTGTGATTAAAAATTGCACATGGGCTTAAACCTATCATTGATTTGTAGAACTGAAAAGTCAATGATGCTTACTTCTGATAAGGCCCACTCTCAATTAAAAGCAGCTGAAAAGATGTTTTTAAGGTGAGTCATTAAGCCAGAAGAACTCTGTGTCCCTAGAAGCTTAAGAGAAGATTCAGACTGGGGTTACAACCTCAATTCACTTAGGTAAAGATTAATTAATTTTAAATTGGGCAATAAGACACACTCTGTACTCTTAAGTGTTTGCGAACTTTAATTTTCTTTGGTCCCTCCCTCTTGAGCTTATTGAATCGGAGGCTGTGTCTTGTTCATGACTGGCATGTAACAGGTGCTCAACACATGTTTATTCCCAGTAATAAAAAGTTTCATAGTTCAGACTAAAGCTTAACAAGGCCATTTTCTACACAAAGCAACTATTCAAAAGTGGAAGACTGCCATCCGCTGGTCATTCCAGGGGCTGAACCTTTTCTAAGACCAACTGGTGGCCCAAAGGCCCCTGGTGACACGGAGCTGAAGAAGAATGAAGCAGCCCAAAAGAAATCCTTCCCACTGTGTCAGCCTCATCTAGGTCATAGCTTCGAATATGTTACTGCAGCGGTTACTCAGCAATGTTACAGTTGAAAAAACTGAAGCTCGGTGAATCAGTAGCTGGCTCAGGGTCAAATATGAAATAAGTGGTAGTCATGGAGATGATACCAAAGCCAGTGTGCGTTTCTTAAACCCAATAGTACTCCCTTCCCACTCATCTACTCTAAAATAAGCATGAACATTTAGAATTCATGATCTATTCTGAGGGTAGATAAGGCAAAAATTATTTACTTACATCATAGCACCCAACTTGCATGATTTAGAACATCTTTTCCAAAACGAACAAAAGAGTTCCCTGAATAGAATAATGTGCTCATTCTTTGCTCTATTTATAATTTTAAGCCAAGCTAGATTCAGCAATAACTTATGTTGAAACGCAAAGCAAAATTACTTTAAGGGGAAATCTGCAAGTCATTATTGGAGAGGAAACAGGTAGTGTGGAAATCTTTGGAAAATTTACATGTAGCTTTTTACTGTTCTAAATAAACATGGGAGACACACAGGGGAATGAACCACTGCAGCTATTTTCCCCACAGAGTTGTTTCTTCTCTGTACGTATTGTGCTCTGAGCCCACTGCCTTTTCAGAGAGTGGCACATGTAGAGACATGGGATTTACAAACTAAAGAATCATGGCAACAAAATGACTGTAAAAGTGTTCTCAGTTGCTGCTTGGAAGACTACACTGAAATAATCTTTCTGGAGAACAATTAGGTAAAATGCATTAAGAGTTCTAAAAGCATTCATAATATTTTCCCATAATTTAACATGATTCCACGTCCCCACTATTTTACGGAGATAAGAAAAGGTGCATATAAAGATTTATGCACAAGAACACTTACTGAAGTCTTTTAAAATATTCTGTTTTAAAAAGTAAAACATCACCCATGTATGGAGGCTTATAACTATAATCCCAGCTACTCAGGAGGCTGAGGCGGGAGGATCACTAGAGTCCAGGAGGTCAAGGCTTCAGTGAGCCATGATTGTGCCACTGCACTCCAGCCTGGGCAACAGAGCAAGACCTGGTCTCAAAAATAAAAATAAAAATAAAAACTAGAAAATCCCAAACATTTAGAAATAGGAGACTGTTTCAATTATGTAGTTCAATAGCTTATTATAATAAAAATCATGTTTTAAAAATTTTATGCTTATGATAATTAAGTGAAAAGAGCAGGTGACCAAATTATACACACATTATGATATAAAGACACATTTATATCTTTAAAATATGTATGAGGAAAAAAAGCTATGTAGGTAAAGTATGTATGAGAAGAAAAAAGCTTGAAGTATAGCTTAAAATAATCTCAAATTTTCTTTTAGTGAAGAGGTTTGGAGCATACTTTTCCAAATTTCTCATATTCTTAAAACAATACTGTGTTACTTTATAACCAGAAAAAAAATCAATATTTTTTAGAAAAAGAATCATTCCAATATAAAAATGAAAGCCCAGCATCATTCTTTTCATCCATTTGCTGATACAGGAAATCCATCAAGTTTACTGAGAACACGAATGAGTTCAGAAACTAAAGCACAAAAGGATCAGCTGAAGAAACTAGGAATTTTTAGCCTGGAGAAAGTGGAAGGGGTCCCCCAGTGGCTGTAGGGCTGTCCTTTTCTAAAGGACAGTGGGACTTAATAAGAAACACTTTAGTTCATTGTAAAAGGAGACCTCTTGACACCTTGAGCTGTGCAAGAAATAGATGTAATTGTCAGGACACAGGGTGAATTTCTGATAAAGGGTTTGGGCAAGAGCTGTGACCTATGTCAGGGACACTGCAGAGAATTCCTCATGCTGGCAAGGAGGCTGAGCTCACAAACACCTTCCCCCACTGTTTCCACAGTACCATGAGCTAATGTTTGTGATGGGAGGCTTGGAAAATAGGGATACACAGAAGAACTAGGATGAGCTTTCCTGGACTCAGCTTTAGGGCAGAAGCTTGAGTCAGTGGCTAGGTCAGCACTTACTCTCCATCTGTTTCTCTTTGGTTAGAGCCTCCCAGATGGCCAAATTAGTGTCTGCTCCTGGGACTGGGGGCACACTCAGATGCTCATCTTGGAAGCTCAGTATTTGCACCAAGGGCTGTCCATCTGGGGCCATCCTAAGGGGCAGGGGCCATATGCCATGAGGTGTGGGGAACACACAAGAAGATGAGTCGCTAGGTAAGAATCTCCAGGACCATCTCTGGAGGTGGAGTGAAGGCTGCATTTGCAGGTTTGTCCTTCCTCTCTTTCTGGATAACACTCCCTGTGGAAGTGGATTGTTATGGTGATAGAGGGACAAAATGAAGGGGCATCTTACACTGCGGAGGGAGAGAAAATCTATGTGAACACCTCTAGGGGTGATATTCAAAATACTCAATAACAGGTGCATGGTGGCCATTGACCAGTCAGAATGGACACTGACCAGTTGGAGTCAGCCAATGTGGCCGTATGGGGCATGTCTGCTGATATCCCCAAACTGCGTGAAAGGGTCCTTCTTTGAGTCTGAGACACTACGGTTGTTGTTCTCATGATGCTGGGAGTGGGGACAGGGGTGGGGGCTCATGGGCTGCATCATGTCTCCTAAGATCCAAGAACATGGCTGGGCTCCTCTGTCTTTTTTATGGCCTTGTTACTCAGAGCGTGGTCCTTGGACCAGTGGCCTCAGAGACCCTGGGAACCTATTAGAAATGTAGGCTGTGGACAGGCGCGGTGGCTCGTGCCTACAATTCCAGGGCTTTGGGAAGCCGAGGTGGCAGATCACTTGAGCCCAGGAGTTTGAGACCAGCTTGGGCAACATGGTGAAACCACAAACAAATACAAAAAATTAGCCGGGGTGGTGGCGCGCACCTATAGCCCCACCTACGTTGGTGGGGAGGGCGGCAGGGGGTTGCTGAGGTGGGAGGATTGCTTGAGCCCAGGAGGTCGAGGCTGCAGTGAGCCGAGATTGCATCACTGCACTCCAGCCCGGGCAACAGAATGAGACCCTGTCTCAAAAAAATAAAAAATAATAAAAAAAAAGAAAGAAAATAAATGTAGACTCCCTGGCTCCTCCCCACACCTGCTGCCTCAGACCTATACTTTAATGCGGTTCACAGGTAACATGTATGCACGGGATTCTAGCAAGGGAAGTAGGGCAGAACTAGTGTATCCGAGAGGTAGGCCGCTAACCAAGGTCAGAGATAGCCAATCATGTCCTCATCCCAGGTAAACTCCCTAGATCTCCTGGAGAATCCAGAACGTGGACTTGGTGCCTCTCACAGCTGTGCAGCTGCCCTGGGCAAACCCTCTGACTGGCCACCCCCATGCCCGCCAATCCACTGCTTCCACCAGGAAAGGAAGCACAATTCCTTATCTCCTTCCTCCTTTCTTCTCTCTGTCCCAAGGTATGTTCTACAATTTGTTTAGTGTCTTTTCTCAAACTTCATTTTTGATTGTGGTAGAATACACATAGCATAAAATTGACCATCGTAACCATTTTTAAGCCCACACCTCCAGGGCATTAGGTGCATTCATGCTGTTGTGTAACCAACACCACTCCATCTCCAGAAACCCCTTTTCATATAAATCCTCCTTTTGCCTTTGATGGATGAATTTAATCTATGACTGTTTTCCCTTATATCCAGGTAACTGGTGGGCTAATGGTTGACTATATATGCCTTTGAGTTATTCTTTGACACCTGAGACCTCCCACGGGAGGCCAGGCTACTGGGGAGGGAATGGGGTGTGGGATGTTTTGAGTTGGCGGAAAGCAGTAGAGGGGCCTGCCATTGCTGAGTGTCTATGAGACACCAGGCACTTACAAGACATATGAACGATGGGATGTAATGATTCACTTCACCTAGTATTATGGAGTGACCACATGGAGTGCTAAGGAGAATTCAATCAAGTTTTTCACACACACTCCTCACCTTTGGAGCCCCTCAGTCCTCAAGTAAGAATAGAAAGCCTACGATAATTCCTCTCTGAGCCTTTTTTATCCCCCCAGAGCCAGAAATCAGTCTTGGGATTCTGAGCTAGTGATTCACCTTCGTGTGGTTTTGGAGGCACCTGGCAGACCTTGGTCCCCAGTGCCCTGCTCGCCATCACACTCACCCTTTCGCTCCACTCGGTGAGGAACCAGCTCTTGGCACAGGGTCCCATGTCACAGTTCTCAATGTCATTCGGCCGGAGCTTCATGTTGCATTCCTCATCGTCAACCACATCCCCAATGTTGCTCACACACTTCACATCACGGGTCCTCTGTCCCACGCCGCAGGGCACCGAGCACTGAAACACAGCACACTGACGTCAGGGGAACCAGCAGCTTCGGCTCTGGGAGAGAATCGCCAGCATAGACCCCGCAGTCTTTGTGACCAGCCCCATGAGACTGAGGCTCTGTCACGCATGTCACCACCTGGGGCAGGGATCTGAGCCCTAGAAAACTCCACAACCCTTTTCTACAAGACCTTCTTAGATGCCTCGCCTACTGTAAACTAAAAATAAAATCCTAAGCCTCCCAGCTGACTGAATGGGCCTCCTCTTGGCCAAGGAGACCCCAGAGAAACCTTAAAAATGGATTTCCTGGCCATGACATGATGGGAGGTTGGACACACCCTGTCATACCGCCTCCCTTTTGCAGTGTAGACACAACTGACCAGCATTGATGTTAAGAGAGAAATCATAAGACTGACAGAATGGACTCCCTGTGGCAATAAGATACCAAATTATAAACAGGACCCAACGCCATGGCAGGCAAGGGGTTAAGTCATGAACTTCTGCCCTTGAAGAATAAACTATGTTCTAAGTTGCCTGGGAAGAAGGTCTTAGGATTCATGGCTTACATCCTGTTTTGAGTAAAGAATATTATTGTCAGTCTCTCAAATCTTATTGTGAATTCTTCAAACTGTTGACATACTGATTAATATGTAACCTGTGGACATTGAAGAGGACACTGGTTTGTTTGGTTTCCAAGTCATAAAGTTTTGCTGATTTATTTCTGACTCATGAAGTTTTATTGACTGTCTTGCACTTAAAACATTTTAGCCTGTATGTCGTCATCTGTAGCCAGTGATTGCAACCTCTGTGCTGTACCCTCCAACTCTGATTTGAGGAGTCCCCCTCTCCTCTCCTAAACTTTCTTCTAAAAGCCTTTCAACTTGTAACAGACTTTGGAACATGTCCAGTGTTGTTCGTGTGTCTTCTTGGGTTGATCCTTACATTGGCTTCCAATAAATCTTTTATCAAATTATTTCTGCCTTAACAGCCTTACTTTTGACTGACACTACTCTATTCTTCCAGGCCTCAGTCTTTTCAGCTATAAAATGGGTGGGGAAAATTGGAAGGAGTTGGCTCTGCCAGCAGTTGCCAACCTTCACTTCACCATAACTCACGAAACAGATGAGGCCAGTATCACAGGGCTCCCCTGGGCTCACCCATAACGTTGGCTGTGGGCGGCACACACTACCCTGAACTCTATCGAACTATTGGTACATCCTGTGGTTTGCAAAAACAGCCGTCCAGACCCCCACGGGACGGGTTCCTTCCTGTGGAACTCAGGGTTACCCATCTCAGGTCTTGGTGGGGGAGGCTGGAAAGTGTGGTGGGAGCTGGAGAGGGAGCTGCAGAGCAGGCTTCCCTGCCTGCGTACCGAGGTCCAGTCGGTCCGGATCTGCCACTCGCTGCAGATCTTGAGTTGGCAGGTGCTGGTGGTCTCAGGCTTCTCCAGGTGCTGGCAGCGGTAGGGCTGCACCGTCAGGCTGCGGTTGGCATACACCTGGCGGCACAGAACCTGGCGGTGCTGCATGCCCAGGCCACAGGTCTTGCTGCACTCAGACCACTCCCCGATGTCCCAGCTGGTTCAGGAATGAGAGAGTGAGAGTGAGAGACAACCTTCAGTCAACAAGAAGTGAGCATGAGCCCGCACCAGCGTACACAGAATCATGAGAATCACTATGGGTGGAGTTTCTTAGAGCATTGCTTAAAAGTCAGCCTAGGCTGGGCACAGTGGCACACGCCTGTAATCCCAGCACTTTGGGAAGCTGAGGTGGGAGGATGGCTTGAGCCCAGGAGTTCGAGACCAGCCTGGGCAACATGGCAAAACCCCGTCTCTACAAAAAATACCAAAGTTAGCTGGGTGTGGCGGTGTGTGCCTACTGTAGTCCCAGCTACTCGGGAGGCTGAGGTCGGGGGATAGCTTGAGCCTGGGAGATTGAGGCTGCAGTGAGCCACGACTGTGCCACTGCACTCCAGCCTGGGCAACAGAGCAAGACCCTGTCTCAAAAAAAGAAAAGAAAAAGAAAAAGAAAAAGAAAAAGAAAAAGAAAAAGTCTGCCTAAGGGTCATCTGACTCTGTAAAGGAAGATAAATTTGCTTGACACTCGACATGCTACTTACCAGTGATTAGGGCCCAAATTCTATAAAAAGTTATTGAAAACTGAAAAGGTACAAATGATTTTTATCTAATTAAAAAAAAAAAACCTCCAAAGGTTAGTTTTATTACACTGTAGATCATTAACTCATTTTTGCTACTAACTTAGAAATCTTATTCTAGCATTATTTCTCATTAACAATTCCCATATCAGTTTCACAAACCCTCCTCTATCATCTGCTCTGTTATTAGTTAAATGAGGCATCAGCCTATGCTCATCATATGCTTGGATGAGAATTATATTTTTATTACTCCGAAAATTAGGTTTTGACCCTTTTAGGGCCCTTTCCCCTTGTTCTTCTTCAAGTGTCCCATTTATCCTTCAATAACCAGTTCAAGGCCAGGTGCGGTGGCTCATGCCCGTAATCCCAGCACTTTGGGAGGCTGAGGTGGGCAGATCATTAGTGCTCAGGAGTTCAAGACCAGCCTGGCCAACATGGCAAAACCCCATCCCTACAAAAAGTACAAAAATTAGCCAGGCGTGGTAATGTGCACCTGTAGTCCCAGCTACTCAGGAGGCTGAAGCAGGAGAATTGCTTGAACCCAGGAGGCGGACGTTGCTGAGATAGTGCCAGTGCACTCTGGCCTGGGCAACAGAGCCAGACTCTGCCATAAAAACAAAAACGAAACCAAAAAACCAAAACAGTTCAAGACCTCTCCTGAGACACTTTTCTTGGCCTCTCCAGGCTGATATTTTTGTGACTTGCATTATCCTCTCTCTGTAAACAGCTCACCTACGACACTAACTACACTGGCTTCTCATTTTTTGCTTCCTCCTTTGTTTTCCTTACCAGGCTCAAGCCTAATTGCTCCAGCTTTGCCAAGGGTGAGCTTCCCAGAAGTGGGTTGATTTGCTAAAGGCTATCAGCTCCTGGGTTCATCCTGAAAGACAGGTGTGCCTGCTAAACAGACTGCATTTTATGCATGGTCCAAGTCTTATATTTCTAAATCAGATTTAGACTGACTTATATCTGTTCCTAAGGTCCTGTGCATAAGTGATCTGAAGTGACCTGGTAATAGGCGACCTAAACGGAGGGGCTATCTTACAAGGCTGGGCAAGGGAAGATGTTGCAGGGCTCCTCCTCGGGGGTCGGCTTCATGCTGGAGTCACAGTAGCTCTCAGGAGCCTCTTCGTGAGTGCTTCTGTGCACACAGCGGAAAATAGGGTACTGCGATCCTGCAACAACAGGAGAATGTCTGAAGGACAGTCCCACACACTGGAAAGCGGGGCTATGGGTGGAGATGCACAGAGATTCCGGTGCTGATGAAGAGGGCACAGAAACAGTGAGGACAATTCATATACACACACACACTTACACTCCCCCTTCATTTGAGGGTTTACACACACCTACCTCACAGGTCTTTGCTAGGAACTGTGGGGGTGCAAAGAAGAGCCTGCCCTAAAAGGAATCATTTATCTATTTGTGGACACAGTCTAAATATGCTCAAAGGCAGATACAAAGCATCTTCACAATAGTTCAAGATTACAAAAGAGAGATCCCTAGGCAGGGGAATGATTATAGAATGAACACAAATAGTAACTTTTCTAAACTTCTCTGGAAGTGTCAAAGAGAAAGTGTCCTAAATGGGCCAAGCTTCATTCTAGAGAAAGAATTGGGTTTGGGTAGATATGTGCATGTGTATTTTGGAGGGAGGAGGCTGTCTAGGTCATTAAACTGGAATGAAAGTACCTGCCTGACAAACTAGCCTGCTAGACCGGGTACATTTAAGGGACAGTTTGAAGCACAGAAGTAGAAGATTCAAGAAAGGGCGGGAAGAGCAGCTGCCTCCCCCTTTGGCAAGCATCTTACATGTTCTTCTAATAAAGTACCCATCCAATGGTATTTCAGTGATGATCTGAGCATATGTCTGCTTCCCATGAGACAGTGAGCTTCTGAGGGACAGGGCTACTTCTTTTTTTTTTTTTTTTTAAGGATTTGGGAGATTTTAATAACACTATAAAACAACTTGGCCTAATTGACATTTTTAGAACACTCCACCCAACATCAGAATACACATTATTTTCAAGGGTGCAGAGAATATTTTTAAAGATAGATCATGTTCTTAGCCATAAAAAAGGTCTCAATAAACTTAAAATAATTCAAGTCATACAAATGAAATTCTGACTATAATAGAATTACATTAGAAATCAATAACAGAGATATGTAAAAATCACCAGCCAAATACTTGGAAATTAAAGAACACACTTTTAATAACCCATGAGGTCAAAGGAGAAATAAAAGGAGAAATTATAAAGTATTTTGAACTGAATGAAAATGAAAATACAACACTAAATGAAAACACAAAAGTAGTGGGGTGCCTCTATAACAGTACTTAGGATATTGATAGTAATAAATACCCATAGTGGAAAAGAACAGTCTCAAAACAAAGACTTCAGCTTCTATCTTAAGAAACTGGGGGTGTGGGGGGGGTGCGGAAGAGCAAATTAAACCCAAAGTAAGCAGAAGAAAATAAATAATAAAGATTAGAGCAAAAATCAATGGAATAGAAAAATAATCGAGAAAACAAAGACAAAAGCTGGTTCTTTGAAGAAATCAATAAAATTTACAAACCTCCAGCTAGACTGATCACGGAAAAAGAGAGAAGACGCAACATTACCAATATCAGGAATGAGAGAAATTATATCACTACAGATTCTAAGAATATTGAAAGGAATAAAAGACTATCTATTAAATACATTGAATTTGTAGTTAAAACTTTCCTACAAAGATACTTTCAGAACCAGGTGGCTTCACTGGGGAATTTTAGGAAACATTTGAGGAAGCTGTGATATTGTAAAATATATATTAGTCTTTGTACCATTTCCTGTCACTTAGCTCCTAAAACCCTTGTTATCTCCAGAGTGGCAAGAGTGTCTTTCGGTCTTTCGTATGCTAGCTCAGTCCATTCTGGTTTCTATAATAAAATACCTTAGGCTGGATAATTTATAAATAGAAGAAATGTATTTCTCACAGTTCCGGAGGCTGGGAAGTCCAAAATCAAGGTCCTGGCAGATTCAGTATTTGGTGAGGGCTTACTCTGTGCAGCACAGATGATGCCTCGCTGCTGTGTCCTCACACAGTGCCAGGGGCAGGAGGGACCTGGCACCTCCCTCCAACTTCTTTTTTTTTTTTTTTTTATTATTATTTTTTTTATTATACTTTAGGGTTTTAGGGTACATGTGCACAATGTGCAGGTTTGTTACATATGTATCCATGTGCCATGTTGATTTCCTGCACCCATTAACTCGTCATTTAGCATTAGGTGTATCTCCTAATGCTGTCCCTCCCCCCTCCCCCCACCCCACAACAGTCCCCGGAGCGTGATGTTCCCCTTCCTGTGTCCATGAGTTCTCATTGTTCAATTCCCACCTATGAGTGAGAACATGTGGTGTTTGGTTTTTTGTCCTTGCGATAGTTTACTGAGAATGATGTTTTCCAGTTTCATCCATGTCCCTACAAAGGACACGAACTCATCATTTTTTATGGCTGCATAGTATTCCATGGTGTATATGTGCCACATTTTCTTAATCCAGTCTATCGTTGTTGGACATTTGGGTTGGTTCCAACTCTTTGCTATCGTGAATAGTGCCGCAATAAACATACGTGTGCATGTGTCTTTATAGCAGCATGATTTATAGTCCTTTGGGTATATACCCAGTAATGGGATGGCTGGGTCAAATGGTATTTCTAGTTCTAGATCCCTGAGGAATCGCCACACTGACTTCCACAATGGTTGAACTAGTTTACAGTCCCACCAACAGTGTAAAAGTGTTCCTATTTCTCCACATCCTCTCCAGCACCTGTTGTTTCCTGATTTTTTAATGATGGCCATTCTAACTGGTGTGAGATGGTATCTCACTGTGGTTTTGATTTGCATTTCTCTGATGGCCAGTGATGAGGAGCATTTCTTCATGTGTTTTTTGGCTGCATAAATGTCTTCTTTTGAGAAGTGTCTGTTCATGTCCTCTGCCCACTTTTTGATGGGGTTGTTTGTTTTTTTCTTGTAAATTTGTTTGAGTTCATTGTAGATTCTGGATATTAGCCCTTTGTCAGATGAGTAGGTTGCAAAAATTTTCTCCCATTGTGTAGGTTGCCTGTTCACTCTGATGATAGTTTCTTTTGCTGTGCAGAAGCTCTTTAGTTTAATGAGATCCCATTTGTCGATTTTGGCTTTTGTTGCCATTGCTTTTGGTGTTTTAGACATGAAGTCCTTGCCCACGCCTACGTCCTGAATGGTATTGCCTAGGTTTTCTTGTAGGATTTTAATGGTTTTAGGTCTAACATATAAGTCTTTAATCCATCTTGAATTAATTTTTGTATAAGGTGTAAGGAAGGGATCCAGTTGCAGCTTTCTACATATGGCTAGCCAGTTTTCCCAGCACCATTTATTAAATAGGGAATCCTTTCCCCATTTCTTGTTTTTGTCAGGTTTGTCAAAGATCAGATAGTTGTAGCTATGCGGCATCATTTCTGAGGGCTCTGTTCTGTTCCATTGATCTATGTCTCTGTTGTGGTACCAGTACCATGCTGTTTTGGTTACTGTAGCCTTGTAGTATAGTTTAAAGTCAGGTAGCATGATGCCTCCAGCTTTGTTCTTTTGGCTTAGGATTGACTTGGCGATGCGGGCTCTTTTTTGGTTCCATATGAACTTTAAAGTAGTTTTTTCCAATTCTGTGAAGAAAGTCATTGGTAGCTTGATGGGGATGGCATTGAATCTATAAATTACCTTGGGCAGTATGGCCATTTTCACGATATTGATTCTTCCAACCCATGAGCATGGAATGTTCTTCCATTTGTTTGTATCCTCTTTTATTTCATTGAGCAGTGGTTTGTAGTTCTCCTTGAAGAGGTCCTTCACATCCCTTGTAAGTTGGATTCCTAGGTATTTTATTCTCTTTGAAGCAATTGTGAATGGGAGTTCACTCATGATTTGGCTCTCTGTTTGTCTGTTATTGGTGTACAAGAATGCTTGTGATTTTTGTACATTAATTTTGTATCCTGAGACTTTGCTGAAGTTGCTAATCAGCTTAAGGAGATTTTGGGCTGAGACAATGGGGTTTTCTAGATATACAATCATGTCATCTGCAAACAGGGACAATTTGACTTCCTCTTTTCCTAATTGAATACCCTTTATTTCCTTCTCCTGCCTGATTGCTCTGGCCAGAACTTCCAGCACTATGTTGAATAGGAGCGGTGAGAGAGGGCATCCCTGTCTTGTGCCAGTTTTCAGAGGGAATGCTTCCAGTTTTCGCCCATTCAGTATGATATTGGCTGTGGTTCTTTGAAGGTTTGTGGGTTTGTTGTAGATAGCTCTTATTATTTTGAGATACGTCCCATCAATACCTAATTTATTGAGAGTTTTTAGCATGAAGGGTTGCTGAATTTTGTCAAAGGCCTTTTCTGCATCTATTGAGATAATCATGTGGTTTTTGTCTTTGGTTCTGTTTATATGCTGGATTACATTTATTGATTTGCGTATGTTGAACCAGCCTTGCATCCCAGGGATGAAGCCCACTTGATTGTGGTGGATAAGCTTTTTGATGTGCTGCTGGATTCGGTTTGCCAGTATTTTATTGAGGATTTTTGCATCAATGTTCATCAAGGATATTGGTCTGAAATTCTCTTTTTTGGTTATGTCTCTGCCAGGTTTTGGTATCAGGACGATGCTGGCTTCGTAAAATGTGTTAGGGAGGATTCCCTCTTTTTCTATCGACTGGAATAGTTTCAGAAGGAATGGTACCAGTTCCTCCTTGTACCTCTGGTAGAATTCAGCTGTGAATCCATCAGGTCCTGGACTCTTTTTGGTTGGTAAGCTATTGATTATTGCCACAATTTCAGAACCTGTTATTGGTCTATTCAGAGATTCAACTTCTTCCTGGTTTAGTCTTGGGAGGGTGTATTTGTCGAGGAATTTATCCATTTCTTCTAGATTTTCTAGTTTATTTGCATAGAGGTGTTTGTAGTATTCTCTGATGGTAGATTGTATTTCTGTGGGATCGGTGGTGATATCCCCTTTTTCGTTTTTTATTGCATCTATTTGATTCGTCTTTTCTTCTTTATTAGTCTTGCTAGCGGTCCATCAATTTTGTTGATTTTTTCAAAAAACCAGCTCCTGGATTCATTAATTTTTTGAAGGGTTTTTTGTGTCTCTATTTCCTTCAGTTCTGCTCTGATTTTAGTTATTTCTAGCCTTCTGCTAGCTTTTGAATGTGTTTGCTCTTGCTTTTCTAGTTCTTTTAATTGTGATGTTAGGGTGTCGATTTTGGATCTTTCCTGCTTTCTCTTGTGGGCATTTAGTGCTATAAATTTCCCTCTACACACTGCTTTGAACGTGTCCCAGAGATTCTGGTATGTTGTGTCTTTGTTCTCGTTGGTTTCAAAGAACATCTTTATTTCTGCCTTCATTTCATTATGTACCCAATAGTCATTCAGGAGCAGGTTGTTCAGTTTCCATGTAGTTGAGCGGTTTTGACTGAGTTTCTTAATCCTGAGTTCTAGTTTGATTGCACTGTGGTCTGAGAGACAGTTTGTTATAATCTCTGTTCTTTTACATTTGCTGAGAAGAGCTTTACTTCCAACTATGTGGTCAATTTTGGAATAGGTGTGGTGTGGTGCTGAAAAAAATGTATATTCTGTTGATTTGGGGTGGAGAGTTCTGTAGATGTCTATTAGGTCCACTTTATGTAGAGCTGAGTTCAATTCCTGGATATCCTTGTTAACTTTCTGTCTCGTTGATCTGTCTAATGCTGACAGTGGGGTGTTAAAATCTCCCATTATTATTGTGTGGGAGTTTAAGTCCCTTTGTAGGTCACTGAGGACTTGCTTTATGAATCTGGGTGCTCCTGTGTTGGGTGCATATATATTTAGGATAGTTAGCTCTTCTTGTTGAATTGATCCCTTTACCATTATGTAATGGCCTTCTTTGTCTCTTTTGATCTTTGTTGGTTTAAAGTCTATTTTATCAGAGACTAGGATTGCAACCCCTGCCTTTTTTTGTTTTCCAGTTGCTTGATAGATCTTCCTCCATCCCTTTATTTTGAGTCTATGTGTGTCTCTGCACGTGAGATGGGTTTCCTGAATACAGCACACTGATGGGTCCTGACTCCTTATCCAGTTTGCCAGTCTGTGTCTTTTGATTGGAGCATTTAGCCCATTTACATTTAACGTGAATATTGTTATGTGTGAATCTGATCCTGTCATTATGATGTTAGTTGGTTATTTTGCTCGTTAGTTGCTATAGTTTCTTCCTAGCCTCGATGGTCTTTACAATTTGGCATGTTTTTGCAGGGGCTGGTACCGGTTGTTCCTTTCCATGTTTAGTGCTTCCTTCAGGAGCTCTTTTAGGGCAGGCCTGGTGGTGACAAAATCACTCAGCGTTTGCTTGTCTGTAAAGTATTTTATTTCTCCTTCACTTATGAAGCTTAGTTTGGCGGGATAGGAAATTCTGGGTTGAAAATTCTTTTCTTTAAGAATGTTGAATATCTGCCCCCACTCTCTTCTGGCTTGTAGAGTTTCTGCTGAGAGATCAGCTGTTAGTCTGATGGGCTTCCCTTTGTGGGTAACCCGACCTTTCTCTCTGGCTGCCCTTAACAATTTTTCCTTCATTTCAACTTTGGTGAATCTGACAATTATGTGTCTTGGAGTTGCCCTTCTCGAGGAGTATCTTTGTGGCGTTCTCTGTATTTCCTGAATCTGAATGCTGGCCTGCCTTGCTAGATTGGGGAAGTTCTCCTGGATAATATCTTGCAGAGTGTTTTCCAACTTGGTTCCATTCTCCCCATCATTTTCAGGTACACCAATCAGACGTAGGTTTGGTCTTTTCACATAGTCCCAAATTTCTTGGAGGCTTTGTTCATTTCTTTTTATTCTTTTTTCTCTAAACTTCCCTTCTCTCTTCATTTCATTCATTTCATCTTCTATCAGCGATACCCTTTCTTCCAGTTGATCACATCTGCTACTGAGGCTTCTGCATTCTTCGCGTAGTTCTCGAAACTTGGCTTTCAGCTCCATCATCTCCTTTAAGCCCTTCTCTCCATTGGTTATTCTAGTTATCCATTCTTCTAATTTTTTTTCAAAGTTTTTAACTTCTTTGCTATTGTTTTGAATTTCCTCTCGTAGCTCAGAGTAGTTTGATCGTCTGAAGCCTTCTTCTCTCAACTCATCAAAGTCATCCTCCATCCAGCTTTGTTCCGTTGCTGGTGAGGAACTGCGTTCCTTTGGAGGAGGAGAGGTGCTCTGTTTTTTAGAGTTTCCAGTTTTTTTGGTCTGTTTTTTCCCCATCTTTGTGGTTTTGTGTACTTCTTAATCTCTGTAGCCCCAGTACCTAGGAGAGTAGCAGGGGCTCAATAAATGACTGTGTTGAATGAATGTTTGAATGGTGTTGAATGAATGTTTATAAATATTTATAAATATTTTAGGTTTTTTGTTTTACTTTCATTGGATTAATAAGGATACATCTATTTTCGATAAAAAGCCAGAATTTGTTAAATGGAATGTCTAGCTGTCAATTAAAAAAAAAAAAAAAAAAAAAAAAAAAGCTGATTCAATTTGCCTTCCTCTTTCTGCTGCCACCTGGTGGCAACACTGAGCTATTACTAATGGACGTTTATAACGTGAGAAATGTAACCCCTGAACCTGAACCAACCATAGGAAGATGCTTCTTCACAAATAACTGTCTTCCCCACAGTCCAGGATAGTATACAACTCCTGCCGGGAAGAACGCTATACTTTATTCTACAACTCTGTCTTATCTCTGTTGCTAATTGGCCAGGCATTCATATTTTCTGAAGCTCCAACTCCTTACAATTTTAACTGCAACATAGGGGCTATCTTTTAACATAAACATTTCAATATTTCATCAGTCATGAAAGTGTTTCAGTGGGTTTTCAAGCTTATCTTGTATGACACACTGAGCCAGAGGGTAGTAAGAAACTTGACAGTTTGCAAGACCGTGTTGAATCTGAAACGATCGTTTGTTTAAATTACCCTGGCAGTAAAAAATTTACAGTGTGGCTATAACTTGAGACCATTATTTAAAATAATGTTCCAATTAAGCACAATTATTGGCTGAGTAAAAGGCAGTACTGACTGTAAAGTTAATGGGATGCAAAAACTTTTGTGGAATTAAAGTTTGTCCAGCTACAGATCTCCTTCCATTAAATAGAACAGATTTTTAATTAAATTCAACAAACATTAAGTACACTGTAGAGTTATAAAGGTGAATACATGGTTCACAGCTTGCAGTGGGACTCAGCTATTAAGGGATTAAGTAAAGATCTTATTTAGCCTATTCCTTTTCCTTCAGACCATGTGGGTTTAGCTTTTCCACTTAGATGTTTGTGGATAGGAAAGCAAAAGGAACTATCTCAACCACTTGGCACTCAAATAAGGAAGAAATCAAATTTTTTTAATCAAAAGGATACAGGCTCCTATAGGAATGCTCTGTGCCTTGGGAAGATGGGTCCTGCTGGGGTTGTCTAGCACCTGGCCACTGCTTGTCTTCCCTTGACATTTTACGGCGTTTATGGAGATTGTCCATGGTCCAGCTCCATGGAAATGAACTCGGAGGCCCTCTGGCTCTCTGAAGGTGGGAAAATGACAGATCTACAAATCTTTTTTTTTATTTTTTTGAGACGGAGTTTAGCTCTGTCACCCAGGCTGGAGTGAAGTGGCACAATCTCTGCTCACCACAACCTCCACCTACCAGGTTCAAGTGATTCTCCTGCTTCAGCCTCCCAAGTAGCTGGGTTTACAGGTGCCTGCCACTGCGCCCGGCTAATTTTTGTATTTTTAGTAGAGACGCGGTTTTGCCATGTTATCCAGGCTTGTCTTAAACTCCTGACCTCAGGTGATTTGCCCACCTCGGCCTCCCAAAGTACTGGGATTACAGGCATAAGCCACGGCGCCTGGCCCATATCTACAACTCTTGAGTCTAGTGACTGCAGTGGTTTCTTTCTTTGGGTCAGTTTTAATATCTTTAGAAAGGGAGACAGCACCTGGTCACCTCCCGTTGTTCAAGATTGCAATTCAATTATTCCTCTACTTGCTAGCAAGCAGGAACAAGGTGGTGAGGTCAGGGACTGGCTGGGCTTCAGGCAGCAGGAAAACTATTCGGGATCAGTTCGGTTGCCTTATATGTGGACATGTTGATCAAAATAGAAATATGTCAGGTTAAAGGGAGAAACTGTACATGGGTAATTAGCAGATAATAAATGAGGTCAGTGAATTCAGGGGCTAGTGTAGAGATCAGTGGGACATCATGGAAGAGAGATAAAATAAAGAGCAAGAAAAAATTAAACGACTCTAGACTTAGAACTCTAGGAATCAAATGAAACAAGCCAAGAGTTTGACAGAGGCCTGATCAATGGCTGTGTGAGTATGGACCACTCTTGGATGCCAGCAACGGGGCCCTTCCCTGAGATGGTGATATCATGATGCTGGAAGCACTTAGACAAGGGGAAATTTGACAATGAAAAGCACAGAACTATGTGGTGTGGTTAGCTCCACCAGGAAGGACTGGAGAAGGGTTTGGGCGAGGATATGTGTGAAAATACACAATGGGATCACAAGGGGAACGGACTTATTCTGTGCATAAGTGACTTGGACAATGCCGGGAGGTTTGGGATTTCTTGGTCACTTGCCATGACTGCTGATGACCATTAGATGTGCTCCGCATCTGTGCCTCCGCATTGCCTCACCTACCCTGCATGTCTGGTGCCAATACTGCCTGGGAGAGAGCAAAGGAGAGGCCTCCACAGGCTGCTGCCACTTGTCACGTGAAAGAAAAAGGAACTAGGATTGCCAGAGAAGGGAGGGATGAGAAACAACACATCCCTGGGTTTGTTTACCTCTTCAGTATCTCTTGGGCCTGAGAACTGGTGTCATTTACTGGGTAAAGAAGAGCTAGACATGTTGCCTCAGACATTCTGAGTGGCAGATGCCAAGTGTGTGTGTGTGCGTGTGTCTGTGTGTGTACATGCACACATGGGTGTATATGGGCTAAATATTGAAAATGGGTCCTGTGCATGCTCAGTCCCATACCTCACACTCTTGTGTATTTGTGTGTGTGTGTTTCTGCAATGCAAAGGACAGAAGATTAAACAAAATCATATGGAAATCTAGAGAAAGAGATTGTTCAGTTTTTTTTTTTTTTTTTTTTTTGAGACAGCCTTCCTCTGTCGCCCAGGCTGGAGTGCAGTGGAATGATCTTGGCTCATTGCAACCTCCGCCTCCTGGGTTCAAGCGATTGTCCTGCCTCAGCCTCCCAAGTAGCTGGGATTACATGCATGCATCACCATGCCCAGCTAATTTTTGTATTTTTGGTAAAGATAGGGTTTTGCCATGTTGGCCAGGCTGGTCTTGAACTCCTGACCTTAAGTGATACACCTGCCTTGGCCTCCCAAAATGCTTCGATTACAGGTGTGAGCCACCATGCCTGGCCACTTATTCAATTTCTAACAGGTAAATCCACATTCTTTATGCTATGTTGACAGAACATGGGAAAAGGCAGTAATAGTCTTGTATATCTAGGATACAATAAAGATGTAAAATCTACCCTTATGTCTTGTCTAGTAGCTCATATATTCCACATTTGAAATGTGGTGATGATATATTCATTTATTCAAAAAACACAGGCGTGCCTACTGTGTGCTTGGTATGATGCCAGGTGCAGAAGTTGCAAAGTGTATATTCATGGAGACAGCCAAGCCAAGCAGGGCTGGGACAGAAATGTGTCCTGAATTGCTGTGAGGTCTCAAGGATGAAGTGCCTACCGGTTCTTTGCAGAATCAGGAAGGCTTTGCAGAGGAGGTGGTCTCAGAGCTTGGAGTATGAGCAGGACTTTGCTGGCCAGATACCATAGTGTCGTAAAGGAGGGATACTAGCATATAGTGAGGTAGTAACAGTTATGTTTTGCTTTCAGCCTATCAAAACCTTGCTTTATTTAAATTTCAACTCCATACCTCAGTGTGGATCACACAGCCTGGGGATGGGTTGTGGGGGCAAAAACTGGAAAGTTTGGTTATGAGTTCGCTCCATTAGAGAGATCGTGGGAGCATCTGCAGGACACACAGGGAACCAGCACATGCGTTTGCCCTCATCTCATCCTGCTCACAACTCAAGGCCTTATGGGCTCCGGACAGGGTGAAAGAGAATCTTCTCCACATGGCACCCTTGGTTGAGAACCACACAATGACAGTTTTCATCCTTTTTATGACTTTCCCTGTTTTCACCTAGTTCTGAGTGTATCTGGTTCCTTTGATGGGCATCACACATTACCTAAAGGTAGAATATTTTAATAATAATACATTTTGATCTCGGGTTCCTATATCAATTACGTTACATACTGGTTACCTCTATAATATCACAGAGTCTCACCAAAATGGTTTTGGCCTTAATGCAGAAATATTTCTAGCTTTCTGCCTCTGTCAAGACATATTTTATAGGCATTTAATTTTTCCTCACAAAGTATATAAAAGAAGTTGGTCCAATGAATCCACAGTCCAGATTCTTTGCACATTTATTAAGTATAAGCATAATAAAAATTGCACAATAAAACCTCTATAAATCAACACTCCAGTTACCAAATCATTATGGAATTGCAGAGGTTCCAGGCAGGAAAAGCTCCAGCCCCCAAGAAGAACCAAAGACCTAAATTCTATTCTCAAAAGCCACTAAGCCAATGCTCTTATGAGAAAGATAAAAACTTTAGAAGCTGTCACGAGATTTTTCAGTGTACTAATTTGGTGAGAGGGTCCAAACTTCGTACTCTTAGATACCAGTACCAAAAGAAAAGGAAAGAAAGGAAAAGAAAAGAAAAGAAAAGAAAAGAAAAGAAAAGAAAAGAAAAGAAAAGAAAAGAAAAGAAAAAAAGCAAAGCAAAGCAAAGCAAAGCAAAGCAAAGCAAAGCAAAGCAAAGCAAAGCAAAGCAAAAAAACACCCCAAACCAATGCTCTGGGATATCACACAGTTCCCCAGTTTGCAGAGATTCCTGGGGGATGCAGCCTTCCTGTTTCTTTAGCAACCTCCCCTCAAAGGACAGCTGTTTCAGGGGATCAAATAGGACTTTATTACAAACAGGAGGCTATTATCATATATATGAAGGAAATTATAACTACACAGTTCATAGGTGTATGTTTGCAATGAGTCAGCTTGAAACAGAAGCAGCATTGATTTCCAACCTGGTATGGAATGTCAGATAAAGGGTTTCTGGACACCACATTCCACATCTATCTTAACTTTGGAGTTTTCAAGGAAACGGGACCCTGGGTCCACTTCATCATCCTGATGTGACCCCTGTAACACTGCCATGTTTTGCTTTCAGCCTATAACAACCCTGCTTTATTTAAATTTCACCTAAACTGTATCTTCCCAAATCCTACAACTCTATCTTTTCTTTTGTTTGGAGAGACACCCCATGCTTCCTCTGGTGTGTGGACTCCCTTGTTGTGAGGGGTCAATAAAGCTGACTTTGTTGGGCTTCAGGTTTGTCCCTGGGGTCCTAGCTGATCAGGTTGGAATAATGAATGAATACAGGGTTGGGATTTTACCGGGATAGTATGGGAGCTGTGAGTGTTGGTCAGTGTAAAAGCCAGCTAACTAACACGCCAAGCCTGCTAAGTACGTTTTTTGTTTTGTTTTGTTTTGTTTTGTTTCTGAAATCCTGAGATTTGAGAATGAGTTTCAACTGGGATTTGTGTAAGTCTTCCACAACCCTGACTCTGAGATTAAATTTTAGATCTTGAAGTATGTGAGTGTATTCCATTTATTAATGAATATATGTGCACAGCAGGCCTGAGTTGCTCAAACCCTGCACATGCCAAAGATAGGCCCTTGACCACCTCCTGAGAGAGAACCTCTAAGCCCTTGGAACATGCCACCTGATAAGAGTGTTTTTTTTAATGCCTGAGGTCTTGGGCCACGCGGTATTGGTTTGGCTTCTGGGGTGGTAAAGGGAGATTAGCTAGTGTCACTCATGTGGGGGCTGCATACCTAGACAAGAGACCCCAGTAAAAACCCTGGACACCAAATCTTGGGTGAGCATCTCTGGTTGGCAGTACTTGGCATGTGTTCTCAGCCTCTGAATTACATCATTTCTGAGAGAATTAAGTGCATCCCTGTGTGACTCTGCTGGAGGGGACACCTGGAAGCTGGTGCCTGGCATCTCCTGGACTTTGCCAATGTGCCTTTTCCTTTATTAACTCGAATCCCTATCCTTTGACTGTGATGAATTGTAACAACTCTTCTGGGTCTTGTAAGTCCTTTGAGCCAATCATTAAGCCTGAGGGTGGTGTTGAGGGCCCCAATGCAATCTGTCACACCCATGAGCCATCTCACAGACAGGCTCACAGAGGTGAGGGTTTGCCATGTCCCTTGGGCCAGGGGCCCCCAATCGGCACCAGTCCATGGCCTGTTAGGAACCAGGTCACATAGAAGAAGGTGACTGGTGGGTGGGCAAGATCAGCAGTGGCGTTACATTCTCATAGGAGCGTGAACCCTATTGTGAACTGTGCAGGCAAGGGATCTAGGTTGCGCACTCTTTATGAGACTCTAACTAATGCCTGATGATCTGCAATAGGGCAGTTTCATCCTGAAACCCCGCCACCATCCATGGAAAAATCATCTTCCACGAAACCAGTCCCCGGTGCCAAAAAAGCTGGGGACCGCTGCCTCGGGCCACCCACACACTCCTTGCTTAGGGTTCTGCAGGGACCCACCCATCCCCCACACAGGCTCACCTTTCCCACAGGTCGTGGAGCATTCTGTCGTCCCAAGCTGCTTCCAGTTGTGATCCCGGCTGCGCCGTGGGGGCTGCGGTGCTGGTGGCACCAAGTTGTCCGGTCGACGGGGAGAAAATCTGTCTGGATGCCTGACTGGGAAGGTCTGTGCCGATTCTGAGGCGAACATCTCAGGGGCCTCCCCACGCAAGTCTTCCTTCTCCTCGTTCCTCCCTTTCTCCTCTCCCTCCTCCTGGCTCCTGCCTTCTGTCACCATCTGGCCATTGAAGGGTTCCCCTAGGAGAGGTGAGCATGCACACACAGAATCAGGATCAGTTTCGACCCTGAGTTGTAAAGAGGAAATTGCTTCGACATTAGAGACTGTGTAGCATGAGATCATTTGTAAGTCACAGCACATAAGCACATCTGTTTAAAATAAGCAGACACCTACTAGTGCTTTCCCTCACATGCAAAGCACTTTTGAAAATCAATAAGACAAAGACGAACACTGCAGTAGGAATAGGAATTGTGAGCCACAGACAGTTCACATAAAAAGAAACACAGACAGCCAAAACCCATACAAAAGTCCTCAACTTTACTCATAATTCCATAAATACATATGAAAAGAACACCACCACCTAACACCAAAGATTGGAAAGTTTCGAAACCCTTAAATCCCTAAACTCCTGTTGAAGGTGCAGGAAAACACACTTCCAGTCACTGTGGATGAGCCTGCAAATAGATCCACGGTTTTGGAGGGAAATCTGGCATTATCTATCCAAATTTGAAATGCACATACCCTTTGACCTAGCAATTCAGTTTCTAGCACATCTGTTCTGCAAATATTTTCTTTTACATAAATCTGAATATACAAGTATGGTTACTGAGGTATTATTTGAAATAACAAACAGACACAAATGTTCACCAGTGGTACTGGTTAAACTACGTTATGCTCCCAGTACAAAATGGAATACTATGTAGGTTTTGAAAAGAACGCAGCAAATATACGTTCTGACATGAAGGAATGACTGATTATTGTTTGGTGAAAGAAAAAAGCGTAACACACACACATACACACAGGTGTCACAGGTCACTTTTTGAGATACTAATTTGTGTTTGATTTTCCATCTTTATTCCTCCACTTCCTCCTCCGGTTTGAAAGAGTAGCCAAGTCCTTAGATGTTATTGCTTTGTTTTTGTGCAGGACAGAAAACAAAAGCTGCTAGAAGTCAACAGCTTTCCCTTCCAAGAGTGCAAAGCCTAGGCTTTCATCAAGCGTAAAGTGGATGTCCCTGAGGGGCCAACCCAGAGAGAGAAGGAGGGCACATTTTGAGAGAGACAGAAAGAGAGAGAGGAGAGAGAGACAGTGGCAGAGAGCAAGGGAGAGAGAGAGCAAGGGAGAGAGAGAGCAAGGGAGAGAGACAGAGACAGAGAAACAGAG